>NC_066617.1:338989616-339615275 GCF_025201925.1 Gopherus flavomarginatus
CTAAAAATCTGTCTGGGGATTGGTCCTGCTTTGAGCAGGAGGTTGGACTAGATGATCTCCTGAGGTCCCTTCCATATTCTATGATATGCAACCTCTGATCCTGCAAAATGTGCACATAGGTAGGCTCTGCGACGTGGATAGTGTAGCATTGCTACACTCCTTGTCCTGTCACTATTCACTCTGTTGTGTAAGATGCTTACTACAATGACAGAGGGGTTTGTTACACCCACTTGCATCTCTTCCTAATGTAGGGTCTGATGCTGCAGGCCTCTGCATGTGAATTACTTTACTCATGTGACAAGTTCCATTACGTTCAATAGGACTAGTCATGTACATGTGTAAGTGTTTGGAAGCTCAAGCCCTAAGATTGTAAGCACTTCAGGGCAGGGGTTATCTACATACAATGAGATCCAGATCTGCTTTATAACTATGGTATGTGTGTATTGTAATAGCCTTGTTGACTACTTGCAGTTACGCACAAACATTAGTGTTTGCAGGATCAGATCCTTACATGGAATAACAGTATGATTCACTATAGCAACTCCAGTGTGTGTACATATGTGTGGTATTGTGAATTGAAATAAAACATAATGGAAGATAAATTTTACTGGGATTTTCAGACAATTAAAAGACAGTAACAGCCAGTTTCTGATAATCGGATTATCAGCCTGATTGACTAGAACTCTCAGCTTCTGTGATTTATCGCTAGTTTCAAACATCTGCTGTTCTTATTATGATCAGCATTAACAAATTAGGATCCTGTGAGCTGCAGAGGGAAAATATGTCCTTAAAGAACTGCCTGCATTCCTAATGGCCATTAACGTGTTCCTAGATCTCATTACATTTCCATTTTTAACTGAATTACCGAGCCTGTTCATATGTGCAACAATTAGACTTTTTCTTGCAAATAGAAATGGTTCCAGGAGGAATCTCTTCTTTTAATATCCACCCTCACCATTGACAGGAAACTGTTCTCTCTCCCTTTCAAAGTCTGTTGCACCTTTCGCAAGGGCTTCACAAATTAAGTGCCACTAAAATGATACTGCCACCTCTTGGATCGATGGCACCCATCAAACGGCACATAGGTCACCAAGACAAACACCTACTCTTACAAGAATAGCCATAGAATCCTTAATGTCTGTCTGTGACAGACAATTTCTAAAGTCTTACATAAAAAACCACTCCACAATAAACTGCATGAAATATAGTTATCTGTAGTGGTTGCCTTTAAAAAGGCAACTGCGACAAATGTGAGGGTGCACTGAACAATTATTAATACTGTATCTCAATCTGTCACTCTTTCTAATAGTCACCTAAAAACTTACACATAAAGATCATTAAGAAACAATGCCAGAGCAAGGAGCCTTAAAAACTGTCCTGGGACAGCACCCAAACCAGTATGAACAGGGAGGTTCAGAGAGAACTAGATAAAGGTGTATATTTTAACCTGAGGGTAACTAATTCACATGCGCTATCCCCAAGGTAAAAACACAATGCGCTTTAGAACCACACCCCAAAACGGGAAAAGTGCCAGTGACTGCATGAACCCCACTTGGGACTCTGCTATTGCTATCTATTTTCCATGGAATGCTCTCAGAACGCTATGGTGATGGGCAGCATATAAAACCTTAAGATAGACAGCTAGTGTACATGAGTCCCAGTCTAAGAGTGAAAGAATCATATGATCCCACCCTGAGATAAGTAGGGGTAAGAGGCTGAACACCTGAGGTGGGTGCTGTCAGAAACACCAAAAAGAGGACAAAGGTGCAGCTGGCCCCATAATTGTAACAACACACAAGACCACGAACAGTTACCCCCACCACTTCATATTCTAAGTAGAGGAGAAAACTGTAGTGACCTCAGAAACCATTGTGTAAGTACTGACAAAGGCCACTGTACACTAGAGGCTGAAAATCTTTCTAGAATAGCAGATATGTTTTTGTCTTACTCATAATGGGTTTTAGAACAATTAATGCTTACCATGGAAGAATGATCCTTTTCACAGGCGGAAACTGAAGAGCATGAAGGTCCAAAGTTGTGAGGGCTTTTTGCCATGTGTCTGTTTTTCTCTTCTCATAGTCAAGCTCACACCAATGGGTGGCAAAGGTATTTGAAAACATCCAGAAGTACGAGAACAAATTAATTAGTCACTGTAAGAAACAAAGTCCTCCATTTTCCTGTCAGAGATGGACAAGATTGTTTGGTGAGTTTGAGGTTTGTATCATGTTCACACTATGATAGGTACAGCTAAAGACTTTGTTGTTATTGGTTTTGTTTGTGTGTGGGCAATCATTTAAATTTTAGGCTTAGACAGAAATGTATGTTGGCAAGTGAAAACTAATAGGCTATCAACAGAAATTTGTTAATCAACTGATTAAAAATCATCATTGCATTGCCAACAGTCGAATGGGTTGTATGATACAAGCATTTATTTCTCTTCACCATGCATGAAGCAATGGAACCATATGCTTTATACTCTGGTGTTTCTGTGCTTTAGAGTCGCACTTTATATTATCCAAATTCCAGGATTTGGAGCATTGATAGAATGGAGCCTGTCGCAGCTCTACAGGGTTCCTGGGCATCACAGAAACTTCATTGTATCCCAAGGTGGGAATTATCCCTCAGCAAGATGAGCAGCTAACCGGTATACCTCCATGTACCTCTTATTACCACAATGAGAGCAAAGACTCCATCCCTCCTCCCAGTTACCCTGTAAAACATCTGGTCCCTTGAAGATGAAGTCCTATTGAGACATCAAGCATGAGCATTTCCTTGTGTCATGTCCCAGGAGTGATGACAGATTCTGTTCTCTTGCCTTCCTGGTGACTAAAAATCAGATAGGAATAGATTTAAAGGGAACATGCACCTCAAAAACACATCCCCTGTGTAGCGGGGTGGTCGCCCACTTCAGCCCTGAAATGGTTAAAGCCAGCCCTGGGAGAGTGCTGAGGCTGTGAAGCAAAGGCTGGGCTGATTGGGGAAGACAGTAACAGCTGGGGCCAGGCCCCAATCAGGCCCAGCTGCTCCCTATAAGAGGCTGCAAGCCAGAAGCCCAAACTCTCTCTCTCTGCTTGTAGAGAGAGAAGGGCCTGGCTGCTAGGGAGCCGAGCAGGGTATGGGAGTGGAGCAGGGCTAAGGGAAGGCTAGAGGAGCTGGGGAGCTCCAGCCTGGAAAACACCCAGTCTGTGGGCCTACCTGAGGGCCTAAGACAAGTACTGGGGTTGCAAAGGGGCAGCCCAGCAATGGGTAGAGGCAGCAGGTCCAGACTCAACCTTGCCTATGATAAGTGGCTTCAACGGCAGTCTGCCCAGTGCATGGGGGCAAGTTGGTGACTGGCAGTAACCTACGACTGAGGCAAGGTGGGGATAGTGGGTGGGAGTTCCCCTGAGTGAGGAAACCTGGAGAAACAGTGGGAGAACTGCCAGGGGGCAGCACCCAGCGAAAGGGTCACCCACGGTCTGGGAAGGACACAGGGCCAGCGGTAAAGTGAGACACTATCTGACAGAGGGTGCTCCAGAGGCTGGAGCCTAATTCCCTGAGAAGACCAGCAAGAGGTGCTGCCGGGTGAGTTGCGGTGGTTACACCCTGACTGACAGCTCTGAACCACAGTTCAGCAAAGGTACACTGAAGAAGAATAGGAAGAAAAAAGAAAGGCCTGTTGTGATAAAGATCCCTGCTCCTTTCATAAATGAGGAAGTAACACAGAGACTCCAACACTACTAAAAAACGTAGGGGCCCTGTTTCCAGCCTATCCCCTGTCCTGCTGGAGCAATAGTGGGGTTATCACAGAATTCAAGACTTTTTCCACTGACCTAATTACTGCCTCTCAGAGAGGTGGATTTACTGCACTGAAAGAAGTCCTTCTATCCCCATAGTGTCTACACTACATCAGCACACCTGCAGTGCTACAGCTATGCCACTGTAGCATTTCTAGTGTAGACATATCCTGAGAATTGCTCTCTGTGCCACTCTAGAATGGTTGTGTAAGACATTTACTAAAGCGACAGAGCAGTTTTTCCATTGCTGTAGTAATTCCACCTCTCTGAGTGGAAGTAGCTAGGTCAAAGGAAGAATGCTTTCATCTACGTAGTGGTGTCTACACCATGGGTTAGCTCAGCTTAACTACATCGCACAGGGCATGAATTTTTTTTCAAGCCCTGAGCTATGTAGTTTGGTCAACCTAACTTCGGACTAGCCCTTACTTTGAATCAAGTCTGTGGATGATACCAAGCAGGGAGGTGTTGCAAGTGCTTTAGGGGACAGGATTAAAATTCAAAATGATCTGCAGAAATGGTCTGAAGTACATAGGATGAAATTTAATAAGGGCAAATGCAAGGTACTTCATTTAGGAAGGAACAATCAGTTGCACACATACAAAATGGGAAATGACTGCCTAGGAAGGAATACTGTGGAAAATGACCTGGGGGGTCCTAGTGGATCATAAGCTAAATGAGAGTCAACAGTGTAACACTGTTTAAAAAAAAACAAACAAGAGAAACAGCCATCATTCTCAGCTATATTAGCAGGAGAGTTGTAAACAAGATGAGAAGTAATTCTTCCTCTCTACTCTGCAGTGATTAGGCCTCAACTGGAGTATTCTGTCCAGTTCTGGGAGCACATTTCAGGAAAGATGTGGACAAATTGGAGAAAGTCCAAAGAGCAACAAAAATGATTAAAGGTGTAGAAAACATGACCTGTGAGGGAAGATTAAACAAACCTATTTTTTAAATCTGTATAAGAGAAGACTGAGAGGGGACATGGGAACAGTTTTCAAGTACATAAAAGGTTGTTACAAGGAGGGGGGAGGAAAATTGTTCTTCTTAACCTCTGAGGATAGGAAACGAAGCATTGGACTTAAATTGCAGCAAGGGCGGTTTAGGTTGGACATTAGGAAGAACTTCCTGTCAGTGGTTAAGCACTGGAATAAATTGCCTAGGGAGGTTGTGGAATCTCCATCATTGGAGATTTTTAAGAGATGGTTAGATAAACACCTGTCAGGGATGGTCTTCAAGATAGGACTTAGTCCTCCCTTGCGTGCAGGGGACCAGACTAGATGATCTCTTGAGGTCCCTTCCAGTCCTACAATTCAATGATTCTATGAATTATATAGAATCCTAAAATGTACTAGGCCCTTTACAGACATAAACCCTAGATTCATGCACAAAGGAGTTAAACACATGGGATGTGGATTTTAACTGAGTTGCTGGAGGAGGAAGGAAAACGCATGCCCCTTTTCCAGCAGCTGACAATTAAGAATGGGGCAGGAGAAGAACCTTGTCTTACACTCCAGACCCACAGGGCCTGCCAGCCACAAAGATCAACTGGCCTTGTGCATTGCCAGTGTGCCTGATCATCTGAGTCCACCAGGCCCTTTACTGCTGAATACATTGGCTTCCGGATTTGCATACCTCCAAACTGCATAGCAGTGGTAGGCAACCTGCGGATCGTCAGGGTAATCTGCTGGCAGGCCATGAGACTGTGTTTACACTAACCATCTGCAGGCATGGCCACCCACAGCTCCAATTGGCCAGGAACAGTGAACCGTGGCCACAAGGTAATCCGCTGGCTGGCCACATGTGGCCTGCTGGCCTCAGGTTGCGAACCACTGCTTATAGATACTGTTTTATGTGAAGAACAAGGGATATTTAATTATTGTGTTAATTCTTTCATAGAGCTGTGATGTATATTTAGTGCAGGGGTCGATAATCTCTGGCACGCGGCTCGCCAGGGTAAGCGCCCTGGCGGGCCGGGCCAGTTTCTTTATCTGCCGCGTCGGCAGGGTCGGCCGATTGCAGCTTGCACTGGCTGCGGTTCACTGTCCCAGGCCAACGGGGGCTGCAGGAAGCTGCGTGGGCCAAGAGATGGCCTGGAGTGGCAAACCACGACCAGTGGGAGCCGCAATCGGCCGAACCTGTGGACGCGGCAGATAAACAAACTGACCTGGCCCGCCAGAGTGCTTACGCTGGTGAGCCACATGCCAGAGACTGCCGACCCCTGATTTAGTGACCCATTTCAGGCTACCTTGATGGGATAGAGAGAATGTTTTAGAGAGCTATTTGTGAACAATTTCTCACCTTTGTCCATTTGCACTAGCAATGTGTAATTGTTTTTAAGGCAACTTACATTTCATGTTTTGTTTTATTTTTGTATCTAAGAGGATTACTAGGTAATGTCCTGTGTGATTCATTGAGGATTTGTTCTGTCACGTTCTAAATCAAAACACTTCTCCTAAAACTGTCTAACTTTCATAACCTTTATGGCAGCCTTGTTGGCTTTGATTAAACAAGTGGACATGACACCAGATGCCAAGAATTTGCTTGTCATCTCCATTGTAGATTCACTTTGGGATGCTTACTGGGCTACAGAAATCTGTCACACACTAATCTGCTTGGAATGTCAAGAAAGCCTGAGCTGAAGCCTTGATGTATGAATCTTCTATGCTGATAACTCTCTTCTGAGCTTTGATGAATGCATAAAGAGCTGGCAGATGAGTGGAGTTTTTGATTAACCATGCTGGTCTATGCACACTCAAGCTTCAGTAAGATCATATATTGTCAGCCTGCTGTCTCCTGTGTGCTGAATTCTCTTTTAAGCTTTTGTATTTAGCTGGAAATTCGTTCACTATGCAGTTTAAAATGAAGTTCAAATCAGACATAATTTACAGTGTTATAACAGCAATGTAATATTTTCTGTCTCTAAGTGGCTTTGAAATGGAATTACCCTTAATGTTTATAACCTTTTGTATTCACATTTGCATTAATGCATTTTCCTTAACAAGATAAAAACATTTATCCTTCAAGCACATTTATATGGAGTTATGCTCATGCATATTTTTGTCCTAGGTACTGTGCTGCTCCAGTTCTTCTGATTCTAGCTTTCTTCTCCAACTAGCATTTGCCCTCTTCTGAGGGAAACAGCTGTCTATATACTGCTTTTCTTTGGAAAGCTACACCTGATTAACAGGAATACCTGCCCCACCCAACACTACAGGGCTCCTGGTCCCACGCCCTTAAAGAGACAGTGTCTTGGGTTCTCCGCACCGCCCCATTCAACTACTAATTCCCTGGGGCCGCTTTTTCTCTTCCACTACAAAGCCATTTCTTGGTCCTTAGTTCATTCCAGCTTCCTGGAATGGTATCTTCTGGCCCCTCTACTCTGAAGGGTCTGCATACACTGTTACAGTAGCTTTAACATGCCTGTCATGGTATCTTTCCCCAATCTGAACTTTAGAGTCCAAAAGTTGGGGTACCAGCACGAATTTCTCTAAGCTTAATTACCTGCTTAGATCTGATAAGCTGCCACCAATCAGGAATTCCAGTGCCTGATATACTCTGGTCCCCTCAAAACCTTCCCTGGGGACCCCCAAGACCCAGACCCCCTGGATCTTAACACAAGGAAAGTAACCCCCTTTTCTCACCATTGCCTCTCCCAGACCTCCCCTCCCTGGGTTACCCTGGAAGATTACTGTGATTCAAACTCCTTGAATCTTAAAACAAAGGGATTCCTCCTTCTCCCCTCCCTTCCCCTTCCCTGTTAAGTACAGACTCAATTCCCTTGAGCCTCAACAAGGGGAAAAAATCAAACAGGTCTTAAAAACAAAACTTATAATAAAAAAAAGAAAGAAAAAGGTAAAAGTTATCTCTGTAATTTAGATGGTAAAAGTTACAGGGTCTGTCAGCTTATAGAAACTGGAGAAAAAACCTCCTCCAGCAGAAATACAATTTAAAATACTTCCAGCCAAATACACATTTGCAAATACAGAAAACAATCAAAAGACTATAACCGCCTTTCTTACTAAATACTCACTATTCTGAATATATAAGAGACTGTAGCAGGGAGATTGGCAAGAAACCTGGTTGCACGTCTAGTCTCTTCCAGGACCCAGAGAGAACAAAACCAAACCCAAAAAACACAAACGAAGGCTTCCCTCCACCAAGATTTGAAAATATCTTGTCTCCTGATTGGTCCCCTGGTCAGGTGTTTGGTTCCCTGTTAATTAACCCTTTACAGGTAAAAGAGACATTAACCCTTAACTATCTGTTTATGACAATGCCATTGTGTATTGTTTTATAATAATTACGCTAATACATTGTGTCATTACCATACACAGACTTCTAATCTATAATTCTACAAGGAATATTTCTACAAAAATGCTATTTTATTCAATTATTTGTGTAAGAAAAAAGTCTATTTTAGTTGAGTATAACAGAACATAAAATGCAACCCAAAGCAATATAAAACATCACAATAGAGCAAGTTGTTAAGGCAAGTCATCTTCAAAGTATGATACATCCAGGCATGTAGAAGCAAGAGGGAAACGGTGTGTACTAGATTTTACCAGACACATTTAAAATGTTTCATTGTACACATTTCAGTTTGTACCTCTCCTCTGAATTCCTCTGTAGCAGTTTTCATTGCAGTAGGTAACGGTAGCTCTTACCATCCATAGGATTCCCTCGTGGCAGATATCCTTTACAAGCTACTCAGGATTCCAGTCAACATTTACAGCTGAGGGTTATCATCAGTCTTTTTGCTGTCTTTCTAATCATGCAACATGCTGTATATTAACAATATTGAAAAGGCAGTAGTTTACTCTCTCCTTACATCCTCAAAACTTGCTCTTATTAGAGGGTCACTCTAGTGGTTTGAAAGCAGAATGCACTCCAGGATTGAAATCACACTGTGCTTTGGAATGTCTTACCCAAGATTATCCTTAACTGCCCTGATTTACAGGAGAGACAAAGTGAGTGAGGTGGTATCTTTTATTGGACCAACTTCTGTTGGTGAGAGTGCCTAGCTTTCAAGCTTACACACAGCTCTTCTTCTTCTCTGTGTAGCTCAAAAAAGTTAGTCCAGTAAAAGAAATTACTTCCCCCAACTTGTCTCTCTAATATCCTGGGGCCGACACAGCTACAACAACATTGATTCACAGGGGCATTCCTGTCCAAGACTAAGGCTGGCATAATGCCAGGGCTAAAAGTCCTAAGCAGAGCTATGAGGAATATGTGATTTGGGGTTGAAGCCTTTCTTTATTTATAGTTAATATCTTCTAAAATTTTTAGTTCAAATGAGCCTGAAAAATCAGATTAAATATCATCTGAAACCACTGAATTTTGCCTGGTTTGAGATCAAAATATTCATGTTCTGCTCTACCTGGCAGCCAAAATTTGACCCATTTGCACTTAAGACTCAACTTGGGTTAAATGTAAACTGCATGAAGACTCAAATGGGACTTCAGAGAGACTAAAAAGAAGGGGCAAGGAGAAAGCTGAAAACACCATATGCTTTGAGGTAATTCAGGCTCCAATCTGCAATAATTGAATAAAATTTAACATTCCCAACACATCAATTTTAAATCCAAATATTACTTCTCCATTCCCAGAGATGCATTATGAATTTGAGCTGTACTGACACACTTTGCCATCAGCTCTTGTGCCTGATAATACCTGATTGTGCATTCCTACCGTACTTATTTAAAGAGTCACTGTCAATGAGAAATTTAGTTGATTTTTTTTAATGATTTAAAAATAGCTTCAGGTACTTCTTATCTTTTCCAACTCACTCTGCCATATTTTGTGGGTTTACAATCTCTTTTTTCATGATATTTTCAAGGCCACAATTTTGGGGTGCCTAATTTGACATGCTTTGAAAGGGCTTGATTTTCAGCAAATGCCAAGGACTCTCTCTGATAATCAGTGCCCTTCAAAATGTCTCAATTTGGCCAACCTAAATCCCTGGTCACTTTTGAAAATTTTAGCCTAAATGTTCTCTCTCTTGTGTTGCTGTTTAAAAGACCCATGCAAATATCAGGAGAAACTAACTTACAAACTGAACTATTCAGAGTAAACAGTGAAAGTAACTGACTCAAAGTGCTGTCAAAGGTAGAAAAGAAACAAACAGAAGGCAAAAAAGACAAAAATCTCTCTCAGTTATAGTGTGCTTGGGTGTTACTGGTAACAAACATAGGTGAGAAGCTTTCAGAGAGAAGACTGACAGCATAACTTTAACTATGGAAATGGTCAAGGGATGGATTTTGAAGTTTTTAGCACCCAACAGCTACCATGGTTCTCAACAGGAGCTGCGGGGCATTGAAAAACCGAAGCACCTAAGGGAATGCCTTCTCTGCAGAGTTAGCTCAGCTGATTGGCACCAAACTAAGTACCCATGTTAGCCTACCCAGGGTGTGAACAGTCCTGCCTTTTTTAACTGTGCCCTCACCTTTGCCGCACTCCCTATGTATGCACTAAGATTTCTGGGGAAAATCCCATATTCTTTGTCTGGTAATAAGCTGAGCAGCTCTATAATACTTTCCCATTGATCTGTGGAAGAACTTGTCTGTCTTTCTGTACAAACAAGGGGATTGTGGGAAGACACTGGAGGAATATCAGCACTTAAGTGACTTAGTCTGTGTCTTCACTCCACAACGCATGGGTTACCAGCCCTTATGAAGGCAGAACCTGGGTTCTAAGCTATACCCCCAGCCATGCCAGCTAGCACAGGTTTAAAGCACCACTAAACTCAGGTGAGAATTTCTTGTGTGTGGAGGGGAAGGGGCTTATGGGACAATACTTGGGTAAGAGACTGAGAACTCTGTAGCGAAGACAATACATAACCAAAGTGAGAGTGCAACAAGCTGACTGAGCCACAATGGCTCTGCAGCCGGCTGCTCCAGGGCTGCCCCAGGGCCACTTCCTGCCTCCCTGGGGTTTGGCACCTGTGGCCTCCGGGCCTCTTCCAGCTCCTCAGGGTACACGGCGGCAGGTACTCCAGGCCAGTCCTTGGCAGCTGGGGATTGGGAACAGCCAGGCTTAGGTTCCCCTCTGGGATGCTGCAGAACAGGCGGCACATCCTTCTCCTCCACAGACCCTGCCCCAACTGTTGTAGGGGTAGGATTTTACATTTGTATTAAAGGTCATAATATAGTATGTATTAAATGTATTAATGTATGATTTGAGTTCATCCTGCCAGCCACCTTTTTTGAACAGCATAAAGGAATGATCCTCTGGGGCATTAGTAGAAATGCATCTGACAGGCTACCAGTGTCTGTACTGATGTTAAGGCAGGGATAGACCAGAACAGTCCTTATAACTGATTATGGGTCACCTTTTGCTTTAGGATAAGTTGTATTATAAAAGATGGGGTCTTGTTTCCTATATGCATTACAAACTAGACCCTCTAGTCTAGTCATTTCTTTGTTTTAAGGTCTAGTAAGTAAAAGTGAATTGTGTTTATGTTAATTAGATTAGAGGAATGCTGAAGGCCCAAGCCACAATGTGAATTGCTTTGATCACAAGATTTAGTGAGGTTTAATTTATCATGCCTTTTTTGCTCAATATAAAACACTGCTGTTTGTATATCTTTGAAAGTCTCTGTAAAAGACTCTTTGTCTGAATGAGGAGTGTATGCATCAGGAAAAGATAAGGTGTGAAGACCACTGTCAGAGCCAGATGGTTAAGGAAGGATGGATGAAGTGATTTAATAGACTTATCAAGAAAACTATCAACGCACATGCAAGACTGAGAGAAGGCAGACTGATGACCCTGAAGTGAAGGCTGACATCCCTAAAGACAAGACAATTTTGATTAAGTCTAAAGGACAGGATGGCTCTCTTGGAGGTACTTTGGAATGTCACATCAGAAGATAACACCAATTAAGGAGTTACTGGTCATAAACTGACACAGCAAAATCCATAGACTTCAATGGAGAAAAAGGACTATAAGAACATGGGGCTTGGGTTCATCTTGCCAACAACTCCAGGAACATTGGATCACAACTGATAGAGCCCAGCTCTCCTCTGCGACCAATCTGGCTGGCCACTAGATTGATCCAGTCTCTAAGTATAAACATCAACTGGCGGGACTGTGTGTGTGTGTGTGTGTGTGTGTGTGTGTGTGTGTGTGTGTGTGTGTGTGTGTGTGTGTGTGTGTGTGTGTGTGTGTGTGTGTGTGTGTGTGTGTGTGTGTGTGTGTGTGAGACTGAAAAGCATTTGCTAGCTGTTGTATTCTCAATAAATGCAGCATGTTGCCTTTTCCCCTATAAAAGATCTTGTGTGGAGAATGAAGTGTCTTTTTTATCTTGGCAGATGTAATCCTATTCACATAAAAGAATAGCTTGTGCATCCCAGCTGCTCTAGGGCCTGCCTTTTATACTTCCATCTGCTTCCGGCGAAGGGGCTGGGGCGATCTAGGCTTCGCCCTCCCAGGGGAGTGTAATGGTCCCTTGCTCTCCCACTTGGAGAGAGGCCACTTGGCCTCACTATAGAGAGCTGTTGGGTGCTGAGCTTGTGTGAAAACTGACCCTAAAAGCACATGATGAGATTTTCAAAATGTCTAAATCAATGGAATTTATGCTGATGAATTCCCCCTCACAACTGTCAGAGCCTAAAATTCCATCTGTTCGTCTCCCAAGGATATATAGTTGTGCTTGTGGTTTGAGGTTTGATTATTGTATATTATGGGGAAGAATGCAGTCAGTTTACTATCTGGCTTTTGGATTTCTTTCAGTATTCATTGTGCCTTATTTTATAGTAATTTTGGTTTTAGCAAATTTTCCATTAAGGCAGCCAAAGGCCTGTGGTAATTTGTAAGGAACAATTGTCTGATGGAAAATGATGGCATGTACACTAATAAACAGGAGATACATTGTCATTTTACTCTGACCCCCAAAAGTAGTTCATCTGGGTTGAGGTTTCATGCTTCACATTGTAGGAAAGTTTGACTTGTCTTGTACTATGCATCCCAGTATCATCTTCATAAAGAATTTCAAATGCCATAATCTGTGGAATCATTTAATCAGAAAGACAATTTATCTAAGGGATGCCTAAAATTACAGTTACACTTTGGAGGAAAGGTTATGGCGCATTTACTCCGTACGCATAAACGCTACCAACCTAATTCTCCCCTTTTTGGGTCAACTGGATTTGCAACAATGCAACTTGGGGGAGAGAATCAGGACTTTGGATACAAAACCAACTAATTCCATTGCAGTTTTATAGTGTCTATTACCCCCTATACAGGGGTATGAATAGCAGTGCACACCAACGTGCTGCGTTGTAATCCCACCCTCGCCATGTGCATGCTGCTGGTGAAAGAGGAAGTTACTCACCTTGTACGGTAACGATGGTTCTTTGAGATGTGTGTCCCTCTGAGTGCTCCACTGTAGATGTGTCTGCATCCCTGCGCCTCTGATAGGAGATTTTAGAGAATGGTGTCTGTTCGGCCCGCACATGCACTCCCTCTGTCTCATGCTTTGCCTCCAGGATATCTAGCATTGCACAGGCAAACCACCCTTAGTTCCTTCTCTACACAGAGTCCTGTATTGAGAACTCTGAAGTAGAGGAGAGAAGGGTGGGTCATGGAGCACCCATAGGGACACACATCTCTAAGAAACATCATTACTGACAAGGTAAGTCTCTCTTCTTCTTCAAGGTGTGTCCCTATGGGTGGTCCAGTGTAGGTGAGTCCAAAGCAGTATCCCAGATGAAAGACTGCTGCTTTGGAGCCCAACCTGTTACTCATGACTTTACGGTGGAGTTGAAGATGGCATCAGAAGCTGAGTCTTACATAATTGCATAATAGTGTTCTGCGAAAGTATGAGCAGATGCCAAAGTTGCTGCCCTGCATGTTTCTGAGATGAGAACATTCTTAACGAATGCGATCGAAGTAGAGACGGATCTTGTAGAATGTGTGCAGACTCCAGATGGAGGTTGCAGATTGCAGGCATGATAGCAGTAGTTAATACAGTTCGAGATCCATTTTAAGAGTCTCTGAGCTGATATTGAGGAGTCCTGGGATCTCTCCACAATTGAGAGGAACAGGTAAGGGAATTTCCTAAATTCCTTTGTCCTGTCCATATAAAATGCCAGAGCTCTCCTAACATCAATTGTATGTAATATTGCCTCCCTGTTATCACAGTTAGGTTTTGGGAAGAAGGTGAGAAGGTGAATGAGCTGGTTCATGTGGAAGGATGAGGTTACGTTAGGGAGGAACTTTGGGTGCGACCTCAGTATGATTTTGTCTTTAAAGAAAATTGTGCACGGGAGGTGTGCCATCAGTGCAGCTATTTCAACTATTCACTGAGTCGAGGTAATGGCTACTAGGAAAGCCGTCTTCATGGAGAGATACATAAGCGAGAATGTGAGCATAGGTTCAAAGGGTAGCCTTGTTAGGCTCCTGAGAAATAGATTAAGGTCCCATGTTGGTGTGGGGCATCTGGTTTGTGAGAAGAGGTTTCCCATGCCCTTGAGGAATCTCTTCATTGTCAGATGGGCAAACACTGAATATCCATCTATTTGTTGATAGAAGGCTGTAAGGTGATCTTTTAGTGAACTAAGAGATAGTCCTCTCTTTTTGAGATCTAGTGTGTAGTGTAGAATGAAAGGGAGGGAGGAGGATGCCAGTGCAATTTGTTTGGAGTTACAGCAGGTTTGGAATCCTTTCCACTTTTGCATATGAGGTGAGTCATCAATTTTCTACTGTATAATAACACTTCTTTCATCTCCTCAGAGCAGAAGTCCTCTATGCATTGGAACCATGGAGGAGCCAACCTTGAGTTGGAGAATTTGTAGGTTGGGATGATGGGTCTGTCCATCATTCTAGGAGAACAGGTGAGGAATGGGTTGAAGAAAGATTAGTTAGCTAATTGCTAGCTGAGTTAGGTATGGGTATCACATTTGTCTTGGTCAGGTGAGAACTATAAGTATCACTTTTTCCTTTCCCTCTTTAATTTTCGTAAGACCTCTTATATAAGATGGAACAGAGGAAAGGCATAGAGAAGCTCTCTGTACCATTGGACAAGGAAAGCGTCTCCTGTGACTGTTTCCCTATTGGCTCTGGAGAAATAACAGGGGCATTTCTTGGTCAGGTAAGTAGCAAACAAGTCTATGGTCGGAGTCCCCCAGTGGCAGACTATGTTATGGAGTACTGTCAGGTCCATATTCCATTTGTGATCATGTGAGAACTTTTGCCTGTGGCTGTCTCCTGTGATATTTTGTACTCCTGGTAGGTAAGCAGCTAATATGAAGACATTATGGTGAATCCACCAGTTCTATAATTTTGCTGCTTCCATGCACAGGGAGAGTGATTGGGTGCCCCTTGGTAATTTATGTAAAAAGTACACACTAAGTTGTCTGTCATGATTGTCGTATGTGTGTCTTTGATTACTGGTAGAAAGTGTGCGCAAGCATTCCTGACCATTTTTAGTTCCAAAAGTTTGATATGGAGTGTAAATTCCACGGGGGCCTTTTGCCCTGAACCTTATGGTTGTTTAGGTGAGCTCCCCAGCCTGTTAGAGACACGTCTACTGTTAGAATCAATGTTGGGGGAGGTTGCCTGAATGAGATCCCTGTACATACATTACTTGGATCTTTTCATCATTCTAGGGAGTCTTTGACTGTGGAGGACATTGACAAGGGCTTATTTAATCTGTCCTTGTTTGGTGTGTATATTGATCTGAGTCATGCTTGTAGACACCTCATATGTAGTCTTGCATGAGATATCACAGATTACACACCTCCATGTGCCCAAGAAACTGAAGGCAATTCCTGGCTGATGTTTGTGGGCTGGCCTGAACTGTGTCTATTAGGGTGTTCAGGGTGTTGAATCTCTGTTGCAGGAGGAATACTCTCACCTGCACTGCGTTGAGATAAATCCCTATAAGCTCCAAGTGTTGTGCTGGAGTCAAGGTTGATTTCTCGGTATTAGGCTGAAAACCTTAGCTGCGTGAATATTTCCATAGTCTTTCAAGTGACTCATAAGGTGTCATTGAAGGAACGAGCCTTGACAAGGCAATCATCCAAATATGGGTAAATCATGATTCCTCATGTACATAGATGAGCTGCTATCACATATAGGACCTTAGAGAATACTCTGGGTGTGGATGAGAGGCTGATTGGAAGCATCCTGTATTGGTAGTGGTCCTGGCCGAAGGCAAATTCATATGGTCTTACTTTACCATTAGGGACTGGTAGTTTGCAATCCTAAATTGTAAGGTTGCAGAGGAATATGCTTTCATCCCCAACAGATCCAGCCTCTTCCAGTTTTTGTCATAAGGAGCAGATTTAATGTGGTGTTGTCTTCCACGAGCATTCACAGCGTCTATGAGGATGGAATTTGATGAGTAGTGCAAAAAAAGAAAGTCTGCCTCATTGGGGGGCACGTAATATTTTTATTGTCTCTCTTGCAAGTAGGTATTATGGAGGCCAGGGTTTGCCAAATAACTTTGGCAGGATCCAAAAGTGCCTTGTTAACTGGGAGGGTGATGCATGATAAGGAGGCCGTATGCAGGATGTCTAGCAATTTATGATGCAACTCCTTTATCTCTTTGAAAGGGATCTGGAGTGCATCAACGACTCTAAGTGAGGTCTCAAAAGAGTTTGAAAACATCTGCTGTTGATGGCAGGTGAGGCATCACAGCTTCATCTAGTGAGGATGAGAAGATATTTGCTGGAGGGGTGACATCCTTTTCTAATGCAACCTCCTGCTCCTCAAAAGTCTGCTTCTGAGGTTCTGGAGCTTTGGAGAGAGAGACCAAAGGAGATTGCCTTGCTGTCTATCTATAGGAGATACTGGAGGTTCTAGATGGATGAAGCCTGTAGGCAGCCCACAGATCCCAGGACAACCACTATGGTGAAGGAAATGGCATGGTTGGTGCAGGCATAGCTGTCCATACCAGGTATGCTGAAACTCCGAATGTGGGTATATTGTGGATGCCCTTAGGTGTTCCATGAGTGAGCTATAGTGTGAGGCTAAGAATAGGTTGTCATCCTTCTCACTGTCTGCCTCCTCATGAGAGAATTGTGAGACTAACAGGAAAACTGAGTGTTTCAGTGCGAAGTTTGATCCCTGGGATTGGGCAGTAGTCGGAACTGGAGCACCGGTACCGAGCAGTGGTGATTCTGCCATCTTGATATCAACAGGTCCCTAGAAAAGCAAAATTCCTGTGGTACCACAGAGATGGTCTGTAATGCAAGGGGTGACCAGAGGAGGGCCCTCTGGAGGCACTCCGTACTGATATGTGCCACATCAGTGCCAATTTTGTAGAGACAGTAGTCTCTGTTTGTAATCTTTTCTGGCAGTGCCAATGGTTTTGAGCCAATTCCCTGTGGGTCTTATGGCTTAGTGGCAGTGCCTGCACTCAAGGAACTGGGATCTATGGGTGCCATGCCACAGTGCCTTCAATACCAACAATGCAGAAATAATAGATCTTGCCAGGGTCTCCATTGGCTGGACAAGCGTTCAGATCAGGAGTTTAGAAGTCTTCTGAGGGGAGTCAGTGGATTTTCTCCTAGCTTCCCCTTCCTTGGAAGTCGATGGTCTCTGTGGTGACCACATGCTCAGGGTCTTACTGATCACTATATGTGGGGTCAGGAAGGAATTTTTTCCCAGGTCAGAGTGGCCGAGACCCTGGGAGGGTTTTGCCTTCTTCTGTAGCATAGAGCATGGGTTACATGAAGTTTTAACTAGTGTAAATGGTAGATTCTCTGTAACTTGAGGTCTTTGAACCATGATTTGAGGACTTCAATAACTCAGCTAGAGGTTAGGAGTCTATTTCAGGAGTGGGGGAGGTTCTGTAGCCTTCAATGTACAGGAGATCAGCCTAGATGATCGTGATGGTCCCTGTTCCTTTTGACCTTAAAGTCTGAGTCTGACAAGGAGTTCCAGGACTGGCATCTGAGGCCAGTCTGACGGAACTCTCCATCACTAGGAGTTTAACTCCTGGCTTTTGGCTTTTCCTAGTTCTATCCTTGAGTTTCTGACAAGATACACTTTTGAGTGATGTGAGCCTCTCCTAGGCACCAAAGGCAGTGTGAGTGTCCAACATTGACTGGTACATTTGAACCTGGGGGAGCTGGGCATACCCCTTGATAGGGGAAGGTCACTAGTAGGTGGGGTGAGAAAAAAACTTGTCATCAATGACAGGGAGAAAGGGAAGGCTTACAATTTTCAAATATTTTCTTTTTCTTTTCTAGGAAAGAAGAGAGCGGGGAAAGAGTTGACAGCAGTGCTTCTGCTTTTCCGTCAAAATACAAAGCAAACAGGAATTTGAATCAGACTGCTAATCGCTCCATCTCGGCCCAAGGGCAGTTAAGAAGGAACTGAGGGCGGTTTGCCCAAGCAGCACTAGATAGCCTGCACATGCACTTTCTCTTGACGCTATCTGAAGTCTCCAATCAGAGGTGCAGGGATGCAGACTCATCTACTGTGAAGCACCCAAAGAGACACTACTCAAAGAAGAACGAAAAAAGTTCCTATGTTGCATTAATGTGATCCTGTGAAGAGGGTTACATAAATGGAAACTCAGAAGCTTTTAGCTCACACTCACAGCATTCTATTAGCGAAGTTACAGACAGCACTTCAGCATGCACCACTATCCACATTCATGAACTCCAAACTGCAAGGCAGTGTAGACAAGCCCTAAGAGTTGATGGTTATGAAAGCTTTGCTCTCATTCACCATTCAAACCAGAACAGGATGGGAAACGGTTTTCCAGTCCCATGAGTTTAAGATTTCAGAAAATTTTCCTCTCCTGAATTGGAACAAAATGTTGAATTTTCAAAAATGTTTGTGAATTGACAATCTGGAATAAATTTGGATTAGGTCATTCAAAATGTTTCTTTTCAATAATTTTGAAACATTTGTTTGGATTTTAATCTTTTAAAATTATTTTAATCTTTAAAAATATAAATTAACTAAAATTTGTAAACCCAAAAGTATTTCAAACTGAAAAAAAATGTTTTTCATTTGAAAATGCAAAATGGGACACCTTTGAAACTTTTTCAAAATTATTTCAAGAGATTCATCAAAACTGACCTTTTTCCAAGAACAGTTTTAGTTTTGACAGATTGGCATTCTCTGACAAATAAACAAGGGAACCTAGGCAGACCCATCATACTGGCAATGGCACTCTTACTGAAAGAATATCAGGAATCATAGAAAGCATTTTGAAACCACTCAATACACAAAGGGCCAGCTTCCTCCAAGACACTACTGACTTCCTCCAGAAACTTCACACCTTTCAAAATTCATGGATCCTACATATGCTTATCACAACATACTGTATACCTCATCCAGTGCATGAAATACCCCACTAACAGTCACTACACTCTCAAATGAATTCACACATAAAAATAATAAAAGACAGAACCACTCTCTGACCTGTGAGTGAACACTTTTCACAAAGCCATAATTCCATATTTCACCTCTCAGTCTTTGTCATCAAAGGAGACTAAAAACCAACTTCAAAAAACAAGCCTGGAAACTTAAATACATAAGTCTGCTGGACACTAAAAAACATATATTAAACAGAGACATTGGTTACAACAATATCAAACACACCTAATACTTAATTGCCCACTTCGTTTTAAGTGGTCTCCTATAGCATATGTGAATGCCTTGAATTTAACAATCTGTCCCAACTTGTGTTTAGCTTAGACACTTTGATTATCTCCTCCAAATCTGAGGAAGAGCTCTGAGAAGCTCAAAAACTTGTCCATCTCACCAACAGAAGTTGATCCAATAACAATGTTTACCTCTCCTACCTTGTCTTCTCTCATATCCTGGAACCAACATGGCTACACCACTATATAAAGAAGTCAGGAGCTTCTGTTTTCCCTGTCTCATAATACAAGAACAAGGGGACATTTAACAAAGTTGAAAGGTAGCAAATTCAAAACTGATACAGGAACTACTTTTTCACACAACATGTAATTAGACTGTGGAACTCTTTCCTTCATTTTGTTTTCCTTCCATTTTAGCTTTCTGTATTTTATTCTGACCCTTCTTGATTTCCCACTGTTCATGGTTTCTCGGCTTTCAGTTGTCATTTGGTTTTTATTTAACTTCAAAACTTCAGTCTAATGCATTTTTAGATCCCATTCAGTTTCAAAGGCTCAGAACTTTTCAGTTCCATCAAATATAGTTGCTGAGCCTTGACCCAAAAAAAAAAGAGAGAGAGAGAGGAAAAAAATTAAAAAGTACTTGACTTTCTAAACAGGTAGAGCAAGTTATATTTAAAATGTGTCTGGGATTAATTACTTTGGTACTTCAGACACATAAGAGGGTCAATCTGATTGGCCCATGGTAGTACAAGAGTTTCAGATCTCATCAGTACATCCTTAGGGGCAGACATTCACATGGAAAGTGGCCAGCTTTGAATCCTCTGGTCTTTTTCTTGTGGTTCCAGGAGCCCATCAAGAAGTGTTGTCAAAATACCATTGTTCGCATTATTCCCTAGAGAGATGTCTTCACTGCTCCAGGCAACCCCGGGAAGCAGCTGGGATGTACAAGCTATTCTTTTATGTGAATAGGATTTCATCTGCCAAGATAAAAAAGACACTTCATTCTCCACATATAACTGCTACCTCACTTTAACAACTCCCAGCCAGAGGTAGCAGTAATATGGAGGCACATGAATCTCACTTTATCTTACTAAAAATGTCACTATCTTTGTATTGATTACATGAGAAAGTAAAGCAATGTTATCTGTGAGTTAAATCCGTCATTTATTAAACATAAAAACATCTAGCCTGTCTTCCGACAGTAGCAAATGCCAAGTGTCCCAGAGGGAATGAACAGAACAGATAATCATCAAGTGATCCTTCCCCTGTCACCCATTCCCAGCTTCTGGTAAATAGAGACTAGCTAGCCCACGAAAGCTTATGCCCAAATAAATTTGTTAGCCTCTAAGGTGCCAAAAGGACTCCTCATTGTTTTTCCTGATACACACTAACATGACTACCACTCCGAAACCAGAGACTAAGGACACCATCCCTGCAATCCTGGCTAATAGCCATTGATGGACCTACCCTCCATGAACTCATCTAGTTCTTTTTTTAACCCTGTTATAGTCTTGGCCTTCACAACATCCTCTGACAAAGAGTTCCACAGACTGATTGTGTGTTGTGTGAAAAAATACTTCCTTTTGTTTGGTTGAAACCTGCTTAATTTCATTTTGTGACCCCTAGTTCTTGTGTTATGAGAAGGAGTAAATAACACTTCCTTGTTTACTTTCTCCACACAGTCATGATTTTATAGACCTCTATCATATCCCCACTTAGTCATCTCTTTTCCAAGCTGAAAAGTCCTAGGCTCAATAATCTCTCCTCATACAGCAGCCATTCCATACCCCCAATCATTTTTGCTGTCCCTTTCTGAACCTTTTCCAATTCCAATATATCTTTTCTGAGATGGGGCTATCATAGCATTCCTTCTCAGATCTGAACCTTAGAGTTCAGAAAATGAGATACTAGCACCTGAATCCTCTAAGCTTAATTACGAGCTTAGATCTGATAGCACTGCCACCACCCAAAAATATTACAAATTGTGTCCTGGTTGGAGCGTGTTGCTGACCACTTAAGGCTGCTTTGTTTAACAAATGACCGTCGTTAAATCTTAATAGCTCTCCCTATGCACAGCAAGAACGGAGCAAGGAAGAAAATTCTCTGGCTTGTAGTTTAAAAAAAAATAAACCCCTTCCCTCTTCTATTAACCAGCTAGCAGAGAAGCAAATTAATAATCTTACTGGCTTTTTGATTCTTATCTATCCCACTTAGCTGCCAACCATATCATAGCATTCCTTCTCAGATCTGAACCTTAGAGTTCAGAAAATGAGATACTAGCACCTGAATCCTCTAAGCTTAATTACCAGCTTAGATCTGATAGCACTGCCACCACCCAAAAATATAGTGTTTTGGGGCACTCTGACCTCCCCAGCGTTCCCTGGGGACCCCAAGAACCCAGATCCCTTGGGCTCTTAAAATAAGGAGAAATAAACCATTCCCCCCACCTTTCCCCCTCTCAGAATTTCCCTCCCTGGGCTATCCTGAGAGATACTGATCTAACCTCAAAATCACCATACAGAGAAGCATCTCCCTTCCTTTCCACAAAGAGGCAAACAGATTCAAGGAAAACAAAGAGAGATTCTATCTCTCCCCCTCCCGTCTCCCCCCCACCCATCCCGGTGAGTATCCCAATCCCCTGGAATAACACAAGGGAAACAAGGAAGAAAAAATCAATCAGGTTCTCTAAAAAAATTAAATCTTTTAATAAAAGGAAGGAAAAAGTAAAGAATTATCTCTGTAACTTCAAGATGTAAATATTACAGGGTCCTATAGCTTACAGACACCAGAAAGAGACTTTCCCCCCAGTACCAATACAAATCAGAATATTCCCAGCAACTATACATATAAAAGTTAACCAGCCAGATCCACAGTTGCAGGCTCTTAAACCAATTAAGCCATCCTGGGATAAGAGAGAAGGTCCTCTCATGGATTGGTAACTAGTTAAAAGATAGGAAACAAAGGGTAGGAATAAATGGTCAGTTTTCAGAATGGAGAGAGGTAATAGTGGTGTCTCCCGAGGGTATGTACTGGGCCCAGTCCTATTCAACATTTCATAAATGATCTGGGAAAAGAGAGAAACAGTGAGGTGGCAAAATTTGCAGATGACCCAAAACTACTCAAGATAGTTAAGTCCCAGGCAGACTCTGAAGAGCTACAAAAGGATCTCACAAAACAGGGTGACTGGGCAACAAAATGGCAGATGAAATTCAATGTTGATAAATGAAAAGAAAGGCACAATGGAAAACATAATCCCAACTATACATATAAAATGATGGGGTCTAAATTAACTGTTACCATTCAAGAAAGATCTTGGAGTCATTGTGGACAGTTCTCTAAAAACATCTACTCAATGTGCAGCGGCAGTCAAAAAAGCGAACAGAGTGTTGGAAATCATTAAGAAGGGGATAGATAATAAGACAGAAAATATCATATTGCCTCTATATAAATCCATAGTATGCCCACATCTCAAATACTGAGTGCAGATGTGGTTGCCCCTGTCATAAGCAGATTGTTAAGGGTTAATGTCTCTTGTACCTATAAAGGGTTACAAGCAGGGAGCTGGACACCTGACCAGAAGACCAATCAGAAGACAAGATACTTTTAAATTTGGGCGGAGGAAAGCTTTTGTGTGTGTTCTTTGTGTGTTGTGTGTTCTTCTCTCGGAGGGTCTATTTTTCTAAATGGTGACAATACGTTTTTCTTGGAATTTGTATTTTGTCAACATTGGATAAAGCACTTTTGGAATCGATCCTCAGCTGCTGTAAATTGTCAGACCTCTACTAACTTCAATGGTGCTATAATGATTCACACCAGCTCAGGATGTGGGCTTCTTGGCTCACTGCAAAGCTTTTCAAGAATTTATACAAATATTAAAAATGGTTGATGGTCACTTGATTTACTGGCATTTTCTAAATTAGCCACCAAACCTCATACTGGGAACCCAGCCTCCCACCCTGAAATCAAATACTGTATTTCCCAGCTCCCTAGCCACCTAGCTGGGTTCTGAAAGTGCTGACCCCACCATGTGATTAGCGAAAGCCAGTTGCTCTCTCATCTCTTCCGCGCTCTTCTGTATGGCTGTTCTTCTCGACCCTGGTTCCCAATGTTGCTCGCTTTCCCCTTCTGGTCCCTAAGCTTAGGGAGGATTTGGGAACGGGATACAGGTCACCTGAGAGGCAAAGAGATGAGGATTTCTGGCAAGGGGCAATCACAGAACTTCCTCTTCTCCAGAAGCCCACCATAGTATCACCTCCTAGGACCCAGTACCTCTTTTCCCACCAACTGCCCACCCCTATACACTAGACACTGAATAGCCCCAAGGTGTTAAACACACCTACTTGAGGACTAGCCAGAGTCTGCAGAGATAAAACTAGAACAGATAGCGACTCCTCCTATCATCCGTTGAATGATAATCACTCCCATGCATGATTGTGGTGAGTCATCCCTGAGTTACTGCTGAGCCTGCTTAATCCTGAGGAGTTATACTGAGCCAGAGAGTGGGATGAATGATCAGAGGCAATTACTTATACCTACAAGTCTTGTGATAGGTCCCACACTATTCAAGCAGGGTTCAGCAAATACATAGGCAAGGACCCACCCAGGTGATCTCAAGGCAGGTATACAGGCTCCTAAGGGTCATAGTCTCTCTAGTCTGCTCAACGTCACTACCTGCCTGAGAACATTTCCTTTGCTGAGTAGTTCTGACATTTTGCACCAGCTTCTGTCTGTGCCTGTTTTCACACTAGCCAGTCCCAGCATCTGATCCTTCCTCAGCTGGCCAGCCAGTGATTCTGACAGTGTCAGACCCCAGTATCACATTCTTTGTCTGACGGGCAATATAAATGACAACAAGTGCAGAGACTGACAGAATTTGTTTGGCATGAGCCTGGCTGGTCTCCCTCATAAGGAACATTTAAGTCAAGTCCTGCTGAAAGCAAAGATTAAACCTTTCTTTAGAAACAGCCTTACACATTCACTGCAGCATTATGAACTGACTGATTACAGAAGTACAGCTTTGGGGAAGATGAACTCTGATGACATTCAGAACCATTCAGCTGATGAGTGCCCACTCCTGAGTTCGATTATTGCGTATGAATATGAGGCACGTAAAAGTTGGGTGAGGTGGTGTCATAACCTAGTCCCAGATTTGGACCTTAGCGTCCAAAATATGGGGGTTAGCATGAAAACCTCCAAGCTTAGTTACCAGCTTGGACCTGGTAAAGCTGCCACCACCCAAAAAATTAGAGTGTTTTGGGGCACTCTGGTCCCCCCAAACCTTCCCTGGGGACCCCAAGACCCAAATCCCTTGAGTCTCACAACAAAGGGAAATAAACCTTTTCCCTTCCCCCCTCCAGGTGTTCCTGGAGAGATGCACAGAAGCAAGCTTCGTGAATCTAAACAGAGGGATTCCACCCTCCCCGTTTTCAGCCTTGGAAAACAGAAGTACCGAGAGCTAATCTCTCTTCCCCCCTCACCCAGAGGGAATGCAAAGTCAGGCTAGTAAATCTAACACACACAGATGTCCCCCTGACTTCTTCCTCCCACCAATTCCCTGGTGAGCACAGACTCAATTCCCTGGAGTTCCCCACTAAAGAAAACTCCAACAGGTCTTAAAAAGAAAGCTTTATATAAAAAGAAAGAAAAATACATGAAAATGGTCTCTCTGTATTAAGGTGACAAATACAGGGTTAATTGCTTAAAAGAAATATGAATAAACAGCCTTATTCAAAAAGAATACAATTTAAAGCACTCCAGCAACTACACACATGTAAAATACAAAAAAAAAAACATATAAATCACTATCTGATCTTTTGTACTTACAACTGGGAAACAGAAGATTAGAAGGCAAGAGACAGAAATTCTCCCATAGCCGAGAGAGACACAGGCACAAGACAAAGAACTTAGACACAAACTTCCCTCCACCCAGACCTGAAAAAGTCTGGTTTCCTGATTGGTCCTCTGGTCAGGTGCTTTAGGTTACCTCTTTCCAGGTGTAAGAGACATTAACCCTTAGCTATCTGTTTATGACAGGTGGTTTCTTTTCAAATGAACTACCCCCTTAATGTGTTGTTGCCCTTGGCTGAGCACTACCATGATTCAGAGCCTTGCAGGCCAGTTTTCCATTTGGAGCAGTATCAGTGATGCAGAGTCAGGGGATTTTCTCAATGTAATTTGTTAATTTGCAGAATATAATCAAGCCCTGCTTCCTTGAGCAGAGGTGGTCACACACCTCAAACACACTCTTCCCTCCTGCAGAAGCCTCCAGTCAGACACTTCTGCCCTCTCCCCACAAGCAGCTGCCCTGCACCTCCATCTCTTTCCAGGGCCTCGCACAAGTTTAACTGCTTAACAGACTGTACCTTTTTTTCTCCCTCAGCCTGGGAAGCCACTAGTCCAAGGTTGGTCATGGCCTGGAAGGTGAGCTTGGGTGTCTAACACTGCTGTTGTGCAGCTGCTTGGAGACACGATGGTAATGTCTAACGGCCCAGACAAGAAAAATCCTTTAACCCGCACAATAGCCTTAATGACTCACTGAGTGCAGCTACTGCATGGCATCTTTAACTACTTCTACAGTGAATTTTCATAGGTTCTATCTGCATGTGGTTCTTTTCCCTTCCGAAAGAAAGAGTAACCCCCAATCTGTTCTGTAATAATGCCCTTGTCTGCCAATCTAGTTTCATTGAGCACTGCAATGTCAACATCATACCAGGCTAGCTCTTTTGTAAGGAGGGATGTTCTTCTTTCAGATCGAGAGGTATCATCTTTATCTATCATAGTCTTGATGTTCCAAGCAGCAATCTTTAGTGCTTTTTTACTTATCTTTGATTTTTGATTTCTTGAAGATGATCTGCTAGCTGCTGTAAACGGACCAGGTTTGATTTGGGCAAGCAATGTTTGAGGCACCTTTACTAGTCCCTTTCTTTATAAAGGGAGAGCAGTGCAATCCTAAAATGGGCTGCTCTGTTGCCTTGAGTGTTGCTGATCTTACCTGCTACCCTTGGGTCAGGTATGGGTGACCAATGTCCCAGGTCTCCCACCTGCAGGCTTGGGACCATAACTGCCAATAATCATCTTTACCTGTTGCTTTGCCATGCCCCTATTGCCACAGGACTTTTTAAGAGAGATGTGCAGGACTGACATGCCTGTGAAGTTGACTAAAATGGGAGAGTCGTTGCACTGGGACAATCCCATTTTCTCAGCTGCTGAAGCTTGGCCCAATGGCAAAATGGCTGTTACAACTGGAAGCATCTTTAGCTGCACTGGATAGCCATGACTTCTATAGTGCCCTGTCATGCCTTTTGCCATCCACAATATGTTGCTGCCCTGCTTTTCAAGCCATTGGACCAAAATATGGTCTCCTCCACCTTGGCTACCAGAACAGTCTTTGTGTGCTTGCGTAGGCAATCCCTAAATCACCATCAGTTTCCACACTTCTGGTTACCCTCACCTGGTTTAGCCCACCTGCCAAGGCAGTTTAGCAGAGTATGGCTGCTGTCGCATACTTACAGCTACTTGGAGCCACAGGTGAGAGCTGGATGTACAGTAAGGACCAGAGAGGAAAAGAATCTCTTAAGGAGAGTGGCAGTTCAAATCACTCACAGGTGCTACCTCTCCCTACACCCCAGAGAAAGAGTGATTGGCTGCCAAATGAGCAATAGAAAGCCTATGGTACTACCTCCTAGGCAATCAGTTCATGCTAGTTACAGACCACACATTCTTCTGCTGGCTAAATGTGATGAAGTATTCAAACCCAGAGATCATGAGGTGATACCTGTCACTTCAGCCTTATGTCTTTTGGGTACAACACCAGGTGGAAAAGTTGCACCGTAATTCCGATTTCCTGTCCAGAGAAAAAGCATATGCCAGCAAAGGCAGTGCCTCGGCCTTGCGGGTGACAATACATAATGGGGTCTACAAACCCCACACTGAGCACAGGCAGAAGTGGGAGGGGAGCCTTTCCTGCCTACAGGCAAGTAGACTGGCCACACGTAGTTGCCACAACTGTCAATCATAGAGATAAGCCCCCTCAGCTTTAACTAACAGGGGAAACAAGCTTACTATAAAAGGAGAAAGCTCCCAGGGACAATGAATGGGCAACACTTCCGCACAAGGCTGCCTCCAGAAACATGGCCCTATCATAACCTTAGTCCCAGATTTGGACCTTAGCGTCCAAAATATGGGGGTTAGCATGAAAACCTCAAAGCTTAGTTACCAGCTTGGACCTGGTACTTGCTGCCACCACCCAAAAAATTAGAGTGTTTTGGGGCACTCTGGTCCCCCTGAAAAACCTTCCCTGGGGACCCCAAGACCCAAATCCCTTGAGTCTCACAACAAAGGGAAATAATCCTTTTTCCCTTCCCCCCTCCAGGTGCTCCTGGAGAGATACATAGACACAAGCTCTGTGAAACTACACAGAGTGACTCCCCCTCTCTGTTTCCAGTCCTGGAAACAAAAAGTACTTTCCTATTCCCCCAGAGGGAATGCAAAATCAGGCTAGCAATCCAACACACAGATCTCCCCTGATTTCTTCCTCCCACCAATTCCCTGGTGAGTACAGACTCAATTTCCCTGAAGTAAAGAAAAACTTCAACAGGTCTTAAAAGAAAGCTTTATATAAAAAAGAAAGAAAAATACATACCAATGGGCTCTCTGTATTAGATGATACAATACAGGGTCAATTGCTTAAAAGAATATTGAATAAACAGCCTTATTCAAAAAGAATACAAATCAAAGCACTCCAGCACTTATATTCATGCAAATACCAAAGAAAAGAAACCATATAACTTACTATCTGATTTCTTTGTCCTTACACTTAGAAACAGAAGACTAGAAAGTAGAAACTGCTTCTCCAAAGCTCAGAGAAAGCAGGCAGGCAGACAAAGACTCAGACACTCAATTCCCTCCACCCAAAGTTGAAAAAATCCGGTTTCCTGATTGGTCCTCTGGTCAGGTGCTTCAGGTGAAAGAGACATTAACCCTTAGCTATCTGTTTATGACACGCCCCCCAAATTGCAGACAGTGGGGAAGCTCACTGGCGGCGATTTCCTTCTAGAACTTGAAAATAAACAGATTAATACAACACATACACCTTTACATATACTTCTAAGTATATAACTAACAGACTTCTACATTTTAAGAACACTTTTTAACTACTGAATTCTGGGAAACTCTCACGGGAGAGTGCATCAGCAACTTTGTTAGAAGCTCCTGTGATGTGTTGAATTTCAAAATCAAAATCTTGGAGAGCTAAACTCCAACGAAGAAGTTTCTTGTTGTTCCCCTTGGCAGTATGAAGCCACTTTAGTGCAGCATGGTCAGTTTGTAGTTGGAACCGCCGTCCCCAAACATATGGGCGTAGCTTTTCCAGGGCGTACACAATGGCATAGCATTCCTTTTCACTGACTGACCAGTGACTTTCCCTCTCAGACAGTTTCTTGCTGAGAAACACGACAGGATGGAAGTTGTGATCTGTTGCTTCCTGCATGAGCACCGCTCCTATACCGCGCTCAGATGCATCTGTGGTTACTAGGAATGGCTTGTCAAAATCCGGGGCCCTGAGCACAGGGTCAGACATGAGCGTTGCCTTAAGTTGGGTAAAGGCCTTTTGACACTCATCAGTCCACTTAACTGCATTTGGCTGGGTCTTTTTGGTCAGGTCGGTCAGTGGGGCAGCGATTTGGCTGTAGTGTGGTACAAATCGCCTGTAGTATCCGGCCAAGCCTAAGAAGGATTGGACCTGCTTCTTTGACTTTGGGACAGGCCACTTTTGGATAGCATCCACCTTGGCCTGTAGGGGGTTTATGGTTCCTCGACCCACCTGGAGCCCCAGGTAAGTCACTCTGTTTTGGCCTATTTGACACTTTTTGGCCTTAACAGTTAGTTCTGCCTGCCTGATGCGCTCAAAGACCTTTTCTAGGTGTAGTAGGTGTTCGGGCCAGGAGTCTGAAAAAATGGCCACATCATCGAGGTAGGCAACTGCAAATTCTCCCAGTCCAGCTAGTAGACCATCTACCAGCCTCTGGAAGGTGGCGGGTGCATTTCGAAGGCTGAAAGGAAGGACATTGAATTCATACACCCCCACATGGGTGACGAATGCTGACCTCTCCTTGGCAGGTTCATCTAGCGGTACTTGCCAGTACCCCTTGGTTAAGTCTATTGTAGAGATGAACTGGGCACGTCCCAACTTTTCCAATAGCTCATCGGTACGTGGCATTGGATAGTTGTCCGGACGAGTTACAGCATTTAGCTTACGGTAGTTCACGCAAAAGCGTATTTCCCCATCTGGTTTGGGTACCAGAACCACTGAAGATGCCCATGCACTGGTAGATGGATGGATTATACCCATCTGTAGCATGTTCTGGATTTCCCGTTCTATAGCAGCTTGGGCATGAGGAGACACCCGGTAGGGTGGGGTTCTGATTGGGTGAGCATTACCTGTATCAATGGAGTGGTATGCCCGTTCAGTCCGTCCTGGGGTGGCTGAGAACAATGGGGCGAAGCTAGTGCACAGCTCCTTGATTTGTTGCCGCTGCAGACGTTCCAGGGTGGTAGAGAGGTTTACCTCTTCCACGCCACCGTCTTTTTTCCCGTCGTAGTATACACCGTCAGGCCACTCAGCATTATCTCCCTGGACTGTAAACTGACAAACCTGTAAGTCTCTGGAATAGAAAGGCTTGAGAGAATTAACATGGTACACTTTAGGCTTTAGTGAGGAATTGGGAAATGCTATGAGGTAGTTTACAGCTCCCAGGCGCTCTTGGACCGTGAAGGGCCCTTCCCATGATGCTTCCATCTTATGGGCCTGTTGCGCCTTCAAGACCATAACCTGGTCTCCTACCGTGAAGGAACGTTCTTTGGCATGTCTGTCATACCAGGCCTTTTGCTCTTCCTGAGCATTTTTTAGGTTCTCTCTAGCAAGGGCTAAAGAGTGTCGGAGGGTGCTTTGTAGGTTGCTTACAAAGTCCAGAATGTTCGTTCCTGGAGAAGGCGTAAACCCCTCCCATTGCTGCTTCACCAACTGTAATGGCCCCTTAACCTCGTGACCATACACAAGTTCAAATGGTGAAAACCCTAAACTGGGATGTGGTACAGCCCTGTAGGCAAACAGCAACTGCTGCAACACAAGGTCCCAATTACTGGAGAATTCGTTGATGAATTTTCGTATCATGGCCCCCAAAGTTCCATTGAACCTTTCCACCAGGCCATTGGTTTGATGGTGGTACGGGGTGGCAACCAAGTGATTCACCCCATGAGTTTCCCACAGTTTTTTCATGGTCCCTGCCAGGAAATTAGACCCTGAATCTGTAAGGATGTCGGAGGGCCAACCTACCCTGGCAAAGATGTCTGTTAGGGCCAGGCACACAGTGTTAGCCCTGGTGTTGCCTAGAGCTACTGCTTCTGGCCATCGGGTAGCAAAGTCCACTAAAGTCAGTACGTACTGCTTTCCTCTGGGCGTCTTTTTTGGGAAAGGGCCCAGAATATCCACAGCTACTCGCTGAAATGGGACCTCAATTATGGGGAGTGGCTGGAGAGGGGCCTTGACCTGGTCTTGAGGCTTTCCCACTCTTTGGCATACCTCACAAGACCGGACATACTTGGCAACGTCCTTGCCCATCCCCTCCCAGTGGAAGGACTTCCCCAACCGGTCCTTGGTTCTGTTCACCCCAGCATGGCCACTGGGATGATCATGGGCTAAGCTTAAGAGCTTCCCCCGGTACTTAGTTGGAACCACCAACTGTTTTTGCGGCTGCCATTCTTCCCGGTGTCCACCAGAAAGAATTTCCTTGTATAAAAGTCCTTGGTCTAAAACAAACCGGGATCGATTAGAAGAGCTGAGAGGCGGTGGGGTGCTCCGTGCCGCCGCCCACGCTTTCTGAAGGCTGTCATCTGCTTCCTGCTCAGTCTGGAACTGTTCCCTTGAGGCTGGGGTCACCAGTTCTTCCTCAGACTGTGGACTTGGGCTTGGTCCCTCTGGAAGCGATGTAGGTGATGGGGTTGTTTCCGTTGCTGGTGAACCGCTCTCCGCTGGTGCACCTGAGGGTATTTCAGGCTCTGGCTGAGCCTTTTGGGTATGGCTGTCTTTGGCTTCTGCCAGTTCTGGCTCGCTGGCGCCCTCTGGCGTTGAGTTTGAAAATGTGGTTGCACTTGCTGGTGCTGGTTGCTGTTCCAGTTCCGGGCCTGGGACTGGAGATGCTGTGGCTGCTTCAGTGGTAGGCATGGAATCCGGGTCCACTACCTCTGCCTGGGTCTCTGGTAACACAGACGGGGCCTCTGTGGACGGCTCAGGAACAGGAATGGGTCTGGAAGCTTGCCTGGTTTGGCTACGTGTAACCATTCCCACTCTCTTGGCCCGCCTCACCTGGTTGGCCAAGTCTTCCCCCAGTAGCATGGGGATAGGATAATTGTCATAGACTGCAAAAGTCCACATTCCTGACCAGCCTTTGTACTGGACAGGCAGTTGAGCTGTAGGCAAGTCTACAGCTTGTGACATGAAGGGGTAAATTGTAACTTTGGCCTTTGGGTTGATGAATTTGGGGTCAACGAAGGATTGGTGGATAGCTGACACTTGTGCCCCCGTGTCTCTCCACGCAGTAACCTTCTTTCCGCCCACTCTCAAATTTTCCCTTCGCTCCAAGGGTATTTGAGAGGCATCCGGGCCTGGGGATCTTTGGTGTGATGGTGGTGTAATGAATTGCACTCGCATGGTGTTCTTGGGACATTTGGCCTTGATATGTCCCAGTTCATTACACTTAAAGCATCTTCCATCTGATGGGTCACTGGGCCAAGGTGAGTTACTGGAGACTGGTGAGGTGGAAGGGTAGGGTGTCTGTGGCTTTACTTGGGTGGTATGTGGGGTCTTTGGCTGTCCTCGGTTGTAGGGTTTATGGTCTGTGTGCCCCCTGGGGTAATCGTTCCCCTTGACAGTAGCTTTCTTGCTTTCTGCCAGTTCCATCCATTTGGCTCCAATCTCCCCCGCCTCAGCGATATCTTTGGGATTTCCATCTTGTATGTACCGTGTGATGTCCTCAGGAACACCATCCAAGAACTGCTCCATTTGTATGAGGAGGTGCAGTTCTTCCAAGGTTTGAACGTTGTTTCCTGTTATCCAGGCCTCATAGTTTTTTGCAATGTAGTAGGCGTGTTTGGGAAATGACACCTCTGGTTTCCACTTTTGGGTTCTGAAGCGCCGACGGGCATGATCTGGGGTTATCCCCATTCTGTATCTGGCCTTGGTTTGAAAAAGTTTATAGTCATTCATTTGCTGCTTAGGCATTTCAGCTGCCACCTCTGCTAAAGGTCCACTGAGCTGTGACCTCAATTCTACCATGTACTGGTCTTCGGGAATGCTGTACCCAAGACAGGCTCTTTCAAAATTTTCCAAGAAGGCCTCGGTGTCATCACCTGCCTTGTAGGTGGGAAATTTCCTGTGCTGTGGAGCAATAATGGGCGCCGGGTTGTTAGGGTTGGCTGGCACATGCAGCCCAGCTTTTGCCAACTCCAGTTCATGTTTTCTCTGTTTTTCCTTCTCTTCATTCTCTTTTTGTTGCTTTTCCATTTCTCGGCGGTGGGCCAACTCTTCTTCTTCTTGTTTCCTTCGGTGGGCGAACTCTTCTTCTTCTAGTTTTCTTTTGTGTGCTGCCTGTTTGATTTGTTCTTCTCTTTCTTTCATCTCCATCTCTTTTTGTTTTATTTCCAGTTGTCGCCTGTGTTCAGCTTCTTTGATTTGCTCTTCGGCCTCAATTTTTGCCTTAGAAGTCATGATTCCTGTTTTCTTGTGTTGGGGTGCCCTCCGGTGTTTATCTTCTGAACTGCAGGCTCTGTTGCCTCCTGAAGTCTGCCTAGCAACAGTGCCTTTAGCTAATCTTCAATATTAAGTAAACCTGAAAAACCACTTTATTTGCATGCATATAGTGCTGGAACTTGCCTCCTAATGGGAGGGCTATTGCATGACAAAAGACCCTTAACAGTCTGGTAATGGCTTCTTGCTTAACATGCAAGCCACAAACTGCCAGAGAGAGCAGAAAAAAAAATTCTCTCTGGTTCCCTTTTAAAACCAACTGTTTCTCTCTGCTAAAAAGCCCTTAGCAGAGAAAAGAAAAATATAATATTCCTACTGGCTTCTGGATTCTGTCTATATCCCACCCGCTGCTACACCATATCATAACCTAGTCCCAGATTTGGACCTTAGCGTCCAAAATATGGGGGTTAGCAAGTACCAGGTCCAAGCTGGTAACTAAGCTTGGAGGTTTTCATGCTAACCCCCATATTTTGGACGCTAAGGTCCAAATCTGGGACTAAGGTTATGATAGGCCCAAAGGGTCTGAAGCAGATCACTAGGCCTAATTAGAGGCTGGAGCCAAGAACTGTCCTGATCAGGTGCTAGCCAAAGAAAGTCAGTCTAGGGGAAGTGGAGACCCCCTGAAAGACCACATCAAAGACCTGTGACAGCTTGTAACTCAAGAGAAGTTCTGTCCCTGGCAAGAAGGGGGACCAAGGACAGATTTAGGGTCAGCTAGGCAACCTTGCGAGAGAGACACTTTTTTGAGCCCTACTGGCCCCTGTCAGTTGGGGGAGAATAGCTGGTGTATAGCTGGCCACCAGCATGCCTGTTCAAAGGAGGGGCCAGGCAGTGTCAGAGAGAAAGGGTATGTCTACACTACGAAATTAGTTCAATTTAATAGAAGTCAATCTTTTTGGAAATCAATTTGATACTGTCATTTGTGTGTGTCCCCACTAAACGCATTAAGTTGGCAAAGCATGTCCACAGTACCGAGGCTAGCGTTGACTTCCAGGGCGTTGCACTGTGGGTAGTTATCCCACAGTTCCCGCAGTCTCAGCTGCCCATTGGAATTCTGGATTGAGCTCCCAATGCCTGATGGATCAAAAACATTGTTGTGGGTGGTTCTGGGTACATGTCGTCAGCCCCCCCCCAGTCCCTCCCTCTGTGAAAGCAACGGGAAAAAATCATTTCTTGCCTTTTTTCCTGGGTTACCCGTGCAGACGACATACCACAGCAAGCATGGAGCCTGCTCAGCTCTCTGTCACCAGACGACTTCTGGGTGCTGCTGACAGACGCGGTATTGCAATGCTACACAGCAGCAGCTCCTTGCCTTTGCAAGTTGGCAAAGATGGTTACCATTACCAGTCATACTGTACTGTCTGCTGCTGTCATGGGTACTTCTGGCCACCTCGGTGAGGTCAGTTGGAGGCGCCTGTACAAAAATGGGAATGACTCCCCACGTCATTCTCTTCTTTCAGTTTTGTCTAATGGAGATTCAGTCCTGCCTAGAATATTAGGCAAGCCTACTAAAGAACCACAGAAGCAAACGGCCGCTCCTGGTCAGAGCCCCAGAAATGATGAGCTGCATACTATTCTAGGGGGTGCCACTACAACAACCCACCTGTTGCTTCCCTCCTCCTCAACCCCTCTCAGGCTACCTTGGCAGTTATCCCCCTATCTGTGTGATGAAGTAATAAAGAATGCATGAATTTGAAACAACACTGACTTTATTGCCTCTGCAAGCAGAGATCAAAGGAGGGAGGAGGGCTGTTGGCTTACAGGGAAGTAGAGTGAACAACTATTCTGCACCTGCTCAGCCTATAGTTGAACTGTTCCTTACTACTGTCCAGGCTTCATGAGCCATGGGTAGGCTGCAATGGGTAGGCTGGGTTAGGTGTGACCATGCGGTGCTGCTGACTGGGAGAGCAGCCCGAGGCAGAAGCCTCCAGCTGACATATTCCAGGCAAGACTGAATCTCCATTACACAAAACTTAAATGACCTGAAGTCATTCCCATTTTTGTCCAGGCGCCCCTGATCGACCTCACCGAGGCCAGCCAGGAGCATGCATGTCTACCCAAGTGCCCCCGACTGACCTCACCAATGCCAGCCAGGAGCACCCAGTGGGCGATGATGGCGGCTACGAGCCATACTGTACCATCTGCCATCAGCAAGGCTAGGGGATGCTGCTGTGTAGTGCTGCAGTACTGCATCTGCCAGCAGCACCCAGTAGACATACGAAACATACAGTGACAATGAAAAAATTCAAGAAACAATTTTTTCCCATTGTTTTCATGGGGGGAGGAAGGAGGGCTGATGACATGTACCCAGAACCACCCGCAACAATGTTTTTTGACCGATCAGGCATTGGGAGCTCAACTCAGAATTCAAATGGTTGGCAGAGACTGGGGGAACTGTGGGATAGCTACAGTCATCAGTCGCCCCTCTCTCCGTGAGCTCAACTGCAGACAATCATTTTGCGCCTTTTTTCCTCACAGAGGCCATACCACGGCAAGCCTAGAGCCCATTCAGCTCACTGCAGCAGTTATGAGGATTGTAAAAGCCTCACGCATTATAGACAGCTGCAGCAGCACAGCAGCCAGCAAACAGAGCTGTAAACAGGGGAGTTTCACTGGGAGTTTACAGGGGGAGTTTGCGGGGGAGACTTAGAGACCTAGGCAGAAGAACTGACAGGCTAGTGAAGGGAGCGGGTGGTGGTCTGCCAGTTTTCTGGTGCCTGTTGGGGGTTTGTTTTGGTGTGTGTTTCTTTGACTACCAGGTTTTAGGTGGGAAGGCTATGACCGATACAGAGGCAGCAGTGAAAGACACAATGAGGATGACTAGAATTGGAAACTGCAGCATGGACATGATCCTGGAGGCGGTACCTGAAAAGAGTTTCGTCTGCATGAAGTGCCGCCTGATAGAGCTGATGGAAGAAAAGATCCGAGGACTGGAGATGCAGGGGGAAACTCTGGTCGAGTTTAGAAGGGAGTTCGAGCAGATGATGGAGCAAAGACATGAGGAGGCTGAAGGGATAATCTCACACTTGCAGATGGAAGCAGGACCAAAGAATTCTGAGAGGAGACTGCTGGGTGAGGAAAGTGGACGGTGGAAGCATGTGACTAAGAGAACCAGACAGAGGAAAAGACGGGCCAGTGAAGGAGAAATAGAGCTCAAGAACAGGTTTGCAGAGCTGGAAAATGAAGATGGGGCACAGCAGGTGGTCACTGAAGGTGAGAGGGCAAGGAAAAAGAGAAGAGCAGCTAGCCCTACAGGAAGAGGGGAAGAGTCAATGGAGACAACACCAAATATGAGCCCCAGGAGGATACAGAATGGGTTGCGGAGGATTGCAAAGGCGAATAGTAATCAAGAGGACTTTCAGTCAGTGGGAGCAGGGTATAGACTGGAGAATCACACTGTCACCAGAAAAAGGCAGGTCTACATGATTGGGGACTCCTTACTGAGAAGAATAGACAGGCCTATAACTAGAGCTGATCCGGAGAAAAGAAGGGTGTGCTGTCTGCCAAGTGCTAAGATACGGGATGTCGACCTGAGGCTGAAAAGGATCCTAACAGGAGCGGGAAAGAATCCGTTGATTGTCCTTCATGTGGGAACGAATGATACAGCTAGACTCTCATTCGAACGTATCAAGGGAGACTATGCCAGGCTGGGGAAGACACTTAAGGAAATCGAGGCTGAGATGAACTTCAGTGGGATTCTGCCTGTTCCTAGAGAAGGGCAACAAAGGTTTGACAAGATTATGGCGATCAACAGATGGCTCAGGTAGTGGTGCTGTAAGGAGGGCTTCGGTATGTACGGCCACTAGGAAGCATTCATGGACAAAGGACTGTTCTCTCGGGATGGACTTCACCTGAGTGAGGGAAATAGACTTCTAGGATGGAGACTCACCCAACTGATTAAGAGAGCTTTAAACTAGGAATTTGGGGAGATGGCTGGGAAATGTCCAGGTAATCTCCACACCGGAATTTAACACTGAGAGGGAAGAAAACAAAGTAAGAGAAGATACAACCGTGGGCAGAAGAATGGACATAAGGAGGAAGGATAGTGTAGATACCAGTCAAATAGGTGATACTGGTGGTAGAATGTCTGTGCCTAACCGGATAAAGAATGTCAGTGAAGCCAAATGGCAAAAATTAAGATGTCTGTACACTAATGTGAGGAACCTAGGTAACAAAATGGAGGAACTAGAGCTACTGGTGCAGGAAGTGAAACCGGATATTATAGGGATAACAGAAACATGGAGGAATAGCAGCAAAGAATCCTGTGGCACCTTATAGACTAACAGATGTTTTGGAGCATGAGCTTTTGTGGGTGAATACCCACTTCATCAGATGCATGTAGTGAAAATTTCCAGGGGCAGGTATATATATGCAAGAAGGTTAGAGATAATAAAGTTAGTTCAATCAGGGAGGATGAGGCCCTGTTCTAGCAGTTGAGGTGTGAAAACCAAGGGAGGAGAAACTGGTTTTGTAGTTGGCAAGCCATTCACAGTCTTTGTTTAATCCTGAGCTGATGGTGTCAAATTTGCAGATGAACTGAAGCTCAGCAGTTTCTCTTTGAAGTCTGGTCCTGAAGTTTTTTTGCTGCAGGATGGCCACCTTAAGGTCTACTATAGTGTGGCCAGGGAGGTTGAAGTGTTCTCCTACAGGTTTTTGTATATTGCCATTCCTAATATCTGATTTATGACCATTGATCCTTTTCCGTAGAGACTGTCCAGTTTGGCTGATGTACATATTGTTAGCCAAATTAGGCTCGTTCTCCCCGGAGCTACCCAATTACTCCAAAGAGAGACACAGAGAGCTTCACTGTTTTATTGAATGATCAGCTGAGCGGGTGTCCCCCTCGACTAATGCCAGAGGAAGGGCACACCGAGACAAGCTTTACATTGTATATTTATAGCATTTTACACGTCATATCAGACCACACTGGTCGGAACATGTTTTTCCTGAGTCATCCTGAGTCAGGAGTCATGAGTACATAGGTTTATTTACCTGCTGACATCTACATTCCACGTTGCTTTCCTTGACCATAGTACTAACAGTGTTTACCGACCAGTGCTTGTGACAGCAGGTCATAGGCTAGTATTGCATACAACAAATTTTCAATTCATCCATTTACCTATCTTTAATTCATCGATTTACCCATCAATCCCCCCTTTGAATAAAGCATTGCGAGAGCTAAACTCCCCAATCTTCAGGTTCTATTGGCTGATATAGCACCATTATTCGTTGATAGACAAGTTGATTAGCAATTCGCCGGACTACTGCAATTAAACAGGGAGCAAAGCAAGCTAGAGTTAATAGGACTATAATAAAGACTGCACCGATAAGGAAGCCCTTTCGGAGCCACCCTATTTGTGGTAACCAGGACGTAAACCAATCCATATTCCACCCTCCCCATGTCTGAACTGGGACGTGGGCTAATTTTCTCATTTCTTTTGTTAGCTGTTTTACTGCTTTTCCACTATCATCGATTTGTATACAGCAGTTAGATTCATTTAATTTCGCACAGACTCCCCCTTCCTCAGCCAGTAAGTAATCGAGGACCATATGATGTTGATAGATCGCATTTCTCATTTGAGTTGATTGATCGGCCAACAGATCAAGAGCTGCAGCTGTTTGGTTAGTTATTATCTCTAAAATAGCCTGTAGCCTGATTATCCGATTTAAATTATAAATAGGCTCTCTGGCCCCTGATATTAATTCATTTGGGTTTCAAGTCGCTGGGCCGTAATGTTTTATAATTCGTTCAGGGGGCCATTCCTGAGCTTCCCATGTTTGGGAGCTTCCGGCAGCTAGGGTGGAGTCTACGAATCGTTTTTCTCTAACTAAATCATCATATACTTTAATTCCCAATTCATTTCCTTGCGTTTGGGGTAATAAAAAGAATAAGGGCCTAATATATCCAATGTAACATACTCCTGACCAATTTGGAGGCAACCTTCGGTAGGCAAATTGCCCACAAATCCAGTAATGGCCTTTCAGGGCCCATGTTCCATTAGCAAAAGGGCCATCCCAGGTTTCGAGGTCCAATGGTTCTTCATAATACAAGTAATTCCCTGACCCTAAGGGCCCTCCTACTATGGTGTGTGAGCCGTCGGAAGCACAATATTCACATTTCCATGCCCCAGCCCCTGGTTTCCAAATACAATTACAGCCCCACTCCGGGTTGTTAGTGCTAGACCAAAAGTGTTTAAAGTGGGTGCGGGTGCCATTATGGTGCTGCCATGCCCACTGAAACCACCGTACTACGTGCTCTTTGCTTGTAGCATTATCTCGTTGGCAACTTAAAAAGAGAGCATCAAAAAACCCATCTTGTCCTACCGCCTTGCAACCTGCACCTGTATGATGCTGGTAGGAACATTCTACTCAGCTATTATTAGTAAGTTTGACATGTGTATGGTTCCAACTTCCTTGATAGTTAGAGCAGTCATATGGGTGGCAGTGGGTTTGGTAACAATCAAATCCGAGGCGAGGGTCCACTCACACTTACTTGTCCCCAAATATATTCCCTCCTGTTTTGTTCGATTAAGACACAAGAAGCCCATTGCAGAGGAATAGAGCCGCCAGGGACTACTATCCGCTGTCCATATTCCTGTTCCATTGTGCACTATACTTAAATTACTAATCCACCACTTGGGTTGCACTGGCTGGGCTACCCAAGGCCATTCATCTAATTCTCCCAGTCCCTCACATACCCAACAGTTGCTAAGGTTAAAGGAATTTGCTATAATTTCCCCTAGTTGTATAAACCTGTTTTCCCAACCATAATTATAATGAAAATACAGAAACAAAAATATTACTGATTGCTTCATTGTCTCTTTTTCTTAAAGAGTCCTTTTAATCCGTCCTTGATACTCCCAGGTAGAGTCTTCACCTGTGCCACCCCGGGCCTCCGGAGCCGGGGCAGACAGAGGGCTGATCCAATCGTCAGAGGCTTCACCTGTGCTTCCTCGGGCTTCCGGTGCCGGGGAGGGCAAAGGGCTGGTGTCCTTTACTGGAAACTCAGATCCTAAAGCAGGGTTTACGTACCGTTTTACCCGTGTGTGATGTGTCCATTTACTGTTTCCAAGGAGTTTAACTGCAGCCTGGCTGATGAGCGAGACTGTGTATGGACCGTCCCACCATGCTGTTATAGGATCATGTTTCCATTTCCTAACAAGAACCTGGTCACCGATCTGGAATGGATGTACAGGTTGGTCCAATGGAAGAGATTGGAAGGCTGCTGCGTAGCGATGCAATCGGGACAAGACAGTCTGTAGAACAGAAACCTGTTTCCATAAAATATCTTTTCCCACCTCCCAAGTTACATCCTCGTGAAATCCTGGAATAAGAATACGAGGGGGAAAGCCAAAAACCAACTCGAAGGGTGATAATTTCAATCCCTTCCGTGGAGTCCTTCGAATTTTAGTCAAGGCCAAGGGTAAAGCATCTAGCCACTTTAATCCAGACTCCATACATAATTTAGTAAGAGTTTCCTTCAAAGTTCAATTCATTCTTTCTACTTGCCCAGAGCTTTGAGGTCTCCATGAGGTATGCAATTTCCATTGTATACCAAAAGCCTGGGATATTTGTTGTGTTACCTTTGACAGGAAATGACTTCCTTGATCCGAATCGATAACCTCCGGGAGGTGATGTCGAGGAATGATTTCCTGCAGTAAAGCTTTAGTAACAGCTCGGACCTGGCAATGTCTGGTGGGGAAGCACTCTACCCACCCAGTGAGTTGATCAACAAAAACAAGTATGTATTTGTAGCCCCTGCATGGGGGCATTTCAGCAAAATCGACTTGCCATTTCTGAAAAGGGTATGTGGCCCATGGTCGGCCGCCCATAGGGGCAGGCGGACCACATCCTTTTTGATTTGTTTGTTGACAAGTAGGACAATTTATAACAATTCTCTGGGATTCCATATGCATGCCCAGTCCCTTAAGAGTTCGGGGGGTCAAATCAACCATTGCTCCCGATCCCATATGTCCTTCTTTGTGTAAGAGCGTAAGAATTTCTCTCAACACGGGCCGGGGAACAAAGATCTCTCCTCCGGGTAGTTTCCACCATCCTGAGGAGATCCGTTGAGCCCCTATGCTCTGGGCATATTGTATTTCCTCCGCTGTATACTGAGGAGGCGAGGCCTTGGCTTCAGTATCCTGTGTCAAGAGGAGCCATGCGGCTCCTTCTCGTGCGGCTTCTTTTGCCGCTTGATCAGCTAGTTGATTATATTTGCGTTGTTCAGCTTGAGGGGTCTTCCCATGGGCACGCACATGGATTACGGCGACCCGCAGGGGAAGCATCAGGGCATCTAGGAGGGTTTTGATAAGACCCCCATGTGCAATCTTTTGGCCTGAAGCCGTAATGAATCCTCTTTCTTTCCACAGAGTTCCATGGGCATGCACTACCATATAAGCATAACGACTATCAGTATATAAGTTAAGAACCTTTCCAGCTCCCATTTTAAGGGCTTCGATAAGGGCTACTAATTCTGCTGCTTGAGCAGATATGTTAGGGCTCAATTTGAACTTATATACTTCTTTGTTTTTAACCACCACTGCTGCCCCAGTATGCCGCTTACCATTTAACATGTAACTAGACCCATCTACATATGCTTCGATATCAGGGTTTGACCAGGGCACATCGGAGAGGTCTGGTCAGGGGTTAGTTTCTTGCTGCAAAACTTCAACACAGTCATGAGTGGGACTGGATTCCTGAGAAATCCGAGGGTCTGGTAACAAGGTTGCTGGGTTAAGAGAGCTAACAGCCCTAAACGTTAGATTGGGGGCTAATAAAAGCCCTACCTCATATCGTGAGTGCCGACTGGGATTTAAGTGTTTCTCTCCGGCTCCTGTCCCTAATATTTGAGGCACTCCATGGGGAACCACAACTTCAGTGTCCCCACCCAGGGTTAACTTTTCAGCTTCCTGAACAAGGAGGCTGGTTGCCGCAACAGCTCGTAAACAGGCAGGTCATCCTCTGGCAACAGGATCTAATAGTTTTGAATAGTAACCAATTGGTTGCCAGATTGGTCCTGAGCGCTGACACAGGACCCCTGCTGCTACTCCATTTCTCTCATGGACATACAGGGTAAATGGCTTTCGAGGATCTGGAAAAGCCAAAGCAGGAGGCTGAGTTAAAGCTGTCTTAAGCTCTCGAAATGCTTTTTCCATCTCCCTGGTCCATTTCCAATAGAGCAAACCTTCTTTAGTTAAGGATTCATATAGGGGTTTGGCTTTTCCCCCATAGTCAGGGATCCAGAGTCTACAAAATCCGGTCAATCCTAAGAAAGCCCTTAACTCCCGGGGATTTCGTGGTTGGGGACAAGTGAGTATGGCCTGGATTCTTTCTTTTCCCAATCTGCGATTTCCTTTGGATAGATGATATCCAAGAAAAGTGACCTGTTGCTTCACTAATTGGGCTTTTTCCTTTGAAACTTTATACCCCTGCTCTACTGTTTGCACTTTACAGGATGTCTCGTTATCAGTACTTAAAAGCAGATCATCGCAATACTGAACTATGTTACATGAGGGGTGTTTAGCAAGGAATGGGGCAAGGTCTCTTTTTAGCTGGCTGCCAAAAAACTCAGGTGCACAGGTAAGTCCTTGTGGGATGACAGTCCACAGATACTGAGCCTTGTAATGGGTGTCTGGATCTTCCCATTCAAATGCAAACAGCTTTTGTGAGTCAGGGTGTAGAGGAATAGAGAAAAAGGCATCTTTTAAATCTATTACAGAGAACCAGCTATGAGTCTTGGGAATCTGACCAAGGATAGTATGGGGATTCGGAACTACTGGAAAGGGGGTTTCTCTTTGCTTGTTCACCAGTCTTAGGTCTTGTACCAATCGATACTGTCCGTTAGGTTTAGGCACCCCTATTATTGGAGTATTGTATGGGGACATGCCTTCCCTGAGCCAGCCACATCGCACAAATTTGAGAATTAGGGGTTTTAGACCAATTTGTGTAGCCAACTTCAGAGGATATTGTCGGACACGGATCGGACTGCTCCCCTCCTTAAGATGTATCCGTACTGGGGAGGCATTCCGAGCCAGTGGGACACTTCCCTTCTCTGCCCAGACCTCAGGATTAATCCCCGGTATCAGGTCCCCTTCTGTACTCTGGTATTCTGTATTTTTGGCAGACAATAAGGCCATCTGATAATTCGAAGCTTGTTTTTTTGGAAGCCTAACCTCAATAGTTCCATTGCTGAACGAGATTTCTGCCTGCAATTTAGTGAGAATATCTCGTCCTAGCAAGGCAATGGGGCATGAGGGGCTACAGACAAACTGATGAGAGATCTGATGGTCTCCTATTTTAACTAAAAGGGGCAATGTTTTCTTTAATGCCATCTTCTGTCCTTCGATTCCCTGTACTATTTCATGTCCTACAGCCTTCCTTTGGGGGGCCTCAACACTAGGGAGTAAACTAAGGGCAGCACCAGTGTCTATTAGGGCTTCTATTTGGCAGCCCCCTATCTGAATCTGTACCGTGGGATCAAACTCAGCAGCTTGTGCTGCTAAGAGGGGCCACTGGGTCCCCCGGCCCCCCTATTAGGGAGAAGCACTGTCCGAATCTGCTGTGTTATAGTAAATTGGGAGTGCTGGAGCCTCATTTTTACGTCCCTTTTCCATAAATCGTCTTTTAGGACATTCATTTTTCCAATGTCCCTCCTCTCTACAGATGGCGCACTGATTGCGCCCTAAGCGGGGAAGTCGTTTCCTACCTCTTTCCCCAACATACCCAATGCCTTCGTTTCCCTTTCTTAGAGCCATTGCTAGGGTCCGAGCTCCCTTCTTATGTTCTTCATCTTCCCGTCTATCATATACCTTTAGAGCAATTTGTAATAGCTCCTCTATATTCTTTCCGGATGCTCCCTCTAACTTTTGCAATTTCTTTCTAATATCTTCATAGGATTGACCAATGAAGAGAGGAATTAACACACGTTTTCCATTTTCATCCTCTGGGTTCAGGTCTGTGTATCTTTTACAGGTATCACAAAGTCTTTCATAAAAAGCAGCTGGATTCTCATTTTTCTCTTGTCTGATATTATATAGTTTGGCCCAATTGGGGGTTTTTCGAATGCAACGTTTCATACCCTGCACTATAGTGGCGGCATATCGAGCATGTTCGGCTCGTCCTATATCGGTATATGACCATCTAGGGTCGCACTCGGGCACTCGATCAGCCACTGAGGCTAACTGGTCTGTCTCTGCGACCCACTCACGGGCTTTTGCCACAACCATTCGCCTTTCCTCTGCTGTCAGTAATGTTCTCAAAGCTATTTGCATATCAGTCCATGTGGGGTTATGAGCTGTTATCAGCATTTCAAAGACTGTTGTAAGGGGGGCCGGATCGTCTGAGAAAGATGGATTTTGTTGTTTCCAATTATATAAGTCACTTGTAGTAAATGGGACATATACCATGGTCATTTTACCATCTTCTCCTAAAGTTTCACATAGGGGCATTAGATATGCTGGGACACCTTGGTCCTTACTTCTTAATTCATAAGTATGTATGGGCCCTTTCTGTGTGGAGTCAGGGGAAATCCTGGTAGAATCCTGTTCTACTCTTTTATCCTCTTTGTCCCCTGTAGACACGAAAGGGGTGCTAGTGCCCTCCCCCTCCTGCAGGTGAGAAAGGCTTGGGTACAAGGGAGGAGGAGGAACCATACATTCCGGAGGTTGTGGGATTACAGGGGGAGGGCATGGCCTTTTAACGGGGATATTGGATTTCTTAACCGGGGCTCGGGCCAACAAAATCTTAAGGGTCCTCTGCCTACATTTTTGTAACCAGGGAGGGGGATTGGCTACCAGATCCTGCCAAATGTCTATGTACGGATACTGGTCCCAATGCCCATCTCGGGTCACAATACCATGCACAGCCTGTACAATATCTAATTTTAATGTACCACCATCTGGCCAGTCTACCTTAAATGTCGGCCATTCTATCGTGCAAAATTTTATCAGATCTTCTTTACATAATACCGTCCCATAATCTGCCTGGCGCCTAAACGCTGTCCAATTATCCAACATGCATCCTAGAGGTGTTCCAGAATAAGAATTTTGAGTGGACCCCATAGACCCCATACTTAAGACTCAAATGCTATGTACATACAGATTCACAACAGATATTCACTGAGGTTCGGCTGACCCCCCTTGCAATCAAGATATCTTGGTCATCGGGTTTCCCCTTGCAGGAGTCTTGGGGCGGCTAGAGTCAGCTTAGTCCCAGATGTAACTCGCAGCAATCACTCACCTTCCACACAGAAACACCAAATGCTTATACACGAGTTGAACTTCCAATACACAATAAGGAGAAGGAAGAAAAGCGCAAGCGGGCACAAAAGAGTTAAGAGTTGTGTTAAACAACCCATAAACTAATACCACACAAATCATTCACAAAACTATAACAATGCTACTAGTAGTATACCTTCTCGTTGCAATTTCCGTCGTCCAACCCACACTTCGGGGGCGTTAATCCTCAACCCTTTGGAGGGAAACGCACTTACCACCCGGAGTGGCCGTGTCCGGCTTGGGGACGCTGAGGAACCAAAAACTCAGTGCTCTTGTGTCCTTTTGGGACTTACTCTAGAGAGGACACCGCTGCCCCGGTTGGCGGTAGTGGTCCGAGAACACGAGCTGCACAATCAGCTCGGGGTGGCCACTTTTCTCGGTACCAACCTACTAGCCACCTATAGCGTCAGCGCCCTCTACAGGGAGAGTCCTGCCGCGGTCGCCAATTTGTTAGCCAAATTAGGCTCGTTCTCCCCGGAGCTACCCAATTACTCCAAAGAGAGACACAGAGAGCTTCACTGTTTTATTGAACGATCAGCTGAGCGGGTGTCCCCCTCGACTAATGCCAGAGGAAGGGCACACCGAGACAAGCTTTACATTGTATATTTATAGCATTTTACACGTCATATCAGACCACACTGGTCAGAACATGTTTTTCCTGAGTCATCCTGAGTCAGGGGTCGTGAGTACATAGGTTTATTTACCTGCTGATGTCTACATTCCACGTTGCTTTCCTTGACCATAGTACTAACAGTGTTTACCGACCAGTGCTTGTGACAGCAGGTCATAGTGACAGCAGGTCATAGGCTAGTATTGCATACAACAAATTTTCAATTCATCCATTTACCTATCTTTAATTCATCGATTTACCCATCAATATTAGAGGGGCATTGCTGGAATTTGATGGCGTATATTACATTGGTGGACGTGCCGGTGAATGAACCGGTAATGGTGTGGCTGATCTGGTTAGGTCCTGTGATGGTGTCGCTGGTGTAGATATGTGGGCAGAGTTGGCATCGAGGTTTGTTACATGGATTGGTTCCTGAGCTAAAGTTACTATGGTGCGGTGTGCAGATACTGGTGAGAATATGTTTCAGGTTGGCAGGCTGTCTGTGGGCGAGGACTGGCCTGCCACCCAAGGCCTGTGAAAGTGTGGGATCATTGTCCAGGATGGGTTGTAGATCCCTGATGATGCATTGGAGGGGTTTTAGCTGGGGACTGTATGTGATGGCCAGTGGAGTCCTGTTGGTTTCTTTCTTGGGTTTGTCTTGCAGTAGGAGGCTTCTGGGTACACGTCTGGCTCTGTTGATCCATTTCCTTAATTCCTCGTGCGGGTATTGTAGTTTTGAGAATGCTTGGTGGAGATTTTGTAGGTGTTGATCTCTGTCTGAGGGGTTAGAGCAGATGCGGTTGTACCTCAGTGCTTGGCTGTAGACAATGGATCGTGTGGAAGTGGGTATTCACCCACGAAAGCTCATGCTCCAAAACGTCTGTTAGTCTATAAGGTGCCACAGGATTCTTTGCTGCTTTTACAGATGCAGACTAACACGGCTACCACTCTGATACTTGACACCATGCAAGGCACTGCATTTAGCCGTATGGAGTGGAAATCCATCAACCTCATGAAGAAACTTGCACAAATACAGACAGATATCATCTTCCTTTCCAAATGCAAAAGGATGGACATCATACCAAATGGACTAAAGGTAAAAAAATCCACTCCTATCTACATACTACACAGACCACAGTGAGAGATTATGCCATACTCTATCAAAGAAACTGAGGAACCACCTGATCAGCATCCTATACAGCAAACAGGAAAACATCAAAAAAGAGCTCTCCAACCTGGAGACTCTCATTAATAACCAAACTTCCATACAAACGGACTTCACTAAAATAAGACAGGAGATCTATATTACTCACTTCACCTCTCTACAAAGGAAAAAGGACTGTAAGCTGTCTAAACTCCTACCTGCCACATGGGGCCACAACTGTCGGACCCCCAATCCACCCAGCAATATCGTCAATCTATCCAACTACACACTCAGCCCAGAAGAAAAGTCTGTCCTATCTCGGGGACTCTCTTTCTGCCCTGCCACCCCCACCAACATGATACAGTTCTGCGGCGATCTGGATGCCTACTTTCGCCGTCTCTGACTCAAAGAATACTTTCAGGACAACACTGAACTACGCACTGATACACAGGTACCCTCCCACCAACAGCACAAGAAGAAGAACTCCACATGGACTCCTCTTGAGGGTCGAAATGACAGTCTGGACCTACACATTGAATGCTTCCGCCGACGTGCACAGGCAGAAATTGTGGAAAAACAACATCGCTTGCCTCATAACCTAAGTCGTGCAGAACGCAATGCCATCCACAGCCTCAGAAACCACCCTGACATTATAATTAAAGAGGCAGATAAAGGAGGTGCTGTTGTCATCATGAACAGGTCTGACTACCAAAAGGAGGCTGCCAGACAACTCTCCAATACCAAATTCTATGGGCCACTTCCCTCAGATCGGACTGAGGAAGACACTAAGAAACTGTACCGTCTACTCAGGACACTCCCTACACTAACACCGGAACAAATCAACATACCCTTAGAGCCCCAACCAGGGTTATTCTATCTACTACCCAAGATCCATGAACCCGGAAATCCTGGATGCCCCATCATCTCGGGCATTGGCACTCTCACTGAAAGACTGTCTGGATATGTGGACTCTCTACTCAGACCCTATGCCACCAGCACTCCCAACTACCTCCGTGACACCACTAATTTCCTGAGGAAACTACAATGCATTGGTGACCTTCCAGAAAACAGCATCCTAGCCACCATGGATGTAGAGGCTCTCTACACAAACATCCCACACACAGATGGAATACAAGCTGTCAGGAACAGCATCCCTGATGATGCTACAGCACAACTGGCTGCTGAGCTCTGTGCCTTTATTCTCACACACAACTATTTCAAATTTGATGACAATCTATATCTCCAGATCAGTGGCACCGCTATGGGCACCCGCATGGCCCCACAATATGCCAATATTTTTATGGCCGACCTGGAACAACGCTTCCTCAGCTCTCGTCCACTCACGCCCCTTCTCTACCTACGCTACATTGATGACATCTTCATCATGTGGACCCATGGAAAGGAGACTCTGGAAAAATTCCACCACAATTTCAACAGCTTCCACCCCACCATCAACCTCAGCCTGGACCAATCTACAAGGGAAGTCCACTTCCTAGACACCATGGTGCAAATAAGTGATGGTCACATTAACACCACCCTATACCGAAAACCTACCGACCGCTATGCCTACCTTCATGCCTCCAGATTCCATCCTGGGCACATCACACGATCCTTTGTCTACAGTCAAGCACTGAGGTACAACCGCATCTGCTCTAACCCCTCAGACAGAGATCAACACCTACAAAATCTCCACCAAGCATTCTCAAAACTACAATACCCGCACGAGGAAATAAGGAAATGGATCAACAGAGCCAGACGTGTACCCAGAAGCCTCCTACTGCAAGACAAACCCAAGAAAGAAACCAACAGGACTCCACTGGCCATCACATACAGTCCCCAGCTAAAACCCCTCCAACGCATCATCAGGGATCTACAACCCATCCTGGACAATGATCCCACACTTTCACAGGCCTTGGGTGGCAGGCCAGTCCTCGCCCACAGACAACCTGCCAACCTGAAACATATTCTCACCAGTAACTGCACACCACACCATAGTAACTCTAGCTCAGGAACCAATCCATGTAACAAACCTCGATGCCAACTCTGCTCACATATCTACACCAGCGACACCATCACAGGACCTAACCAGATCAGCCACACCATCACCGGTTCATTCACCTGCACATCCACCAGTGTAATATACGCCATCATATGCCAGCAATGCCCCTCTAATATGTACATCAGCCAAACTGGACAGTCTCTACAGAAAAGGATCAATGGTCACAAATCAGATATTAGGAATGGCAATATACAAAAACCTGTAGGAGAACACTTCAACCACACTATAGCAGATCTTAAGGTGGCCATCCTGCAGCAAAAAAGCTTCAGGACCAGACTTCAAAGAGAAACTGCTGAGCTTCAGTTCATCTGCAAATTTGACACCATCAGCTTAGGATTAAATAAAGACTGTGAATGGCTTGCCAACTACAAAACCAGTTTCTCCTCCCTTGGTTTTCACACCTCAACTGCTAGAACAGGGCCTCATCCTTCCTGATTGAACTAACCTTATTATCTCTAGCCTTCTTGCATATATATACCTGCCCCTGGAAATTTTCACTACATGCATCTGACGAAGCGGGAATGCACCCACGAAAGCTCATGCTCCAAAACCTGTTAGTCTATAAGGTCCCACAGGATTCTTTGCTGCTTTTACAGATCCAGACTAACACGGCTACCCCTCTGATGATGGAATAGTAGTCATGACTGGAGTACAGGTATTGAAGGCTATGTGCTGTTTAGGAAAGACAGAAATAAAGGCAAAGCTGGTGGAGTAGCATTGTATATCAATGATGAGGTTAACTGTAAAGAAATAAGAAATGATGGAATGGATAAGACAGAGTCTGTCTGGGCAAAAATCACATTGGGAAAGAAAGCTATTAGAGCCTCCCCTGAGATAGTGCTTGGGGTGTGCTACAGACCGCCGGGATCTGATTTGGATATGGATAGAGACCTCTTTAATGTTTTTAATGAAGTAAACACTAATGGGAATTGTATGATCATGGGAGACTTTACCTTCCCAGATATAGACTGGAGGACAAGTGCTGGTAATAATAATAGGGCTCAGTTTTTTCTGGATGTGATAGCTGATGGATTTCTTCATCAAGTAGTTGAAGAACCAACAAGGGGGGATGCCATTTTAGATTTGGTTTTGGTGAGTAGTGAGGACCTCATAGAAGAAATGGTTGTACGGGACAACCTTGGTTCGAGTGATCATGAGCTAATTCAGTTCAAACTAGATGGAAGGATAAACAAAAATAGATCTGGGACTAGGGTTTTTTATTTGAAAAGAGCTAACGTTAAAGAATTAAGGAAATTAGTTAGGGAAGTGGATTGGACTGTAGAACTTGTGGATCTAAAGGCAGAGGAGGCCTGGAATTACTTCAGGTCAAAGTTGCAGAAGCCTGCATCCCAAGAAAGGGGGAAAAATCATAGGCAGGAGTTGTAGACCAAGCTGGATGAGCAAGCATCTCAGAGAGGTGATTAAGAAAAAGCAGAAAGCCTACAAGGAGTGGAAGATGGGCAGGATTAGCAAGGAAAGCTACCTTAGTGAGGTCAGAACATGTAGGGATGAAGTTAGAAAGGCTAAAAGCCATGTAGAGTTGGACTTTGCAAAGGCAATTAAAACCAATAGTAAAAGGTTCTATATCCATATAAATAAGAAGAAAACAAAGAAAGAAGAAGTGGGACCACTAAACACTGAGGATGGAATGGCAGTTAAAGATAATCTAGGCATGGCCCAATATCTAAATAAATACTTTGCCTCGGTCTTTAATAAGGCTAATGAGGAGCTTATGTTAATGGAAGGATGACAAATGGGAATGAGGATATGAAGGTAGATATTACCACATCCGAGGTAGAAGCCAAACCCGAACAGCTTAATGGGACAAAATAGGAGGGCCAAGATAATCTTCATCCAAGAATATTAAAGGAACTGGCACATAAAATTGCAAGCCCATTAGCTAGAATTTTTAATGAATTGGTAAACTCAGGGGTTGTACCGTACGACTGGAGAATTGCGAACATAATTCCTATTTTTAAGAAAGGAAAAAAAAGTGATCCGAGTAGGCCTGTTAGTTTAACATCTATAGTATGTAAGGTCTTGGAAAAAAATTTGAAGGAGAAAGTAGTTAAGGACATTGAGGTCAATGGTAATTGGGACAAAATACAACATGGTTTCACAAATGGTAGATCGTGCCAAACCAACCTGATCTCCTTCTTTGAGAAGGTAACAGATTTTTTAGACAAAGGAAATGCAGTGGATCTAATTTACCTTGATTTCAGTAAGGCATTTGACACAGTTCCACGTGGGGAGTTATTAGTTAAATTGGAAAAGATGGGGATCAATATGAAAATTGAAAGGTGGATAAGGAACTGGTTAAAGGGGAGACTACAACAGATTGTACTGAAGGTGAACTGTCAGGGGAAGGAGGTTACTAGTGGAGTTCCTCAGGGATCGGTTTTGAGACCAATCTTTTTTAACCTTTTTATTACTGACCTTGGCACAAAAAGCAGGAATGTGCTAATAAAGTTTGCGGATGACACAAAGCTGGGAGGTATTGCTAGCACAGAGAAGGACCGGGATATCATACAGGAAGACCTGGATGACCTTGTAAACTGGAGTAATAGTAATAGGGTGAAATTTAATAGTGAAAAGTGCAAGGTCATGCATTTAGGGATTAATAACAAGAATTTTAGTTATAAATTGGGGACGACACATCAGTTGGAAGTAACGGAGAAGGAGAAGGACTTCGGAGTATTGGTTGATCACAAGACGATTATGAGCCACCAATGTGATATGGCTGTTAAAAAAGCTAATGCGGTTTTAGGATGCATCAGGCGAGGTATTTCCAGCAAAGATAAGGAGGTGTTAGAACCATTATATAAGTCACTGGTGAGACCTCATCTGGAATACTGTGTGCAGTTCTGGTCTCCCATGTTTAAGAAAGATGAATTCAAACTGGAACAGGTTCAGAGATGGGCTACTAGGATGATCCGAGGAATGGAAAACCTGTCTTATGAAAGGACACTCAAAGAGCTTGGCTTGTTTAGCCTAACCAAAAGAAGATTGAGGGGGGATATGATGGCTCTTTATAAATATATCAGAGGGATTAATATTAGGAAGGGAGAGGAATTATTTAAGCTTAATACCAATGTGAACACAAGAACAAATGGATATAAACTGGACACTAGGAAGTTTACACTTGAAATTAGACGAAGGTTTCTAACCATTAGAGGAGTAAAGTTCTGGAACAGCCTTCCAAGGGGAGTAGTGGGGGCAAAAGACATATCTGGCTTCAAGACTAAGCTTGATAAGTTTATGGAGGGAATGGTATGATGGGATAGCCTAATTTTGGCAATTAATTTGGCAATTGATCTTTGATTATCAGTAGGTAAGTATGCCCAGTGGTCTGTGATGGGATGTTAGATGGGTTGGGATCTGAGTTACTACAGAGACTTCTTTCCTGGGTGCTGGCCGGTGAGTCTTGCCCACATGCGCAGAGTTTAACTGATTGCCATATTTGGGGTCAGGAAGAAATTTTCCTCCAGGGAAGATTGGCAGAGGCCCTGGAGGTTTCTCGCCTTCCTCTGCAGCATGGGGCACGGGTCACTTGCTGGAGGATTCTCTGCAGCTTGAGGTTTTCAAACAGCAATTTGGGGACTTCAATAACTCAGACATAGGATAGGGGTTTGTTATAGAAGTGAATGGGTGAGATTCTGTGGCCTGCATTGTGCAGGAGGTCAGACTAGATGATCACAATGGTCCCTTCTGACCTTAAAGTCTATGAGTCAATTATTGTGCAGTTTATGCAGAACCAGAAGCTAAAAAACCAGGTGAGGAGACGACAGCAGAGCGGAGACGAGAGTGATGAGAACATGGACACAGACGTCTCTCAAAGCGCGGACCCCGGCAATGTGGCCATCATGGTGTTAATGGGGCATGTTTATGCGGTGGAACACCGATTCTGGGCCTGGGAAACAAGCACAGACTAGTGGGATAGCATTGTGCTGCAGGTCTGGGATGATTCCCAGTGGCTCTGAAACTTTCGCATGCATAAGGGCACTTTCATAGAACTTTGTGACTTGTTTTCCCCTGCCCTGAACCACAAGAATACCAAAATGAGAGCAGCCCTCACAGTTAAGAAGTGAGTGGCGATAGCCCTGTGGAAGCTTGCAAGGCCAGACAACTACCAGTCAGTTGGGAATCAATTTGGAGTGAGCAAATCTACTGTGGGAGTTACTGTCATGCAAGTAGCCAACGCAATCACTGAGCTGCTGCTATCAAAGGTAGTGACTCTGGGAAATGTGCAGGCCATAGTAGATGGCTTTGCTGCAATGGGATTCCCTAACTGTAGTTTGATTCTGGGACTGCATGGTAACCTGTAGTGATAGACAGAACCCATATCCCTATCTTGGGACCGGACCACCAAGGCAGCCAGTACATAAACCACAAGGGTTACTTTTCAATGGTGCTACCATTACTGGTGGATCACAAGGGACGTTTCACCAACATCAACATGGGATGGCCCGGAAAGGTTCATGACACTCTCGTCTTCAGGAACTCTCGTCTGTTTAAATGGCTGCAGGAAGGGATTTACTTCCCAGACCAGAAAATAACTGGTTGGGGATGTTGAAATGCCTATAGTTATCCTTGGGGACCCAGCCTACCCCTTAATGGCCCTGGCTCATGAAGCCATACAAAGGCACCCTGGACAGTAGTAAGCAGCTGTTCTACTATAGGCTGAGCAAGTGCAGAATGATGGTAGAGTGTGCATTAAAGGGTCACTGGCACAGTTTACTGACTCGTTCAGACCTCAGTGAAACCAGTATCCCCATTGTTATTGCTGCTTGCTGTGTGCTCTACAATCTCTGAGTGAGTAAGGGGGAGATGTTTATGGCAGGGTGGAAGGTTGAGGCAAATTGCCTGGCAGCTGATTACGCGCAGCCAGACACTGGGTCAATTAGAAGAGCACAGCAGGGTGTGCTGCACATCAGAGAAGTTTTGAAAACCAGTTTCATGACTGGCCAGGGTACCGTGTGACAGTTCTATTTGTTTCTCCTTGATAAAAACCCGCCCCCTTGGTTGACTCTAATTCCCTGTAAGACAATTGCTTTCCCCCCTTCAATCACAGCTTGGAAATAAAGTGACTATCATTTAAAAACCATGTATTCTTTATTAATTGATTACAAAAATAGGGAGATAACTCACAAGGTAGCCCAGGTGGGGTGTGGGAGGAGAGGAGGAGGGAAGGAAAAGGCCACTTCAATACTTGTTGAATGACAGCCTTCTGTCCACTGGGGTGGAGTGGTTGGGTACCCGGAGCCTCCCCCCCATCGCATGCTTGGGCATCGGGGTGAGGAGGTGGCTATGGAACCTGGGGAGGAGGGAGGGCGGTTAAACAGGGGCTGCAGAGGCAGTCTCTCCAGCTGACATTCCTGAACCTCTACCACATGCTGGATCATGTCCATTTGTTCCTGCAGTAGCCCCAACATTGCGTCCTGCCTCCTCTGATCTTCCTGCCACCACTTATCCTCACGTTCACTGGCCACTTTCCTGTTCTGTGCCACACTTTCTGCTGAGCTCTCTCAGTGCAGGACGCCTGCATGAGCTCAGAGAACATTTCATTGCGCGTGTGTTTTTTTCACAGCCTTATTTGAGGCTTTGGGATGGAGGAGGGAGGCTTGAAACATTTGCAGCTGTGGGAGGAAAGAAAGGGAGAGAAGTATTTTAAATGATACATTTAACAGAAAAATGGGTATATTTTTTCATGGTGAACAACGCTATTCATGTATCAGAGGGTAGCCGTGTTAGTCTGGATCTGTAAAAGCAGCAAAGAATCCTGTGGCACCTTATAGACTAACAGACGTTTTGGAGCATGAGCTTTCGTGGGTGAATACCCACTTCCTCAGATGCATGTAATGGAAATATCCAGGGGCAGGTATATATATGTGTGCTAGGAAGCAAGCTAGAGATAACGAGGTCAGTTCAATCAGGGAGGATGAGGCCCTGTTCTAGCAGTTGAGGTGTGAAAACCAAGAGAGGAGAAACTGGTTCTGTAATTGGCAAGCCATTCACAGTCTTTGTTCAATCCTGAGCTGATGGTGTCAAATTTGCAGATGAACTGAAGCTCAGCAGTTTCTCTTTGAAGTCTGGTCCTGAAGTTTTTTTGCTGCAGGATGGCCACCTTAAGGTCTGCTATAGTGTGGCCAGGGAGATTGAAGTGCTCTCCAGGGGCAGGTATATATATGTGTGCTAGGAAGCAAGCTAGAGATAACGAGGTCAGTTCAATCAGGGAGGATGAGGCCCTGTTCTAGCAGTTGAGGTGTGAAAACCAAGAGAGGAGCCTCCCCCCCATCGCATGCTTCATCAACCTCATGAAGAAACTTGCACAAATACAGACAGATATCATCTTCCTTTCCAAATGCAAACGGATGGACATCATACCAAAAGGACTAAAGGTAAAAAATCCACTGCTATCTACATACTACACAGACCACAGTGAGAGATTATGTCATACTCTATCAAAAAAACTGAGGAACCACCTGATCAGCATCCTATACAGCAAACAGGAAAACATCAAAAAAGAGCTCTCCAACCTGGAGACTCTCATTAATAACCAAACTTCTATACAAACGGACTTCACTAGAATAAGACAGGAGATCTACACTACTCACTTCACCTCTCTTCAAAGGAAAAAAGGACTGTAAGCTGTCTAAACTCCTACCTGCCACATGGGGCCACAACAGTGGTACCCCTAACCCACCCAGCAATATCGTCAATCTATCCAACTACACACTCAGCCCAGAAGAAAAGTCTGTCCTATCTCGGGGACTCTCTTTCTGCCCTGCCACCCCCACCAACATGATACAGTTCTGTGGCGATCTGGAAGCCTACTTTCGCCGTCTCCGACTCAAAGAATACTTCCAGGACAACACTGAACAGTGCACTGATACACGGGTGCCCTCCCACCAACAGCACAAGAAAAAGAACTCCACATGGACTCCTCCTGAGGGTCGAAATGACAGCCTGGACCTCTACATTGAATGCTTCCGCCGGCGTGCACAGGCAGAAATCGTGGAACAACAACATCGCTTGCCTCACAACCTAAGTCGTGCAGAACGCAATGCCATCCACAGCCTCAGAAACCACCCTGACATTATCATCAAAGAGGCTGATAAAGGAGGTGCCGTTGTCATCATGAACAGGTCTGACTATCAAAAGGAGGCAGCCAGACAACTCTCCAATACCAAATTCTACAGGCCACTTCCCTCAGATCCCACTGAGGAATACACTAAGAAACTACAGCATCTACTCAGGACACTCCCTACACTAACACCAGAAGAAATCAACATACCCCTAGAGCCCCGACCAGGGTTATTCTATCTACTACCCAAGATCCACAAACCCGGAAATCCTGGACGCCCCATCATCTCGGGCATTGGCACTCTCACTGAAGGACTGTCTGGATATATGGACTCTCTACTCAGACCCTATGCCACCAGCACTCCCAGCTATCTCCGCGACACCACTGATTTCCTGAGGAAACTACAATGCATTGGTGACCTCCCAGAAAACACCATCCTAGCCACCATGGATGTAGAGGCTCTCTACACAAACATCCCACACACAGATGGAATACAAGCTGTCAGGAACACTATCCCTGATGATGCCACAGCACAACTGGCTGCTGAACTCTGTGCCTTTATACTTACACACAACTATTTCAAATTTGATGACAATATATATCTCCAGATCAGTGGCACTGCTATGGGCACCCGCATGGCCCCACAATATGCCAATATCTTCATGGCCGACCTGGAACAACGCTTCCTCAGCTCTCGTCCACTCACACCCCTTCTCTATCTACGTTACATTGATGACATCTTCATCATCTGGACCCATGGGAAGGAGACTCTGGAAAAATTCCACCATGATTTCAACAGCTTCCACCCCACCATCAACCTCAGCCTGGACCAATCTACACGGGAGGTCCACTTTCTTGACACCACGGTGCAAATAAGTGATGGTCACATTAACACCACCCTATATCGAAAACCCACCGACCGCTATGCCTACCTTCATGCCTCCAGCTTCCATCCCGGGCACATCACACGATCCATTGTCTACAGCCAAGCACTGAGGTACAACCGCATCTGCTCTGACCCCTCAGACAGAGACCAACACCTACAAAATCTCCACCAAGCATTCTCAAAACTACAATACCCGCAAGAGGAAATAAGGAAACAGATCAACAGAGCCAGACGTGTACCCAGAAGCCTCCTACTGCAAGACAAACCCAAGAGAGAAACCAACAGGACTCCACTGGCCATCACATACAGCCCCCAGCTAAAACCCCTCCAACGCATCATCAAGGATCTACAACCCATCCTGGACAATGATCCCACACTTTCACAGGCCTTGGGTGGCAGGCCAATCCTTGCCCACAGACAACCTGCCAACCTGAAACATATTCTCACCAGTGACTGCACACCACACCATAATAACTCTAGCTCAGGAACCAATCCATGCAACAAACCTCGATGCCAACTCTGCCCACATATCTACACCAGCAACACCATCACAGGACCTAACCAGATCAGCCACACCATCACTGGTTCATTCACCTGCACATCCACCAATGTAATATACGCCATCATATGCCAGCAATGCCCCTCTGCTATGTACATCGGACAAACTGGACAGTCTCTACGGAAAAGGATAAATGGACACAAATCAGACATTAGGAATGGCAATATACAAAAACCTGTAGGAGAGCACTTCAATCTCCCTGGCCACACTATAGCAGACCTTAAGGTGGCCATCCTGCAGCAAAAAAACTTCAGGACCAGACTTCAAAGAGAAACTGCTGAGCTTCAGTTCATCTGCAAATTTGACACCATCAGCTCAGGATTGAACAAAGACTGTGAATGGCTTGCCAATTACAGAACCAGTTTCTCCTCTCTTGGTTTTCACACCTCAACTGCTAGAACAGGGCCTCATCCTCCCTGATTGAACTGACCTCGTTATCTCTAGCTTGCTTCCTAGCACACATATATATACCTGCCCCTGGATATTTCCATTACATGCATCTGAGGAAGTGGGTATTCACCCACGAAAGCTCATGCTCCAAAACGTCTGTTAGTCTTTAACGCTATTCATATTACACAGCACATGTGATTTCGGTAGAAGGTCATTTTTTGCATCTTATGCTGAGTGACTGTGGCTTTGGTGTTAGAGATCAAACACGCTTGGCAACAGAATTCAGCTTGCAGGTGGCAATGGTAAGCCATAATCTTTCAGCTTCTGCAACCTTCATAACAGCAGCACTCTCCTTTGCCATACCAAGCAAAGCCTGTTGAGTTGTCCATTTAGGGCTGCGGTTTTCGTGTTAACATGCAGCAGCAGAAAACAAACTAACCCTTACCCCCCCTCCTTTTCTCTGCGATGATCGCTTTAACCCTTCCTCAACCGCGTGGCTGGTATCAGGGAAGATCCCTGTTAGCCAAACGCGAACAGCTCAGCGCCAATGCCTCCCTCCCTCCCCACCACCACCGCTTGGCTAACTGCAGGGAGGATTTCTTTTCAGCCACAGTCAAACAGCCCAGTAGGAACGGCCACCTATGAATGTCCCCTTAATTAAATTTCCGATTTCAGCCAGGTTACCATGAATGATATCGCTCTCCTGAGGAGATAAAGATTGGATGTTGCTTGAATGCCAGCAAACACTGGGACTATACGCTGCCAGATTTTGTCATGCAATGATATCAGATTACTTGCTACTAGCATGGCGTGGTAAATTGTCCTACCATGGAGGACAGAAGAAGGCTGCTCTCCCCAGAAACCTTCTGCAAAGGCTTTTGGAGTACCTCCAGGAGAGCTTCATGGACTTGGAGGATTTCCTCTCCATCCCCAGACACGTTAACAGACTTTTCCAGTAGCTGTACTGACCACAACTGCATCCCAAGTCCTCAGGGCAAATTAATCATTAAAAAACACTTGCTTTTAAACCATGTATTATATTTACAAAGGTACGCTGACCAGAGTTCCCTTCTATGGCTTCGTGGTCTGAGATTCCGCCTTGGGAGGGTTGGGAGGGTATTTCAGTCAGGGTGAGAAAAAGATCCTGGCTATTGGGGAGAACAGTGTGCTGTGTGCTCTCCTCAACCTCGTCCTCCTCATCATCATCATTTTCCCCATCCACAAAGCCCTCAGGCATGGCAACTGAGAGTACCCCATCATCGCAGTCCACGGTCAGGGGTGGGGTAGTGGTGGCACTCCCCCACTATAATTGCGTGCAGCTCAGCATAGAAGCAGCGTGTCTGCAGTTCTGTCCCAGAGAGTCTGTTTGATTCTTTGGCTCTCTGGTACGCTTGTCTCAGCTCTTTATGTTTCACGCAGCACTGTGTTGAGCCCCTGTTGTGGCCTCTGTCCATCATGGCCTTGGAGATTTTTTCAAATGTTTTGGCATTTCGTCTTTTGGAACGGAGTTCTGATAGCACGGATTCGTCTCCTCATACAGCGATCAGATCCAGTATCTCCCTATGGTCCTTGCTGGAGCTCTTTTTTGATTCTGGGACTGCATGGTCACCTGTGCTGATCAGCTCTGCATGGTCACCTATGCTGATCAGCTCTCCACGCTGGGCAAACAGGAAATGAAATTCAAAAGTTTGCGGGGCTTTTCCTGACTACCTCACCAGTGCATCTGAGTTCAGATTGCTGTCCAGAGTGGTCACAATGGTGCACTGTGGGATAGCTCCCAGAGGCCAATACTATCGAATTGCGTCCACACTAACCCTAATTTGAACTGGCAATGTCAATTTCAACACTAATCCCCTTGTTGGGGAGGAGTACAGAAATCGATTTTAAGAGCCCTTTATGTCAACTAAAAATGGCTTCGTTGTGTGGATGGGCGCTGGGTTAATTAGATTTAATGCTGCTAAATTCCACCTAAACTTGTAGTGTACACCAGGCCAAAGGGAGAGCGGTAAAGTCAAATGATTGACAAGTAAAAGCCTGGGAAGAAGGAAGTGAAACGCCTGCCCTCAGGAGCTCTGTCAGAGGGGAGAAGCTATTCTGGAGGAATTTGGAGCCAGGCACTGAAAAGGAAGGATTTGCTGTGTGGGTAGCCAGTGAATCCCTGGCCTGCATGCAGGGTTCCCCCTAAGAACTGGCCTCAGGTACATGGAAGTAAAATCCCTCAGCTTGCTCCTTTCTTTCCCTCTTCAAGGTAACTTCCCAGGCTATAGAATTTGGTTAGGAAAATTCCTCACCCCTTCAGGCTGGATTAGCCTGCTGAACTAGCTTTCAGCTCCCTTGATGAAATTAGTTACCAAGTGACAATTACTGCTCTTGCTGCTAGCTCAGGGCTGCCCACCTGCTGCGACTGTATCCGAGCTCTAGTGTAGAAAATGGAAGTTTTAGGGTTATTATAATTTTCTCCTTGAGCCCTGCATCCCATTGTGGTGATGGGAAATCTTGGGAACAGAAGCAGCCTGATGCCTGCATGAAGAGCATGCCTGCCAGCAGGGTTCATCAGCCCCTCTGCAGTTGCTGAGGTGTCCAGATTCAGCTCTGAACCTGAGGATCGTTCACAGAGTGTGAGAGCACCATTTTTTAATTAGCTAGTCAGGGACATTGTTTGGGAGCCCCCCTACTCCCTGAGCTGTGTCAGGAGATAAGTGTTTGGGGATTTTATTACCTGCTGCCTATTAAATCTGTGAAGGGACTTAGCATCTTATCCCACTTGTGAGTTTTGTGGGCTGTCCTGAACCCAGCCAGCCAAGTTGCTTTGCTGCTCCAGAAGATATCATTGTCAAGGTCATCAAGGGCTTCTGTGAAGAATGGAAACCAATGGGACACTACATTTTACCCTTGCTCTATCAGGTCTGGGGGAATTCATGGGCATTATCAGTGTGGGCACAGTGACTCTAAGAGTGGTGTTTTACCTGTTATGTTATATTTACTTCCTGTTTAATATAGTAACTGTGTTGAATATATTGTATGTGCTTGTGTTATTTCTTGGGAGTCTCCACTTTACCTGCAAATAAATGGGGGTTACCCTGTGGTTAGAATTTTTCTTCCAAGCTGCCCTGGTGACCCTGCCAGAAAGAAGTGAGGGGGCTGGCGGCCCCACCAAATACATTCATATGGGAAGAAAATTAGGAAGTTACACCCTGCTGAGCTGGATGTGGGATCCAGATGAACCCAGGCCTGTCCATCAAAACCCATAAAGCGATTGGCATTAAAGGAGATAACCAGGTGGATGAGGTGCTGTATTTCTATTATAAAAGGCTGAAAACATGATTATAGTGTGTACATGCTCATCTGCTCCTCCTGCTTATTCCTCAGGGGACTGTGATTTCACAAGAGGAGATGAACTAGTGAGACACAGAGATCCTTCTTTCTTGCCAATGTCCTTTTCAACAATAAGGGTCAAACTGCAGGCAGTGGTGCTGTCTCTGCCTCACAAGGACTTTGGGGAGGGACAGTGCCTCTGGGATCCTGACAGTCCTTGGTGAGGCCAGCATTGTGGGAGTAGCCACTGCTCTCTTCATACTGGAGAGAGAAAGATGGAAACAGACTGGACATAAAGGGATGCAAGAAGACAGGAAGGAGAGAGGGCCCCGGAGGAAGAGTATATCCTGGGACACACGGTGTTCCAGATGCTAAGCCCCAGTGGCAATAAAGGTCAGTCTTTCTACCACACCCTTATGTGTCACACTCTTCTTGTTAGTGCTGTCAGTTCCCCTACGCTACCTGCAAAAGAGTAAAACTAGACACAAAAGACCAGTGTCTGCCCTGATTTACACCCACTGAAATAAGTGGGGATGCCAGTTGTCAGAATGGGTGGGGTCACCCTTAGGATATCTGATTCCTCCTGCTGCTGGGTGTTTTCCCATATCAGTCCCTACCTTCGCAGAAGATGACTTCCTTGCACCCAGCTGAGTGTTCCTGGAACTTGGGTCTTCTCCAAATGGGCTCTGCGATAAACACCAGCATGCATAGATGTATTCCAGTTAATGAAGGAAAATCCCTCCTAGACAGATGATAGTCAGGGAAACTCTTGTAACGTTCATTTTGTGCTTTCCAACTTGAATGCACCAAGGTTAAATGCAGCTTCTCCCTTTGAAGAACAGCTCCCAGTGAAGATATCCCATTGACAAAGCAATAAACTCTCTGAAAAATGACAGGTATGGGTTGAAACTGCTAAAGTTAGAATTAACTCCCTCTCCATTGCTGCATGTAGCTGCTCAGGGCTCTGTTTGTTCTTCCTTTCTCACACACAACTGAATTCTTATGACACTAAGAACAGAAAGTTACTGCTACAGTTGCTAATAGGCTAGCAGTTCCAGTATCTGAGGCGGGGTTCCTGTGTTATCTTTCAGGGAGGTGTAAACCCTAGTAGAGATAGCTTGGCTAGATCCTCCTTGTTTCCAGTTACTTTTATAGCCCCCCTGATTCTTCTTAGCAACAGAGACTGAAGACCTATAGGAACAGCTGGAAACGGGTAAGAGACCCAGCACTATGTGATCATTCAGCTCCCTGTGGGCTATGGACCACAATTTGGGAATCTCTGCTCTAGGCAGCACCTGCAGCTGAGAAATGATTCAGGAAGTGAAGGAAAGGCAATGAACTGTTTTGTTTCTAAAAAGAGCTACATCGCAACTAACTGTAAGCATTGCTCCAAGATTCATCTGCCTATGCAATAGAGCTGGTCAGAAAATTCCTCTTGAAACAAAATTTTGATGCAAAGATGGAAACATTTAATATAATTTTTTTCACTTTTTTCTCCCATTTTCTGACTAGCCCTGCTCAAGTCATTATAAGGCTCTATGTCATAGTACCATCTAGTGGCATCCAATAATATTACGTTCCTCATCACAAAAGCTCTTAATATCTTGTGGAAATGGTTGGCAGCCTCAGCAGAGACGTAATGTATGGAATGGACGTGGAGAGTGAAATAATCTCTTACCTTAGAGGTGGTCTCGCTATGTCAGAGCTTAAACATGTTGATGGGGTAGTGTGCAGGGAGCTCTGCTGCCACTGACTGATGTGCCTGAGGTAATTTGTTTGGCAGAGCTGTCTATCTAGAACATGTCACAAGCACTATATTGTAGGTTGCCTTTTCTGAAGAAGTGTGAAATTGATGAGAAAATTCTTAAATGCTGCTGTCCACAAGAAATGGAGAAAAGTAGTGAACCTAACAATGTTCTTAATATTTTTCACTAGACTCCAGCTTTTGACTTTTCCCTGAAATATGGCGAGCAAGTGACTCTTCTGATCAGCTTTTACTTAGAAGCTGATCCCAAAAATATGAGATGCCAGGAGTGGACTTCACTTTATGCATAATTGGTTATTGCTATTTGGATAAATTCCTAGATGGGACCATCAAACTGTAATTATCCCACCACAATGTTTTTGCACTATAACTGAATCTTACAGATTCTCAGTTAACTTATGTCTTCTTCGGAGACCGAGCAATGGCAATGTTTTTGACTACAAGAATGTAATAGCCAATTATACATGTTTTAATATTACTTAATTGTCAACATTTGTTGCAGTAAATGGTCTCTAGGCGTCTGTTTTACACATAAAAGCCATTTTAGAACCAAGCTGCACAAAGATCCTGAGCATGTGCTATAGAGATTTTTAAAACATTGTAACTTGGCCAAATCAAAACAATTTTTCAACAGGACAATGAAAGGTACATCTGTGACCGAAGGATACTCTCTCAGCCAAATTGCACCAAATTCTTGAGACTCTGGTGCTGTTCAGAAAAGAGGAACAATGATTTTTATTCTTTGACCTTCCAAATCAACTTAGTGATTATAAAGAAATATAAGTCTTTGTGTTTTCTGGGCTTTATACACAGGCAACGCAAACAACGTTCTGTTCTATGGTCCTCACTCAGACATCTTAAGTAGGGGTGTAGAAGGGTGGGACCGGGGCTCAACCCTCCCTGAGGGCGGAGGGGAGCCACACCAGCTCACCAGACTCTGTTGGCCCGGGGCCCGCCCCTTGCTTCAGGGCTGTGCGGCGCCACCCAGTCACTTGGGGGCTCAGACCCCTTGTTGCAGGGCTGAGCAAACAAACACAGTTAAGAGGCGGCTCAGGCCCTCTGCTGCAGGGCGGAGCAAACAAACACAGTTAATAGGTGGCTCGGGCCCTCTTTTGCAGGGCTGAGCAAACAAACACAGTTAATAGGCGGCTCAGGGCTCAGGCCCTTCAGGAGGGGCTGAGCAAACAAACACCAGGAATGGCCTCCCCAGGCTAGGGAGGAGGGGGAGTCTGCCACCCTTGGAGGGGTGGCAGGGGGAACGCAGGCCCTCCCACTCCACTGCGTTCTAGCCCGGGGCCCTAGCAAAGGTTAACACCACTGACGGTCGGTGGGGGATCCTGACCGAAACACACTGACATCGGCTCAGGTGAGTCAGCAGCCTGACTGGAGTTGGCTGCCCCCAGGCCACTTCCAACCTCCCCCTCACTGGGTACCTGCCATCTGTCGGCGTCGTCCAGTGGGTCCCAGACCATGGGTTCCTCCAGGTACCAGGCGTCGGGAGGTCCAGTCCACTCCTCTGGATACTGGGCGTTGGGAAGTCCCGGCCCCTCCTCGGGGTACCAGGCGTGGGGAAGCTCAGACAGCTCCTCTAAAGGCCGGGCGTTGGGACGCTCAGGCAGCTCCTCTGGGTACCGAGCGCGAGGTAGGTAAGGCCAGCACTCCTCTGGGTACTGAGCATGGGGTAGGTCAGGCCAGCACTCCTCTGGGTACTGAGCACGGGGTAGGTCAGGCCAGCACTCCTCTGGGTACCGAGCACGGGGTAGGCTGGGCCCGGCGGGAGCTCGGGCAGCAGCGTCTGTTTTCTCCGGCAGCCTCCTCCCAACTGAGCGCTGGGGTCGGGCTTTTATACTTCCTGTCCCGCTCCTTGACCGCCAGGGGGCGGGGACAGGTGGCGGTGGCGCTGTACTTCCTGTCCCGCCCCTTGACTTCCGGGGGGCAGGGACAGGAGGCGGTGGCTCTGCCTGCTGCTGCGCCTGTTCTGGCTTGTTCCTCTCAGGCACGGCAGGGAGTGAGGCCTCCTCGCTACAAGCGGGCACATGGATTAGCCATTAAGATTCATAGAATCATAGATTCATAGACTCTAGGACTGGAAGGGACCTCGAGAGGTCATCCAGTCCAGTTCCCTGCCCTCATGGCAGGACCAAATACTGTCTAGACCATCCCTGATAGACATTTATCTAATTTACTCTTAAATATCTCCAGAGATGGAGATTCTACAGCCTCACTAGGCAATTTATTCCAGTGTTTAACTACCCTGACAGTTAGGAACTTTTTCCTAACGTCCAACCTAAATCTCCCTTGCTGCAGTTTAAGCCCATTGCTTCTTGTTCTATCATTAGAGGCTAAGGTGAACAAGTTTTCTCCCTCCTCCTGATGACACCCTTTCTCCCTCCTCTTGAAAACTGCTATCATGTCCCCTCTCAGTCTTCTCTTTTCCAAACTAAACAAACCCAGTTCTTTCAGCCTTCCTTCATAGGTCATGTTCTCAAGACCTTTAATCATTCTTGTTGCTCTTCTCTGGACCCTCTCCAACTTCTCCACATCTTTCTTGAAATGCGGTGCCCAGAACTGGACACAATACTCAAGTTGAGGTCTAACCAGCGCAGAGTAGAGCGGAAGAATGACTTCTTGTATCTTGTTTACAACACACCTGTTAATGCATCCCAGAATCACGTTTGCTTTTTTTGCAACAGTATCACACTGTTGACTCATATTTAGCTTGTGGCCCACTATGACTCCTAGATCTCTTTCTGCCATACTCCTTCCTAGACAGTCTCTTCCCATTTTGTATGTGTGAAACTGATTGTTCCTTCCTAAGTGGAGCACTTTGCATTTGTCTTTATTGAACTTCATCTGGTTTACCTCAGACCATTTCTCCAATTTGTCCAGAACATTTTGAATTTTGACCCTGTCCTCCAAAGCAGTTGCAATCCCTCCCAGTTTGGTATCGTCTGCCAACTTAATAAGCGTACTTTCTATGCCAACATCTAAGTCGTTGATGAAGATATTGAACAGAGCCAGTCCCAAAACAGACCCCTGCGGAACCCCACTTGTTATATCTTTGCAGCAGGATTGGGAGCCATTAATAACTACTCTCTGAGTACGGTTATCCAGCCAGTTATGCACCCACCTTATAGTAGCCCCATCTAAATTGTATTTGCCTAGTTTATCGATAAGAATATCATGCGAGACCGTATCAAATGCCTTACTAAAGTCTAGATATACCACATCCACCGCTTCTCCCTTATCCACAAGACTTGTTATCCTATCAAAGAAAGCTGTCAGATTGGTTTGACAGGATTTGTTCTTTACAAATCCATGTGGCTATTCCCTATCACCTTACCACCTTCCAAGTGTTTGCAGATGATTTCTTTAATTACTTGCTCCATTATCTTCCCTGGCACAGAAGTTAAACTAACTGGTCTGTAGTTTCCTGGGTTGTTTTTATTTCCCTTTTTATAGATGGGCACTATATTTGCCATTTTCCAGTCTTCTGGAATCTCTCCCGTCTCCCATGACTTTCCAAAGATAATAGCTAGAGGCTCAGATACCTCGTCTATCAACTCATTGAGTATTCTAGGATGCATTTCATCAGGCCCTGGTGACTTTCAGGCATCTAACTTTTCTAAGTGATTTTTAACTTGCTCTTTTTTTATTTTATCTTCTAAACCTACTCCCTTCCCATAAGCATTCACTATGTTAGACATTCCTTCAGACTTCTCAGTGAAGACCGAAACAAAGAAGTCATTAAGCATCTCTGCCATTTCCAAGTTTCCTGTTACTGTTTCTCCCTCCTCACTGAGCAGTGGGCCTACCCTGTCCTTGGTCTTCCTCTTGCTTCTAATGTATTGCTAAAAAGTCTTCTTGTTTCCCTTTATTCCCATAGCTAGTTTGAGCTCATTTTGTGCCTTTGCCTCTCTAATCTTGCCCCTGCATCACTGTGTTGTTTGCCTATATTCATCCTTTGTAATCTGACCTAGTTTCCATTTTTTATATGACTCCTTTTTATTCTGTAGGCCATGCAAGATTTCATGGTTAAGCCAAGGTGGTCTTTTGCCACATTTTCTATCTTTTCTACCTATCGGAATAGCTTGCTTTTAGACCCTTAATAGCGTCCCTTTGAAAAACTGCCAACTCCTCAGTTGTTTTTCCCCTCAGTCTTGATTCCCATGGGACCTTACCTATCAGCTCTCTGAGCTTACCAAAATCCGCCTTCCTGAAATCCATTGTCTCTATTTTGCTGTACTCCCTTCTACCCTTCCTTAGAATTGCAAACTCTATGATTTCATGATCACTTTCACCCAAGCTTCCTTCTACTTTCAAATTCTCAACGAGTTCCTCCCTATTTGTTAAAATCGAGTCTAGAACAGCTTCCCCCCTAGTAGCTTTCTCAACCTTCTGAAATAAAAGTTGTCTGCAATGCAGACCAGGAACTTATTGGATAGTCTGTGCCCCGCAGTGTTATTTTCCCAACATATATCTGGATAGTTGAAGTCCCCCATCACCACCAAATCTTGGGCTTTGGATGATTTTGTTAGTTGTATAAAAAAAGCCTCATCCACCTCTTCCACCTGGTTAGGTGGCCTGTAGTAGACTCCTAGCACGATATCACCCTTGTTTTTTACCCCTTTTATTCTAACCCAGAGACTCTCAACACTTCTGTCTCCTATGTCCATCTCCACCTCAGTCCAAGTGTGTACATTTTTAATATATAAGACAATACCTCCTCCCTTTTTCCCCTGTCTATCCTTCCTGAGGAAACTATACCCATCCACACCAACATTCCAATTGTGTATTATCACACCAAGTTTCAGTGATGCCAACCATGTCATAGTTGTGCTTATTTATTAGCACTTCCAGTTCTTCCTGCTTATTAACCATACTTCTTGCATTTGTATATAGGCATCTAAGATACTGGTTTGATCTTGCCTCCCAGTTTTGCCCTGACCCTCCTTTCTTTCTGCCATTATAGCCCATGCTCCCTCTTGTTTCCAACCCATCTCCCAGGTCTTCATGTTCCCCACTTACCTGTGGGCTTTGCTCACCTGTCCCCGTTGAACCTAGTTTAAAGCCCTCCTCACTAGGTTAGCCAGTCTGTGTGCAAATAGGTTCTTTCCCCTCCTCGAAAGGTGAACGCCATCTCTGCCTAGCAGTCCTTCTTCGAATAGCATCCCATGGTCGAGGAAGCCAAAGCCCTCCTGGCGACACCATCTTCGCAGCCAGGCATTCACCTCCATGATGAGGCCCCTACCTTTGACAGGAAGAATCGAAGAGAATACCACCTGTTCTCCAAACTCCTTCACCCGTATTCCCAGAGCCCTGTAGTCACTCTTGATCCGCTCAGCGTCACACCTTGTAGTATCATTTGTGCCCACATGGATGAGTAGCATGGGGTAGTAGTCAGAAGGCCGGATAATCCTCGACAATGCCTCTGTAACATTTCGGATACGGGCTCCCAGCAGGCAGCAGACCTCCCGAGATGAAATGTCAGGGCGACAGATGGGCACCTCCGTCCCCCTCAGCAGAGAGTCTCCGACCACCACTACCATACGTTTCCCATTTTCAGTGGTGACAGCAGACCTCCCAGCCTTAGGGGTATGAGGCTTCTCCACCTTTACTGTAGGGGGTGATTCCTTCTCTCCTGTATCAAGAAGAGCATAACGGTTACCTATTACCACAGTGGGAGGGTTCACAGCAGGGGTGGAGCACTGCCCACTGCCAGAAGTAACCAGCTGCCAGTGCCCGCCCTGAGCCATCTCCTCCTCCACCAGTGGTGTGTCAGCAGTTCTGTGAACTGGGACAGCTACCTCAGCTGTCTCCACATGGACACTGTCCAGGAATTGCTCGTGGACACGGATGCTCCTCAACCTAGCCACCTCCTCCTGTAGTTCTCCCACCTGCTGCCTGAGAGATTCCACCAGTAGGCACCTTTCACATTGGATGCCCCACCCCAGCCTGGATATCAGTAAGTGGAAATTGCAAGTTACAGTCTTTGCAAAACCACACCAGAATCTGGGTAGAAGCATCCATGCTCTGGTGCTCTGTCTGGTTACAGGCGCAGGTGGAGGAGAAAGGAGCAGTGCTGCCACAGTTGTTGCGGGTCTTCCTAACCATTATAAGCCTCCCTCTGTCAAACTCCCTCTCAAACTCCCCTGTCTGCAGCTCCCTGTCCGCTCTGCTCTGCTTTAAAGAGCAAGGTTTTGGATATAGTTTGGCTTATAGGTTTTCAAGGGACTATCAGGTCACGGATAGGACCGACAAGGGACCCCGCTCCCTTCCTACTCCTCTTCCAAACTCCCTTGCGAAACTCCCTGTTCGCAATGCTCCCTGGTCGCTTGTGTGCAGCTTTCTAAAGCCCTGGCCTGAGTGAATGCCCCGCCCACTGGTTAAGGCTCAGCCAATTACCAGAGGCTTCTAGCTTTCAAACCTTCCTTTGTAGCTCAGTCTCCAACTGCCAGCTACAGCACACGGTCCTTCAAACAACCAAAACAAACAGACAGACAGACAGACAAACACAAGCTCAGCACACAGCAAGTAACCCCCAAACACAAACAAACAAACACACTGCAGACAGTCACTTACCCTACAGATGCTGTATTTGCTCCTCCTTCACCTGGAGAACTCCCTTGTGAAACTCCCTGTTCACAATTTAAAGAATTTAAGGACGAAGGAGAGGATGTCCAAAATGCCATCTTTTTGTGGCTTCTCCTGTATTTAGCAGATAGAAAACATTTTATCAGAATATCTTCCTTCTAATAACTACACTTCACTATAAAACAAAACCAAAGAACAATAAAGGAACTACTTACAAAGAGAAAACCCTAAACTAGAGGAATAAACAACAGCTGAAAAGCTAAGGAAGAAGGAGAAGAGGAATTGCTGCTTGGGTGGCTAGAAGTTGCTGAGGACACCACCTCCAGGGAGCTATGCTTCATTGAATAACTTTGCATGTATAGTTTGGGGATTGACGCAGGGATGCATGCCCCCCCTCCCCAATATAGCCAAGGGTTAATGTTCTTTTACCTGTAAAGGGTTAACAAAGGGAACCAAACACCTGACCAGAGGACCAATCAGGAAACAAGACTTTTTCAAATCTGGGTGGAGGGAAATTTTGGATGTGAGTTCTTTGTTCTTTGTCTTGGTTCGGTGACCCTCTTGGCTCTGAGAGTGATCTTTCTATCTCCAGGCTTTCTAATCTTCTGTTTCCAAGTTGTAAGTACAAGGATAGTAAGACAATAGGTTTATATTTTTTTTTGTATTTACATGTGTGTAGTTGCTGAAATGTGTTAAATTGTATTCTTTTTGGATAAGGCTGTTTATTCATTTTTTCCTTTAAGCAATTGACCCTGTATATTGTCACCTTGATACAGAGACCATTTTATGTCCTTTTTCTTTCTTTTTATATAAAGATTTCTTTTTAAGACCTGTTTGAGTGTTTTTTCACTGGTTAAGGCTAAGAAACGAAGGGAGGGGGAAAATCTCTTTGTGTTAGATTTACTAAGCCTGACTTTGCATACCCTCTGGGTGAGGTTGGAGAGAGATTAGATCTCTTGGTACTTGTGTTTCAAGGACTTGAAGCAGGAATCTCTCAGAGCACCCAGGGCGGGGAAATCTTGGAGGAGGTAAAGAGGGTGGAATCCCTTTGTTTAGATTCGCGGAGCTTGAATCTGTATATCTCTCCAGGAACCCAGGGAGGGAACACCTGGAGGGGAAGAGGGAGAAGGGATTTCCCTTTGTGGTGAGACTCAGGGCATCTGAGTCTTGGGGGTTCCCCAGGGAAGGTTTTGGGGAGACCAGAGGGAGCCAGACACTGGAATTCTGGCTGGTGGCAGCGATATCAGATCCAAGCTGGTAATTAAGTTTGGAGGTTTCATGCTAGCTTCTCATGTTCTGAACTCTAAGGTTCAGATCTGAGTAGGAGAGTTATGACAAGGGTCAGCTCAGGCACCAGCCCAGGAAGCAGGTGCTTGGAGCGACCAATGAAAAGGGGCGGCACATCTGGGTCTCTGGCAGCAATTCGGCGGCAGGTCCCTCAGTCCCTCTCGGAAGGACCAGCCGCCGAATTGCCGCCAAAGAATGAAGTAGCGCAGTAGAGCAACCGCCAAAGTGCCACCAATCACAGCTTTTTTTTTTCTTTTTTCCCCTTTTCACCTCCTGGGGTGGCAAAAAAGCTGGAGCCGACCCTGCCCAATACTTAGAGCTTCTGCAGTGGGGTGGCTGCCCCACTCCAGGAAAGCAGGAGTTAAAAGCAGCCCTTGGATAGGTCTGTGGCTGGGATCCATTGAGAAAAGGGATTAAGAGCAGCTGAGGGAGGCTGGCAAGCAGTGGAGGATTTAGAGTTAGTGGGGCCCTGTGCTCAGCTTCATTGTTGGGTCCCCTCCTTGAGACCCAGCCAAGAAAAAGAACATTCTCTCATCTCCCCTTTGCCCCCATTTTTCATTCTTTTTCTCTTCATCCTCCTCTTATAATAGGAAGTAAATGAAAATAAAGTGAAGTACCTTGATTGTTTTTGTAGTCTAACTTATTTTTCCACAGGTTTCAGAGTAGCAGCTGTGTTAGTCTGTATTTGCAAAAAGAACAGAGTACTTGTGGCACCTTAGAGACTAACAAATTTATTTCAGCATGAGCTTTCGTGAGCTGCAGCTCACTTCGTCGGATGCACAGAATGGAACACATAGAGAGGAGATATTTATACATACAGAGAACATGAAAAGGTGGAAGTACGTATACCAACCGGAAGAGCCAATCAATTGAGATGAGCTATCATCAGCAGGAGAAAAAAAACCTTTGAAGTTATAATTGAGATGACCCATAGAAGGTGTGAGGAGAACTTAACATAGGGAAATAGAATCAATTAGTGTAATGACCCAACCATTCCCAGTCTCTGTTTAAACCTAAGTTGATTGTATCTAATTTGCATATTAATTCAAGTTCAGCAGTCTCTCTCTGGAGTCGGTTTTTGAAGTTTTTTTGTTGCAAAATTGCCATCTTCAGGTCTGTCACTGAGTGGTTAGAGAGATTTGGCCAATGTACATGTACAAACCAGACAGTCTCTACGAAAAAGAATAAATGGACACAAATCTGACATCAGAAATCATAACATCAAAAAAACAGTGGGAGAACACTTCAACCTTTCTAACCACTCAGTGACAGACTTGAAGGTGGCAATTTTGCAATACAAAAACTTCAAAAACAGACTCCAAAGAGAGACTGCTGAACTCGAATTAATATGCAGACAACTTGAAAATTGCTGAGGGTCTCGGTAGACCACCAAATGATCTTTCCAAATATTGTTTGTACCATTAGCTAACTATTGTAAGGTGCTTTGGATATGCGCAATTTATAAAAAAGAAAATGTAAAAAAACTGTTGGTGTGGGGGGTCTGGCCAGGACTTAGGATGTGGGACAGGGCTCAGGGCTGGGGGTGCAGGATCCGGGAGGAAGTTAGGATGCAGGAGCAGGCTGGGGGTTCGAGTGCACGGTTTGGCCAGTAGTTAGGGTGCAAGAGGGGGCTCACGGCTGGGGCAAGGGGTGTGGGGGATTGCAGGAGTCAGGAAGGTCAGGTAGCCGGGGGTTGTGAGGGGGTGCAGGAGTCAGGGCTGGGGACATGGGGTGGGGTGCAGGAGTCAGGGAGGTCAGGTGGGTGGGGTGTGTGTGAGAAGGTGCAAGAGTGAGGGCTGGGAATGTGTGAGGAGGGGTGCAGGAGTGAGGGTTGGGAATGTGTGAGGAGGGGTGCAGGAGTCATGGCTGGGAGTGTGTGAGGGGGGTGCAGGAGTCGGGGAGGGCAGGGGGCTGGGAGTGTGTGAGGGGGGATGCAGGAGTCGGGGAGGGAAGGGGGCTGGGAGGCGAGTGCAGGAGTCAGGGCTGGGGGTGCAGGGTCTGGGAGGAACTTAGGGTGCAGGAGCAGGCTGGGGGTTAGGATGCAGGGTCTGGCCAGGAGTTAGGATGCAGGAGGGGGCTCAGGGTTGGGGCAGGAGATTGGGGAGTGGAGTGCTTACCTGGGGGAGCGCCTGTTTGGTGTGAGGGGTGGGGGTCAGGATGTGGGGGGGTGCAAGAGTCAGGGTCATGGGGTTGGGGGGCTGGATATGTGAGGGGGTGCAGGAATCAGGGAGGGCAGAGGCTTGGAGATGTGGCTCATGGCAGGGCGTAGGGGGGTATGTGTAGGGGCCCTCTCTTTGCTCCGTCCTGCCCTGGTTCCATCCCCTTCCACAAGGCCCCGCCCTTGCCTCTTCCCTGCTTCCTCCCCTGAGTGTGCTGTGGCCCTGCTCCTTCCCCTCCATCCTGGAGTGACCTGAGTGATGGCAAACAGCTGTTTGGTGGCACGGGAAATACTAGGAGGCAGGGGGAGGGGTGGGAACACGGCATGCTCACGGGAGGAAGCAGGGAAGAGTCTAGAGAGGTGGGAGCTTGGCTGCCGGTGGGGGCGGAGCCTGCAGCAGGAGCTCCAGGAGTCATCAGGACCAAGCTCAGCCCCTGCAGCTGCCCATGCCAGGGCACTCTGTGTTTTACTGTAAATCCGCCTCTGCTGGGAAGGTAGTTGGCCACACCTGTGGCCACACCCAATCAGGCCACAGCTGGCCCTGATATAAGGGGTAAGGGAGGAGCTAGGTCAATCTCACTCCAGCCTTGGAGTGGGAAGGACCTAGCTGCCTGAAGGAGCACAGGGTACCTGAAGCAGAGCTATGATGGGGAAGGGCAGGCAGCACTGGGGAGCTCTGGCCTGGCAAGTCCCCAGGCTGAAGCCTTGCTGAAGGCCAAAGGAGGTACTGGGGCTGCAGGGAGACAGCTGGGCCAAGAAAGGCAGTAGGTCCAACCCCCTTGCCAGTGCTGAGTGGCCAACACAGACTGCAATTTGCCCCAAGGAAAGGGGAATAGATGACAACTGTCAGTAGCCACTGAAGCAAGGTGGGCTTAGAGGGTTAGGGGTTCCCCTGGGAGGGGAGACCCAGAGTGTGGGGACTGCTGTGGGGCAGAACTCCAGGGTAAGGGGCACTGGGGTCCAAGAATTACATGGGGGCCTGAGGCAGGAGAGATGCCGGCCAGTGGGAGGCGCTCCGAGTGCTGGAATCGAGCTAATTCCTGGATGAGCAGCAGGAGGTGCCGCGCCGGTGAGTGCTTGACCTTCCCAGAGAGTTGCAGGCTTGTGTGGAGCATGCAGGTGCATTCCAAGAGTGGGATCTGTACTGAAAGCATTCAGAGGAGAACAGAGTTTTATCAAGGACTCATTTATAGCCAGGACTTCCTGGGCCAGATTCTCAGTTGTTCAACAAGAATATTCTTCTGATGTGACAGTCTTTGCATGCAGTTTGAGTCTGTCATCTACATCTGGCTTCTCATTCACATCTCTTCTCTTGTTCCCATGTGATAATGCAAAGGCTTGAATAGAATGTTGTGAAACTTTCCAAATATTCAGTGCTTGGCTGAGACCAAGAATAAGAACTATTAGTCCTAATGGTACAGCTTTTAAAGAAAACAATGAGCAACAGAAAATATTGGTGTGCACACTATCAGCCTTCGTTATGCAACTAAGAGTATGTCTACACTACAAATTACATTTTTTTTATTTAAATTGACATTGAGCCTCCGATTTAAGCAAGTCGATTTTGCATGTCCCCACTATGCTCATTGTGTCGGCAGAGCACATCCTCACTAGCAGGGCTTGGATCGACTCACGGAGTGCTGTACGATAGGTAGCTATCCCACAGTGCATAGAGCCACATGGAATGTTGGGTTGGGCTTACAATGCCTCATGGGAACAAAACATTTGTGCACGTGGTTATGGAAACATGGCACTAGTCCCCTATGATGCACTTACCTCCCGCCCTCCCTGAAATCAATGGCAAATAAACCAAGCCTTTTTTGCACCTTTTTCCCTAAGCCTGGGTTATCTCTGCAGATGCCATAGCATGGCAAATATGGACCCCGCTCAGCAGTACACGTTGTTCTGAGCATTACAAACATCTCGCATCTTATCCTGCAATATTTGCTCAGCTGCCACGCGAAACAATGTGATGCCACACAAGCAGCCCTGCTAAAAGCCATGGGCCATCGAAACAAGCACTGACCGGTGGGACCGCATGTTTGTTCAGCTATGGGATGACAAGAAGTGGCTGCAGAACTTTTGAATTCACAATGACAGAACAAGGAGCAAAGGTCTCAAGTTGCAATGGGGGATGTCTCGGTTGGATATTAGGAAACACTATTTCACTTGGAGGGTGGTGAAGCACTGGAATGGGTTACCTAGGGAGGTGGTGTTATAGCCATCCTTAGAGGTTTTTAAGGCCCGGCTTGACAAAACCCTGGCTGGGATGATTTCGTTGGCGTTGGTCCTGCTTTGAGCAGGGGGTTGGACTAGATGACTTCCTGAGGTCTCTTCCAACCCTGAGATTCTCTTATTCTACGGCCACTTTCATAGAACTGTATGAAGAGCTTTCCCCAGTCCTGATGTTACCCAGGGTTCTTTCAACCCAAAGCTCTTGGTAACTTTTACTCTGTGCAAGAAGGTGTCAGGAAATAAATCAGGGGAGACACGGCCATCCGACCGATAGATGGCTGCCACAAACAGGACAATACAAGAGTGCTTTCACTTAAAGCTAAACTTTACTTAATCTCACGCACTTACACATGTCCGCAACAAGTTAATAAAACACCCTCAACCCTTGATAATTACCAAAGCTGAGTGTGGCTTTCGAGTGACACAGCGGCAGGCTTCTGGTGGCCAAATCTTCCGTCTGCCAGTGGGGACCACAAGATGTATCCAGAGAGAGAGAGAGAGTCCAAAAAGAGTCCCCAAACGAGAACAACTATCTCAAGCTTTTTCCCCTTATTTATACATTAGTAATAGAATGACATGTCCCTTAAAGAAACTTCGTTAAGTATGCAGTTTCAATGATCAAGGAAGAGGTTCCTTCTGATTATTGATTAACCAGGTGTGGGTTTTTCCAGAGTTTGCAGCCTTGAGACCCCAAAAGACATTCCTGGGGCATATCCTGCTCTTTTAAAATGCATGTATCAGCAACTTCAACACAGCTCTTATCAGGAAGGACATGGGGTCAAGCTGCCCTTTCTGTGGCACTCAAAACTCCACCCCCTTCCTGCCTTGGTCAAGCTGAGACTGTTTAATAGCTTGCTTTTAACAATAAGCCATAGTGGTTTTAGGCACTTTACTGGTTTGCCAAAGTCTCCCCATACACTGAAGTACAGCAATACTAAAATGAGAGCTGCTGAGACAGTTGAGAAGCAAGTGGCAGTAGCTCTGTGGAAGCTTGCAACACCAGACTGCTACCAGTCAGTGGGGAATCAATTTGGAGTTGGTAAATCTACTGTGGGGTCTGCTGTGATCCAAGTTGCCAGGGCAATCAATAGACTTCTGCTTAGAAGGGTAGTGACGCTGGGGAATGTGCAGGACACAGTGAATAGTTTTGCCATGGTGGGGTTCCCTAACTGTGATGGGGCAATAGACGGAACACATATCCCTATCTTGGCACCAGACCACTTTGCCAAAGAGTACATAAACACAAGGGGTATTTCTCAATGGTGTTTCAAGCACTGGTGCATCACAAGGGCCGTTTCACTGACATCAACGTGGGATGGTTCGGGAAGGTGCAGGATGTAGATTTTTAGGAACTCTAGTCTGTTCAGAAAGCTGCAAGCAGGAACTTTCTTTCCAGACCCCAAAATAATCATTGGTGATGTTGAAATGCCAATCATGATCCTGGGAGACCCATCCTACCCTTTGCTGCCATGGCTCATGACGCTGTACACAGGCAGCCTAGACAGCAGTAAGGAGCAGTTCAGCCATAGGTAGAGCAAGTGCAGAATGGTGGTGGAATGTGCCTTTGGACGTTGAAAAGCCCGCTAGTGTAGTTTGCTTACTAGGTTAGACCTCAGTGAAAGCAATATCCCCATTGTTGTTACTGCAGGTTGTGTGCTCCATAATATCTGTGAAACAAAGCGAGAAAAATTTCTGGTGGAGTGAGGGGTTGAGACAGATAGCCTGGCAGCCAATTTTGAGCAGCCAGACACCAGGGCAATAAGAAGAGCACACTGAGGTGCACTGCGTCTCTCTGGGGCTTTGAAAACTAGTTTTATCAATGACCCACAGTAATGTGACACTTATGTGTGTTGTTCCTTACCAAGCTGTCCCCTTCTACACCCCTGCTAACCACAGCGCGCTGAAAGAATAAAGAGCCTTTTCTCCTCAATCCATTTATTTTTATTATGCTCACAAACCCACAAAGATAGCCAAGAAAAGTAAGATAACCTGGGACTAAGGGGCTGATAACACTGGTGGGAGGGCGAGGGAGAGCGGGAGAAACAAGGACAGCTTGCTTACAACTGCACTGCAATAACGATAAAAGGTGTGAGAATGGGCACCTTCTGGTCCTTGTACCTTCCCCTGGAGTTGAGTGCAAGGGATACCGGACTTCCCTCCTCTCCACATCCTAGAATGTCTGGGAGAGGAGGATGTGGAACTTGGCGACAATGGCAGCAGGTACAGCATAGGCTGCAGCTGGACTCTAGCATCCAGCTGCCTTTCTTGAATCTCAACCAGATGCCTCAACATGTCTGACTGCGTCTTCATAATCTGCACCCTCTCGTCCTGCATGTCATGCTCGTGTTCCCTGCTTGCTCTCCTGTGCTCGCGATCATTGTGCAGGCTGTCAGGCAGTGTAATCCTCCATGCGCTGAACTCCATTTTGTCATTCTCAGAGGCATGCATTAACTCATTGTACGTGTCTTCTCAAGTCTTCTTTTTCCACCTTCCAATCTGGGAAAGTCTTTGTCCCAGCATGGAGGATGTGCCTACGGACAAGGCTTAAGCTGCAAAGAATACAAAGTACAAGGATAGCACTGCCAGCGCATACACTGTTGCTGTTGCAAGGTTAAATCTTTTTATAAAAGAAACACCCCTAAATGCACTTCCCTGCAAGCCACAATGTAAGCAGAATTGCAGGTTACTGCAAGAGTCAGTTTGCTGCTCTAGCCATGGTAAGGCCACGAGGCATGCGTGAGAGGTCTTGTGCTGAAGCTTTTGTTAAGACATCCTTGGGATCAATGGTTCTGACCTCAGCTCCCTTTCCCATAGCAACCTGGATGGTGCTTGAGGACAGGCAGAAGCGTACAACCGTGCAAATAGTTTGATTGTTACAAAAGTGGCACCACGTTGGGGTGGAAGGGAGACGAACAGGAAGTATCATTCTCCTCCCCCTCCTTCATTAAATGCTGGCTGCAATATGGGGTGATCCCTTCCAACCACGAGCAGGGCACAATCGGGAAAGTGTGACCCAGAATTTACAAAACAGGGGCAAGTATCAGAGGGGTAGCCGTGTTAGTCTGGATCTGTAAAAGCAGCAAAGAATCCTGTGGCACCTTATAGACTAACAGACGTTTTGGACCATGAGCTTTCATGGGTGAATACCCACTTCGTCGGATGCATGTAGTGGAAATTTCCAGGGGCAGGTATATATATGCAAGCAAGAAGCAGGCTAGAGATAATGAGGTTAGTTCAATCAGAGGCAGATTACTTATTGAATTGCTTGCGGTTTAAGGGCTAGCATTGAAAACTTCCCCCGTTTCCCCTAGGTAACCATATGCAATATCTTTCTCCTGATGGTAACAGAGACAGAAAGGGAGTAGATGCTGCAAGACCTGGTCCTTATGCTGCAATGCTGTCTGCTGCAATGATGCCAGAAGAGTTAATACTGGAGTGGCATGGGAAAGTGTCCTACCGTGGTGGACGAAATAAGGCAGCCCTTCCAGAAACCTTCTGCAAAGGATTCCAGAGTACCGCCATGAAAGCTTCCTAGAGATCTCCATGGAGGATTCCCGGGCGTCACACTAGCTAATCTCCAGTCATTTGGTACAGAAGCTGATTTAAACTGTAGGTTACAAATGATGATTAGTAGACCTGAAATTTCACATTTGAGTTCCTTCAGAACTATTGGATGAATAGCATCAGGTCCTGGAGACTTATTACTGTTTAGTTTATCAATTTGTTCCAAAACTACTTCTAATAACACCTCAATTTGGGAGAGTTCCTCAGATCTGTCACCCAAAAAGAATGGCTCAGGTTTGGGAATCTCCCTCACATCCTCAACAGTGAAGACTGATGCAAAGAATTCATTTAGTTTCTCTGCACTGCTGTGTGTCCCTTATGAAGCCCTTCTCCTCCATGCCCTCTGAAATTTTGGCATAGATGTCAGCATTTCTTCTGTTGGTTCAGAGCTCTGCCTGCACAGACTCTTCTCCTCACACAGCAATAAGATCCACCACCTCCTGTGTGCTCCATGTGGAAGCACATTTGAGGCCTTGAGCATCCATGGTCAGCTGTGCAGATGAGCTGTCCATGCCGATCAAACAGGAAATGAACATTCAAAAGTTCCCGGGGCTTTCGCGGGTGGGCGGCTGTTTCCTGTGTATTTGGCTGAAGTGCAATGGAGTTGAAAGTGTTCTCCAGAGCGGTGACAGTGGAGCACTGTGGGACACCTCCTGGAGGCCCATTCATTCGAATTACACAGCGCAGTGTCTACACTAAGGGTAGGCAACCTGTGGCAAGTGAGCGGATTTCCAGTGGCACTTGCACTGCCCAGGTCCTGGCCACCGGTCTGAGGGGTTCTGCATTTTAATTTAATTTTTAATGAAGCTTCTTAAACATTATAAAAACCTTATTTACTTTACATACAACAATAGTTTAGTTATCTATTATAGACTTATAGAAAGAGACCTTCTAAAAATGTTAAAATGTATTACTGGAACACAAAAACTTTAAAATAGAGTGAATAAATGAAGACTTGGCACACCACTTCTGAAAGGTTGCCAACCCGTGGTCTACATTATCCCCATGTCGACGCGTGGATATTGACTGAAGCACTACGCCTCTCACGGAGATGGAGTACAGAACTCAACTTTACAAGCCATTTAGGTCGTAGAAGGGACTCAGTAGGGTAGACACATACATTATTAACTTGACCTAATGCGACATATGTCAACCTAACTGTGTAATGTAGACCAGGCCTAAATATAGCTATGATATATAGTGCCTGTAAGCCATTCTTCTGGATGAAAGGCTTGATCTTAACATCTTAGGATGTTATACATTAGACTATGATAATTTGGAGGTTGGGGTTCAGATAATTATATTCTGGGTCAGGATCATCTCTCCTCATCACCTCCAAAAATGATATTGTTGCCTTAGAACAGTGGTCCCCAACGCGGTGCCCGCGGGCGCCATGGCGCCTGTGGGGGCGTCTCTTAATGCGAGCGTGTCCTGGATCCTGGGAGATCACTTGCCAAAATGCAGCTGAATTTCAGCAGCATTTTGGCGAGGACGCCTCTTGATGACGACGCTTGTCACTGACAAGTGATGTCATCGAGAGGCGTCATCCCTGAATTTCGGCGGGGACGCCTCTCGATGACGCCACTTGCCGTCAAGTGACGTCATCGAGAGGCGTCCTCGCTGAAATGCTGCTGAATTTTGGCGGGTGCTCCACCGCTGCAGTGGTCCTTCATCTGGCACCCACTAGATGAAAAGGTTGGGGACTACTGCCTTAGAAGATATAACCCCTAGTCCACAAAGCATTCCCTGAAAGCTGGCAGTATGGAAAGTTGGAGGAAAAGACCAACATCATGGAAATTCTATTCGTAGTCAGAATAATATCCCTTTTAATACATTTTGGTGAAGTTCTAAATATGTTTTGCAAAACTTCTTGAACCAATACACACTTCAAGCTTTCCCCATCACCTAGCCAGTCTCTAGGTCAGGGGTAGGCAACCTGTGCCGAAGGCGACACGCGAGCTGATTTTCAGTGGCACTCACACTGCCCGGGTCTGGCCACCGGTCTGGGGGGCTTTGCATTTTAATTTAATTTTAAATGAAGCTTCTTAAACATTTTGGAACCTTATTAACTTTACATACAACAATAGTTTAGTTATATATTATAGAGTTCTAGAAAGAGACCTTCTAAACAGGTTAAAATGTATTACCAGCACACGAAACTTTAAATTAGAATGAACAAATGAAGACTCGGCACACCACTTCTGAAAGGTTGCTGACCCCTGCTCTAGGTTATCCCATCATTATCCCAACTGTAGTCACACGAACCTATAGCAATTAGTATTCAAGGCTGCAGTTGCCTCTTATAAACTTATGACTTGTTCCGTTTTTAAATACATCATTATAACTTGCAATTCCATAGTCAATGCTGAGACTTACAGATTGGAAATACAGTAACAAAGAGCAAACATCTCTCTTCTTTTGTAAACAATGGTGGCATTTCAAAACAACTAAAACATACTTCTTGTTTCTGAATGCCAATTCACCTCACACTGCAGCAACAAAAAGACTGCAGTGGGTTTGACTCTTCAACAAACATTTATTCTTCTGTTTGAGAATGTAACATCTTCTTTGACAGCAGACTTGCCTTTAACTTCCTCAGTGCACCAGATGATGTGTTTTCTGACAGTTGACAGCACCAAAAAACCCTTGACTGCCATGAGGTTGTAGTATTTTCCTTTAAAAATATGAAATGATTTTTTATAATGTTGTCTTTCAATACATTTATTTGTAATTTAAGTCTACCCATGAATTATGTGAACTGAGGTTCTTTTCAAGGCTTCTGCATTCATTCCTTCAAAGCTTTTCCGTTGATATTTAGATTTATAATTATACTTATTTGTATTTACCCACCACATGTATCTTTTTCAGCTCCCTGTAAGAACACTGGTTCTCATAACATGCACCTCAACAACTTAGTTCACATTGCATCTGGTGTTACTTCAAAGCCAGTTACAATCTACATGGATAGTGAGTTAATATAGGACTACCAATAGAATTATTAGACAATGTTAGGCTACATTCCCACAATGTAGTCAGATCCTTGCACCTGTGAAGAGTCCCACTGACTTGAATCAAGCACATACAGGTGCTGGGCTCTGCTCACGATCATCACATTGCAGGATCAAGGCCAAATATAGCCTTTTTCTTGTGATTACGATTGGGATCTTAATTTGCTTTCAGAAAAATTTTGCAGCTTTAAGAATGTGCTGTGAATTTAGTAAAGAATGAATTATTACAAAAATATGTATAGCAACAGCCCAATGTTGACTCCAGAATATTTAAAGAATTCTTTAATAGCTCATGGCTCTGTTATGTTCTGTTAATTTCAGATTTAGGACCACTATATTCAAAAAAATATTTGAATCTCAAACTTTATTAATTATTATTATTATTTATCATGTGGAAGGAAAAATATGACCAATTTGTTCAGTCTCACCTCTGTTTAATACATTTACACATTGATTTTGGTCAAATCTTTGAGCGTAATGTCAATTTTACCAAGAATATGTCTTTAAAATAATTGCAGGCTTTTACATAAAACTCCACTTCATTGGTATAATAGGAAGTTCCTCATACGCGCTTCCTCTCCTCTGGCTCCCTCTGGCCTGGCTGGAGTGAGCTCTTTCATAGCATCAGAGGGGCCTTAATTAGAGTCAGGTGCTTAACAGCCTCACCTGACTCTTATCAGGTTAATTGGAGTCAAGTGTTCTCATAACCTGGAGCAGCCCCTGCTCTGGTCATTCAGGGAACAGAAAACTGCTTATCTAGAGGCCAGTATATCTACCTTCTACTACTCTGCTGTTCCCAACTGGCCTGGGTCTATCACAATATGTTACAAAATTTGGCAGGACAGACAGAAAGATGTCTGTGCAACTCATAAACAGGGAAGGAAACAAACAAACAACTGCTCCCCTCCTCCCCCCAAAACCCAGACTCCTCTGAAGAGATTTGTACTTCAGTTTATCCCAAAAGGCAGTAAAACATCTGTATAAAGTAACAGAAGCTGTTTCTGATGTGTTAGCAGTGTCTGTTTCAGAAATGATTGCAAAGCGAAAGAAAGAAAGGAAGCACTTACTTGCCCTTAACTTATAGTAGAAGTTGTCAGCACAGTCTACCACCTTCCAGCTCTCTCCCATCTGTGAGCAGAATAAAGTTAATATACTTCTGTATTTCCCAGCCTGCTTTGTCCCAGGCTAGGACTACTACAATTACCCTGGTAGATTACTTTTCTCAGCCTGCCTTGCTTTCCTGGTTCTGAGAAACTGAAACTACCAGGAGCCAGCTGATCCCTCATCTCTCAGGGAAGTTTCAGCCCAGCCTGCTTTATGGAACTTTACTTTCAGGCTCTAAAGTTAGGGTCAGCAACACTGTCATCTTCTTAAACGGCAGAGGACTTTACTGAGACCACAGAGCTCACTTGATAACCATATTTCCTGCTCCACAGGTATTTTACCAAGCAAGCCTGGAATGGGGCAATATTGGCTCTGGAGGGTTCCCCTCATAAATCCTCATGGAGTGTGTACATTACAAGAGAACTTCTGTTGTCCCAAGAAATGGTATGACAGCACTGTGTCCTCCTAACAATGTCCATTTTTTGGCAAATTCTCTGCATTTTTACCCTTTATTTGTTGTGTGTGGGGCAGGCTTCAGTATCTAGGATGCAGTGCTCCATTTTCATGTCACTACCTTTTATGGAGGTGTCCCTAAAAATTTTATTGTTAAGAAGATTTGTTGTTCCAGTGGAGATTCAATACCTTTTTTCTAACTGAAAAATGTATATCGGCCCCAAATTTATGACATTTAGACTAGAAGTTAATTTTCTGAAATGTTGTAAGTAAATGCATTCAGTAGTTATACACAACTCCATTTTAAATGTATAACTGCAGTTAAATCAGAATATTTTAGAACTTCTGATTCATCTTATAATAAGTAACATTAAAGTTGAAAAGCTTCCTAGGCAAGAAAGAAAAAGCGGGATGTAGGGGTTTTAGGGGAGTTGGGCAGGTATGAAGGAAAAGGAGAGGGAAAGCCACTTTCTTAAGAAAAGCAAACTGCATATATGGCCAACCCTTCCCCACCCCAAATAAACATCAATTAAGAGAGATATGGCCTTAATTAAAAAAAATCGATATGGGCTTATGCCAATTCTGCTTTGGTGTATCTGCTTTGCCGCCTGATTTACATCAACGTAAAAGAGATCAGTCAGTCCTTGCACTTTTCTTTGGGAACTATTTTTAGTAATGCAATAAATTCATTCTTTACTTGTTTTCTAAAATTATCTTCATAAAGCCATTGTACAACCATAATTAGATACTAAGATGAGCATCATGATGGGATTTTGTTTTCTTTGATGGTTTTGGCTAAGCTCATTTGGTACTGTTTCTAACAGCATACCCAAAGTATGGCACTATCCCAGTGTGACACACCATCTTGTGTCATATTGCTTGGAGTGAATCAGTGTGCTCAAACACACAGTATCCTGAATTGGACTCACTTGATGCCCATAAACACAATTATGTCTATCTTATGTCAGTCCAGTGCATGGTGAAGGTCTCTACAATCTGACCCGGCATTTTACTGACATCGCTGGTAGTCCCTCTTTTAGGCATATTAATGGATAAGGAAAATGCAGGGTTTTAAAAAATTCTAATTTTGAAACCATTAGCGTTCACATTAATTTGTTCTTTTATATCTACATTGTTTGAATTCCGTCTGGTTTCATAATTCTGTGTTAAACCATTTCTGTGTGATAACTGCAACGGACAGAGGTCCCAACTCAAAGCACACAAGGACTGCATGAATCTCCTGTAATTTACAGATCACGCTCGAGTTAAATGTGAATAGTTAAAATCATTACAGTAAATTAAAAAAAATATAAAAAATGTTCAATTTGTGCACAGAAAAGACGGCTTAATCATAATAAGGCTCATCAGCTACTTTTATTACATAATAATTGTAAATATAACATATCAGACAGAATACAGATATAAGATACAAGAAGAAGCAGAACAAAGAAAACATGTTTGATTTTCACTTCTGTTCAATCTCTGTGGGACTGCAATAGTCAAAATATAAGATTGCAACAAATTAGAACAGAAAATAAATTACATTACAATCTTGAGAAACTGCCACTTGTGCGTCTGGCATTATAGTACTGCGGATCATTTTTACATCACCTCACAAAGATGCAATGTATTCCAATCCCAGTTCATCTTTTTTAAAGTTGTAAACATTCTGGGGATTTATACACCTCTGTTTTAAAACTAATATTTAACATATAATAAAACCAGAGCCATCTGACAGCAAACAGCTCAGATGTTTCAAAAACCTGACTGCACAGAGTTAGTGTACTTTCATCTTACTGATTTTTTAAAAATAATGCAGCTCCACATTGGATCCACTGGTCTTGGTTTCCTCCACAGGGCACATCAATATTCGTCACAACGCCGTCCCTCTCAGCACTAGTATAGACTGGCAGGGATATGCACTCCTCTGGAGAATACGGACCATATGCATCCTGTCAACAAACCACCCAGTAGTTATAATTTATAAATACAGTAGGTATATTAACATGACACAAGAACAGTCTCGGATGACATGGTATCCAAAGAAGAGTCAGAAGTTGTAATGTGATAAGTGCAACCTTTGTAGGTGTCAGAAGAACAATCTGTTGGCTAGGGCTAGGACTGGGAAGAGGGACGAGAAAGCAAAGGTTTCAGAAAAAGTATTTTTCTCTAGACTTCTGACACTACTCAGTATCTGAATTCTCTTTCCTGTGTCTGTCAGGTTTTGAAGGGTAAACTGATAACATCTGACATCATGTAACACCTGCGCCGGAAACCTAAAGCAGGTTGAATGAGCTCCGATGAGCACACCTCCAACACTTTCCACTTCAAAGATTTTTAAAGTCTGCTGCCAACCCAAGTTACTCTTATTTAAGCCATTATTGTCCAAAGAAACATTTACATATTTTAACTGGAATCATTACAAATAAATATTCTTGGGTTTTGACCTGCAGTGAGTAGAAAGAAACCAAGACAAAGCCGTCCTGTTTTAAAATTCCAGAATAGTCATTTCTAAATTCTGACATATAAGTCAGTCTGTGCAGGATTGATGTGCAGGGTTTTTAAGTGACTGAGTTCTTACTCATCCTCGTACTCACTGAAGTAAATGTCTACAGCAGCTGCAGCAGGAGCATGACTGAGCCTCTGAAGTAGTACAAGAGCTGCTGCAAAAGGGAAATGGTTATGAAGGACAATGGGGTGTCCTGGAGGATATGACTTGTCACACATCCTGAGGTGCACAAACTGATGAGCAGCAGCCATTGTTTATGTATAAAAAAAATACTTTTAGACCTGCCCTTGGGCAGACAGACAGACCGCTACTCCACACAGATTCCCCTTCCCCATTGTTGCAGACTACTTTGAGGATTTTTTAGTGTTTATTAGGGCATTGTTTAAACAATGAATACTGTAACTAGGAGGGCTCTCCAGGCCACAGGGAGCTGCTCTAACTTATACCAGGGACTGACATGGTCCCCAGCCAGCAGCAGGACAGAGGGATCACAAAGTTTGTAAGCTCGGCCAGACCAAAGGACCTGGCCCACAGCGTAAAACCTGCCTACTGTCTCTTCCATGCTCTCTTTATAACTGACAGACAAGAGCGTAGATAGAGAGGGAATCAATCACAAGTATAAAACAAAAAAAAACCTTACATGCAGTTTTAGCAATCCAAAACATGTAAAAATATTTAAAATGATTGAATATTAGTTAAAACAAGAAGGGTGGATGCTTTCACTAGTCATATACAGGGAAATGCATTAACTCTTTACAGCAATATTCACTACAGTGGCAGGTGGTGGTGTTTGGCACCTCTGGAAAATAGGCCATTTCCATTAAGTGCTTAAAATAGGGATTTAGCAAGTTAACTTTAGGCACCCAGGTTTAAACAGTTTGGCTGAATTTATTTATAATCAGATATTCAGATACGAATGTACTTACTTCATTACTGTGTAATATTATTAGCCACGCTGTTACATGAAGATTACAATTATCTGCTAAATTGTGTTATGGAGGAACAAGTGAGCCAGGGGTTGATGGAGCCATGGCTCTGCCTTCTCTTGCCCCACAATGACCAGTAGATCTGGATGTAGCCTGAAAAGTGAAATATTCCATCCCCACTTCTAGAGCAAGAGGGAGCTAGGGAGAATTGTGGCTGAAGCACTGTCCCCTCTGAGGGCTCCTCCTGGGGCACTGCAACTATAAAGGACTGAGTTTAAAGGCTCATTCTAGCCCTTACTCTTCTGCAGTATTTAACCCAGCCTTTAAAACATGATACAATACTTTGATAAAATTCTGGGCAATAAGTGTAGTCAGAAAACCAGACTCCTCACAACACTCAAAATCCCATTTTATATCCTCGGAGACGTGTCAAAGATTTTTGTGAAACAAACAACAAGCCCATTTGACTTCTGTCAGTAAGGAACTGGAACAAAATCTAAGGGTTCTTTTAGTGCAAATCAAACAAGCATGGGTGAGTAAAGGTTCATTATTAGAAACCATATCATATCTCAAAACAGGAAAGAGGTTAAAATGCAAACAATGACTGTTCTCAGCACTGTGTCTTAGACCTGAATGTCTAGCCACATTTGAAGATTTTTATTGCTGTTGTGAGTCAGCTTCCCTCATCTTTTCAAAACTGAGGTGAAATCTTAGCTCCAGTGAAGTCAGTATGAGTTTTGCCATTATCTTCAATGAGGCCAGGAATGCATCCCACAGCTTTAAGTTCTATTAACTTTATGGGACAAACATATATCACTCTTACTTTCCTCTTCTGGAGATAATATTGTTTGCCTCGTGCCCTGTTTTGTTGTCATTACATGTCTGATTAACAGAGTATAATGCATGCAGAATATCTATCTTTGTTCATGGCACCTGCAATAGCTAGAAGAGGATGGTCCCCTTTAAAGATAATGTTAATGCTATATTTTGGCTCTATCAGTAACTGTACAAGCTTGATATGAATTTACCTTTCCACTTCCTGAGGCTAAATAGGTCACCTCTGTTATGTTCCCAAAACTGGCAATTCTAATTTTGAAAGCCTACTCTCAAAATAAGTTATTCTGAACAAAGCAACGACCAAGTAGCCTGCAGATACTTTCCATTCATAGAGAAGAGCTTCTTAATTTTGAGATGTCTACCAGTATAACTTGTTTCTCAGGCTTAAATTTCATAGCAATGATGGAAGAAAGGAGATATGCCTAATTAGAATAACAAAATATAGTATGCTAGCACATACACAGTGGCACACAAACTGAATGCTGGTATGCACTGGGAAGATATCACGTTGATGGGTGTGTTGTAAGACTTCAAACAAACTGTAACAGATTGAACTGACACATGAGAACTGTATTCTTTGCATAGGTCTTCAAACCATATTTGTCTTATCTTTTCTCATAACTGCATCTGTTTCTCCATCAACTTAAATACTGCAATCTTAATAAGGCCCACTTGTGTGTATGCATTACGCCACGATATTTCATTACATGATCACATGCTATTTTTTCCACAGGGCCCCCAGTCAGTCTGTCACAGGATGGGTAGTGCACAGGGAATGAATCAGGATTATATAGTTAATAAGGATGTTGTCTGTAGTATCCCAGACTCATTTGTTACAGAAGGTGGAAGGTGTGTAGTGAATGAGGCAGTGGAGTGCGGAAAGAAAAGGGATCATCTCATGATTAAAACAGATGAATTATACCCCGAACAACTAGATTCCATTCCTGCTTCTGCCACAAAATTCCTATATGATGCTGAGCAACTCATTTAAACCATTTTTTTTAAACTAGTGGTCACTAATTGTATGTTCCTTGTTTTCTGGGTGCCCAATTTCAGATACTTCAACACAGGCTTAACTTTAACACATGGTTGAGCGCTTTGGTGAATAGGAATGGGATTACTCACAATACTGCTTAAGGTTAAGCATATTGGGTATGTGCTTTGCTGAATCGGAGCCTCAGTGTAAAATAATTTATATTTTCCCCCGACCCAGTAACTCCTAAGTCTAGAATAACCACATTTAGTGAAAACAGCACATTTTGGAAAGTTTAGGAATCTGTTCATTTCCATTAACAAAATAAGGATTTGTGAGCTACTAAAGCTTTTTTTACTTGGTGAACTAAAAACTGCTTAATTAGCTTTGTCTACATTTTTTCTTCACATTTTCAGTCATCGTAGCTTCATTGATGATAGCAATGGTGAGAGATCCAGTGTAGATCAGCTGCTAGTGTTCTACCCACTGTATTCTCAAACTAAATCTTGATGTGGCGATTAGTCTATATTAATGCTTTCACCCTGGGCATCACTAGTGTGGCAGCACTGGCGGTAGCAAAGAATTGGGACATTTTAAGAAAAAAGTCTAGTATAGGTGCAGTTAATATGTCTCAGTTATAGAGCCCCTAATGTCTGTTTACAGATATTCAATTAGAGGCACTCTTACTTCTTGGTCAGGAAAGGTACAGTAATAACAATGAAATATCTAATGTGATTCTCAACACATTTTATTATTTAGTACTGGCTAAATTTATTATCCCCAAAAGCTAACTTTATCTGAAGATTTCACCAGGTTGACACATACCAAAACCCACCATTTGCCACTTCCATTTGTTGTACAGGGCCTTGTTTGCAGGACAGGAGAAAAAGTGACACAAAGCGATGGAAAATAATGTATTGCTAATGATTCTACTGTAATACAGAAGTGGAAAAAACATTCCTCCCTCCAAATATAATTCTTGCTTTTCTGTATTTATATTTCTATATATCTTCCATACTACTGTTAAGCTTTTTAGTTTGCTTTTTAGCTACAGCTTTTAAGCTTGTGATTTTGTAATGCTACCCCATGCTTTGAGAAATTGCTATGTAAGACACATTTCTTTGCAGCTTCTGATTCCAGTATTTAACAAAGATTATTACTGTAATTGGAAAGTTGTAGCGGTTACAATTCTTACTGTTTGGATTACTTATTTTGCTTTCATCTAATGCACTTCAATAATCACTGGAATTAATTTTTCATTAGGTATAAGAAGGGTTAAGGGTTTTATTTTTTTCCCTGCAGCTATTAAGATGTTCTTTACTTTAACTCATTTTTTACATTATATGATGTTAACACTCTAATGGAAAAATTCTTTTATTAAGAACTTCCAAATACTTTTATAAGTTTTATTAAGTAGAGTTTTGAAAATGTATGATCCTATATTTAAAGCAGAGAAAATAAAAATAATAAAAGCTTTGATTTGAATACATTTCCTCTTCACAGCATCTTTCTCTTCATTTGATTCTTACTATTTAAAAAATATTGGCCAAAATGTAAATAAATCTGCTATGTTATACATGACTGTTTGTTCTATTAAAACTGGGAGTTGATCATTTTTTAAAAGAAGAAACAAACAGATCAGGAACATCAGACTGGAAAGCTATTACATGAAGAAAGGAAACTATAAAAGTTTAGGTCCTTTAATAATTCAGTACCTGTGGAATCCAGCCCATGTAACAAGGGAGAACTGATGACACACTGGGAGAGTCATGCTGATTTTCTGAAAGTCGATGTCCATCGAAACTGCAACCTTCTAGTTGCAGGCCACTTATCTGTTATGCAAACACACAAATATTCAGATATATATTAGAGCTTAAAATGTCAGTAATGATTATACTGTGCCTTAACAAAGGCATGGACATTCCTCTGTATTGTGAACAAGTTCTAAATAATAGAAAACTAATTATTATAACGTTGCATGGGAGAAAGAGAAATATGATTTTAAAAGATCTAGACTATTCTTCAGAGTGAACTTCCTCTGGTTTGGTTTAACATTCTTTTAAAATGCTAGAGAACAATACCTGTAAATGTCATCAATTATGAAACTGCAGGTGCCCTGGCATTAGATTAATATACATATAGTGGCAACAGCCAAGTAAACATTTATTAACAATGTCATGAAACAAAATTACAAAAAATAAAACTACACAACAAAAAATACAACAATAACTGAAAAGGGAAGGCTTCTTGCTTGGAAGTTTGACCTAAGCTTTCAACGAATAGAATAAGCTCCTGTATGTTTTCTACAGAAGGAAATAAGATAATTTTCTACTTATACTCCATTCAGAAATAATATGGAGGAGGGAGAAGGGGGATGAAAAAAATAAATGGTAAGCAATATGAAATAAGATTTTAGGTTAAAGTGCTATTGGATAAAACAAATTCTAACATAACTCTCGGTAGCACTTCTTTCATTCAAATATTAAACAGCTCTCTATCTATATCCAAATCAGATCCTGTGGAATCTGTGGCAGAGCCCAAGCACTATTCCTGTGCAGCATCTGTTACCATTCTTTCCCAAAGTTATTTTGACCCAAACAGATGCATTCCATCACTTCTTATTTATTTATACTTGATCGCACCATTAATATGCAATGCTACTTTACCACCTTTGCCTTTATTTCCTGAACATCATATATTCTTCAATACCTGTCCACCAGTCATGACTACAATTGCACCATATTTCCATTATCGCTATGATAACTCTTTTTTTCCCTTGCACCAGCATACTAGTTCCTCCATTTTGTTACTCAGGCATCAGTGTACGGTGCCAAAATCTTAGTTGTTTCTGCTTAGCATCATCCAATTTCCTTGCCAGATTAGGTATATTCATTTTCTTGCTAGTATTGCCTCCTGACTGTTACTGTTATTGGTGTTTGTACTATCTTTGCTCTTGTTGTCCATTCTCCTATTCTTTGTTGTTCCTTTCTCCATTGCTGTATCCTCTTTCACCTGATTTTCCTCCAGCTGAATATTAAAATCAGTGGTGGAAAATATATGAACATCTCCCAACCATCTGTCCCACATTCCTAATTTAAAGCTCTTTTGATAAGCGTGCCAGCTTCCCACGCAGAAATCTATTACTCTCCCTACTCAGGTGCAATCTATCCCAGAAGAAGTGTCCTCTGTCTGTGAATGCCTACTAGTAGTCTAGCATCCCAAATCTCCCCTGTAGAACCACTGCCTGAGCCATCTGTTTATCATCATAGTATTGTTTTGCCTTCATTCTCCCACTCCAGGGACATGTAGAATCCCACTGAAGTTCACCTGAGCTTCCATTTCTTTAAGCATCATCCCCAGCCTGGTGTAGTCTCTCTCAATGCATCCCAGAGAAAATCTAGCAGCGTCATTTTTTCCCATCCGAAGGAATATCAGTGAAATCTTTCCTGCTCACATCAGGATCCTGTTCAGCCTGAGGTCCACATGCCATATCTTAGCTCCTGGTAGACAACACATCTTTCTGTTCTCTTGATCAGCTGTGGTGACAGGCCTTTTTGTTCTTATTAAGGAGCCTCAATTACACAAATCAGCCTCCTTCTGGTGTTGGTGTGATTCTCAGGTCTTTCCATTTCCATAGTTTTATCCATCTAATCTTACCTACCTATGATCTTATCTCCCTATCATCCATCCATCCATCCATTCATGTACTTACATAGAATTTCAAAATAAAAACAAAAGCATTTTGAAATAAAAGTAACAATATCCTTCTTTCTGTTTTCTCAATTGTAGAAAAATGAACTTGGTTAAATTATAGGGTCTTTGCGCCTGTGTGAGTGTGTGTATAAAGAATTTATGAAGGAGAAAGCTAAGTAAAAGAAAGAATTTTGAAAGTAAGGTCTGTGATTCTTCTTATCTCTAAAGACAGAGAGAGTGCCATAATCTTGAACTAACTCTTATGAGAGTTCTGTCTCCCACACTCATAAGCCTCTCCCTGTTGGTTAGAAGTTTCACTGTTCTAGAGGAATGTAGCCTTGGGAGCAGCAATCTTTCAGATAGTTCGGGTCAATTCCATGGGAAATACTGCGTTTCAGGACAGACAACTAGAACCTGAATTATAGAAATTAAAAGGCACAACAGTAGTCTTTCCAAGGCAAGGTTGAGCACACTGGTGGAATGATTTCAGGTGGCCTGTATTGCTGCTGCCTTCCTTTACATGTTTTACGTGTTAACACATGATTTTGCTGTCCAAGGCTGTCAGTTCAGCTTCTTTCTATGAACACTAAATTCACAAGTACCTTCTTTAGAGAGAAGTTTCTAATTGTTATTTTAACATACAAGACAAAATTTTCAAAGGAGTCTCTGAAAACTTTGCACATGAAAATGCCTGTTTTTGAGTTTGTGGGATTTCTATACATGAAAACAGATGTCCACATTTGGTGGCATAATTAAGGAGACTCAATGTCAATTTAGCCCAAAGTTTATAGAACTAGTCCAACTTGTCACTTGAATATTAGATTTGCATGACCTCCTCTCAGCTACTATTATTCTGCAAACAGTGATGAAGAAGAAGATTCTGACTCTCACTTATTACAGCTATAGTCTGGTATAACATATTTCGTCTTTAATTAGGCGATACAGTATGTATTTTGGATCCTATACATCATCATATTTTATATATAGTGTTTAATACACAATATATGATATTCCTTTACAAAAGAATGTCTTAGATACTGATTGTGCACAGAATGCGCTGGTAATGCACAGTGATTAGAGTTTGGATTTTAGAGGATTTAGAGTTAGCTGCCCACTAAAAATCAATGAGATTGAGTCACATCATAGATACTGAAAAGTCAATGGGGTTTGGAGACCTAACTCCTTTAAAAATCTTTAAAAAGGAAATGTTCATCATAATGCTAAAGTTAGTTATTTTTATGTCCCTTTACATGTCTTGTTAAATGCCACAAAGTATTTAAGTATTGTCTGGACAATTGTTAGAGATTATCAGACAGGATTATAATATAAATTCTTGTTTGAATGTCCATGAAGAGAACAGAGGAATAACAGCTCTAAGATGATAATTATAACTAAAAAAGAAAAAAAAAAGACACCTCAAAACTAAAACTAAAAACAAAAAACAAAAAATTGTCCCCATCCTCTCCTTTACCTCGAAGAATATTAATAATAATATTCTATTGTACTAACATTTTTGTACCTGTAAATTACTGAAGATCCTTTGTATCTCAGGTACAGTACTTCACCTGGCAGTGATCTTTGTTGGAAAGGTCCCTCGATTCCGTGAAACACCTGGCTTTTGATTGCCACAATAAGACATTCCAGCAACACTTTTGTAATACCCATATTGTGATTCTAACCACTATTCTTCTGTTATGTATAATCCAGAAATTCAGATAGAAATCTGAGTGCTCACAGTACCTTAACTTGGAGCTTTGCTTCTTGTATTTGACCTTTCCAGGATGCTACAAATTTAAGGTTGTCCACCGAACAGCTCATTACCCTAAAAGATAAACAAATATACCCTAAATGCCACACACGTAATAGGAAATTCAAATATAAAAACAGGAATAAGTTGTTCACACTATTTATTGCATCACATAATACAGATTTAAAAGAAAAACACATGTAGAATTTTACAACAAAGTAAAGGATTTTTTTAGCATTGAATTAACAAAGTAGCTATTTTACCCCAGTGTAAATAATAAGAAAATAAGATGATTAAGGACACTATTTTGAAGCATAAGATGTTAAGTGTGCTTCTCGACAATGAAAGCACAGTAATAAAAAGTGAATATAAAGGGGAAAGGGGAATAATGGAACTGAGAAATGTATAAATAGGCTGCTTCGTCACCTACCTTGCAGTTTCCTGTCGTAAGGCATTAAGAAATGTATCTGGATGGAAGAGCTCTGAGAGGTCAAGGGTGTCTGAGAGCAGTGTCTTTTTTTCTGCTTTATCCACCCAGCTCTAAAAAACAAAAATGTATTGTTCATTAATTGGGAGAACAATTAAACCAGTAACTTATTGCTTTATCTCCTAGTACTTTGATTTGATGCAAATTTGACAGCTATCTTTAATGTTAAATGTGTTTGTATAAATGATTAATGGTAAATGTGTTAGTATAAATGTATTATAATCTTAAAGAGGAAAATTCATTCCTACCATTAGGTACTGGCAACCAGAAAATAAACAAAACTAAGTAGCATTTACCATTTTGAAGACAGTAGTTTATTTTGTATGTCTATGAAGTGACTCACCAATATGAATAAACTTAAAAAACACTCCAACCTTTGTACAATGCAGTCCACTTGTAGAACTCAGCTCCTTGCATACCAACACTGGTTTTTAGGGTGTTCTCTAGCATTCCGATTTCACTTTTGGTAACCATAATTTCTAATTAAAATTATTTCCAACTGGGGATGTGTTCCACAAAACTGTCATCCCCATTACTGTTATTAGTTTGTTTAGTTTGGATAGATTACTAAATTTCTTTCAATTTATGACCACTGATTTTCTTTTGTGAAAAGCACCTTTTAAATTCAGAAAGTTTGATTTTCATGCTGCAGTGTGAAAGAAGTATTTTAAAGTACATTCCAGTAATTTCCCTTCAAAATATCTCCTTGGTCCTTCAATCCATCCTCTATCCAGAATGCATGGTTCCCCTTTACTCTGAGTCTCTTAATTTCATAACTAGTCTACTCTCGAATATCTCTAGTTATTAAAAATGGTAGTTTCCTCAATGATACATTTAGCAATTTCTTGGAGAATTCTTGAACTACTGAATGACACAACTGCACAATTATTTTGGTCATAAATCCTTGCCAGGCCCCTTTGTTTCTATGATACTTTTTGTTGCAGCGTTTGAGGCTTATAAAGGTGTTTCTGAGGTGGTGTTTCGCTGAGACATGACTGGTCATGATTTCTGACCATGGACCTAGTCTCCTTTATCTTGATTAGTAAATGATTGATCTGAGAACAAAATTTAATGAGGTAAAGTATTGCCACAGTTACACACATAGCTTCATCCCCACTGACGAAATAAGTTTGCATGTGTATGACTCAGGGTAACATATGGCTCATGATTTCCTTGAGAATTGCAGATTCAGCATTTACAACTGCAGGTTAAGCTCTGAACTTCTTAGATGTGTCTTCTCTATGTAATTGGTGAGGGCAACTGCAGATACTTTGATAACTGGACTAGGGACAGGAAATGAAAATTAAACCTCATAGTCTCCGTCATTATAGCATTTAATTAAAATTAATGGTAGTTACCGCACCTCTAAAACTCAGGAGGTTTATGTAGGTAAGTAAACATAGAGATATGTTACTGTGGGCATCCATGTTTGAAAATTTTGGTTTTACATTTATTGTGTTCTTAGACCATTCAACCAGAGGCACTCTTTTATGATCTGTTAGCTGAAGAAATGAGCCATCTCTTTCTGAGATACATTCTCTGAACTTTCCACCATTATATCAATAACATGCCATTAAGATGAAAGACACAATCTGTGTCTTACTTTTCAATCTTTATAACTGCTTTTTTCATTATTAATTATAGTGAACTGCTGAGCTGTGTCTCCTACACTTTCCATTATTTTACCCTAAATGCACTCTTTGTTGGAAAAGACACAAATACAAAAGGTGTCTCCAATCTTAAAAAAACATAGGTTATGAACTACTCTTTTAGATATTTTTCCACAGCAGATATCTCTTGAACATTTTACTCCCACTTTAATCACTTACTGAAAAGATGTGAGACACATGCCAAAATTTAGCAAACTAAAAGACATTTTCAGTGAAAATAGCTCACTATATATGAACCAGGTGGAATTATCTTTCCTTCATGACTGAACATATCCTTGATCAGAAAATAATGGGACTACTCATATTCATAAAGTTAAGCAAGTGCCTAAGTGTTTGCAGGACTGCAGCCTGAGCATCAGGCACCTATCCGCGGTCTGCAGTTATTCTAGTATTGCTTGTCTCTGACAAAGGAACAGTGATTTATTTATATAAATATTACATTTCAGTTTAGGGTTTTTTGGTTTTAAGCTTTTGTTTTGTTCAGTACAAAAATGCTTAATTACCTGGCACTTGTTCACATTGTGCACTCCCAGACCTTTTCCCTCTGCAATTTTAATGCTAAAACATACCTTAACAACAGGGCCGGTGCTTCCATCTAAGATCTAGGGGGGCGGCAATTCGGTGGCCGGGGTCCTTCCGGGCTCCGGGTCTTCGGCGGCAATTCTGCGGCGGGTCCTTCACTCGCTCCGGGACCCACCGCTGAAGTGCTCTGAAGACCGGGAGCGCGGAAGGACCCCCCTGCCGCCGAATTGCCGCCGACTGGGAGTGCGGAAGAACCCCGGCCTAGGGCGCCAAAAACCCTGGCGCCACTCCTGCTTAACAACAATTTGAAATTGAGGAATCTGATATCCTCAAAATGTGGATATGAACTGTAAAATACATACTTGCTGAACTGTGATCTTTCAGATTTAAAATTTACTCAACTTGGTCACAATGCTGTGGAATGTAAAGAAGTCTTGCCCAAAATTTCCAAAAACAGGATCCTAACGTTAAGCTCCTGAATGAAAGGCCCAATTCTTGAAAATAATGAGAACCCAGCAGTTTCCACTAATGTCAGTGGGTTTTGCTGGGTGCTCAGCACTTTTGAAAAAATCATGATAGTTGTTTAAGTGTCTGAATTAGGATTTAAGAGCCTTAATTTTTAAGATCCCATTTTTTAAACTCTGGGCCTTAGATTGTAAACCCTTCAGGACAGAGAAGATATCTTCTTATTTGTTTACACAACAGGGCCTCATTTCTGACTATGGCTTCTCCATTTTACAGTTATATAAATATTAAACAAGAGCATAGACTTCTAAATGTAGTTTAGTGGCACAATTCTACAAATAGTTACACGTAACATATCTGTATACAGAGAAGTTAATGCCTAATACTAAACCAATAAATACTAGCTCACAAATTCTTTATGTTATCACCATATAGAAAGGATGACAAGTTGTGCTCTTTGCGAAGTACCATAATTTATGTTACTGTGCCTATTAGTCTATTCCAGATTCTGAGGGAATAAAAAAGCTGTGAAGCTGCATAACTTTTATAATTGCAGGTAGCACTTACCAAATGCCCACATCTTGCTGAAAAAAAAGCATACTTCTCTGATTTCTTTAAATTGCTAATAGGCTGCTTCCATAAAATTAGCTTAGAAATGGGAAAGTCAAGTAAAATACATATAAATTATCACTTAATTAATTGTAGTTTTTTCTGTCAAAGTGTCAAAAGAGATCTCCATCATGTTTCTACCACACTCAAACATTTAATTCAGTGACCTTTAAATCTGTCACAACTTAGATTATGAACTCGCATTTCAAACAATTATGACAAGTTAGCTTTTTTGCTTTCCATTTTCATTAGCTAAAGATATTAAGTTAATTGCTCTTGTCTGCACACTTCTTTTACTGATTCTAAATAACAGTAATCCCTTTTATTGTACAATAATAATTGTGGATGATGATTAGGACAAACTTTAAATTGCTTAGAATACTATAAGAAGCCACACAATTATTTCAAATTATATTTAATACATTCATTTTATTAGTGTTTTCAAATACACTTTTCACTGATAAAGAGAGATATTGGCAGGAATATAGATGCGTATGTTTAATCTAGTTAAAAAGGCCAGTACAGCTGACAAACAGATTTCACTCCATTAATGTCTGAATTAATACAATTAATTATAGTTGGGAAGATTGCAGGACCAAAAAAGTTTTCATTAGATCATAGAACTAAACATGAAATTGATACTCGCACTGGTGTACAGTACAGCATGGGAGAAGGATATCCTTTATACTTTTAAATAAAATACACTTATAATTAGGGCTGTAGAGTGATTAAAAAAATTAATTGTGATTAATCACGCTGTTAAAGAACAGCAGAATACTATTTATATAAATACTTTTGGATGTTTTTCACATTTTCAAATACATTGATTTCAATTACAACATTGAATACAAAGTGTACAGTACACACTTTATATTTATTTTTATTAATGCACTTAATACAAGTACTGTAATGCAATCTCTTTATCATGTAAGTTGAACTTATAAATGTAGAATTATGTACAAAAGATAACTGCATTCAAAAATAAAACAATGTAAAACTTTAGAGCCTATAAGTCCACTCACTCCGACTTCTTGTTCAGCCAATCGCTTAGACAAACAAGTTTGTTTACATTTGCAGGAGATAATACTGCCTGCTTTTTGTTTACAATGTCACCTGAAAGTGAAAACAGGTGTCCTCATATCACTGTTGTAGCCGGCATTGCAAGATATTTATGTGCCAGATGCGCTAAAGATTCACATGTCCCTTTATGTTTCAAACACCATTCCAGAGGACATGCATCCATGCTGATAATGGGTTCTGTTCGAGAATGATCCAAAGCAGTGCAGACCAATGCATATTCATTTTCATCATCTGAGTCAGATGCCACAGGCACAAGATTGATTTTCCTTTTTGGTGGTTTGGGTTCTGTAGTTTCTGCATCGGAATGTTGCTCTTTTAAAAATTCTGAAAGCATGGTCCACACTCTGTTCTGATTGGATTTTGGAAGGCACTTCAGATTCTTAAATCTTGGATCGACTGCTATAGCTATCTTTAGAAATCTCACATTGGTACCTTCTTTGCATTTTGTGAAATCTGCAGTGAAAGTGTCGTTATAATGAACAACATACTGGGTCATCATCCAAGACTGCTATAATATGAAATATATGGCAGAATGTGGGTAAAACACAGAGCAGGAAACATACAATTCTTCCCCAAGAAGTTCATTCACAAATTTAATTAATGCATTATTTTTTAATGAGCATCATCAGCATGGAAACATGTCCTCTGGAATGGTGGCCAAAACACAAGGGGTATACAAATGTTTAGCATATTTGGCATATAAATATCTTGCAATGCTGGCTACAAAAGTGTCATGCGAATGTCAATTCTCACTTTCAGGTGACATTGTAAATAAGAAGTGGGTAGCATTATCTCCCGTAAATGTAAACACACTTGTTTCTCTTAGCAGTTGGTTGAACAAGAAGTAGGACTAAGTGGACTTGTAGGCGCTAAAGTTTTGAATTGTTTTGTTTCTGAGTGTGTGACATTCCCCTCTGGTGTTATCTGACTGGTGATCTGCTAGGTCACTTCAATCCTTGACTCTGGGAACCAGCCTTACCATGCTCTGCTGTGAGAACTCCCACTCCTAGGCTGTTCACATACAGCCTCTGGCATGTAAGCTGCTCCTTGCATTGTGCAACCGAATGACACTAGCCAATATCTCCAGCCCCAGATATGACCCTAGGAACCTCCATCTTGCAGTGTTCAGTTATGCCCGCTGGACATTGCAAGCTTATATGAGTTCGTCAATTTAACAAAGAGATTGATATGTACCAGGCTTGTTATCCCAAGGGGAGCCTTTGACATGCTTCAAACCAAACATATTGCTTCAGCTAGAATAAGCAGTTTATTAACTACAAAGATAGATTTCAAGTGAGTAGAAGTCAAAGCATAACAAGTCAGATTTAGTCAAATGAAATAAAAGCAAAATGCATTCTAAGCAGATCTTAATACATTTAATGCCCTTACAAACTTAGATGCTTCTCATCACAGGCTGGCTGGTTGCCCTTTAGCCAGGCTCTCCTCTTTGATCAGCGCTTCAGTTGCTTGGTGGTGGTGGTGTCTGCAGTTGTAGGTGGGAGAGAGAGGAAGAGCATGGCAAATGTCTCTCCCTTTTATCATGTCCTTTCTTCCCTCTTGGCTTTGCCCCTCACCTTCAGAGTCAGGTGAGCGTTACCTCATTGCAGTCCCAAACTGACCAAAGGAAGAGGGGTGGCTCTCTTAAGAGTCCAACAGATCCTTTATTGTTGCCTAGGCCAGTGTCCTTTGTTCCTGTGAGGCTGGGCTGGGTTTGTCCCATACATGTCCTGATGAGGCATGAACTGCCCCTCTGCTTTTGGAGAGTTTTGCCTGGGCTTGCTTTAAGCCATGAGGATACATTTTCAGCCTCATAACTATATACATGAAATTATATACTATAACATTACTGTAACGAGAATTACTTATAACATCACTATAACAACAATGCTCAGTGCATCGTGGGCCTTCCAAAGACACCCAACATGACAAACTTTGTATTGGATACCACACAATCATTTCATAAGGATGAACATGGAGGTGTAGGGTGTTCCCCTGAGGTACAGAACGTCACAGAGTGCAATTTTGTAAAAAAAAAAAAAAAAAAAATCTACACTTGTAAGTTGCGCTTTCATGATAAAGAGATTGCACTATGGTACTTGTAGGGGGGAACTGAAAAAAAGTATTTTTTAAAATCATTTTACAGTGCAAATATTTATAATAGAAATAATATAAGGTGAGTACCGTAGAGTTTGTATTCTGTGTTGTAATTGAAACTAATATTTGAAAATGTAGAAAAACATCTACAATATTTAATACATTTCAATTTGTGTTCTATTGTTTAAAATTGTGATTAAAACTGTGATTAATCATGATTAATTTTTTAAAATCATGATAATTTTTTGAATTAATTGCGTGAGTTAATTGCAATTAATCGACAGCCTTATTTATAATTCATAAAGGCATCTACTAAGCTGCAAGTGTAAATACATTTTAAATATTCATATTTATCCCACCTTATTAATATCTACATGAGACTATTGGGAGAGAGTGAGACATGATTGGTTCAAATGTCAGTAACATACATATGACACACTCATATGTAATTCATTTACCACTGATACAACCACTATCACTACTAAACTTACAGAATGACTAAGAGGGACCAGCTCCTGAATGAAGAGCAGCTGACTCAAACTGAACCCAGCAAAGACCAAACCAATTCTATTGGAAAGGGGGAAACACTATGATGAATTAGCTGAAATATTTTTTGTCCCCACCTTCCACTTACGGCATAAAGCCCCAATTGTTAAACTGGTATGAAATCTTGGGAGCCTGTCTGACTCCTCACTATGCATGGATGACCAAGTAACAACAGTTTCTAAAAAGGCCTTCTTTCACTTTCAACTTGCTAGAAGCCTTTGCCCCTCCCTCCTGGATGAAGACCTGGGCATGGTGATCTATGCATTTATCACCTGCAGGCTGGAATCCTGTAAATAAGTCTATATGAAGCTGAATGTGAACACATTTATTAAATCATAGAATGTAGGGCTGGAAAGGATCTTAGGAGGTCATCTACTTTAGCCCCCTGCACTGAGGCAGGACCAAGTATACCTCAACCATACCTGAAAGACGTCTGTCCAATCTGATCTTAAAAAACTTCAGTGACAGGAATTTCACTATCTCCCTCAGTGACCTATTCCAGTACCTAACTATCCTTATAATCAGAAAGTTTTTCCCAACATCTAACCTAAATCTCCTTTGCTGCAGATTAAAATGAGTACTTCTTTTCCTTCCTTCACTAGACATGGAGAAAAACTGATCACCATCCTCCTTATAACAGTGCTTACATATTTGAAGGCTGTATGATGTCCCCATCGAGTCTTTTCTTCTCAAAGCTAAATATGCCCAGGTTTTCTTTTTTAACATCTCCTCACTGGTCAGGTTTTCTAAGCCTTTTATTATTTTTGTGGTTCTCCTCTGGTCTCTCTTCAAGTTATCCACTTCTTTCTAGAAGTGTAGCACCCAAAACTGGACACAATATTCCCCTGAGCCTCACCAGTGCAGGGTAGAACAGACAATTACCTCTCATGTCCTCCATACAACACTCCTGTTAATACTCTCCAGAATGACATTAGCCTTTTTCGCAATTGCATTATATTGTTGGCTCAAATTCAATTTGGGATTCACTGTAACCCTCAGATCCTTTTTAGCAATAAATTACATTTGTCTTTTTTTGATTTCATGTTGTTAATTTCAGACCAAATCTCCAGTTTATTAAAGTCATTTTAATTTCTCATTCTGTCCTCCAAAGTGCATGCAACTCCTCCCAGTGTGGCATCCTCTGCAAATTTTAGGTGTACTCTCAACTGCATTATCTAAATCATTAATGAAAACATTGAAAGACTGCACCCAGGACAGGCCCCTACAGGACCCAACTAGATAGAGCCTTCCAGTTTGAGAGTGAATCACTGATAAGTACTTTTTGAGAATATTTTTTTCAACCAGTTGTGACCTCATCTTATAGTAATTTAATTTAGTCCACATTTCGCTAGATTGCATATTAGAATGCTACAGTATCCTGGGACCCCAGGATAGAACATGAAAATGTTGCACCTTTGCTGTCCTGATCCTGAGAAATGTCCTGACCACACCAGACCAGAGAAAGGGCACCGATGACATTGTCACCTCCACTGACTCTGACTAATTCCCAACCACCACCTGGAATGTACAGCTTTGTCACCTCCTCTTTCTCCCTCTCAGTGTGTTCTTTTCCTTCCCTACCTTATTTCTTTTCTTTCCTAGCCCTCTCCTTTTTCCTTCTGTCTAATAAAAGTCTGGTTCACCCACCAAGACGGTATATTTTGCAACTCTGTTGTGAGCCTGTGACTCAAAAGAGGAAGCTAAAAGCAGTGCCCTAAACAGCCCAATGCTGGTACAAGTTTGCCAGCTTTCAGAGTGGCTTATAAGACCACATGCTGTACCTGCGTTTTTCCAGCAGTGAGATATCTAATGAAAATCAATACCAGAGGGAGAAGCTGCACTTTTCTATCTTTACTATTCTTTTTTTCTTCCCCCTTAGGAAATAGAATCTGACTTTAAAAACAGCAGCAACATCAACGGCTTCAGCCCATCTCAACTAACTGTTTCTCTTTTCTTCAAAAGGGACAGTTATTACCATCTAACAGACTGTCAAATACCGGGATTTTCCTTCTAAAAACACTCTACAGATAAAGGGAAAAAAGAATGTTGTTAAAATGAAAGCCTTATATAATGTTAACATTTCAAATGCTCTTTTCCCCTTCTTTTTTATCTTTAATAAAAGGTTAAAAGGACTTTTAATGGTGTTTGCATCATGGTTCTAAGCAGACAGAGGTCTCTGTATACCAAACCCCTTTTCATAAATATTAATTGTGTTAAGCATCTTGTCACAATTAACCTTTAGTCAAGACTTAAACAAAACAACATCCTGTTGCCTTTTACGTCTCTTGCTAGGTGTAACTCATTTGGTGCCTTAGCCTTTCTGATTTTGTCCCTCCATGCTTGTGTTATTCTTTTATTCTCATCCTTCGCAACATGTCTACATTTCCAATTTTCAGTAGGATTTCTTTTTTGATTTTCAGGTCACTGAAGAATTGCTGATGCAGCCATCTCAGCCTCTCATAATGCTCCAATTGGTACAGAATCTGGTTGCCTGACTCCTCCTCCTCCATGACTTAGGCCATGAGGAGCACATCAGGCCTATGTTCAAGTCCCTCCACTGGTTCTTAGTTAGTTTCAGATGCTATTTAAGATTTTGTCTTAATCTTTAAAACATTTAATGGATCAAGCCCCAGCTACATTAAAGCTACATTAAAGACCAAATTTCATGACTGGTGTGTTCTCATAACACAAGAACTAGGGGACAACAAATTAAAGTAACAGATAGCAGGTTTAAAACAAACAAAAGGAAGCATTTCTTCACACAATGCACAATCAATCTGTGGAACTTTTTGCCAGAGGATGTTGTGAAGGCCAAGACTAGAACAAGGTTCAAAAAAGAACTAGATATATTCCTGGAGGATAGGTCCATCAATGGCTATTAGGCAGGATGGGCAAGGATAGTGTCCCTAGCCTCTGTTTGCCAGAAGCTTGGAATGGGTGACAGGGGATGAATTACTTGATGATTACCTCCTCTGTTCACTCCCTCTGTGGCACCTGGCATTGGCCAATGTTGGAAGACAGGATACTGGGCTAGGTGGACCTTTGGTCTCATCCAGTAGGGCCATACTTATGTTCTTCTATCTATTAACTACTTACACAATTTTTGTCCTCTGGGACAGAAAAGACAGTTTATAAAGCCCAGGATGAAGTATGTGAGAGCTGGGGGTCAAATCATTATTGGCTGACAGCATCTGACTATGGAATAAAATTCCAGAGGATATTAGGTGACTCTGGAGCCAAAACATCTTCAGAAATGTTGAAGTATCTTCCTCTTCAAAAAAATCTCTCCATCATAGTAAGAATGACACTTGCAACTTTGAATCTCCCACATACCCAAACACATTCCCCACAAAAATAAAAAGTTGTAACACAACTCTACACAATTGTTGAGATAAGCACTACTTTAATGTTTTCTAAACAGTGTTAGATTTCTTACTGCTGTGGTCAAATCAGCTTTAAAAATGTAGAAACAGCCTGTTGTAGATTAATTCTGCATATGAGGATTACAAATATAGTATGAAAAATAACTTGGCAGACATATCAAAAGAGTTGTATAAAGCAATTCCTAGTAGAATATTTTCAAAAATTTCATTAATGTGAGATAGCAAAGCACCACTTTCTTTATATTATAAATATAAGATTTTCTTTTTTCCAAAATAAATCTGCTAGGATAGTCTCAGTTGGTTCAAGTTAACAACCAAAAAGCGTATTTTCCATTTTAAAGAAAAAGCTCTCTTTATCTTCTATAATCCTCAAGCACACTGAGCACACTGTACTGAACTGCAGAGAGAAGAAATGAACAGAGGCCACCAGATTTGCAGATTATCATTGATATAACTTTAGGTTCATATCTCTTTTACAATACAAGTCAAACACTTCTCCTCCTAAGTTTTGACTAATTACAAATGTAATATCTATTATAGTATATTTACCCTTTGTCTGATCCCCAAAGGAGTCTTCTGTTGAAGTAGAAAATGATATAAAACTACAAGCTCATCTACACTGGGAGTTATTCTGGAATATATATTATTGATTAACTCCATGTATGGAGGCTCTTATTGAGGAATAAGGCACTCTTATTCCAGAATAAGAGCATCCACACATAGAATTAAGTAGCAATAGCTAATCTGCTTTAAATTCACACCCTATTTTATTCCTGATTAGCTTTCATGTGAAGACAAGCCCAGAGGAAGTGAAGCAATTTTTTGGTAACATTGGCAACTGAAAAGCTGAAAACTATATACAATACAATTATGTTTTTCCAGTGGTTTCAGAGAAATTCACAGCCTTTAGAAAAACAGGAATTTGGGTAAGCAAAGTAGCAATGAATGATAAACACTGCTGTCAGAGGACAGGGTGGATATCCACCTGTGCAGGAGTTTAGGTTAAGAGAAGGTCAATTAAGCAGTTATATTGTATTTCCTTTTTTTTCAAAATGCAAATTTCAGAAAGGATAAATATACAACAGTTTAAAAGTCAATATTTACTCTCAGACTCTGAGATACTTCTGTTATTTCCTTCTCTAAGGATACAGAAATATGAAATATTTCAGATATATGATAAACTGTGGGAAAATATCTCTTTAATGGCAACCCTTAAACTTGCAATTAGAGTTTCCTGAAAAATTGTACTCTTTTTGAATATACTTTAGAGGGAGTGCAGGAAGCACTCCATGCACTCATCTCTATATGGGGACACAGGCAGGTGCACCTCTCCACCCCTGCTCACCCAACACAGGTCTAACCACAAGGAAGCCAATAATTTAGGTAAATATGTATTGTATATAGGGTTACCATTTTTAAACCTGGGTGACCAAAGTGAGACACATGTGCGCCTCTGAGGACTAAGCCTCTTTTTCTTAGCTGCCTAAATATGGATTTAAGGGATCCAGGTTTGAAAATCTGGGCTTCTGTCATATGTGAACAAGTGGGTAAGGTTCTTAAACTACATGAATTAAGCCTTTAATATGACTGCCTTATACAAAGGGACTTACTAACTGAGATATCAATTGCTCACTCAATGCCATCTGTCGGAGTCTATATGAGCTAGAAGGAACACACACAGAATGCTAATCTTTAGGCAAAAGGCCTTCCCTGAGGTCAAATTACGTATTAATTATATTTTGAGACATAAGACAATGTAATTCTTCTAATAATCTACTTTCCAATTTTGCCTTTGATTTTTTAGTGTCTAGAGCAGGGGTAGGCAACCTATGGCACGCGTGCCGAAGGCGGCACTCGAGCTGATTTTCAGTGGCACTCACACTGCCTGGGTTCTGGCCACCAGTCCGGGGGACTCTGCATTTTAATTTAATTTTAAATGAAGCTTCTTAAACATTTGAAAAACCTTATTTACTTTACATACAACAATAGTTTAGTTATATATTATAGACTTCTAGAAAGAGATCTAAAAATGTTAAAATGTATGACTGGCATGTGAAACCTTAAATTGCAGTGAATAAATGAAGACTCGGCACACTACTTCTGAAAGGTTGCCGACCCCTGGTCTAGAGATCAAAATTACTATTCACTTCTGTTAAATAAAATAGCATTTCCCCATTTCACTTTGACATGCCCAAGAAGCCACACGTTTTTTTCAGTAAGTCTGAATAATAGCACAGAGTTTGAGCATAAAATTTGTGAGTTCATTAGGATCAACATGTTAGGTAATAATGTGCAAGAAGCAGACATGCAACAAGGCATAGCTGAGGAAAGCATTAGCAAATATGATCTAATTTCAGTTGCAGTGGTAATTTACTTTTGTCAAACAAGAGTCAACTTTCCATGGGTTACTGTTTACTGACATTTAATAAGAATAGCGGAATGCTGAATATAGGTATAAACTTAAAAATGTTAGCACACTCATTTAAAATCTATTAAAACAAGTTGCAGATTGGAATACACCTCTAAAAATATACTTTGGGATATTTCCACCATCTATTGTCATCAGATAATGCATCCAAACAGCATTCTTACCCTACGTTTTACTTTCTCTGAAGCTAAATACACTAGACATACAGGACTAGACAGTGTCTGCAAAGGGGAAGTGGAAAGGAAGGGTAGTGAGGAGAAAAAGACATCCCTGTATTTTTCCTTAACAGTTGCAGGTGCTAAAGAGTGAAGGGAGGAAGGAATGACAAACTCTTCTACCAACTTAAGTGGCCCCCAGAGAGGGCCATGTTCTTGCTTCTCAGCCCCAACACCAGCAAGAGTGCAGTGGTCAACACAAACCACTTGGTTCCTACAGGATTACTGGTAAACACTGCATACCATGCTCCCTGGGAGAAATTAAAACAACCACAGTCATACTGAGTTCTTTTGCAGTAGTTTGAAGTATGAAGTGCTTCCGTTCCCCCCATGATGCACATCCAATCCATTTTGTGCAATCAACCTAGAAGCTTTGGAACAAGGTTTAAAGTAAGGAGGAAGCAGTAGGGAGATCAGCTCCTTGTCCTCTGTTAACAGAAGAGAGAGAATAACTCCGAAGGAGGGCAGTTTCCCTAGAGTGCCTTCTTCTCCAGCAGCAAGAGCTGGTACCTGGCTGGAGAGATTCCGTGGTTCCCACCCTTCTGGCCCCTAGATGATATGACATTTAGGAGCCTAATCCTTTTGTTAACCTAGCCCCTGAGGGATATTTTGAAACCCAATCACAGATGAATGGCACAGATATCCATAGTGGACTTCCACTGCTCACAATAATACCCTGAGCTCCTAGGTGAATAAAATGTATTCAATATATCAAAAAGATCAGACCTGTGTCGGGGAAAAGACCACCACCCAGTTGATTTGATTAGACAGCCTGAGGCTTCTTTATTGATTAATTAGAGATACATGTGTACACACGGAGAGACGACAAATCCCCTAGCAAGGGGTAAGTTGCTTTACCTTACAGCAGTGATACCTGGGTTTATAAAGCTGAAAACCGCAAATTATTATATGAACTTATACATTTGATGATACCTTATTTGGTTAATACAATAACATTTTTTAACCATTTGCTAAAAACAATTGCTATTAATATACCGGTTATGAGCTAATTTGCAAGCCTGCTTCTTTGTTACTTCCCCATTTTACAGGTTTCGCGATCGTTAGGACATTGACACCTGGTTTTTTACCTACTTGTGGTTACGCTATTGCACATAGCTTAGGCCTTTTTGAGGAACTTGGGTTCAAAAATACCTATTGGTGTACCTTTGGTCAAATGATCATGAGTTATATTTTACGCCCACACAAGCAACTTAATAAACCATAATAAACTAAAAGCTGTTTTAACTTAACAGATTTTCTGGTTCCCCTTTATCCAATTCTAGTTCCTCTTTTTGGGGCCCTGGCCACATTTTTTTGCCTCAGCGTGCCCTTTGTACAGAAAAACAAGTTTAGCAGGAGTTAAAACTCTTGCTTCTAGCTAAGGGCCTACTCTTACTTTATTCTTAGAAAAAAAGCCTGGGGCCTTGGGTAAGGTGGGGTTGGGGGGGGGTTTCCCTATCAACTCCCTCCTTTTTGATGCCTTTGTTTTACATGGCATCAAACTCCTTACTTTGGATATTCATTAAGTTCTGGATTTCCGGATGAGGGTTTTTTAAGTTTGGAATGCTGGCATAGGTGGCTTCTTTAAAGGAAGCATTTAGCGTGGCATAATGCAGGCGATCCTCATTGGCTAAAGTCGATTTTATTAATGGGTTAAGAGGTACTAACTGTGGTGGGGTATAGGAATGGGAAGTTGCACAAGGGCATGTGCAATGTGACCAGCAACAACAGCAACACCAGCAGCAGATACACACAACAATAAACGTGCTAATGCCAAGGAGGAGCCATACGTACCAGGGGTGATGGGTGACTGAACACTTTTTGTGAATTGGCAGAGAATGTTGCTTTTAACACAGAGGGAAGATACTAAGTGAACAGTTTGGAGGGCGTTCATAGCTTTCTGATAAACAGTTTTTAAATGATGAATTTGAGTTTGCAATTGTGAAATAGATTGGATTTTTGGCAGAAGAGATAACAATGAGTGAAATTTGTCAGGGACAACAGATGTCCAGTTGAAAGGGACCTGAAACTCCAAATAAACCTGATAATTTTTTTTGCAGGCCAATAAATATTATGAGTACCTGAGTTAGTGTGGAGGTTAAAGGTCACATTATAGATAATAGATGAATTGACATGGACACAACTGTTATTGGCGGACACAAGGGTATGGGAGGCTAAATCTTGCAAGCTGCCAAGACCCTTCCAACATACTCGGTGATGGACAGTTACCACCTCTTCGGGGTGTAGTTTTTTAAAGCATTGTAGTTGTGGGGGCTGTAAGGGCCAATAGGTCCAGAGATCACCTAGACCTATTTAAAGGTCAGGGGTTATAGCTGGGGCACCGATTAAGAAGCGGTTAGGACCGCCAGGGGGCTTAATTTTTTAAACATCAACTCCCAGGGCATGGAAGCCCAGGAGCGGATCAGGACTCTCCGGACCGAAAGGAGCGTGGTCCGTGGGCTGCCGGCAGTACCTTTAAAACCTTTTTAGAACCTTAGAAAGACTTTATACCTTTAAAACTGACTTACTTAACCTGGGAACCTCAGAGAAAGGGCGTCAGGTCTGTCTGATGGCTAAAAGTTCGAACCCAGCTTGTGACTTACCCCAAACCGGAGCCTACAGACCAGTTCTCTGCCAAGCCCCATTAGAGATTTCAAAAGGTCTCTTACCTTTTAATTGGGCCCTGGGGTTGGAAGGAAACTGCCTGCAGTCCTCCGATCCAGGAGAAGCCCTCTCGTGGGTTCCGGCCAATGCACCAAATTGTCGGGGAAAAGACCACCACCCAGATGATTTGATTAGACAGCCTGAGGCTTCTTTATTGATTAATCAGAGATACATGTGTACACACGGAGAGACGACAAATCCCCTAGCAAGGGGTAAGTCGCTCTACCTTACAGCAGTGATACCTGGGTTTATAAAGCCGAAAACCGCAAATTATTATATGAACTTATACATTTGATGATACCTTATTTGGTTAATACAATAACATTTTTTAACCATTTGCTAAAAACAATTGCTATTAATATACCGGTTATGAGCTAATTTGCAAGCCTGCTCCTTTGTTACTTCCCCATTTTACAGGTTTCGCGATCGTTAGGACATTGACACCTGGTTTTTCACCTACTTGTGGTTACGCTATTGCACATAGCTTAGGCCTTTTTGAGGAACTTGGGTTCAAAAATACCTATTGGTGTACCTTTGGTCAAATGATCATGAGTTATATTTTACGCCCACACAAGCAACTTAATAAACCCTAATAAACTAAAAGCTGTTATAACTTAACAGATTTTCTGGTTCCCCTTTATCCAATTCTAGTTCCTCTTTTTGGGGCCCTGGCCACATTTTTTTGCCTCAGCGTGCCCTTTGTACAGAAAAACAAGTTTAGCAGGAGTTAAAACTCTTGCTTCTAGCTAAGGGCCTACTCTTACTTTATTCTTAGAAAAAAAGCCTGGGGCCTTGGGTAAGGTGGGGTTGGGGGAGGGTTTCCCTATCACCTGTAAAAATGCTTTTATGCATGCGCCTTCATAAAAATGCAAAAGGTCTATTCACTTGACTGTTTAAATCAGTGGTTCTCAAACTTTTGTATGGTGACCCCTTTCATATAGCAAGCCTCTGAGCGCGATTCCTCTCCATATAAATAAAAAATATTTTTTATATATTTAACACCATTATAAATGCTGGAGGCAAAGCAGGGTTTGGGGTGGAGGCTGACAGCTCGTGACCCCCCATATAATAACCTCATGATCCCCTGAGGAGTCCCGACCCCCAGTTTGAGAAGCCCTGGTTTAAATTATTCAGTTGGATAATATTAAATAAACAATCTCATTTTACCTCACATTTGTTTTCCTTAACAGAGAACTCTAGCCTGAGACTGACTGATGGGTTAAAAATAGGCCCAGAGAGGCACAAAAGCAGCTGAAACTGTTGGTCTGGAGTGGGCTTCCCCAGGTCATTCTAGATGTGACCGGTGACAGAACAACCTTTGAGTAGTATAAATAATGCTGTGTTTTCTGTCCTCTTTGCAAGCATGTCAGTCAGAATAATCATAACTGTAGGATCACCCACAGCATCTCATTTCCCTGTGGCTATGCCCCTTTTCTCCACTGTGCTGCTTGCTGAATAACTCACTGGCGTTGACTGCACTATGAAGAATTCTATACAGGAAGAGATTCAGACTCTATGCACACTATTCCTCGTCACAGAGCCTACTCAGGGTTTAATGCAGGTTCAAAGTAGCTTAACGCACCAAAGATCTGAGACATGCTAAAATGTTAATGTGTTCTGAGCAGTCTTCATTTTAATGTGAATTCCCAAGAGTAAAATTATTCATAAACAAATACTTGAAAATGTAAAATTAAAATACTTCTAATTATAGATATTGATAAAGCAGTATGACTTATCCATATGAAATTCTATGATGCTTTAACGCCTTTCAATTACAGTACTTATTATCACAATTGATTTCCTTTCCCTAGATGCCCTCAAGTCTACATTTTGTAAGACCAACTTACAAAACTATATTTGCTTGAAAATTTTTTTCCACGTATATAAGTCTTCATACTTCTGCAACTCATACATCCTTTGTTGAAATTCAAGTTACAACTAGGGCTGTCAAGCAATTAATAAAATTAAAAAAATATTTGTAATAAAAATAATATAAAGTGAGTATTTTACACTTTGTATTCTGTGTTATAATTCAAATCAATATATTTGAAAATATGGAAATACATCCAAGAATTAATAGCAATTAATTGTGTGATTAATTATGCTGCTAAGCAAAAACAGAATATCATTTATTTAAATATTTTTGGATGTTTTCTGCATTTTCAAATATATTGATTTCAATTACAACACAGAATGCAAAGTGTACAGTGCTTATTTTATATTTATTTTTATTAGAAATATTTGCACTATAAAAAACAAAATAAATAGTATTTTTCAATTCCTCTAATACAGGTATTGTAATGCAAGCTCTTCATCATGGAAGTTCAACCTACAAATGTAGAATTATGTCCAAAAAAATGAGTGTATTCAAAAATAAAACAATGCAAAACTTTAGAGCCTACGTGTCCACTCAGTCTTACTTCTTGTTCAGCCAATCGCTCAGACAAACAAGTTTGTTTACATTTGCAGGAGATAATGCTGCCTGCTTCTTATTTACAATGTCACCTGAAAGTGAGAACAGGCGTTCGTATGGCACTGTTGTAGCCGGCATCGCAAAATGCTTAGGTGCCAGATGTGCTAAAGATTCATATGTCCTTTCATGCTTCAACCTCCATTCCAGAGGATGTGTGCATGCTGATGAGGGGTTCTGCTCGATAACAATCCAAAGCAGTGTGGACTGATGCATGTTCACTTTCATTACCAGAGTCAGATGCTACCAGCAAAAAGTTGATTTTCTTTTTTGGTGATTCAGGTTCTGTAGTTTCCGCACTGGAGTGTTGCTCTTTTAAGACTTCTGAAAGCATGCTCCACACCTCATCCCTTTCAGATTTTGGAAGGCATTTCAGATTCTTAAACCTTGGTTTGAGTGCTGTAGCTATCTTTAGAAATCTCACATTGGTACTTTTGTGTTTTGTCAAATCAGCAGTGAAAGTGTTCTTAAAATGAACGTGCTGGGTCATCATCCCAGACTGCTATAACATGAAATATATGGCAGAATGTGGGTAAAATGGAGACAGAGACATACAATTTTCCCCAATGAGTTGAGTCACAAATTTAATTAACACATTTTTTTTTTAATGAGCGCCAGCAGCATGGAAGCATGTCCGCTGGAAAGGTGGCTGAAGTATGAAGGAGAATATGAATGTTTAGCATAGCTGGCACATAAATACCCTGTGATAAGGATTACAAAAGTGCCATGTCAATGCCTGTTCTCATTTTCAGGTGACACTGTAACTAAGAAGCGGGCAGAATTATCTCCTGCAAATGTAAACAAACTTGTTTGTATTAGTGATTTGTTACACAAGAAGTAGGACTGAGTAGACTTGTAGGCTCTAAAGTTTCACATTGTTTTGTTTTTGAGTGCTGCTATGTAACAAAAAATCTACATTTGTAAGTTGCACTTTCATGATAAAGAGATTGCACTACAGTACTTGTATGAGGTGAACTGAAAAATACTATTTCTTTTATTGTTTTTCACAGTGAAAATATTTGTAATAAAAATAATGTAAAGTAAACACTGTACACTTTGTATTCTCTGTTGTTATTGAAATAGAAGAGTACTCCATCTTCATTAGTCCTTGGTCTTCTCTTATTTGAGTACCGCATGCAAACTCTGGAAGAATGTTTTGAGTTCTTTGATCAATGAACTTAGAAATGAGGGTTTGATTTTCACAAAGGACCTCCATGCTGTATAATAAGTATGTTTTGATTTACCGAAGAACATGTGTAAAGCCAAACAACAAATACTAAATTAGGGACTCTGCTTCTGACATTCATGTTCTGAAGTTATCTACATTCACCTTCTATTCATATGAGCTCAAAATATTCCTCCCAAACTATTCTCTCTAGAGGTCCCACTTTTAAGAAAAGACTAAACAGGACCAAACAGGTACTTAGGTACACAGATGATTTTGTGCTAATGTAAGGTGCTAGATGATAGTCCTGGAAACTGAAGACTTCTCTGTATCAGCAAAAGAGGTACTATACAGGTAGCAGCAGTGCAAGCTTTCTATACACTCTCTCCTACATGACTCAAATTCCACTAGAAGGGAGCTTCTCTACAGAGGAGAGCATAGATTGGTTTTGTCAGAAGCTGGGAATGAACTAGAGGGAATGGATCATTTGATGATTACCTGTTCTATTCATTCCCTCTGGGGCACCTGGCATTGGCCACCATCAGAAGACAGTATACTGGGCTAGATGGACCTTTGGTCTGACCAGTATGGCCGTTCTTATGGTCTCTTTTTATACTATTAAATTTTTGTCCTCTCTGATGAGGCTAACAGCAAGAATGCCAACTAGCACTAATGTTTGTTTGTAGTAATAGAATAAGGAAACTTGTTTCTATTACAAATTGAATGTCTGTCTTTTTCACATAGGCAAACAAACAGCTGTCAAATGATGGTAACTTTGAATCACCTCTGACTTGGGGAAATTATAACCAGTGGCCAAGAAGTAAAATGTTTGTTTGACCATTGCCAATTCCCCTGAGTCAATCAATTCCTACCAAAGTGTCCACAGTACCAAACATAAAATCAAGAAAAACAGTTTGTCTTTAGCAATAAACTGACTCATTACTCTAAAAATAAAGAATATCTGTTGACAGGCATGTCTGATTATGAAAATAAAGGAATAAATTAAGCACAATAAGTTCCTTTATCACAAAATATTTTGAATAAATTGGCAGTCATTAATAGACCCACTATTAGCATCAAACTCAATGTAATTAGAGGCAGAGAGAAAAGACGGTTACTCACCTTTGTAACTATTGTTCTTCGAGATGTGTTGCTCATATCCATTCCAGTTAGGTGTGCGCGCTGTGCGTGCACGTCTGCCGGAAACTTTTTACCCTAGCAACTCCAGAGGGCCGGAAGGTCGCCCCCTAGAGTGGCGCCGCCATGGCGCTTGATATGTACCCCTGCCGGCCCGCCCGCTCCTCAGTTCCTTCTTGCCGGCTACTCTGACTGTGGGGAAGGAGGGTGGGTGTGGAATGGATATGAGCAACACATCTCGAAGAACAACAGTTACAAAGGTGAGTAACCGTCTTTTCTTCTTCGAGTGATTGCTCATATCCATTCCAGTTAGGTGAATCCCAAGCCTTACCTAGGCAGTGGGGTCGGAGTGAGAAGTTGCGGCATGGAGCACTGCTGAGCCGAAGGCCGCGTCATCTCTGGACTGCTGGACCAGGGCGTAATGGGAAGTGAACGTGTGGACTGAGGACCAGGTTGCCGCCCTACAAATCTCTTGGATCGGCACTCGGGCAAGGAAAGCCAGTGATGATTCCTGCGCCCTGGTAGACTGTGCAGTCACACGGCCCGTAGGGATGTGAGCCAAGTCATAACAGGTCCTGATACAGGACGTTACCCAGGAGGATATCCTCTGTGAGGAAATAGGAAGGCCCTTGACACGGTCCGCTATCGCCATGAAGAGTTGGGGGGACTTGCGGAACGGTTTGGTCCTCTCCACATAAAACACTAGTGCCCGACGGACATCCAGTGAGTGGAGTTGTTGCTCCCTGTGGGACGAATGGGGCTTTGGGAAAAAGACGGGAAGAAAGATCTCCTGGTTAATGTGAAAGGCTGAGACCACCTTAGGGAGAAATACAGGGTGCGGTCTCAGCTGTACTTTGTCTTTATGGAAGACCGTATACGGGGGGTCTACCGTGAGAGCCCGGAGTTCCGACACCTGTCTAGCTGAGGTGATGGCCACTAAAAAAGCGGTCTTCCAGGAGAGGTAGAGCAGGGAGCAAGTCACTAACGGCTCAAATGGAGGGCCCATGAGCCGAGCCAGAAGGTTGAGATCCCATGACGGGGCAGGGGGACGGACCTGTGGGTAGAGACGTTCCAGCCCCTTCAGGAATCTTGCCACCATAGGGTGGGAGAAGACAGAACGGCCATCTCCTCCCGGATGAAAGGTGGAGATGGCCACTAGGTGAACCCGAAGGGACGATATCGCCAGACCCTGGACCTTGAGGGACCAGATTTAGTTCAGAATATTGGCGATGGAAACCTCCATAGGGAGAAAACCCTTCTCCGAGCACCAGCAGGAAAAACGCTTCCACTTGGCTGAATAAGTAGCTCTAGTGAAAGGCTTCCTACTGCCCAGGAGAACCTCCTGAACCGGGGCAGAGCAGCGTAACTCGGAGCTGGTCAGCCACGCAGGAGCTACGCCGTGAGATGCAGAGACCGAAAGTCCGGGTGACAGAGCCTGCCGTGGTCCTGGGTGATCAGATCCAGGTGAAGGGGCAGGGGAACTGAGTTGGTTATTGAGAGGTCCAGCAACATAGGGCACCAATGTTGCCTGGGCCACGCTGGGGCTATCAGAATCACGTGAGCCCTGTCCCTGCGCACCTTGAGGAGGACCTTGTGGACCAGCGGAAACGGAGGGAACGCATAAAACAGATGGGTCGCCCATGGGATAAGGAAGGCGTCCGCTAATGACCTGGGCTCCCGACCCTGAAAGGAGCAGAATGCCTGGCTTTTTCCTGTTCTCCCTGGACGCGAAGAGGTCCATCCGGGGACGACCCCACCTCTGGAAGAGTGAGAGGGCGACGTCCGGGCGAAGGGACCACTCGTGTGAGCGGAAGGATCTGCTCAGGCGATCCGCCAGTGTGTTTCGTACTCCAGGTAGGTAGGAGGCCGTGAGGTGAATGGCATGGGCTATACAAAATTCCCAGAGCCGCATCGCCTCCTGACATAGGGGAGAGGATCTGGTGCCGCCCTGCTTGTTGATATAGTACATGGTCGTCGTGTTGTCGGTGAACACCGCGACACAGCAACCTTGAAGGTGATGGACGAACGCTTGACAAGCAAGACGGACCGCTCTCAACTCCCGTATGTTGACGTGGAGGTCCAGTTCCTGGGGGGACCACAGGCCCTGAGTCCTCAGGGTTCCGCTGTGTGCCCCCCAGCCCAGATCTGAGGCGTCTGTCGTCAGGGATGCCGAGGGTTGGGGTGGATGGAACGGGAGCCCTGCACACACGACGGACTGGTCTAGCCACCACCAGAGGGAGTCCAGTACCCCCTGGGGGATGGTGACAACTGTGTCTAACGAATGTCTGGCCAGCCGGTACTGCGCGATGAGCCAAGATTGGAGAGTCCTCATGCGGAGTCGAGCATACGCTGTCACGAACGTACAGGCCGCCATATGGCCCAGGAGGGTCAGACATGTTCTTATGGAGGTCAGGGGGGCCGCCTGCAAGCGCAGAATGATGGCCGATAGCAACTGGAACCTGGGCAGTGGTAGCAAGGCCCTGGCCAAGGTGGAATCCAGAACGGCCCCGATGAACTCTATCCTCTGCGTGGGGAGCAGAGTGGACTTGTCCACGTTGACAATGAGGCCTAGGTCAGCAAAGAGGTTGCTGATCCTGCAGACGTGGTCGCGGACCGGCAGCTCTGATGTGCCACGGACCAACGAGTCATCGAGGTAGGGGAACATGTGAATGCGGCTGCGCCGAAGATGTGCGACGACGACTGCCATGCATTTCGTGAATACCCTCGGGGCCGTAGAAAGGCCAAATGGGAGGACCGCAAATTGATAATGCTTGCGGTTGACCACGAAGCAAAGAGAACGCCTGTGCTGTGGAAATATGGCGATATGAAAGTAAGCGTCCTGCATGTCGAGGGCGGCGTACCAGTCTCCAGGATCCAGCGATGGGATTATGGTCCCCAGGGATACCATGCAGAACTTCAACTTCACCATATGCTTGTTGAGTTCTCGCAGGTCGAGGATAGGCCTGAGGCCTCCCTTGGCCTTGGTGATCAGAAAGTAACGGGAATAAAACCCCTTGCCCTTCTCGCTCTCTGGAACCTCCTCTATGGCTCCCTTGTCGAGGAGCGTCTGTACCTCCTGACGGAGGAATTGCTCGTGAGAGGGGTCCCTGAAGAGGGACGAGGGTGGGGGGGGGCGATGAAAACTGCAGGTGGTAACCGACCTGTACAGTGCATAAAACCCAGCGGTCTGATGTTATTCGGGTCCATGTCTGGAGGAAAAACGAAAGACGGTTGGAAAACTGTGGGGAAGGATCTGAAGGGGAAACTGGTACTGCGCCCTTGGGCGCACCTTCAAAATGAAGGCTTGGGTCCGGGTGGGGTCTTGGAGGAGCCTTGGTTCTGGCCCCCTTGGCCACCCGACTGTCTGCGCCTACTGTTCCTGCCCCGGCGCCTATTAAGGTCCTGCTGTGAGCGGAACTGGGGATATGGCCGGCGTTCTTGCTGCTGGTTCTGCGGCCGGAAGGGTCTGCGCTGCGTCACGGGCGCATGCATCCCCAAAGAGCGCATGATGATGCGATTGTCTTTAAGGCTCTTTAGCCTGGGGTCTGTCTTGTCTGAAAACAGGCCCTGGCCTTCAAAGGGGAGGTCCTTGATGGTATACTGGAGCTCCGGTGGAAGGCCAGAGATCTGAAGCCAGGATATGCGGCGCATCGTAAGCCCTGAGGCAAGGGTCCGAGTGGCCGAGTCTGCAGCGTCCAATGAGGCCTGCAGCGAGGTCCTTGCGACCTTCTTGCCCTCGTCAAGAATCGCAGCAAATTCTTGACAAGCCTCCTGCTGCAACAGCTCCTTAAACTTGTCCACCGCTACCCAGGAGTTAAACAAGTAGCGGCTAAGGAGGGCCTGTTGATTGGAGACCCTGAGCTGTAGTGCCCCCGCCGAATAGACTTTACAGCCTAGGAGGTCCATCCGCCTCGCCTCCTTAGATTTGGGCCCTGGGGCCTCTTGTCTATGGCGCTCCTTCTCATTCACCGACTGTACCACGAGGGAGCACAGTGTCGGGTGGACATGCAGGAATTCATAGCCCTTAGAGGGAGCCATGTACTTTCTCTCCATGCCTCGTGCGGTAGGAGGGATGGAGGCCGGTGACTGCCAGATAGTGGTGGCGTTGGCCTGAATGGTCCTAATGAAAGGCAGGGCAACCCTGGTGGGAGCATCTGCGGAAAGGATGCTGACCACCGGATCCTCGATCTCAGCGACCTCCTCTGCTTGTAAATTTAAGTTTTGCGCCACGCGCCTGAGGAGGTCCTGATGTGCCCTGAGGTCGAGAGGGGGAGGGCTGGAGGACGAGGTGCCTGCCACTGCCTCGTCAGGGGAAGATGACGAGGAGACCCCTGGCAGCAGAGCGTCCACAGGGGGTTCCGTCTGGACCCTGCCTTCCGGCTGCAGAGGGAGCTCTGGGTCCTGGTGGCTGGACCTGTCCTCGCCTTCCGGAGAGGGAGGGGGGCGAGACAGTGTTGACTCTGGTGGTCTTCGGTCCGCCGCAGGTTGGGGAGAAGTATGTTGCGGACCCTGGGCTTGATGGTACGCCCAGGGAGTCCAAAACCCCCACTGCTGTGGCCCTTGGTCTTGAGGCGGGGGTCCTGGAAGAGGGCCGCATGTCTGTCCGGGCCCAGCGTATAAATGCTGTCCGCCTGAGAGGAGACCGATGGCTGCCTCGAAGGCCATGGAGGTGCCGAACTCGGCTGATAGGCCTCCCTCAGTCCCGACGCCAATGATCCTCTCGGTGCCGAGGATCGGTACCGGGAGGCATACCGGTGCTGGGACCAGGATCGGTCTGGTACTCGGTGCCGGGATCCAGACTGGGACCTGCCTCCAGCTCGGTGCCGGGATCAGGACCACGATCTACATCCGATGCGGTGCCGGGATGGCGCTGGGGACCGGGACCTACCACCGACGCGGTGCCGAGAGGTCGACCAGGACCGGGACCTGCCACCGGCTCGGTGCCGGGAGGTTGACCGAGGAGTTGATCGCCGACGCGAATGGTTCCTAGAGTCCCGATGCCGGTATGGAGAAGAGCCAGACCGGGACCGTACTGATGTCGACCTGCGCCGCGAGTGCGACCGGTGCCACCTAGGAGAGCGGTGCCGGGACTGCGAGCGGCGCCGAGAGTGTGAGCGTCCACGTCGTCGGGGCCTCGAAGGCGATCGATGCCTGGATTCCAGAGACGGCGTTCTCAACGTTGGCTTGCCTCTGGAGATGACTCGCACCGGGGGTACCGGGAGTTGAGGCTGGGATGGCTCAGTCAGAGCTATCAAGTCCCGCGCCGAAGCGAAGGTCTCCGGCATGGACAGGACTAATGGCTCGACCCCAGATCTTAAGGGGGAGCTCGGAGGGGCAGGACTCGATGGACCTTCCGGGCACGGAGTCGACGGCAACCCTGCAGACGGTGCCGCGGTAGAGGTAGGTGCCGGGCGCTCCACTCGAGCCTGCCGAGATGATGTCGCAGCTGTCGAGGGTCTTTGATCGGATCCCGGTGCCGGGGATGGGCAGTGCCGGGGTGTCTTTCCAGTGCCGGCGCGGTCCGGTGCTGGTGTAGAGGTGGCCGGCTGGGCTGACGGTACCGGATTCAGTGCCGCTTCCATCAAGAGAGTCCGCAGTCTTTGATCTCTCTTTTTCTTTGTTCGAGGCTTAAAGGCCTTGCAGATGCGACACTTCTCGGAGATATGCGATTCCCCGAGGCACTTCAGGCACGCGTCATGGGGATCGCTAGTTGGCATCGGCCTCTTGCAGGCCGAGCACTGCTTGAAGCCCGGCGAACCAGGCATGGGCCCGGTGCCAGGCGCCGGGAAGGGCAACGGCCCAACCGGCGAATAAGTTCTATAAACTATATACAATAACTACTAGTTACTATACAACTCTAACTGTATTATTAAACTATTTATAACTACAACTATTGACAGTAATGAAGAAGAGCTAGGGACATGGAGGACACCAAGCGGCACTCCACAGTTCCAGCAACCGACACGGCGGTAAGAAGGAACTGAGGAGCGGGCAGGCCGGCAGGGGTATATATCAAGCGCCATGGCGGCGCCACTCTAGGGGGCGACCTGCCGGCCCACTGGAGTTGCCAGGGTAAAAAGTTTCCGGCAGACGTGCACGCACGGCGCGCACACCTAACTGGAATGGATATGAGCAATCACTCGAAGAAGAATTAAAGTTACAGTAATCAATGTATATTATAAAATGAAAAGATTGGTGGATTGTATTTGCAGTTTGTTACATTAGTATGCTTTCCTGCCACTTTTTCAGTATCTATAGGTTGGAATTTAACATTGGCAAAGAATCTGAAAACATAACGTATGAGGTATCATTTTCATATGCAAATGACACACAATTCCTTTCCACCACATACATTAAAATTCACTTATCATTTCAGCTTTTGTCATAGAATACTATCAGTTTTACATTGTGTCTTATCTACTGCAGCTAATCAAAGCACCCTATTTTCAATACTGATATTTTGCCTAACAAAATTTATCTTGGATAGTCACAAAAACATGGGCAAAATTCCAGTATTCACTGAGGCATTTCAGAGGCTGTTTGCTTTTCTTGGGTGGAAGAACATTTATTTAAAGTATAAAAACAGAATTTAATAATGATTGAATAGGTGCAGTTGTTAACATATACACTAAGCAGATGGGGAAGATGGGCTGGATGGCTGCATGGAGTGGTACTAGATTGAATGACCTTTAACAGTCAGGGGAGACAGGAGCAGCAATCTTCAAAAGGGCAAGAATACAAGTTAGCATTCTGAAGTGGGGATGAATTCCCAGTTTCATCATCAGTCTGAGGACTGTCAGGTCCAGAAAAAGGGAGACAGATGAGATTGCCCTATTTCTCATGAGTGCTTTTCTATTGTTTGCCAGCTTGAAAGGACTTTGCCTCAGCTAGAGAGAGTTGAAAGTAATATGAGATATAAGAATTATTAATTCAGGCTATGATTTTATTCCCACCAATAGCTCTTCTGGATCACTGTTCCACAATGAAGGCTATAGATGTCATGAAAAATATCTGTTATTCAAAACTGAAAAATCTGCACATTAAATTTTAACAATTTAAATGCACAACTTCTATTAATATTTTATCATGACATCTTTTCAGATTTATTACTTTAAAGTGAAATGTATCTAGCAGCTACATGTAAGAATGCTATGATCCTTTAAATCAGCTTCTGTACCAGATGACTGGAGGATAGCTAATGTGACGCCAATTTTTAAAAAGGGCTTCAGAGGTGATCCCAGCAATTACATGCCTGTATATATAAAATGATGCGGTCTAAATTAGCTGTTACCACTCAAGAAAGAGATCTTGGAGTCATTGTGGATAGATCTCTGAAAATATCCACTCAATGTGCAGCGACAGTGAAAAAAATGAACAGAATGCTGGGAATAATTAAGAAAGAGATAGATAATATAATGTTGTCTCAATATAAATCCATGGTACGTCCACATCTTGAATACTGTGTGCAGATGTGGTCACCCCATCTCATAAAAGATATATTGGACTTGGAAAAGTTTCAGAAAAGGGCAACAAAAATGATTAGGGGTGTGGAACGGCTTCCATATGAGGAGAGATTAATAAGACTGGGACTTTTCAGCTTGGAAAAGAGATGGTTGAGGGGAGATATGATTGAGGTCTATAAAATCATGACTGGTGTAGAGAAAGAGAAGGAAGTGCTGTTTACTACTTCTCATAACACAAGAACTAGGGGTCACCAAATTAAATTAATAGTCAGCAGGTTTAAAACAAATAAAAGGAAATCTTTCTTCACACAACACACAGTCAACCTTTGGAACTCCTTGCCAGAGGACGTTGTGAAGGCCAAGATATTAACAAGGTTAAAAAAAAACCTATATAAATTCATGGAGGATAGGTCCATCAATGGCTATTAGCCAGGATGGGCAGGAATGGTGTCCCTAGCCTCTGTTTGCCAGAAGCTGGGAACGAGCGACAGGGGATGGATCACTTGATGACTACCTCCTCTGTTCACTCCCCCGGGGCACCTGGCAGTGGCCACTGACGGAAGACAGGATACCAGGGTAGATGGACATTTGGTCTGACTCAGTAGGGCCATTCTTATGTTCTTATTGGATTAAATAAAATATAGCAACTGCAGCTTTAAAACAGACATATATAGTACAATTTCTAATGCATTATTGCAGTGGTTCTCAAACTTCTTTTTTCCACAGACCACTTGAATATTGCTGAGGGTCTCGGCGGACCACTTAATGATCTTTCCAAATGTTGTTTGTACCATTAGCTAACTACTGTAAAGCACTTTGGATAAAAGCACTCTCTCTCTCTCTCTCTATACACACACACGCACACACACACTTTTTGTTCTGCAAATAAAAGCACACAAGTCATATTTTAGTATCAGTAGTCTTACCTTTCTAATGCGATGGATATGCCCTCCCTCCCCTGCTGCCGCAGCCCCCGAGCTGAGGCTAGGAAGGAGTGGGGTCTCTTCCCAGCAGCTGTAGCCCTGGAGCTGAGGAAATTCACCTTTCTCTGGCTGCTGCAGCCCTGCACATCCCAAATTCCCACCATTCCCTCTTGTCACCCTACTGCCCCCTCCAACCTATCTCCCCGAAGGCCACCACCTGAACTTACATGTGTGTCTTCTCCAGGGTCCAGGCACTAATTAGGTGGGTGGCCCTTCATTTTCTTGTATGTGGCTGCCCAGGCATGCATCTTAGAGGGAACTATCTGTGGACCACCTGAATGGAGCTTGTGGACCACTGGTGGTCTGCAGACCACAGTTTGAGAACCTCTGCATTATTGAGTTTATATATAGTGATTTAACCCCTCCCCCCGACAAAATACAGAACACTAAATCTCTTTGTTGACACACACAAAATGGGTTTCAAGCGAAAATGTTTTCTAAAAATGCACATACTAACAGTGGCCTGGGCTTTTATTCCAATTTTCCCCTGTAACACTGAATGGAGTCAACCTTTGCAATCAATTTCTTGAAGTCACATGGTTGGCAGTTGTGGTTTTTGGGATATCAGCAGAAATGACATGCTTTAGTCTAACTTCTGAAATGGGATTGAATTAAAAACAAAAATAGCCATTGTCAAAAGCTATGTCTAGAATTTTGAGGCTTGAATCAATGGGGAGTGAGGTCTGTACAAATGGTTACACTTCACAGAACATTAAGGCTCAAGTTTTCAGAAGCATCCAAAACTTGTGAATGCCTCAGTCTCTGAGGCACCTAAGATCTAATTGTCAGAGGTGCTGAGCTTCCAATACTGCAGATTAAATTCAAAGAGAGCTAAATAGAGCAGATTGAAAATTTTTCAGCCAGAACTTCTAATTGAAAAATGGGACTTCATTGAAACCTGATTTTTCTTTTTTGAAATAAATATTGAGTTTTCAGATTGAAAAAGAAAAAACGGTTACTAACATTTCCTAACGGCTGTTCTTTGAGATGTGTTCCACATGTCCATTCCATTCTTGATGTGCGTGTGCGCATCTTTGTTGGAAATTTTTCCCTCAGTGGTACCTGTCGAGGTGGCTCGAGCACCTTCTGCTACTGCGCACCGCTGCACAGCAATATCACGGGCCTCACCAACCGCAAGTCCCTTCAGTTCCTTCTTGCCAGGTAACTCTGATGCAGGGGGCTGGAGGGCAGGTCATGCAATGTACATGTGCAACACATCTCAAAGAACAACTGTTGCAAAAGGTTTGTAACTGTTTTTTCTGCTTCAAGTGATTGCACATGTGCATTCCAATCTCTTGAGTGCTGAGCAATAGTATAATGGGATGTGAAGGTGTGAACAGAAGACCAGGTTCCTGCTTTCCAAATATCCTGGATAGGAACTTGTGCACGGAACCATCTCTGACACCATCTGTGATCTTGTGGAATGCACTTGTCCGTTTGCCAGGTAAGGAAATGCTGGATCATAACAAACACAAATACAGGAAGTTACCCAAAACAAATTCTTTGTGAAGAAACTGGGAGATCTTTCATTCTGTCTGCAATGGTCGCTAATAGTGTTGATAATTTGAAATTGTTTTGTCCTATCAGTGTGGAATGCCAATGCCCTTCTGACATCTAATGTGTGCAGCTGTTGATCTTCTTTACTGGCATGTAGTTTTTGGTAAAATGCAGGTGAGTAAATTGACTGGTTAATATGAAAGTCTGATACTACTTTAAAGAGAAATCTCAGATGAGAGTGTCAGCACATTTTATCCTTAAAAAAGAATGCATAAGGTGGTTCAGATGTCAGAGCACCCAAATTGGTTACCCTCATGGAAAAACTGAGAGCTACCAGGAAAGCCACCTTCAGAGAAAGATGTAGCAAGGAGCACTTTGCTAGAGGCTCAAGCAGTAGCCCCATAAGCTCTGACAAAACCAGGTTCAAAGCCCATGGGGGATAGGTTTTCTTGTGTGAGGGTACAACCTTTCAAGGCCCTTCACAAGCTTAACTGTCATGTCATTAGAGAATACAGAACAGTTATCTACATGAGGATGGAAAGCTGATATTGCTGCTGCCAGGTGCACCTTGACAGAAGAAACTGCTGATCCCTGCTGCTTTAGGTGCAATAAATAGTCCAGTGTATGTTGGACAAAGGATTGCACTGGCGAGACACTGGTTTAATGAGCCCAGAAAAACATCTCTATTTTGACTGGTAAACCACGTTGATGGAGGGCTTTCTACTATTTAATCCCCTGGGATTTAGTCATGAAGTCTCCAGGCCATTAAGTGAAGGGATTGCAGGTTTGGATGGAGCAGCTGACCATGATCTTGGGAAATTAACTCCAGGTGTAACGGGAGTGAAACTGGAGTTGCCACTGACAGGTCTAGTAGAGGGGAAAACAAGTGTTGGCGATGCCATGCGGGAGCACCTCTTAAATTGAGGGTGATGTACCAGTCTCCAGGATATGGGGTAGGGAGGAGAAATAATGGAAACCATGGGTGACCATGCAAAACTTTATCCTTTTGAGATGCTTGTTAAGATGACACAGGTCTAAAATAGGTCTCAGACCTCCCTTTGCTTTTGGGATTAGGAAATAACAGGAGTAGAAATTCCTCCCTCTTAAATTCAGTGAAACACCCTCTATGGCTTCCACCAGAAGAAGAGATTGAACCTCCTGGACCAGAAGTTCTTCATGAGAGGGGTTCCTGAAGAGGAACAGGGAGGGAGGGTGGGAATGAGGAGTAGAAATAAAGTAGAGGGTGTATCCCATTTCTACAATGCTCAACAACCCACAGTCTGTGGTGATACAGGATTAAGCACTGAGGAGATGGGAAAGATGGCTTGGAAATACAGGAAAAAGGGGTCTGTCATCTTGGGAACTGATATGGTGTCCTCAAGAGTCCTATCAAAATACCTGCTTAGAACCCCCTGGATATCTAGGGGAGGCAGGCATTGATGCAGATACAGAAGGAGGTGGTGGTCTATGTCTATAACCCCCTACTCTTCTTCCTCTGCAGATCCAGTTAAATATCCGTGGTTTTGCTGCAGGTAATTAGTCATGCTGATCCAGGCGCAAAGCTATGCAGTGTGGGAGAGCATTGAGAGGACAGATTATTTTCCACAGAGCTGATGATGGAAATCTATGAACCTTTATTAAATCCGTGACAGTTTGCAGATGGAAGGAACCAAAGATGAGCTAATTTTATTTAATAATGAAAATTTACAGAGACGGAAAATTAATTAAAAATCATTTAAGGCTAATCAGCGTAATATGTGTAAGCACACATTGGGGTCAAAGTTGAGGAGAAATATGTGCAGAGTGAAATGCATACTTGCAAATAATAAATATCTGTTACAATTTCATAAAAAATAAACAAAAGTTAATTGGAGTAGCACTTGTGCAGGGGTTCTGACTAGGATCCTGGGGAACAAGCGTGTCTTTCTGTATAGTTATTTAGCCATATTCCAAATATAAGAATAATTTATATTTAAAATTCCAAAATTTCTCACCAAGCATATGGTGAGAAAACTTTGCTTTCAATTTAACAGTTTGTTAAGATAGACACCAGCTGCATTTTATCTTTATTTTTCTTGTGACCATTTCTGATTTTTATGCCTCACTACTTGTATTCACTTAAAATCTCTCTCTTTGTACTTAATAAGCACATTGTTTTATTGTTTTATCTAATTCAGGGTGTTTAAATTCAAGGATCTGGGAAACTCCATTTGGGGTGGCAAGTTGTGTGCATATTATTTCTATCAAAGAAATAATGGACTTTATATAAATTTATATTGTCCAGAAGAGATTTGGGTAGTATAAGATATACACATCTGGGTGAAAAAAATCTAAGACTGGGAAAGTGTTAGGGGTATCCTTCAATATCACCAAGGCAGAGCCAAAGTGTGGCTGACCTTGGCCAAGGTGTGACTGGGGATAGCTGGGAGTGACTTGCATGCTATAGGCTGTTTCTGAGCAATCTAGGCTGGAGGCTACTGCAACAAAGCATTGTAAAGGGCACTCCAGATTAAAGGGCAGTGACAGAGCTAGTCATTAGTTGGATTATACCCTGGTATGTCACAGCCTCTCAAAATTCCTTTTCTGGCTGCGAATCTGGTCACAATCTGCAGTAGAAGGGATGGAAAGTGGGCAGTGGAATGCAGATAGGAACCATACATCTCAAAGAACCTCCAGTTACAGCTAAGTAACCTCCATTTCTTCTTTGAGTTATGGTCCCTATGTGTATTTCACATTTGAGAGATCAGTAAGCAATAATCAAACAAGAGGTGGGTGTGAGGATGCTGATAGTATGGATATCTGTAGTATAGCCGTCCCCAAAGCTTTATCTGTAGAAGACTGGAACAACGCATAATGTCTTGTAAAAGTGCCTATGGAGCTCCAAGTCACCATTCTGTATATATCTAGTAACGGTATATTTCACAGAGATATCGTAGAGGTTGCTTGGACTTTGGTGGAGTGGGTTCTCATCCCCTCTAGGGGGAATGAGAGCTAGTTGGTAACAAAGGATGATGCAGCCCGAGATTCACTTAGAGACTCTTTGCGAAGATAGACAAAATGCCAATGCCTGTTCAACATTTAGAGAGGAAAGCCTTCTCACCTCATCAGAAGCATGATGTTTTGAGATAAAAAATGTAAGTGGATGGTTTGATTCATGTGAAACTCCAAAATTACTTTAGGGATGAATTTCTGGTGCAGGCGAAGAAAGAAGAAAGATGGTATATGGCTGATCTGCCCTCAGGGCTTCCTACTTGCTCACCCTACTGGCTGATGTGATGGTGAGTAATCAAGAGATTCGATATAGAACAGATGGCTAATGGTTTGAAGGGAGGTTTGGTGAGAACCTGAAGGATGAGATTGAGATCCCATTGTCGTACTGGTTTCACCACTCATGAGAAAGTTCTAATAAGTCCCTTCAGGAATCCAGTCATCATAGGATAAGTAAGCATGGGCAGCGGGTAGCATAGGCAGGGGAAGGCTGTGCTTCCTCAAACAGCCTGGTGTGCCTTGCCCATGCTCCATCCCCAGCCCCACCCCCACTTCAGTTCCTTTCCTGCCGGTGCTCTTCCATGGCCAAGAGGCTGAGGCAAGTGCAGATAAGGCCCAGGGCTGGGGACACTGGGGCTGAGGCCATGCTGCGTCAGCCATCTGTCCAGTGCTGGGGGCACTGAGATCATGCTGCTGGGGTGCTCAAGCTGCACCACCTGCCATCCCAGTGCTGAGGGAGCTCTGGCTTCGCCGCTTGACCAGTGCTACAGCTGAAAGTGCTCTGGCCACCCCGTCTGCCCAGTGCTGCGGCTGGGGGAGCTCTGGCTGTGCTGCCCACCCAGCATGCTGGGTCTGCCTGTCAGGAGCCAGTGGTAGAGAAATGGAAACAGTAAAGCAGTTTCTTCTCATGCAAGCCACCACTGAAAGGACTTTTATAAAGACTACTGGTGCTGTAGCTAGTATGAATGGAAGGACTCTGAATTGGTAGTGATCTTGCTCAGTGAGGAACCCAAGAAACCTTCTTTGGGATGGATGAATGTCTATGTGAAAGTAAGCATCTTTCACATCAAGAAACATGAACCATGTGCCATCTTCTATAGAAGGGATTACTGAGGCCACTGTGACCATGTGGAATTTTAATTTTCAGGTGAATACATTTGGTTGGCATAGACTGAGGATCAGTCCTCATCCCCTGTTCTTTCTGGGAACCAAGGAATATGGGGAGCATAATTCCTTCCCTTGATGCTCAGGTGGTACCAGTTCTATGCATCCTGTCTAGAGAAGATAATTTACCTACTGAGATGGGACCAGGAAGGGCTCTCTTATGGAAAGGTGAAATAAATTTGAATGTGTAGCCAAAGTGGATGATCTCTAATACCCTCTTGTCTGTTACTGCCCCCCACGTTATGAGCAAAGTGGGAAAGGCAACCAACAAAGGTTCAGGGGCCAATAAGGCATGGCATTTTCAGAACATGGTCTTCGAGCATGCCATCAGAAGGCATGTGGGGCTGCGTGACAGTTGTAGAGGTGGAGGAAGAGTTGGAGGATCTTTGAACCCTTTGTTGTTTGCATGGAGGTCTGGGCCTGAGTGGAGGGTTGTCCTAGAGTCTTTAAGAGAATGTAGAGACTCAATCTTTTCATTAAAGCAATTAGACTCAAAGGGAACATCCTTGATGGTATTCTGGTGCTCCATTCAGGAACTCCAAAGATTTCAGCCACGAATCATGCCTCAAGACTTTAGCCTTGAAGATGGCTCTATGGTCAGTGTCAGCTGTGTCTACTGACACTTAGAGTGATTTCTTATCCACCAGCCTGCCTTCCTCTATGAGGGATTGGATCTGGGTCCTCTCTGCTTGAGGAACTTTGTCTTTAATGTCTAGAAATTTTAAATTAATTCAGAAATATTATTTTGCTAACAGCTCCTGGTAATTAGCAACTCTGAATTGGAGACTAGCTGATGAAAATATTTTCCTTCCCAAGAGGTCAAGGTGTTTACTGTTTTTATCAGCTGAGGTAGTCTTGGGATGCTGTGTCCTGGATCTTTTTGTAGCCACTTGCACTTCTAAGGAGTTGGGTGCTGGATGAGTAAATAGGAACTCTGGTCGTTCAGCTGGCATGAAATATCATCTTGAAGCCCTCTTCAGGGTAGGGTCATGGGAGGCAACGCTATGTCACACATAGCGTCACACATTTGGTGTGCTCCAAAATGCCCTGGTCAATTGGAAGGGCCACCCTAGAAGGACCAGAGGGGCTGAAGGATGTCTAATAGAACACAGTGTGTGTCCTGGACCTCCTCAAGAGATATGTAGAGCTTAACCGCTACTTTCTGTAACAGCTCCTAGTACTGCCTGTAGTTGTCAGGCTAGAAAGGAGATGGTCTAAGTGTTTTATTCTAGAGTTCGTGCTTGGAGTGTGGTGCTTGTAGTCTGAGGATGCTGTAGAGGGGGGCTCTCCCTGACCTAGATCCAAATGGGGCCTCATGGCCTCCTTCATGAGGTGATTCTGCAGACAGAACTCTCATCCCTCATGTGTTCAGAGGGAAAAAGCAGCAGATACAGCACTTGTTGGCGACATGAAGCTCCCAAAGTGAAAAAAAAGGCAGCGCTGGTGTTCGATGCCAATGGAGAAGCAATGGGGGCAGGAGACACAGTTCTTAACCCCCAGGACTCTTGGCATAGTCTCTCTCCATGAGCAGAAGCCCTTCAAGGCAGAGAGAACTAAACTAATTATGCTGACTATAAAAACACTAAGTTTACACTCTAAAAACTATTTACAATTTATATTTGCAGGTATTAAAGCAGAGAAAGATTGAAGTGGACATAGAATTCTGACTCAGGCCATCCAGTGGTAAGAAATAACTGGAGAGATGCTAGTCTGCACTGCCCTTTACAGCCTTCGTTCAGAGCACAAGGAGGATAACTGCATGTGCGTGGACCAACAGCTCCCGTTTAAAAATTTCCAGACTCAGATGCATAGTGCGCATGCGTACCCATGCATGGAATACACACAGTGACCACTGCTCAAAGAATTATGGCATATGTTCGTGTCTGCAGACTTTACTGGGTGATGATGTTGGATCTCTACACTAACGTTCTGGTCTAAACCCTAGGAAAAAATGTAAACAAATTTGTCTCTCTTCTCTGTTAAATTAATCATTTTTGCATTCCCAGCGGCTGTTACACATCACAAGCACATATAATGAGAGGTAGTATCTGCCAAAAATAAATAATTAAATAGATTAACAGATTATAAAACTAGAAGAGACCCCTGGGATTATCTACTCTGATCTACTGACACCCTGACCACAGCTTTGACGTAACAACCTAGCACTTTAGCCAGTAATAGAAACTTTGATACATTTATTGGAAAAAGTCTACTACTTCTGCCCAAAATAAAGTTGCATATTATCTCTATTTTAAATGTAAAGTCTCTTTGATAACTCTGACTAATGATAAGGACCAACCCTGTCTAGTTCCAACACACAAGTTATGTCTATACATAGAGTACTACTTTGTGGAACTGAAATTTTTACATTGTGTCCTAAGCTAATAAAACTTATTCTGATATTAAAGGCAGACATCTTTTCACTTTCTAAAAATAACAAACCTTTCATTTTAATAATGGCTATTTTAAGATTATGAAAGGTTATTAAAATAAGGTTTTGAAAGGATATTAAATTGAGGTATTTCACACATTCCCTCAGACGTGCCTTCCCTCTCATAATATAAACTATTAACTAAAACCACACTATAAACCTACTATACCTTTTCCCTTTATCTTCAGTTTTTCCTACATGCACCTGAAGACCAGGCACAGTTCAAAATAGATATTCCGATAGATATTTTCTAATCTGCATTTCCATTTTTGATCCCTACAGCACAGTAACTGCTCAAGGAAGTTAGTTTTCCTTGCATAGTCTCCTGTCACACACATTCTTGCCTCCTCATGTAAGGTCTTCAGGTTTTCCCTTGTGTTCACCCACTGTAGCCCTTTCCAATACTGTTTAGTAGGATACAGCTCTGCCCATGCCCATCTGACTGAGATCATGAGTGTGACAGTAGGCTGCACAATCTCCTTACCCTTCAGAAACTCTCTCTAGAGGATGAGGAATTCTTATCTCATTTGGGGCAGTCTGTGTGAAATTACTCAGTCCCACAGCAGTCAAACATTAATCTTGGCTATAAAAAGACAACTGATGTATTAGGTAGTTAAAAAAGTTAAATTAGAGAGAAAATGGTAGTGAATCAAAATAAATGGTTTGCATAACAAACCTCTTCTGAATACCCTGCAAAACCCAGTGACATAAGCATCCCTTAGCTTTATTACAAAAAAGAAAGAGAGAAAGAAAGAAAGAAAGAAAGAAAGAAAGAAAGAAAGAAAGAAAGAAAGAAAGAAAGAAAGAAAGAAACTGTATGTCTCTAGAAATCAAGTCCATCTCCAAACATTTCCTGTTCAGCCTGACAGCCACAACATGACGTCCAGAGAAATCCTTCTGTGACAAAGTGACTCACTAGTTGGTGTGGCACTTTGTGGCCTAGAATAGTGTTGCAAGGTTTCATTCTCTGTAGTCCTGCCAAGCTACCTTCTGACTTGGCCCTCTGGATGGGTCAACTTTGGTCTCACCCCTTTTGAGTGAATCCAGGGGTTTCATCTAGTAGTTTCAGGACCTTACACCAGGTAAATAGCCCCAATGCAAGCCTAATAAGCCTTCTGACACTTTGCATCTGGGGTCTTGCTGCTCGTCTGCCAGATGAGGCTATAGGGGAATCCAGTCTTTCCTTCTACTCTCAGCCCAAGAATCCTTGTAGCAAGTGGTTAAGATCTGTGTGGTCAAATCACCTGGTTCTTCTCTGGGCTACTTCCTGCATTGGCCCACCTTCCCCTCAAGGGGCTCATATTCTCAGCAGGGTGGGGATTCTGCCTGGGCCAGCCTCTAGTCCCATTTCTCATCATATTGAAGGAAAGGAAACTAAATTTACAGAAATAAAGAGCAGCGCCAGTTTCTCTGTCCTACTCAGATTCTCCAGCCACCTATCCTACCACTTTCTGCTCACAGGTAACCAAAGGCAGTTTGGCTCTCTGCTGTGCTTTGAGAGCTGAGGATAAAAGGTCTGCCCACAGATTCCAAGTACAAAAGGGACTGTTATGACCATTCAGCACTTCCCCCACCTCTCTCATAAAATTTCTTCCAGAAGCTGCATTAAAGCACATCTTTTAAAAAAAAACAACCATAATCTCATTTTAAAGACTTCAAGCAATGTTGAGCACACCACCTCCAGGTAAGATGGATATATCCAGTTTCTATTTTAGCTGATCAAAGAACAGCCTGGATTTATCTCTTTTAAAATTCCTCTAATCAAATTTTCTTTTATCATGAAATATAAATTATTGTCAGACCCTAGGCTCTCTTACACATAGCCTTTTAGAATTAGAGATTATGAATAAAATTAGAGAATATGAATACATTTTCTCTGTTTCAAAGCAAAGGACAATTTTCTATTCTCTTATATAGTTCTCTCATCGGAATTGCCTCTCTCTTTTCTCTTCACTGCCCATATTTTTATTTATATATATATGCACACACGCTACCCTCCCACACACAGTGTGTGCGTGTCCATTAATCTGTATGTATGTCTCTATAACTATGTACCTGCACTTAGCTATATCACATCTGTCTATTCTTTCATTAGCTACATCTAACATCTGTTTGTCAGTTTCTTCTAGGTATATCAATGATAAAATAACTATCTTTCAAAATGGACTGAAATTTAATGTGGATTGTGAAAGGTGGTTCCATATATTAGATGTAAACAATTATTTTTGATGTGCTAGAGCACATCTAAGCATATGGTGAAAAGTGGGTTCCTATGCAATGAAGATCATAGTAAGGTTAAACTGAAAAGTGTACTGAGTTCTCCAAATGTAGCAACAATAAGAATTATTAGTATGAAGTAAGGAAGCAATGACTTACAGTAAACTATTCTCTAATTCTAAGAGAGTATTAATTTTAAAAAGTTGACAAATTAAGTCAATCTAGGAGGGGACATAACAGATAGCTCAAGTCTCTAGATCTAAGATTTGAAACAGGAACAAGAACTCAAGATGAATATCACAAAAAATATTGGACAAATGTTTACCAGAACATCCGGGATACTTCTAGTTCTAAGATTTTACCAAAATGAATGTCTACATTAGTAATAACTGATCCCAGGGTGACTCTTTCAGGTTAACTGAACGAAGTGTAGCAAATGTTAACAGAAACTATATTAGAATAATAGAAATGTAAGAATGGAAGGGACCTCAAGATGTCATCCAGTCCATTCCCCTGGTGCTGAAGAAGGATTAAGTATACCTAGACTATCTCTGACAAATATTCTCTAACCTGGTCTTAAAAACCTCCAACGACTGGTTTCCACAGCCTCTCTAGGTAACCTGTTCCAATGCTTAACTATCCTTATAGTTAGCAAGATTTTCCTAAAACCTAACCTAAATCTCCCTGGCTGCAAACTAAGCCAATGACTTCTTGTCCTACCCTTAGGGGATTTAATCACTGTCCTCTTTATAACAAGATTTTACATAGTTGAAGACTGTTAAGCTGTCTCCCCTTGGCCTACTCATCTCTAGACTAACATACCCAATTCTTTCAACCATTTCCCACACGTCATGTTTTCTAAACTTATTTTTGGTTGTTCTCCCACAGACTCTCTTCAGTTTGTTCACATCTTTCTTAAAGTGTGGTGGCCAAAACTTATTCCATCTGGTGCCTTATCAGTGAAGAGCAGAAAGAAAAAATTACCTCCCGCGTCTTGCATACAAAACTCCCGTTAATACATTCCAGAATGACATTTGCCTCCCCACCACCCCAACTACATCATACTGTTCACTCATATTTAATTTGTGACCCACTATAACCCCCAGATCTTTTTCAGTGGTATTACCATCTAGCCAGTTATTCTCCATTTGCATCTGTGTATTTCACTTTTCTTTTCTCAGCATAGTATTTTTGCCCTTGTCTTTACTGAATTTAATCTTACTGATTTCAGATCAATTCTCCAATTTATCAAGATCTTGAATTTTAATCCTGTCCCCCAACATGCTTGCAATCCCGCTCAGCTTGATGTCATCTGCCAATTTTATAAGCCTCTCTCCACTCCATCATCCAAGCCGTTAATGAAAATATTGACTAGTACTGGATTCAGGACAGTTCCCTGTGGAACCCCAATTGATATGTTATCCCAGTTTGACAGCAAACATATTGTATACAAGCCATAAATTATGTTCCTGTTAGAACAAACAATGCAAAGTCTTCTTTTTTGTCCTGGGAACTACCATACAGCCCTCACCAAAACGGTGCCAGTTAGTCATAAGGATCTGAATCTGCCAAACAATAATGTAAAATGAATTTCTGTTGCAATAACAATGGTAATCATGTCAAATTGAGAAAATGGAAGTCTTAAGCTTCTATAATGGAAGACTGACAGGATGAAATGCAAAACACAGCATTAATGGAAACCTTAACACTATTTGGGCAAAAAAACTAGAAAAATACATCAGCAGATTGGATCAAGTAGGGAAAAAGTGACATGCATTGTAATACTATATGGCTATCACACTGTTTGATATCTCATGATTAACTAGGATACAAAAATATCTTGCTTCCTTTTTCACATGTATTTATGAGAACAAGGAATAGATATTGTTGTCAGAAGGCTAAGACAGACACTGTTGGAATGTTGGTATTAGGCCCCTTCTTGGAATTGCCTCCTCCCCTTGTGATCCCTGATATATATGAATAATTTTGCCTTGGAGTTATATTAACGATAATGACTGCAGTTTGCTGTTCATTCACAGCAAATATATGGGTGCAGACAGAATATCACCACCTAGGGTTTACTGATCAGATGCCCTGCTGAATTGCTAAAGCTTTAAATTTATACTTAGACACAGCATTCTGTGTCTGCTTACAAATTGTCGCTGCTTATTTTTAAAAATTAGAACTCTGTTTATACCAAATTCAGATGCTATAAACTGCTAGAGATGTCTGAAAATGGAAAAAAACAAAAGAACAAAGGCTTTAAAGAACAAAAAACAAAAGAACAATTAAGCTTTAGCTTCTGAATGTGCAGGGTCACTAGCACAAGATACTTCCTCTCCTCATACCATTAGTGAGCTGATGGCAGCTTCAGAAAGCAGATAAAAAGTAATTCATTCTGTAAAGCATGGTCCAAGCTCTTCAAATTAAAGTGGGAGTTCTTAAACTCTCCATAATTGATATTTAACTGCAAAATATAGGGACTAGCCTACAGCCTGAAGAAAGCAAAAGACGAGCTCACAACAGACTCAGGAAATTAAAGAGACTAGTATGACATGGACTGTGGTCTGATAAGCAAGATCAAAAATATCAGAATAATGAAAATCACTGCTCTGCTGAGGCTGGATATCAAGAATGAACCTGCATATTTCAAGAAATGCCACTTGGTTTGCCAGCAGACAAAAAAGATTTGCCTACTGCCAATATATTTTAATTGCCAGTCAATTCCCAGGACAAGGAGACCATGGCCAGATGGTATTCACCCAAGAGTTCTGAAGGAAATCAAATGTGAAATTGAAGAACTACTATGTGTAGTTTGTAACCTATCATTTAAATCAGCTTCTGTACCAAAAGACTGGAGGATAGCTAATGTGACACCAATTTTTAAAACAGGCTCCAGAGACGATCCCAGCAATTATAGGCCTGACTTCAGTACCGGGCAAAGAACAGAACTGTCAGCAGAATAGATGAACATAATTTGTTGGGAAGAGTCAACATGGTTTCTGTAAAGGGAAATCATGCCTGACCAATCTACTGGAATTCTTTGAGGGAGTCAACAAGCATGTGGACAAGGGGGATCCAGTGGATATAGTGTACTTAGATTTTCAGAAGCCTTTGACATGGTTCCTCACCAAAGGCTCTTAACCAAAGTAAGCTGTCATAGGATAAGAGGGAAGGTCCTCTCATGGATTGGTAACTGGTTAAAAAGATAAGAGGATCGGAATAAATGGAGAGGTAAACAGTGTGTCCCCCAGTAGCCTGTACTTGGATCGATCCTATTCAACATATTCATAAATTATCTGGAAAAAGGGGTAAACGGTGGCAAGGTTTGCAGAGAATACAAAACTAATCGAGATAGTTTAAGTCCAAAGCAGACTGAGAAGAACTAGAAAAGGATCTCGCAAAACTCGGTGACTGGGCACCAAAATGGCAGATGAAATTCAATGTTGATAAATACAAAGTAATGCACAGTGGAAAACATAATCCCAACTATACATATAAAATGATGGGGTCTAAATTAGCTGTTCCCACTCAAGAAAAAGATCTTGGTGTCATTGTGGATAGTTCTCTGAAAACATCCACTCAATGTGCAGTAGCAGTCAAAAAAGTGAACAGAATGCTGGAAATCATTAAGAAAGGGATAGATAATAAGACAGAAAACATAATATTGCCTCTATATAAATCCACAGTACACCCACATCTTGAATACTGCATGCCGATGTGGTTGCCCCATCTCAGAAAAGATGTACTGGAATTGGAAAAGGTTCAGTAAAGTGCAATAAAAATGATTATGGGTATGGAATGTCTTCTATATGAGGAGAAATTAATAAGACTGGGACTTTTCAGCTTGGAAAAGAGACGACTATGGGGGGTAGATATGATAGAGGCCTATAAAATCATGACAGGTGTGGAGAAAGTAAATAAGGAAGTGATATTTACTCGTTCTCATAAAACAAGAACTAGGAGTCACCAAATGAAATTAATAGGCAGCGTGTTTGTTTTAAACAAAAGGAAGTATTATTTTTCACACAACACACAGTCGACCTGTGGAACTTCTTGCCAGAGGATGTTGTGAAGTCCAAGACCATAACACAGTTCAAAAAAAGAACTAGATAAGTTCATGGGGGATAGGTCCATTAATGGCTGTTAGCCAGGATGGTTGGAAAACTGTACTCAGAGAGTACATATGAATAGCACCCAGTCAAGCTGGAAGGGCATGTTGAGTGAGGTCTTGCAGGGATTTATTCTGGGTCCGGTTCTATTCAGTATCTTTATAAATAACTTGGATAATGGAAATAGAGAGTATACTTATAAAGTTTACAGATGATACCAAGCTGGGAGGGGATGCAAGCTCTTTGGAGAATAGGATTAGAATTCAAAATGATCTTGGCAAGCTGGAGAAATGGTCTGAAATAAATAGGATGAAACTCGAAGACAAATGCAAAGTATTACACTTGGTACACTTATGAAATCAATTGCAAAAGTACAAAATGAGAAATGACTGCCTAGGAAAGAGTAGTGCTGAAAAAGATCTGGGGGTTATAATGGATCACAAACTACATATGAGTTAACAGTGTAACATTGCTGCAAAAAAGCAACCATGGTGTATTAGCAGGAGTATTGTAAGCAAGACATGAGAAGTAATTCTTCCATTCTACTCAGCACTGATAAGGCCTTAACTGGATTACTGTGTCCAGAACTGGGCAACACACTTTAGGAAAATATAATATTTTTTGAACAAATTGAAGAAAGTATAGTGGACAGCAACAAAAATGATTAAAGGTCTAGAAATCATGAACTTGGAGGAAAGATTTGAAAAAAATGGGCTTGTTTAGTCTGAAGAAGAGAAGACTGACAGGGGACATGATAACTGTCTTCATGTATTTGAAAAGTTGTTCTAAAGAGAAGGGTGATAAATTGTTCTTAACCACTGAGGACACGACAAGAACGACTGAGCTTAAATTGCAGCCAGGGAGATTTAAGTTAGACATTAGGAAAAACTTCCTAACTGTCAGAGTAGTTAAACATTGGAACTCATTACCTAGGGAGGATGTGGAATCTCCATCACTGGAGGCTTTTAAGAACAAGTTAGACAAAGTACCTGTCAGGGCTGGTCTAGATAATACTTAGCCCTGCCTCAGTGCAGAGGACTGGACTGAATGACCTATCAAGGTCTCTTCCAGTCCTACATTTCTAGGATTCTATCTATCTATCTAAAACAGGGGTAGGCAACCTATGGCACAGGTGCCGAAGGCGGCACGCAAACTGATTTTCAGTGGCACTCACACTGCCTGGGTCCAGGCCACTGGTCCGGGGGGCTCTGTATTTTAATCTAATTTTAAATGAAGCTTCTTAAACATTTTGGAACCCTATTAACTTTATATACAACAATAGTTTATTTATATATTATAGACTTCTAGAAAGAGACCTAAAAAGGTTAAAATGTATTACCGGCACGCAAAACCTTAAATTAGAGTGAAAAAATGAAGACTCGGCACACCGCTTCTGAAAGGTTACTGACCCCTGATCTAAAATCTCATACACACACTTTTTAACATGTCCAAGAAAAGGAAGATCCCATACACACACTTTTTAACATGTCCAAGAAAAGGAAGATCCCAAGGTATGTCTGTCTATGCCCTCCTCTAAGGGGATTATTAGCTGTCATTTAAATATAAGAATTGCATTTCTAGCCTGGTTCATTGCAAAGATAACCTAGAAATAGTTAACAGATTACTAGTGTTGAATGCTTGTGACTATGGTTTCTGTATCACCTGCAATCATGGATTAATTCAGTGCAATTTCATCAGGGTAAATTTAACCCACAACACTTATTAAAACTTAAATGACTGCGGATAATAGAAAGAATGTCATCAGTATGGTATCTAGATTACAGCTCTGTCAGGATATTAGTAGATATGGGACAGGAGTCAGTGCAATTTTCTCTGGTTTCTCTGCAGTCATCACTGAAATCTAAGAACGTATCAGTGTGATACTTTTCTTTAGAACTGCGTGACCTAGTTTCACTTAGAAAGCAACCCTGTAAATATGAGATGTGCTGGTTTGATTGAGAAAAAGAGCTAGAGAAATATTGGCCTAGAACACTATACTTAGTATTAGAAAGGTTGTATGGTGACATGACAAAGGTGGGGACAAAAGCCAGTGAAACCATCTGTGTTCTCAGTATAACAATAAACTTCTACTTCTACTCTACGTCCCCTTGTCCAAACTGACTTACCCTCATTTTTCTTGGCCTTAATATTTGTCTCCAAAAAACGTAAGGAAGAACAATTTATGTGCTTTGTAATAGGTATAAAAATATCCCCAGACATTCATACCACAGTTATAAAAGCTTAAGAGATAAAATTCTGATAAGGAACTCAGTTTGATAGCTGGGGAAAGGCTCTTTCACTATTTCCACTTTTAAACTTTGAAAGAGTTTGCTATACTTTTGTTTTCAAAGAAACCTGAATTATTTGAATGGATTATATAAGGTTTCAAGTATTTTCATAATGGTACGAAACTTGTACTCTTCAACTTAATATGTTTACAATTAATTATGGAATGCTAACATTACAATTATTGGGAGAGTTTCAAAAGGGAGTTTCCTTTTATTAAAGAATGTATATACAGTTGCATTTTATTGAGGCGTTTTCAATAAAAGAAATCCTCACAGGAAAGGAAACATTTACTTTGCTTGGTGTCTCTTTGAAGAACTTCTTGCTGAAGCAGCTTTTTCTTGGGAGTATTTTATATTTGATTGTTTAATTGCTGGGGTCACATGTCCTAAAAATATTCATGTACATGCATCCATTGATTTAATGGCACCAGATAGTGTTATGCACTTTTCACAAAGGGTGAATGTAGGCAACCAAATCTAGATTTTCATTTTAAAAAAATCTGGTTGACAACGTTACTTAATTTATGATATTGCTTTTCATCTCCAAGTATCTGAACATAAACTTACGTAGGCATAAAGGGTAGGATTTTCTAAAGCATATAAGATTAAGCAGCACAAGCTCTACTGAACATCAGTGGGGCCTATTCTTCTAAATCCCTTCACCATTTGAGAAAAATCTCTCCCAAAAAGCAATACTTTCTCCATCAGCTACCTCTAGAAGGTGTTTTTCAAAAATGTCCAGCCATACTACAGTTTAAACTAGAAACTGAAACCGCAAGAGGAATTTAACTGGAATTTGGCCAAGATATGATTTATACCTTTAATTTTATGAAGTGTTTATTATAAGTTTGAATAGCAATATAAGGTATATGCAATTATACAACTGTAAATTATACTTTTAGTACTTTTTGTCACAATTTGAGAGAGGCTGAAGCTCAAATAGCTTAGCAGATTCATATACAGTATTAGTAGGTGGCAAAAATATATCAAATATGATACATCAAGTATGAATCAGCAACTAATTCTTATTAAGTTGACATGACATATACAAATAAATGTCTATGGAAATGAACTTTATATATTGATACCGCTATTGATTTCAAGAGTGCTACAATTGGAATCAATGAATGCCCAAGCAGATGTGTCAATTTCTTCATTTGGATCAGTATTATTTCACTTCTCCTCTTGGGATTGTTATTAATAATTTATGCAACAGAACTCAATGTGCTTATTAATGCTTTAGGCAATGCTATCATACACAGAGATACCATAAACAGAGCTCAGTGAAAATCTTTATAATTTTTCATTTTATTTTTTTGGAATTTCATTTCATTTTGTTTTATCCCCTGTGGGAGGGGGCTAGGTCCTGTCCCCAGGAGATGGGAGTCCCTGGATGGGATGCTCAAGAGTAAACCCACCCCGTCCCCATGAGGAGGGCAGGCCCTGAGGATGCAGAGCGTTGGTGAGCAAGTCTGCCCTACACCTCACCCCGCAGGGGTGGTTCCTATACCTCTGGTCTTGGCCTGGCTTCCTGCTCTGGGCATTGTAACCTGGTGCATGGGTTTAGAGTGCAGCTCAACTTTGATCCTGTCATCTTTCTATCATCATGGGGCTACTAGGCCAAATCTGAGCAGCTCTGCAATCCTGTATACCATGTTGCAAAGCCATTCACTAAAATTTGGCCTGGCCACCCCTTTGTTATCACAGAGGAGTTAGGGTTACCATATTTGAACATTCAAAAAAGAGGACACTTTCTGGGGAGTGTTGACTTGACTCACAGTCCAGCTCTGCTCCTCCCCTGCTCGGCCCCAGGTCCCACCCCCTCCCCACTCGGCCCCGCCAGTGCACCCCTACTCACCCCCTGACCCTACCCTAAGAGCCAGAGGGACCTGCTGGGTGTTGAGGTGGGGAGTCCCAGTGGTGCTTATCTGGGGTGGCTCCCGGGAAGCATGTGGCAGGTCCCTCTGGCTCCTAGGGTCGGGTCGCGCGGGGGAGGTGGAGGGCTCTCTGCCCAGTGCTGGCGCCTGCAAGCCCCGCCCCCACAGCTCTAATTGGGCAGGAGGGAGCTGATGCAGCACGTGGAGACCCCCTTTGCCTCTGTGCCTACGGGCTGCCCACACTGCAGGCTCCTGCCGGTGGGCAGGTGCCGGGAGCTGCCCCAGAAAGCGCCGACAGCCCCGGGACTTTGGACTTAGGGCTACCATACGTCCGTATTTTCACGGACGTTTTTAGATATTTAAAAATTCCTCCCGGATGGTGATTTGAGAACTAAAAAGCCAGACATGTCTGGGAAAATACGGACGTATGGTAACCCCAGGAGGAGTTGCAAGGCCAAACCTGAGCAGTGCTGTGACCCCATGTGCCAGGTCACAATGCCTGGAGCAAGAAGCCAGGGTCAGCCCTGCAGGACAGGAGCTGCTGCTGCAGGATGAGTGCATTTCATTAAATTTTATTCATTGCCTTTCTTTTCTTTTGTTTTATTTATTGTTTAGTTTTTTTTCCATGTTACTTCATACTTGAAAAAAGCATGGGGCACTAAATATAAACAATATTGTTAATGACCTACCTATCTTTATGAAGTAGTTGAACAAAAGCAACAATGCCTAAACATGTCGACCATCTAGACAAGAATAATTTATCAAAAAAAACTTATGGAGTATGAGTAATAGTAAACATTCTGCCACAGATTTATACAATATTTCTAAACCGCAAGACAAGACAGGCAATAATTACTGACAGTGGGAAGATGATTTTCTCCATATATATACATAAATATACATAAACATACATACCTATGTACACACACATATATTTCTGTTTTCTTACACTTACAGATTTGAATCTAATTTTTACACTGCTCCTTCTAAATAAATGATATCTCAGTCATCTGCTACCTGAACAGACAACAGTCATATCTGCTTTTCGCATGAGACATGAAAGTGGAGTAATTCATGTTAGCATTTCAGTCTGAAGGCACTTCTCTACAGCCATGTGCCATTTCAAATACATGCTAGACCATATGGTATAGTCCTTCAGAAAACAAATTCTGTAAAGTCATCTCATAACAAACATTAATTCAACAGACTGAAGAACAGCATTTATTGTCCCATTATATTTTTTCCTTGCTGTTTCTTTCAGAGCAAGTAGCACAGAAATTAAAGACAAATTTGCAGGTAAATCATTTAGGAGCACACCCTAGGATAAACAGACGTAATCATCCACTCTATTCCACTGAACAAAACAGTGTGTCTTCAGAAACTCACTGCATTTAAAAAAAAAAAAGATTCTTGGGTTGTGAAATCTATTTCTTGCTTTGATACGATTGTCTAATTTTACTTTTTTATCCTCCTGTCCCAGACTCCTTTCCACCAGCTCATTCACCTAGTTCTCAGCTTATGAAGGAATTTTAATTTGCATTCTAACATAGGAACACCATCTCCAAACATAAAAGTTGACTATTTTTCAAGGATTTGGTAAAACTGTATATCAAACCATACCCTAGTTTCACTGGCAACTATAATGAAGTCTCATAAGGGGCCAACCTTTCTACTCAGTTTTATTTCAGAGAGCATGTCATTTAGAAAAATAACAAGTTCTACAAAGACAATAAGAAAAACAAAGATCTTTCTTCCTTCTCCACAGATCCTGAGTTAAAACTTTGATTGAAATTTAGGGCAAGTTAAAAGTGCTGTAAAAGTGAACAGCAATGTTACTGCACTCTGACAATAGTTTCAGGGTTTAGTGGGACAAAAATTTGAGGTCCTTATGTTGTACCTCCATGTTTATGGTTTTTAACATTTATTTACACACAAGTTCTAAATCTCTCTCAGATAGCAGCTTGGAAAGCCCTACTATAAAGAAGTACACAGTATATTGTGGTATAAATAATAGTAATGTTCTGAAGTTAACCGCATCTTCTACTTTACCTGGATAGCAAGTGCTCGAGCTACAAGCCCTCTGAGATATTGCAAAGGATCTTCTGGACCTTCCCACTTACTCTGCCATGTGAGGGGACACTGAAACAAAAATAGATTAATTGGTTGTGCAATACAATTCAAAACTACAGGTATTACTACTGTTTTAATGCAACTATTCATATTACATTTAATTAGCTGAAGACTGAATGTAGTTTAAAAAGAGAGTGAGTGTCACAATCTGAGCATACAGCTATGAATTCCCAGCTCTAATGCAAACTCCTTACAAAGTGCACAGACACAATGGTGACAGAGGCCATACAGAGCCTCTGTTTAACAGATAAATGTGACTTAACACTAGCATTAGCTTTTTACAGTGAGGACAAAAAACATTAACAGTACCTACTTGACAGGAGTGAGGTTAGTATTAACTAATGCCTGTGAAGTGCTGTGGGTCCTGATTCTGCAAGGTGCTCCCCCTTAATTAAATGGGAGTTGAGGGAACTTGGCATCACAGGAAGTGCTGAGCACTTTGAAGGATCATGCCCTTGAAGATTAAAGGCCAGATTTTCAAAAGAGCTCAGCATCCAGCAGCTCTCATTAAGAACAGCAGCAGCTACTGCATGCTGATGACATTTGAAAGTCTGGCCATTAAAGCATATAAGAAAGGATGACTTCAAAGTGAACTAAACAGTGCTAACTTTCACTGAATAAACTTCATCTTAATACAAATAATAGAAAAACTTTGGGTCAAGAGATTTTGGTAACATTTAAATAGACCAGTAGTCTCCGACACGGTGCCTGTGAGTGCCATGGCGCCCGCCAGGGCATTTATATGTGCCTGCCTAGTGCCCAGCAGGGGAGAGAAGCTGGAGTTCCATGCCTGCTGGGGACAGAGTACTCCAGGGCTGCAGGTTGCGGGCACCAGCTTTCTCTGTCCCTGGCAGGTGCGGGGATGCGGCTTCTCTCCGGCTTCTCCGGGGTTGCAGGCGCTGGTGTTCTTGGACCCCAGCAAGCGCCGGGCACTTCTCTTTGGCTTCGAAGCCAGAGAGAAGACATGGTCCCGCCCCTGCCAGGGACAGAGAACTCCAGGGCTGGGGGCAGCGGTGTTCTCAGTCCCTGGCAGGCACGGGGCTGTGGCTTAAGCCGGAGAGAAGTCGTGGTCCCGCGCCTGCCGGGGACAGAGAACTCCGGGGTTGCAGGCTTCATTCTATGTTAAAGTAAGAATAATAAATACATGTTTTACTTTTTTCAAATAAATAAGATGAAAACTGTTTATGATATTTATTTTGTAAAAACTCCTTAATTTTTCTTACAGGTAGATAAAAAAGAGCAAATTCGCATAGTAAGGTGAAAGAGTAATTGCCGAATAATTTGATTTAATACCTTTTACATGTAATATTATGGTTTTTATCTTAGCGATTCATATATTATGTAACATTAAATATGATGTTTTTCATATTATTTAATGTACAAATACAAAATAAGCCTTGAAAAACTGCTGGCGCCGGCCACACTCTTCTGAAAACATGAATGTGCTACTGGCCACAAAAAGTTTGGGGACCACTGAAATAGACCAACAACAAAAAACAAGACAAAGCAAATAAAGAAGAAAACATTAACTCTGTGGACACTTTTCCTTATGTTTAAAAAGCATGACTTCTGAAACAGAGTTATAAAAAATGGTTATTTGCCCATATTGTAACTGTTGTTCTTCGAGATGTGATTGCACGCATGTATTCCATTCAGGGGTGTATGTGTCTAGCATGCCAGAATCAGAAAGTTTTCTGCAGCAGAACCAGTAGGGGCAGCATATGTGCCCTGCACATTGCTGTGGTTCCTGCCAAGATTATATAAAGGTGGCAATGCCCTAACCTGGCCTCAGATCCTTCACATTGAAACATAGCAGAATGGGATCCAGAGGGGATGGAGGATGGGTCATGAAATACCTCTATGCGACAGCATTTCTAAGAACAACAGATAAAAGGGTTACTTATCTGTTTTATTTCTTCTTCAAGTGGTTGCACAAGTTTGTTCCACTCAGGTGACTCACAAGAGGTACTGTTATGTGGTGGGGCTCAGCGTCTACTTTAACATGGTCTTCCCAAAATTTGAATCTTTGAAGCAGTCGTGGTGGTATAATGATGAGTGAAGGCATAGAGGACCAAGTGGCAGCCCTACAAACATTCAGTATTCAAACATCCTTTAGAAAAGCCACCAACGTAGCATAAGTGTTTACTGAACGAACCAATAGTGCCTGTGGTGTTTGCCATGGTAATACAGGAATTAATCCATTCAGAAACTGTCTGTGCAGTAACTGCTTGACCTCTCATTCTATCAGCATAAAAAAATAAATAGCCAGGGAGAAAGTCTGAAAGGCTCAGTCCTGTGCAGATAAAAGGTTAATGCTTACATTCCATCCAAAGTATGTAGACATTTTTCATCCTTATGTGAGTATGATTTTGGGAATAAAACACGGTAAGTATATTTTCTGGGTCAAATGAATAACTGATACCACTTTGGTTTAGCCCCAGCATCCCACTGCAGGGCAGAAACCCCGAGATCCCCTCTCCTAGTGTGGTAGGTGGAGAATGGGGGATCACTGGGGACTCTGCAAGCTGCACTTTAACTGTAAAAGAGCAGAATGTGGCTCGCAAGCCACAGTTTGGCCACCCCGGCTTATGGCATTCCTGCCATGAGAACTGAAGTTCACCCACTCTTCTGGCCTGGTACTGCTTCAACTTGAGGATCACCTATGGGATAAGCACAGTAGGGAAAAATGCATACACGAGACTTGGTCCCCACCACAGAAGAAATTCATTGGTAAACCTGGAATATGACCTAATTAAGAACAGAATTGACAGCATATTGTAATAGGTGTTGCATTTTCTTCTCCTCTTTTCAAGTCTGTATCTTCTAATTTTTCAAAATCATCAAAAAGTTCCAGAACGGTGATGTTTTCATAGCATAGTCTGCCATCCTTAGTTTCAATGCAGCTCAGTTCTTTTCTTGTCTTCTTTATTTGTCTCTTAGTTTTTTGTGGTATGACGAATCTTTGTTATTCTTTCTGGTTTCACATTCTTTGATTTCATCACATCATAACTACGTACAACCTGCTTTCCCCCCCATGACGGGTTGCTCTACTTACCACTGGATGGGCCACCTTTGGTGATTCTGGGGATTAGCTTGGTCAGGCCATCATTCCATCCCGGGATTATGTCCCGTCAGTTTTTCCCCTGCAGTCCTACTCTCTCTCTCTCAGGAGCTGCAGCTTTCCTCTTTGTGACTCAGGCCTGGTCCACACTACAGCGTTAAATCGATTTAAACAGCATTAAATCGATTTAACGCTGTACCCGTCCACACTACAAGGCACTTAAAATCGATTTTAAGGGCTCTTAAAATCGATTTCTGTACTCCTGGTCAACGAGAGGAGTAACCCTAAAATTGATATTACTATATCGATTTAGGGTTAGTGTGGACGGAAATCGAAGTTATTGGTCTCATTCTTTTACTGAGCTACCCAGAGTGCACCGCTCCAGAAATCGATGGTAGCCTGGGACCATGGACGCACACCACCGAAGTAATGTGCCCTAGTGTGGACGTGTAAAATCGATTTTATAAAACCTGTTTTATAAAATCTATTTTATTAATTTCGATTTTACTCTGTAGTGTGGACGTGGCCTCAGCCCTCTGGCCAGGTCACTATTGTAGTTTTCTATCCTGAGGGAGTGTATCAAGGTTCCTGCTCTCCAGAAGTCTCTCAGGCAGCCTTCTGCTTCACTGCCATAGTACCACTCCCACAGTGGCTAGCAGGGGAACCTGGACCTACCCTCTACTTCGGTTCTAGCTCAGAGACCGTCTACACAACAGATAAGGTCCATTCCTTGCAACTTGCTGCCTTTCCTTGAGCTGCTTCCATGCCTCCTGGCCTTCCCCACTCCTCTGGCGAATCTCCTCACTCCCTCCTCCCAGGGAGTAACTTTAGACATCTCTGCAGCCACCCAGACACAGTTCCCTTTTCCCAGGGAGTGACTGCAGACTGCTTCCCTGAAGCCCCTTCTGTTTCCAATCTCCTGTCTTTTGTAGAAGCCCTGTCTGTCCCTCACAGGTGAACCTCTCTCTAATTAGCTGCCTCCAACCTAAAACTCTGCCATTTTCAGCTTAATTAGCTGACTGGAACCACCTGGCCCAAGTCAGCTCTTGTAGGGCCAGTGTGGGGACCACACCCTATCACATCCCCATACCCAATCTTCATGAGTTTTAAAACATATATACTCTTTAATTACACAACTGAACATAAAGGTGAGGAAAGGGTCTCAGGTAGTTAGCTTAGCCAGTGCAGAAACATCAACAGCTAGTCAGCTCAGTACTTAAGTTGGGGAACCGACTGTTTCTAGTTTTCCTTATAATTTTTTCTACACTATGTTCTTTATTACTGTCCTGATTTTATGCTTTTAAAATCAAGCTACTTGCAAATAAAAGTAGCAAGATCTAAATGTTAGACACCTACAATTCTGAATGTGAGACCAATGCAACTTTCCTGTGTTAGTATGGTATGTTGACTATTTGTGAATGCTCACTATTTATCCAACAGATAACAGGCATTATGCAGCTGTTACAGTAGAGTATATTAACATACACAGGTTTATATTTCAAAAAAGAGTCATTTTAAAAACCTTATGGAGTGAAAATTCTTCTCTATCTGTTTTGGCACATGTACTAAGTCCCTATACTTTACAGTTCTCTTTACAAAACAAGATACTATCTATCACAGAAAAAACTGAGGAAAAGAAAGAAAATTGGGATGTCTATGTATAGAAATTGAACCTATTTAACTATACTAGTTTCTAAATCAATGTAGTTAAATAAGTGCAAACCCTGTGTGGGAATTGGTTTAAAGTTTACCTTATAATGACATCCCTTAATTCACAAACAAACCAAACAGTTTCAAAACATTGAGGAAAGTGAACTGTCAGTTGATCTAAATAAACCACTCAACCTATCCTAAATCCATCCTGGATTATTTGTGTTGACGAAGACTGTTGGGAGCACAGAACCTCCAAAAGAAGACAGAAAGTAACCGTTACCACCATAAAGTTCCCAAAATGTCTTGTGGAAAAGACAGACTAAATTATGTCCCATGGTCTGACAATCCATGCTCAACTGGCACTGAGGTAGTGATATTCCAATATGTGCATTTGGGGAGACAGATACAGCAGGCTATGAGCCAAAGTAGTCTTGGGGGTTTGGGTTTGGAACAGATGGGTCCTAGGGTATTTAAGCCTGGAATAGAGTTTATGTTCTGTTTAATACTTCTGATCATAAAACCAAATCTCAGAAAGGGGGTAATGTCCAACTTATACAAAGCATGCGTTGCCTTTTGTTAGAGTAGAGCATGGACTCCCCCAATGTACAGGAATTTATTTCACCAAACAGTAATTCTAAATATTCTGAATATTAATAGATTGTATATTGTAATGCAAAATGCCTGACAAAGTTGGCTGAAGTTTGTACTGAGCATTAGAAATTGCTCTAGACTAAAAAAAAATTTAAAAATATATGATGCGTTAATACATTCATCTTACTGCTTACTGCTTACTGCTAAGGCAATGCAAGCCTTATTTGGTTTGAGTTGCACTAATCTGGCAACAAGTGCCAATATATAGAGAGAACTGTTGTGTTTACCACTGTGAAACAGCCAAAAAATAGAGAAAAGAGGCAGCATTTTATACCAAAACATATTTTCTAGGATATCCTATTATCAAAATTATTTCCAATATGCTTCAGTTGTAAATGCAAGTTTCACTAAAAGGGGTGTGATGCTGTATGACTGAAATATGACCATTTATATCATTAATATTGTCACTGTTAGACAACTGCAACAAAATTTGTACAAAGTATATCATGTAAGGTGTTAACAGAAGAGATATGATTTTCTAAATAAAATTATCCTTTTTAAATCAATGTATTATAACTGTAGCTGAAGTTATGAATATTGGCTATAGTCTGTATCCCAAATGTGTTTGTTTCTAGAGTAACACTCACCATGTAAAATCTACAGTGAAGCCAGACAGCTTTGTATTGATGGTCCATGAAAGGCAACTGACTCTCACAGTGGTCCACAGAAGAAACTCATTCTGCCCAAGATGGCTCTTCCTGCAGACATCTTGGCCTGCAAGTGGCCAATGGCTGCCTCTGGGAGTCAGCAAGCCATGTAAGGGCATGTGATTTGCTCATGTGACTGTGCACTCCATCTTGTGCCTGTAACTTTCCACAAATTGACTGCGAGCTTTGTTTGGGACAGTAAAATTCCATCCACATGGCAGAGGACATAAAAGACCCTTGAATCATCTCCATGTTGCCTCTTTCCTGCTCAGATTCTCTAGACTATGGACTTACAACTAAAAGGAGCATTCAAATCTATGAACTGAGGACCTTCCAAGCTTTTGGAAGTTACCAAAGACTTTAGAAGCCAATAGTCTGTAACCGCTGATACAAACCTGAGATAAGAACTTTGCAATTATTGTATGTATATGATCTAGTAACCATTTTAATGATCTTATTTTCTCTTATAAATAAACCTTTAGATTTTAGTTACTAACAGATTGGCAGCAGCGTGATTATTGAATAAGATCTAAGTTATACATTGACCTGGCTATACGGCTGATCTCTTAAAATCAGAAGAACCCTTTGTTTAATAAAATTCATTTTCAATAACCACTCATCATAAAGTCTAGTGTCTATATGGTGAAATACATACTGGACTGCCTAAGGAGACTGCATTTTTGACTTCTTATAAACCAGTACGATGAGACAGAAGTTTACTTTTGTTACTGGCTTGATATAGCTAATCACAGAATAACCACCAGCCTGGGGTGAGTCTGCCCTAATTCTCAGCAGTTTGACCTGCATCTGGCATCCTCAGCTGTGACCCACTGAGGCATGTTGACCGAGGGAATAACATGAATGATTTAGCTTGTGAGATTTAATGGGATTTGAGTTGGAAATGCTATTCCAGGATCATTAATTCTACCAGCTCTGTATATCCTTCATAAAGAAAGTTCAGCTAATGTGCATAATATGCTCAGAAGCCCCCACTTATTGTTAAAGCCAACTTTTTTTTTTAGTTTTCATTCTGAAAAGCCACAGGCCACGTCTACACTACAGCATAAAATCGAAATTATTAAAACTGGTTTTATAAAACTGGTTTTATAAAATCGATTTTACGCGTCCACACTAGGGCACATTAATTCGGTGGTGTGCGTCCATGGTCCTAGGCTACCATCAATTTCCGGAGCGGTGCACTCTGGGTAGCTCAGTAAAAGAATGAGACCAATAACTTCAATTTCTGTCCACACTAACCCTAAATCGATATAGTAATATCGATTTTAGGGTTACTCCTCTCGTTGGGGAGGAGTACAGAAATCGATTTTAAGAACCCTTAAAATCGATTGAAAGTGCCTTGTAGTGTGGACGGGTACAGCGTTAAATCGATTTAACGCTGTTTAAATCGATTTAACGCTGTAGTGTGGACCAGGCCACAGTTAAGTTTAAGCCTTTAGATGGTAACAACATTTGGTGCTAAAACCCTGAATCAGTTTTGAACTATAACTGACCATAAGGTGACAGGCGACAAAGACTCCTGTGGCACCTTACAGACTAACAGACATATTGGAGAATGAGCTTTCGTGGATGAATACCCACTTTGTCAGATGCATGTGGTGGAAATTTCCAGAGGCAGGTATAAATACGCAGGCGAGAATCAGTCTAGATATAACGAGGTTAGTTCAACCAGGGAGGATGAGCTCCTCTTCTAGCAGCTGAGGTGTGAACACTAAGGGAGGAGAAACTGCTTTTGTAGTTGGCAAGCCATTCACAGTCTTTGTTTAATCCTGAGCTGATGGTGTCAAATTTGCAGATGAACTGAAGCTCAGCAGTTTCTCTTTGGAGTCTGGTCCTGAAGTTTTTTTGCTGCAGGATGGCTACCTTTAAATCTGCTATTGTGTGTCCAGGGAGGTTGAAGTGTTCTCTTACAGGTTTTTGTATATTGCCATTCCTAATATCTGACTTTTGTCCATTTATCCTTTTACGTAGGGATTGTCCAGTTTGGCTGATATACATAGCAGAGCGGCATTGCTGGCACATGATGGCGTATGGGTTCCCTATTTGACTAGGAATCCCCTGAAGCATCTAATCTACTCTTGTGACAATTTTAAACAAACAAACCAAACAAAAGGTGAAATGTATATAAGTGTCTGAATTTAGATGACTTTTGTTCAATGTCATAGTTACAGAATAAGGATTTATAATGGTTAGTTAAATGTATAATTTCTTTTTTCAAATATTAGCTTACCTTCTGGTTTAATAAAGCACTCGCTAGACTCTGTACTTCAGAACTCAATAGTGAGGTGCCTCTGATGACTTTACTGAGAGCTGCAAGTGAATGATGGACACTTTGCACTAGGAGAATGGCATTGAATTGTTCAAGAATAATGAATGATAAGATTGGGGATCCTTGTTGCTCAGTAGGAGGAGACACCTTCTGATGAATCAGGTTGGAGTTCTACAAGAAGAATGCAGAATGCTTAATTAATAACTCAAAGTGACAACTATATTATACTACATATTGTTTTCTTTATACTCTCATTCATGATCATTTACTATTTGTAGTATAGCAGTCCATAGTAGCATTGTGCTAGGTGTTGCACAAACACAATAGTAAGAACAGTCCCTGCACTGAAGAGCTTACAATCTAAACAGACAAGGAAGACAAAGAGTGGAAAGAGAAACAGACGCATAAAATAACTTGCCTAAAGTTACAGCAGGTCAGTGGCCAAGCCAGGCATACAACTTAAGTCTCCTGACTCCAAGTCCAAGATCCTATCAGCTGGACTTTTGTGTCTTTTTAATGTGAGACGGGATGTACAGGACATATATTCCACTGTGTATATACAGTCCTATTAATATTTTTCTCCATTCTTTTTCTGTGTCACTGTATCTTTATTTTTAATAATATGATGAAAGGTTTTACCATAGAGATTCTTTATGACAATGTTAAAGTGGAAGCACTAATTAGGAATGGAATATGGACTCCGTGTTTAAAAATAAAGGGCTGGCATCTGTGTGGTGGGGGTCGGGTCAGGGCAGGGGGCTGGAGGGGATATGCCCCTATTTCACCAACCCCTTCCCCAAGGCCCTGCCCCTGCTTCTTCTCTGCCTCCGCCGGGAGCAGTGAGCACACTGACTCTGCTCCTTCGTGACTCCCTCCTTCGCAAGAGCCATCAGCTGATCGGCCGGCAGGGAGGGAGGGACGGAGAGGGGGAGAAGGTGCAGGAACCCAGCACACTACGGAAAGAGGCAGGGGAGCCGGCAGGACCAAACTTTTGCCCCTTGCCCCTGCCCCCATGTGTGGGGGAGAGCAGAGGGCAGGAAAGAGCAGGCCAGGCCGGGCAGGATTTTTAATGACACGCTGCTGCCTGCCGAGACTCCAGCAGGCAGCAGCGTGCCATTAAAAATCGGCTCGTGTGCCGTCTTTGGCACGCATGCCACAGGTTGCCGACCCCTGTGTTATACCTTTCTCTGTTAAACTGAAGATCCTATTATTAAATACTTTTCCCCATGTAGATACTGATAGACTGTAATAAAGGTACCCCTTCTCTTTGTTACCCTCTCTTTGTTAAACTAAATAGATTGAACTCCTTGAGTCTATTAGCTAAAGTGAAGTTAATTAAACTAGGCTGATTTACACAAGCTGAGGATTAGGCCCAAACTCTTACATCTTACGAAAGTGGAACTTTCAGCCATGCCTTTCACATAGCTAAGAAGTGGTACTGGTATCAATTGTCCCTTCATTGTAAGAAAAACTTCTTGGGGAGGGTGTTAAGCAAGCAACAAAGGAATTAAAACTAGGAGGGATAAAATTAAGATGGGGGAACATATCTTTATAAATACATTTTCATATAACAGGTAAATAAAATAAAGGTATTGCTATTAAATATTGCCAGTCTATTTCTTAGTACAGTGCTGTAAATATACTTAACAGTATTTAACTGTATGTTGGGGAAAGAAAGGGTACAGGCTGGGCTGATAGGTACTGATTCTCAGCCTTGAAGATGTGTTCGAGATAATCATGGTATTAAATATGACATAAGTTGGGGGAAGCTTGGATCTGAGTTTTTGGGTTTGGATTATTTTAACTATAGAAGCCACTTGCAAAGTTTAGGTCTGTTTTCAGAATTTGAGTATCCTCAAAATTCTCTGGTATTTGCAGTTGGGATTTTGATGTAGATCTATCTCCAAAGATCATGTTTGGCCTTGAATTATCAGAGTCAAAAAATTCCGCTTCTGTGAGGAAAGTGAGAAAATTGAAATTCAAATAGGCTACAGTAAGAGAATTATACTGTGTAAATCTGTAATACAGATTTTACTAAAACAAGGTTTTAATGCTCTAGTTTTAAAGCAACTAATTACCTCTTCAATAATGAATGTTCTTAACTTTTCATAACCCTGCAAATCACTTTTAAGTAAAGTCATTAACAGACAATTAACAGACAATTCTGACATAATTTTCTAAGGATCTTGACTGTTTAAAAATGATTCATTGCAATCATATTACTAATAGATAATGAAATAGAAAATAGAACCAGCAAGAATAAAAGGCTCTACTTAAACCATTACTGTATATCAATCAGAATTTATCATTCAATATGTAGGCATGGAATAAGATCAGACATTTAACTAACTGGTATAGTGTGTGATAGCTCTAGAGGATGTATTCTGATTTTCACTGTGCTTGGGCACTAAAATAAGGAAATACAATTAGGTTTATTGAGTTCTCAAGATCAGTTATATACCATATGAAAAAGTGGTTTTCCTTTTCAGTATATTTACTGCTTGATTTCAGAAGATATATCAATCTTGCTATAATTACAACTCTAATGAATAATAATATTTTATTTTTATCTTAAACAGTTTCAGTTTTATAGTTTATCCTGTGCTATGATGCATACAATCTACCTACTATATTATGCTGAAATATTTGTAGTGCTGTGTTTTATGGAACAAGGCACAAACTAAGTTACATTTCCAAGTACTTATCTCTTTCCTAGAAAATGAAAAAGTACACAAACTAAATTTTATTTCACACTGACCTTCCCTATGAAACACTGAAGGAGAGCTAATATTCTGGTATTAGTTCTTCACAACTTAAATGTAAAATGTGTGAAAACTCTTAGAGGTATTCATGTTTTCAAATACCCATTTATCTTTATTTCACACTTTTGTTTTCAGTTTATTTTAGAGCTATTCACAATTCACATTTATTCATCACTTGACTTATTAGCTTGAGGGATATTACCAGTTTGTAAATATTATTGTACATGCAGATTATTACCCAATGCATATTTCTAAAGCAAATATTCTGAGATAACCAACTCAACTCATAACAATATACAGTAACAATATACTGTACTGAATCTTAAACATGGGATGAATAAACTTTATAAAATATTTTCAATAAGCCACATATACCTCAAAATCACCATTTTGCTAATTTGCAAAATATTTTTCTTCATATCATCATTTCCCATTGATTTCCTAAAGGTAAAAAATTAGAGAAGTACCCACTGTGAAAATGAATAGAGGCCCTGGCTTTGTTTAAGTTAGATCAAATCAACTTCTAAATCCCTCCCGTGGCATTCTGCTTTGCAGTCCCGGTGACTGTCGACTTTTGTATTTCATCTGTGCCCACAAGCACTAAAAGTCCAACATGATCCTTGAATGTCACTGATCTCAAGCTCACAATGCAACTAAAGGATCTGTATGGCCATGGCTGGCAAAAGAATAAAGGGACATGGAATCATGGTTGCCAACAAATTAAAAGTCTTCAACAGACAATTAAATAATGTTGATTCTTGATGAGAAATCTGTATAATAAATGCCCAGTATCTGAAAATTTGGCTTTACCTATATACACCTCTACCTCCATATAACACTGTCCTTAGGAGCCAAAAAATCTTACTGTGTTATAGGTGAAACCGTGTTATATTGAACTTGCTTTGATCCACCAGAGTGCACAGCCCCCTCCACCTCCAGAGCGCTGGTTAACCTCGTTATATCCAAATTAGTGTTATATCAAGTGGCGTTATATCGAGGTAGTGGTGTACCATAGATTTCATATCAATTAGGAAACAATTATATTGTAGTTTACTTTTTCACTTTAATTTATTTTGCGCAGCCCAACCTACTGAATCTATAAATCTAGACTTACATGAATGTTCATGATCCAAGATTGTGCATGATGAAGAAATGCTTCTGGACTCTCTGGCTTAACATAGTTCTTTTGTCTTTATTCAATATTCAGGCATAAGAAGAGAGACAACCAAAGAGAGTGTAACATTCAGGTTCTATTTCTTCCTTCGCATATAGGATCCTATCTTATCAAGCACTTCCGAAAAGTAAGTTCTCTAAGTTCCTAGACATTACCCAATTCAAAGCATACTCTAAGCTTCCCAACAAAGGCTGTGTCTATCATAACAATCTTCTACTATTCCCTCCCCAAAGATTCCCCTTTTCCCCACATCATTTGTCTCTTGGGCTCTGGGATTCCCCAGGAATCCCCAAACCAACTTGTTATCACATGTATTCTGTCCTATTCTACTGCATCACCGGTGAATTTATCGCAGCCATGCCTGAGAACTAAACAGCTCACCAAAAGAAAATAGTGTGAGCAACCTGTTTTCCCTTTGAATTTTGTGTTTTTTAATATTACTCGTATGGGGAGGGGTCAGAAATGCATTTGAAAATTAGACATGAGAGTGAAGTGGGCAAGTGGAGCAACTTGTAAAGAACTGCTGAAGTTAAATGTGCTCTTTCTAATCCAAAATTAGGGTATATTTGTACCTTTAATCTCAAATACCATTTTTATGTGTCTCATATCCAACTGAGCATAATTTTGAAATCTTTCATCAACTTTTCTGTCCATCTTTGATACCTGCAACATTGCCTCTATTTCACCTTTGCTGAAATCTCCACAGTTAGAGGAGTTTCCCTTCACTCTCTCCCCTGGTTCTTGTCACACAGACAGAAAGCAGAAGATCAGAAGCCCAATGCAGGCAGTGCAGTGTTTATTGGGATTAGTTTCAAGCAAGCATATCCACAGCTCTAGTGCTGCAGAACCTTGTTTTCCAGTGTACCGTTTGCCTCCCCCACCACTTAACAGGCATAAATATACACACTTGTCCAACCTCTTTCAATTTATGGTCATAAATGGTTCTGTTCTGGGGAGTTGTGAGTCTGGGGTCTTCATCTCACCTCTTTTGTATCCCATGGGAAGGGTAAGGAGTGAGGTTGTGTACTGGTCAAGGTTAAGGTTTTCTTTGGCTTTTAGTGTTTTTTATGCCACCCCTCCCCCACACCCTTGTCCCTCCTAACTGGTTACTTGACCTTGGCTTGACAGAGGAGCCAAGCAGCCTTTCAGTGTATGCTCATATATTACACTTCCACCATGTTAGTAACACTTTCACTGTTCTTATTTGTTCCCATTATACTAAGAAACCCGTCTGGCCAGGCAAAACCACCACACACAATGTCTTTGTCCTTTGTTCACACATCTTAGTATAAAATATACAAGTATATAAATATAAAATATCAAAAATAAATGGGAAAACTCAAAATTCTATCTCAAGAAAAAAATACAGGCCTGAATCTTACATTATTACTAGCACTCTTAACATCCACCTATACTCCATACCCTTTCACCTAAACTATTCCAACTCCTTTATCATCTCCCTTCAGCCATTCTTTTTCAGATGTGTATAAAGTAGGTTAACAAAATTGCTTCCTTATCCAAATAACTTCACTGGCTTCAAGATCCAATTTATATTTTTTTCTTGTTTTCACAACTTAACATTGACATATTGTAAGTCATAGAACACACAGAAATATAGGGTTGGAAAGTCATCGAAGTCCAGCCTCCTGAACTGTTGCAGGACCAAGTAAACCTAGACCATCCCTAACAGGTGTTTGTCCAACCTGTTTTCAAAAACTTCTAATGATGGGGATTCCACAACCTCCCTTGGAAGCCAATTCCAGAGGTGAACTACCATTATAGTTAGAAAGTTTTTCCTAATATCTAACCTAAATCTCCCCTGCTGCAGATTAAGCCCATTACTACTTGTCCTACCTCCAATGGAAGTTTTTATAACAGCCCTTAATATATTTGAAGACTGTAACCAGGTTTCCACTTAGTCTTCTTTTCTAGCTCTTTCCCTGCTAAGTAGAGGACCTATTTCACCCATCTTTCTCTTACACTTAATGTATTTAAAGTAGGGCTGTTGATTAACTGCAGTTAACTCACACAATTAACTAAAAAAAAATAATCACGATTAATTTTTTAAATTGTGATTAACTGCAGTTTTAGTCACACTGTTATGAATGTTTAGCATATCTGGCATGTAAATATCTTGCAATGCCAGCTACAACAGTGTCATGCTAACACCTGTTCTCACTTTCAGGTGACACTGTAAACAAGAAGTGGGCAGCATTACCTCCTGAAAAGGTAAACAAACTTGTTTGTCTGAGTGATTGACTGAACAAGAAATAGGACTGAGTGGACTTGTAGGCTCTAAAGTTTTACACTGTTTTATTTTTGAATGCAGTTATTAAGTGAATTGAAAAATACTATCTCTTATTTTTACAGGGCAAATATTTATAATAATATAAAGTGAGCACTGTAGACTTTGTATTCTGTGTTGTAATAGAAATCAATATATTTGAAAATGTGAAAAACATCCAAAAATGTTTATATAAGTAGTATTCTATTATTAACAGCGTGATTAATCGCAATTAATTCTTTTAATTGTGTGACAGCCCTAATTTAAAGAGACACTTCTTACTATCTTTTATGTCTCTTGCTAGATTTAACTCATTTGGTGCCTACGCCTTTCTGATTTTGTTCCTGCATGCTTGTGTTATTCATTTGTACTCCTCTTCAGTAATTTGTCCATGTTTCCATTTTTTGTAGGATTCCATTTTTAATTTCAAGTCATTTTATCTCATGGATTCTTTGCTCACTTTCCCACTCCCTGGTCCCTCTCTCTTCATTTAGCAATGATCTCTGTCTCCCACAAAATTTCCTCATTCTTGGAAACAGAGCAGTTTTCCTGTAATTCTGTTTCATTGACTTTTCATGTAATTTCAAATCTTAGCTGAAAAGATCTTTGCCCCTTTTGGTATAATAATGATTACTTGATAATTTCACTCTCCCTCTGCAATTACCAATTTTTACTTAACTCTGGAATTGTATTATTTACAATTACTATTACAATTTCTAAAGCATTTAGAGTATTGCACAAGAAGAAAATATTTTTGTTTGGCATTTTATTCAATGATAGGTGTATTTTGTCTTGCAAATAATCTTTCATGCAAGCTTACAGTCATAGAGTTTAAAGCCAGAAGAGATCACCAGATCATCTAGTCCCAGGGTTCTCAAACTGGGGGTCAGGACTTCTGAGGGGGTCGCGAGGTTATTACATGGGGGGTTGTGAGCTGTCAGCCTCCACCTCAAACCCCGCTTTGCCTCCAGCATTTATAATGGAGTTAAATATATTAAAAAGTGTTTTTCATTTATGAGGGGGGGTCGCATTCAGAGGCTTGCTATGTGAAAGGGGTCACCAGTACAAAAGTTTGAGAACCACTGATCTAGTCCAACCTCCTGTATATAAGAGGCAACCAACACCACCTAGCAGCCGCACACTAAACTCAGCAACCAAATTTAGATAAAAACATTACAGCCCATAGGAAAATAGACTATTATGTACCACAGCAGAGAACAGGAGGTACTGAGAAGCATCAGCGCCCGAGTCCCATGCAATAGCACAGAATTGATTAAGTGAGATATACCCAGATAATTTCAGCAAGTGACCCACACAGTGCAGACAAAGGCAAAAAAACCCTAAGATCACTGCCTATCTGGCCGGGGGGAATATCCTTACTAACCCCAGATATGGCCGTCAGTTAGATCCAACACATGAGAGCAAGCACAGCCAGCTAAGCACTTGAGAGAGGAAATTCTCAGTGCCACCAGAACCCTGGCCCTTTCCACCCAATATTCCATCTCCAGCCATAGTATCTGTGATGCTTCAGAGGAAGGAGACACAAAACACCCAGAATACACTGCAGGAAAATCCCTTCCTGACCCCTACAGGTGAGCGCTGAAGCCCAGAAGCATGAGCTCTAAGAACATAAGACAAACTGCAATGGACACTCAGGGCTACTGAGCCCTGCCTCCCACCAGCTCAAACAACCCCCTCATACAATCCCAGTCATAAATTTATCCAGCTCCCTCGTAAAAGGCCTTAAGTTGTTTGTCCCCCACAATATTATTATGAGGCTGTTCCAGGACTTCACTCCTCTGATGGTTAGAAACCTTCTTCTAATTTCCAGCCATAATTTCTTCATGGACAGTTTAAATCCATTTTTCTTATGCCAACATTATCCTTTAGCTTAAATAATCCATCACTCTCCCTGGTTTTTACCCATCAGATGTATTTACAGAGAACAATCATATCCCCTCGCAGACTTCTTTTTTCTAGGTTACTTAAGAGAAGCTCTTCCGGTTTCCTCTCATACGATAGGCCCTCCATTTCCTTGATGATCCTAGTTAGCTCTTCTCTGCACCTGTTCCAGTTTGAATTCACCTTTCTTGAACATGGGTGACCAGAATTGTACAGAGGAATTCAGATGGGGTCTTACCAGTGCTGGTCACAACGGTATTAATACTTCTCTATCCGTATAGGAAGAGCCTTGCCTGACACACCCTAGGAATTCAGAGTTGCCATTTTCATAGCCGCATCATTATCATAACCTTAGTCCCAGATTTGGACCTTAGCGTCCAAAATATGGGGGTTAGCATGAAAACCTCCAAGCTTAGTTACCAGCTTGGACCTGGTACTTGCTGCCACCACCCACAAAATTAGAGTGTTTTGGGGCACTCTGGTCCCCCTGAAAAACCTTCCCTGGGGACCCCAAGACCCAAATCCCTTGAGTCTCACAACAAAGGGAAATAATCCTTTTCCCCTTCCCCCCTCCAGGTGCTCCTGGAGAGATACACAGACACAAGCTCTGTGAAACTACACAGAGACTCCCCCCTCTCTGTTCCCAATCCTGGAAACAAAAAGTACTTTCCTATTCCCCCAGAGGGAATGCAAAATCAGGCTAGCAATCCAACACACAGATCTCCCCGATTTCTTCCTCCCACCAATTCCCTGGTGAGTACAGACTCAATTTCCCTGAAGTAAAGAAAACTTCAACAGGTCTTAAAAGAAAGCTTTATATAAAAAGAAAGAAAAATACATACAAATGTTCTCTCTGTATTAAGATGATACAACACAGGGTCAATTGCTTAAAAGAATATTGAATAAACAGCCTTATTCAAAAAGAATACAAATCAAAGCCCTCCAGCACTTATATTCATGCAAATACCAAAGAAAAGAAACCATAGAACTTACTATCTGATCTCTTTGTCCTTACACTAGAAACAGAAGACTAGAGAGTAGAAAGTACTTCTCCAAAGCTCAGAGAAAAAACAGGCAGACAGAAAACAAAGACCTCAGTCACAAAATTCCCTCCACCCAAAGTTGAAAAAATCCGGTTTCCTGATTGGTCCTCTGGTCAGGTGCTTCAGGTGAAAGAGACATTAACCCTTAGCTATCTGTTTATGACATGCCCCCCAAATTGCAGACAGTGGAGAAGCTCACTGGCGGCGATTTCCTTCTAGAACTTGAAAATAAACAGAGTAATACAACACATACCCCTTTACATATACTCCTAAGTATATAACTAACAGACTTCTACATTTTAAGAACACTTTTTAACTACTGAATTCTGGGAAACTCTCACGGGAGAGTGCATCAGCTACTTTGTTAGAAGCTCCTGTGATGTGCTGAATTTCAAAATCAAAATCTTGGAGAGCTAAACTCCAACGAAGAAGTTTCTTGTTGTTCCCCTTGGCAGTATGAAGCCACTTTAGTGCAGCATGGTCAGTTTGTAGTTGGAACCGCCGTCCCCAAACATATGGGCGTAGCTTTTCCAGGGCGTACACAATGGCATAGCATTCCTTTTCACTGACTGACCAGTGACTTTCCCTCTCAGACAGTTTCTTACTGAGAAACACGACAGGATGGAAGTTGTGATCTGTTGCTTCCTGCATGAGCACTGCTCCTATACCACGCTCAGATGCATCTGTGGTTACTAGGAATGGCTTGTCAAAGTCCGGGGCCCTGAGCACAGGGTCAGACATGAGCGTCGCCTTAAGCTGGGTAAAGGCCTTTTGACACTCATCAGTCCACTTAACGGCATTTGGCTGGGTCTTTTTGGTCAGGTCGGTCAATGGGGCAGCGATTTGGCTGTAGTGTGGTACAAATCGCCTGTAGTATCCGGCCAAGCCTAAGAAGGATTGGACCTGATTCTTGGACCGTGGGACAGGCCACTTTTGGATAGCATCCACCTTGGCCTGTAGGGGGTTTATGGTTCCTCGACCCACCTGGTGCCCCAGGTAAGTCACTCTGTTTTGGCCTATTTGACACTTTTTGGCCTTAACAGTTAGTCTGGCCTGCCTGATGCGCTCAAAGACCTTTTCCAGGTGTAGTAGGTGTTCGGGCCAGGAGTCTGAAAAAATGGCCACATCATCGAGGTAGGCAACTGCAAATTCTCCCAGTCCAGCTAGTAGACCATCTACCAGCCTCTGGAAGGTGGCGGGTGCATTTCGAAGGCCGAAAGGAAGGACATTGAATTCATACACCCCCGCATGGGTGACGAATGCTGACCTCTCCTTGGCAGGTTCATCTAGCGGTACTTGCCAGTACCCCTTGGTTAAGTCTATTGTAGAGATGAACTGGGCACGTCCCAACTTTTCCAATAGCTCATCAGTACGTGGCATTGGATAGTTGTCCGGACGAGTTACAGCATTTAGCTTACGGTAGTCCACGCAAAAGCGTATTTCCCCATCTGGTTTGGGTACCAGAACCACTGGAGATGCCCATGCACTGGTAGATGAGCGGATTATACCCATCTGTAGCATGTTCTGGATCTCCCGTTCTATAGCAGCTTGGGCATGAGGAGACACCCGGTAGGGTGGGGTTCTGATTGGGTGAGCATTACCTGTATCAATGGAGTGGTATGCCCGTTCAGTCCGTCCTGGGGTGGCTGAGAACAATGGGGCGAAGCTAGTGCACAGCTCCTTGATTTGTTGCCGCTGCAGACGTTCCAGGGTGGTTGAGAGGTTCACCTCTTCCACGCCACCGTCTTTTTTCCCGTCGTAGTAGACACCGTCAGGCCACTCAGCATAATCTCCCTGGACTGTAAACTGACAAACCTGTAAATCTCTGGAATAGAAAGGCTTGAGAGAATTAACATGGTACACTTTAGGCTTTAGTGAGGAATTGGGAAATGCTATGAGGTAGTTTACAGCTCCCAGGCGCTCTTGGACCGTGAATGGCCCTTCCCATGATGCTTCCATCTTATGGGCCTGTTGCGCCTTCAAGACCATTACCTGGTCTCCTACCTTGAAGGACCGCTCTCTGGCATGTCTGTCATACCAGGCCTTTTGCTCTTCTTGAGCATCCTTTAGGTTCTCTCTAGCAAGGGCTAAAGAGTGTCGGAGGGTGCTTTGTAGGTTGCTTACAAAGTCCAGAATGTTCGTTCCTGGAGAAGGCGTAAACCCCTCCCATTGCTGCTTCACCAACTGTAATGGCCCCTTAACCTCGTGACCATACACAAGTTCAAATGGTGAAAACCCTAAACTGGGATGTGGTACAGCCCTGTAGGCAAACAGCAACTGCTGCAACACTAGGTCCCAATTATTGGAGAATTCGTTGATGAATTTTCGTATCATGGCCCCCAAAGTTTCATTGAACCTTTCCACCAGGCCATTGGTTTGATGGTGGTACGGGGTGGCAACCAAGTGATTCACCCCATGAGTTTCCCACAGTTTTTCCATGGTCCCTGCCAGGAAATTAGACCCTGAATCTGTAAGGATGTCAGAGGGCCAACCTACCCTGGCAAAGATGTCTGTTAGGGCCAGGCACACAGTGTTAGCCCTGGTGTTGCCTAGCCGCCTCACCTGGTTGGCCAAGTCTTCCCCCAGTAGCATGGGGATAGGATAATTGTCATAGACTGCAAAAGTCCACATTCCTGACCAGCCTTTGTACTGGACAGGCAGTTGAGCTGTAGGCAAGTCTACAGCTTGTGACATGAAGGGGTAAATTGTAACTTTGGCCTTTGGGTTGATGAATTTGGGGTCAACGAAGGATTGGTGGATAGCTGACACTTGTGCCCCCGTGTCTCTCCACGCAGTAACCTTCTTTCCGCCCACTCTCAAATTTTCCCTTCGCTCCAAGGGTATTTGAGAGGCATCCGGGCCTGGGGATCTTTGGTGTGATGGTGGTGTAATGAATTGCACTCGCATGGTGTTCTTGGGACAGTTGGCCTTGATATGTCCCAGTTCATTACACTTAAAGCATCTTCCATCTGATGGGTCACTGGGCCGAGGTGAGTTACTGGAGACTGGTGAGGTTGAAGGGTAGGGTATCTGTGGCTTTACTTGGGTGGTATGTGGGGTCTTTGGCTGTCCTCGGTTGTAGGGTTTATGGTCTGTGTGCCCCCTGGGGTAATCGTTCCCCTTGACAGTAGCTTTCTTGCTTTCTGCCAGTTCCATCCATTTGGCTCCAATCTCCCCCGCCTCAGCGATATCTTTGGGATTTCCATCTTGTATGTACCGTGTGATGTCTTCAGGAACACCATCCAAGAACTGCTCCATTTGTATGAGGAGGTTCAGTTCTTCCAAGGTTTGAATGTTGTTTCCTGTTATCCAGGCCTCATAGTTTTTTGCAATGTAGTAGGCGTGTTTGGGAAATGACACCTCGGGTTTCCACTTTTGGGTTCTGAAGCGCCGACGGGCATGATCTGGGGTTATCCCCATTCGGTATCTGGCCTTGGTTTGAAAAAGTTTATAGTCATTCATTTGCAGCTTAGGCATTTCAGCTGCCACCTCTGCTAAAGGTCCACTGAGCTGTGACCTCAATTCTACCATGTACTGGTCTTCGGGGATGTTGTACCCAAGACAGGCTCTTTCAAAATTTTCCAAGAAGGCCTCGGTGTCATCACCTGCCTTGTAGGTGGGAAATTTCCTGTGCTGTGAAGCAATAATTGGCGCCGGGTTGTTAGGGTTGGCTGGCACAGGTAGCCCAGCTTTTGCCAGCTCCAGTTCATGTTTTCTCTGTTTTTCCTTCTCTTCATTCTCTTTTTGTTGTTTTTCCATTTCTCGGCGGTGGGCCAACTCTTCTTCTTCTTGTTTCCTTCGGTGGGCGAACTCTTCTTCTTCTAGTTTTCTTTTGTGTGCTGCCTGTTTGATTTGTTCTTCTCTTTCTTTCATCTCCATCTCTTTTTGTTTTATTTCCAGTTGTTGCCTGTGTTCAGCTTCTTTGATTTGTTCTTCGGCCTCAATTTTTGCCTTAGAAGTCATGGTTCCTGTTTTCTTGGGTTGGGGTGCCCTCCGGTGTTTATCTTCTGAACTGCAGGTTCTGTTGCCTCCTGGAGTCTGCCTAGCAACAGTGCTTTTTTCCCTTTCTCTCTCTAGCTAATGTTCAATGAAGGGAAACCAGAAAAACCACTTTATTTGCATGCATATAAGTGCTGGTACTTGCCTCCTAATGGGAGGGCTATTGCATGACAAAAGACCCTCAACAGTCTCTTAATGGCTTCTCGCTTAACATGCAAGCCACAAACTGCCAGAGAGAGCAGAAAAAAAAATTCTCTCTGGTTCCCTTTTAAAACCAACTGTTTCTCTCTGCTAAAAAGCCCTTAGCAGAGAAAAGAAAAATATAATATACCTACTGGCTTCTGGATTCTGTCTAGATCCCACCCACTGCCACCATGTAATAACCTTAGTCCCAGATTTGGACCTTAGCGTCCAAAATATGGGGGTTAGCATGAAAACCTCCAAGCTTAGTTACCAGCTTGGACCTGGTACTTGCTGCCACCACCCAAAAAATTAGAGTGTTTTGGGGCACTCTGGTCCCCCTGAAAAACCTTCCCTGGGGACCCCAAGACCCAAATCCCTTGAGTCTCACAACAAAGGGAAATAATCCTTTTCCCCTTCCCCCCTCCAGGTGCTCCTGGAGAGATACACAGACACAAGCTCTGTGAAACTACACAGAGACTCCCCCCTCTCTGTTCCCAATCCTGGAAACAAAAAGTACTTTCCTATTCCCCCAGAGGGAATGCAAAATCAGGCTAGCAATCCAACACACAGATCTCCCCGATTTCTTCCTCCCACCAATTCCCTGGTGAGTACAGACTCAATTTCCCTGAAGTAAAGAAAACTTCAACAGGTCTTAAAAGAAAGCTTTATATAAAAAGAAAGAAAAATACATACAAATGTTCTCTCTGTATTAAGATGATACAACACAGGGTCAATTGCTTAAAAGAATATTGAATAAACAGCCTTATTCAAAAAGAATACAAATCAAAGCCCTCCAGCACTTATATTCATGCAAATACCAAAGAAAAGAAACCATAGAACTTACTATCTGATCTCTTTGTCCTTACACTAGAAACAGAGGACTAGAGAGTAGAAAGTACTTCTCCAAAGCTCAGAGAAAAAACAGGCAGACAGAAAACAAAGACCTCAGTCACAAAATTCCCTCCACCCAAAGTTGAAAAAATCCGGTTTCCTGATTGGTCCTCTGGTCAGGTGCTTCAGGTGAAAGAGACATTAACCCTTAGCTATCTGTTTATGACAATCATACTAGAAGCTCATCATCATCCTGTAATCTATCAACACATCCAAGTCTCTTTCCTCCTCCTTTGCTTCCAACTGATGAACCTTCAGCTTGTAGAAGAAATTCTTATGATTAAATCCTAAGTGCACAGCCTTAAACTTTGTAGAATTGAATTTCATCCCATTTTTGATACTCTGGTCTTCAAGGTCATCCAGATCTTCCTGTTTAATATTCTGATCCTCCTCTGTATTGATGATGCCTCCCAACTTTGTATCATCAGCAAATTTCATTAGCACACTCCAACTTTGAGTCATTAATAAAAATACTGAATAAAATTAGTCCCAAGACTGACCCCTGAGGAACTCTACTAGTAATATCCTTTCGGTCCAATAGTTCACCTTTTAGCACAGCCTATTAAGTCTCCCCTTTTGTCAGTTCTTGATCCACCATACAATTCTTGTGCTAATCCCCATCTTCTCTAATTATTTTCTATGCTGCCATATCAAATGCTTTATGGAAGTCCAAGTAGATTAGATCTACTGCTTTTCTCTTAACTAAATTTTCTCAAAGAAGGAGATCTGGTTAGTCTGGCATGATTTACTGTTGGTAAACCTATTAAAACCCTATTTTTCCATTTACTTCCATTAATATAATTATTCTTTCCTTCATTTTTTGTTCCACAGGTTACACTAACAGGTCTGTAATTGCCCAGATCTCATTTCCGCCCCCTTTCTTAACTATAGGTATGGAGAATAGCTATAGTACTACCCCCGAATAGACAGGGTGACCATATATCCCTATGCTGAATACAGGACACCTGGTAAAATTACTTGTATTAAAGTGAGTTCAACAAAAATCAATCCGAACTATGCAGAGCAAACGTTAAAATTAACATCAAGTTGACTGAGCCACTGTTAAAAAGAAATACTGTGTCGTTGAATTATTTTTATTTGCCTTCTTATTCTTTATGGCTTTATGGTTCACACAGGAAGGGGTGACACACACACACCCTCACCCCCCCACATAGGGAGAGATGACACAAACACACTCCCGTAGACCTCTCTCATACGGAGGGGGTGGGGGGTTGACTGACCGACCTGACTCTCCCTGCCTGGTGTTCTTTGTCCTCCATGCCTGGCTGGATCCCCGGGATGAACCTGCCTCATCCAGGGGGAGAGATGATATGGCCTATGTCTTTGCAGAGCTCATCTCTCTCTTCTCCTCTCCCCCCTCCCCCGGTCCCACTCCGCTGCAGCTGGAAGGGGTTAATAAACTACTATGAAATGGACTTCTGCAAAAATTTTGGGACAGTCTTTACCTTAGAATGAACTGTTCTTGAAAGGCAGGCAGTTAAAATACATGACTTCAAACAAGGTGTCAAGAGAAGGTAGGTGTTTCAAGACTAGTGCAAAACTAGAAAAGAAAATGCATACTTTCATAACTTAGAAGAAACCACTTTGAGAGTTGTCTTAAGGTAGCCATTTCATTTAAAGTAAAATTTCATTTGGCATGTAGAGATAATTTTAAAAGGGAAGATTTCAGTACTGTCATCCTGGATGAATAAGTAATGGATGGTAGAAATAGTATTTTGAGATACAGCTTCCATGATGATATTGTTACAGAAAAAACAATTTTTGGAACTTCAGATTGTTCTGAATACTTGGTAGTTTCACTCAAAAGGGATTTACAGAGGCTATAATTGCTACTACGGCAAAGATAAAAGTACTTCAAACTTATACGACTATTTACTGTTGCTAATCTGAAATATAAGATTTCCTTATTTCATTCAAGGACAGTATATGTTTATGCCAATTCTCCCTTAAAAGAAGATGCAAAATATTTCAACTTTCCAATTATATTGTTACCCTTTTTTCCCATTAGTTTACTGCCAAGCATGGCAACTGGGATAGCTCTGAAAATTTAGCAGCAACGATTGCCATTGATCTGAGAGGTTAAAAACCCTACTTTTTCTCATGAAGTTTCTTACTGTAAAAGTAATACTCTTTTCGTAACTTGATAAAATTTGTTACCATCTAAGAATCTAAGATTGTGCAGTGACTTAACACTGCCTGTTACTCACAACATACACTGATTCTTCATGAATTTACAGACTAGTTTACTAGTTTCATTTAAGAAGTGCAAATAAATCCTATGTGAAATCCTGGCTCCACTGAAGTCTACGGGATTTTTCCCATTGTCTTCAATGGAGCAAGGATTTCACACTCTAGGACAATACATCAGGCATTGTATTAATCTAACTTTGTTCATGTACTGTATATTTATAGGGAAGAAATGTCTGCTTTTTGGCAGGCATAAAAAAGAAGCTTGGTGCTCAGAGAAATATGAAATCAATAATAACGTATTGTTTAACAATCTACAAAACGTTAAGATAATCATGGTATGGAGATCACATGTCCACACTTTTAGGTTGTAAATAGTTATCACAACAGTTATTTATTGGACAAACACATGCCAACTGGTAATTTTTATTATGTTCTGGAAGAATCACCACTTTTGTAATGAATAATTATTTTCAAGGCATTTGTAAGTTGGAAAGAAAAAAATCCTTTTGGATTAATACAGGAGTTGGCACCCGTTGGCACGCAGCTTAGCAAGGTAAGCACCCTAGTGGGCCGGGCCAGTTTGTTTACCTGCCGCGTCTGCAGGTTTGGCCGATCATGGCTCCCGCTGGCTGCGGTTCGCTGCTCCAGGCCAATGGGAGTCCTAGAAGCCGTGGCCGGCACATCCCTCTGTCTGCGTCGCTTTCCACAGCCTCCATTGGCCTGGGACGGCAAACCACGACTTGCGGATGCGACAGGTAAACAAACTGACCCGGCCCGCCAGAGTGCTTACCCTGGTGAGCTGCGTGCCAGAGGTTGTCGACCCCTGGACTAATATTTGGTTCTCTTTCTTGACAGACTATTATTAAAAATATGATTCATAGTTAATCTTGGTGTAGATAGTAATTTAATTGGCTTCTGAAGCTTTTTGCTCTTTGTGTCAGGGGTGGGTGCCAGCAGTCCAGCTCAGTGGTCAGAACGGGGCTAAGGGAGCCAGGAACCGGAGCCAGGGACCAAGGGTCATAGTCAAAGTGGAAAACCAGAAGGCACTGGAGCCAGTCACAGAGCCAGGCATTGGAGCCAGGCAGCTTTATTTGACAGGCTAATAAGCTAACAGGCTGACAGGCTAACAAGCTAACACCCCTTCCCCTCCCACCATCCACAGGCTAACAAGCCTCGTGGCTGGGTGGGGGTAGATGTTATATATCTTGGGTCAAACTATAAAAAGAAAGGAATAGCAGTCCTGTGTACAATACTATAAAATCCCTCCTGGCCAGAGACACCAAAATCCTTTTACCTGTAAAGGGTTAAGAAGCTCAGGTAACCTGACTGACACCTGACCCAAAGGACCAATAAGGGGACAAGATACTTTCAAATCTTGGTGGGGGCAAGGCTTTTGTTTGTGTGCTCTTTTTTTTTTGGGGGGGGGTGGTTCGCTCTTGGGACTAAGAGGGACAGGACATCAATCCACACTCTCCAAATCTTTCTGAACCAGTCTCTCATATTTCAAACTTGTAAGTAACTGCCAGACAAGGTGTGTTAGGTTTAACTTTGTTTTCTCAACTTGTAAATGTTCCTTTTTGCTAAGAGGATTTATCTCTGTTTGCTGTAACTTTGAACCTAAGGCTAGAGGGGGTTTCTCTGGACTCTATGAATCTGATTACCTTGTAAAGTTATTTTCCAACCTGATCTTACAGAGATGATTTTTACCTTTCTTTAATTAAAAACCTTCTTTTTAAGAACCTGATTGATTTTTCCTTGTTTTAAGATCCAAGGGGATTGCATATGGACTCACCAGGGATTGGTGGGGGGAAAGGAAGGGGGATGGTTAAATTCTCCTTGTGTTAAGATCCAAGGGGTTGGATCGGTGTTCACCAGGAACTTGGTGAAGAAGTCTCTCAAGACTATCCAGGGAAGGGAGTTAGTATTTGGGAGTGCTGGCAGCAAAACCAGAGCTAAGCTGGTAGTTAAGCTTAGAGGTTCTTATGCAAGTCCCCACATCTGTACCTTAAAGTTCAGAGTGGGGAAGGAACCTTGACATCTTGACTTTAGCAAGGCTTTTGATACTGTCTCACATGACCTTCTCATAAACAAATTAGGGAAATACAACCTAGATGGAGTTACTATAAGGTGGGCGCATTACTATTCCCTCTGTTGCAGACTGAAGATTTACGGGTGTTAACCAAAGCAATAATCAACTCATCTTCTGCATTTCCAATTCCTATATCTTTATTTAATACTTGTGGAGCAACCTGATATTTTTCATCCAGTGATAAGTGGAGAAAGGAATAGAAACTATTTTTTTAAATTTGTTAGTGTTATTTCTTTGTGTTAATTTTCGTATATTTGCTGGGCAAAGAGTGCTTTTAGTTATGAAACTGTGAAGTTCAAAAACATTTTAAATTATAGATTCATAGATTTTAAGGTCAGAAGAGACCATTATGATAATCTAGTCTGACCTTCTGCACAATGCAGGCCACAGAATCTCACCCACCCACTCCTGTAACAAACCCTAAATCGTGGTTTGAAGACCTCAAGCTGCAGAGAATCCTCCAGCAAGTGACTCGTGCCCCATGCTGCAGAGGAAGGCAAAAAACCTCCAGGGCCTCTGCCAATCTGCCCTGGAGGAAAATTCCTTCCTGACCCCAAATATGGTGATCAGTTAAACCCTGAGCATGTGGGCAAGACTCAATTTCTCTTCAATTGTTAATCTACATTTGAATTGTTCCAAGGGCATAAATTCACTGTTCTGAAAGCAGCTAATGATAGTCTAAAGCCCTTTGCCCACTCTCTGAAATAAGCTTGAAACTTATTTATTGCAAGACAGCACAAGATAGGTTGCAATGTACTATACTTAAGAATTTCTGTCTCATTTTTTAATAGGAATAGTAAGAAGCTTAGATTTTGTCCTGGGATGGTTCAGAAGTGGCACTAGTTGGTAATGTAGATAAAGTAATAAGATGTACTGTATGTTGTTCTATGGAAAGCCTTTCAGATCTTCATTGTAGATATGGAATATAATGACTTAATTCCAGTGGCATTCTTACTTGAGCAGCAAAACTGTAATTTTCATCTAGGATGGAAAAGTTCTCCTTTTTTCATTAGACAACTCCATTGTTAGAAGATTAGTCCTTATTTGTTTCTCTTCTACAAAAGAATATTAGATACATTTATCATATATTTTTATATGTTGGTGAGAGAATGGTTTATTTTCATGAGGTGGATGAGGCCCTAGAGTGAGGAGTGGGGAGAGCCTGCCTTTTAGCTAGATCTTTTCTAAGAGTAGGAAAATGTTTTGAAAAATCTGTGAATTTACTGGAACATTAAATCCTGAATATTTAAAATCATTTGGGACAACTTAAGTTCAAAGTCAGGGTGTAGACTTTTCCTGGATACTTACACACCTATTTATGTCTATTTCAGATTTTCCTCATCACGTCAATAAGTTATTGAAATGGGGAAAGATTTCAGTGGGGAAATGAGGAATAAATGGAGTTCAGATAACAACACTGCAAATAAGGATATTTTTTGTTTAAGTGATCCAGTTTTAACACCACGTCTATCTAGATTAAATTCGATTGCTATTGCTGGTACTCATTACAAAGGAAAGGGGATGCCTCTAGGCGTGTTCTTCTGTTCATATAGACTATTCCTAAAAGTTTGCAGTCACATTTTGGACTGTGAGTGGTCTATAAGAAGCACGTTGTATAACAAATGCACCAGAGATTTTTCAGAGCTGATTTTGGGCACACTGCCTACCAGGGGAATTATCAAAGCAGAATATGGGCTGTGTTTTTGTTTTAAAATTCTGATCTCACTACTGGCTGCCCAGATACTGGAATTTGCAAAGGCTCTCTGCTATAGGCAGTGGTCTTCTGTTGCTTTTGTTACCATACTGTTCAGTGTCATTCAGGATGCTTCAGCAATTGCCTGCTTGGACAGTGGAAACTCACAAATGCCTGAGAAGTCCCATAAATGGATTAAGGGGAATAGCTAGTTACTTATTAATAAGTGCTAATACAGTGGCATTTCACCAGTGTAGCAGAAATGGAATATGAAGATATTCTACATAATATGGCCATAATTTTCAAAAGTTTGGAAAAAATTAAAATATGGCTCAACTTTGAGTTGGGCACATTAAGCGTTTTCAAGGCCATTGTCTAGCCACATCTAAGTTGCCAGAGCACAGAGTGCTCAGTAAAATTTTCAGCTGTGAACATGCACATATTTGCATGTTCAAAGCTGACTGAGAATGCTGACTAGTTGAACACTGGACATTATAAAGATTTCCCAATACTTCCGGTTATAAAACCCTGTTTTTAGCTACTTACAACTGCCAAAATTTAACAATTCAGGCTGCAATTTTACATTGTGGGTATCTGCCTCAGGATGAATTTGTTTGGATTTTTTTCTTTATGGTACTCTAGAAGAACCAAACTGAATAAAATTACACACACGTTCTCGCAAGGCAATAGTTCCTGTACCTATGGACATACATATTTTAACAGCACATGCTTAAAAAAAATTACAGCAATGTAAAAATTCAATCAGTTCAGGAGAGAGAGTAAAAGCATAGATAAGAGGTCACTAATGTCACATGATAATCCAGTTCTTAAATTCTGCACAAGTATTCTCCATCATGAATATGATTGAAATGATTGAGAATTAATAATCCTCTCTTTGATGGACACTTCAAAACAATGTCAAGTATGTAAAAGCAACATATGTATGGTTATGTCAATGAAGTCTGTAAGGAAACAGAACAATGAATGTGGCAGCGAATGTTCAGTGAGATGATCTAAGAGTGTTTTGTCCCGTTGCTGTTTTTATCAAGGAACATAAGAGTGCAGTACAGCTTTCCTAGCACTTATTTTGAAGATATAATTAACAAAAAGGCTACCACTAATTAGATGTAAGAACATGGGCCTTTAGAGAAATATGGGATAGTTTAATACAGGGGTCTCAAATACATGGCGCGCATGCAGCCTCAGAGATATTTGCTGCGGCTGCCAATCTCCCCTCACCTGCCATCCTCGCTTCCCCCGCAGCATGCCGCGTCCCCGCAACTTTGCCTACCTCCAGGCGCTTCCCAACTCCAAATAGCTGTTTGGCGGCACTTTGCACTTTCCAGAAGGGAGGGGGGAGGAGCGGGGAGCCACTTGCTCAGGGGAGGAGGCGGAGAAGAGGTGAGGCAGGAGTGGGAATTTGGGGAAGGGGTTAGAATAGGGGCAGGGAGGAGGCAGAGCTGGGAGGAGACTTTGGGGAAGTGGTTGGAATGGGGATGGGGAAGGAGGGGAAGAGGTGGGGCAGGGACGGGGTCTCATGGAAGGGGTGGAGTGGGGTGGGGCCATAGCAGCAGGGGTGGGGGGTCAGCGATGTAGCCCTCGGGCCAATGTACTAGTTCTCATGTGGCCCTCATGGTCATTTGAGTTTGAGATCCCTGGTTTAATACAACTGGTCATTTCATTACCCTAATTAAATTATGCTACGTGTGTTGTCAGTAGAACTATCCAGAAGATCTATCACTCTTTTGAATTATGGATACACACTGAACACATATGAGCATACAGACAGAAACAGTACACACACCAAAAATCTTTTCTCTAGTGTTTGGGGTGTCAAGAAAATCCTAGATTGTTTGGCAAACAGTGTTTATTTCTGTTCCATTAAACATAATTTTCAACTGCTAGCCAGACAAAAATAAAGAGTAATTTACCAGATAAGTGATGAAGACTGCTGTGATAAACTCGGGACAGACAGCTGCAAAGGGTGGGGTATAAAACAGTCTCAGAGGGTTAAAAGGCCCTCCTCCCTATCAACTGAGGAGGGGTAACTACAGGTCAATCAGGTTCAGCTGAGAAGGGGTTACCAGAGAATCAGTTAGGATCAGCTGAGAGGGAGTTACCTGAGGTCAGTTAGGATCAGCTGATTCCAACTAAGGGCTGCCTGAGACCTTTTTAAACCCTCCCCTGTTGGGAGAAGGAGAGAGAGAAGGAGTCCTGCTGCCAGTAGGTTAGGAGCAGGAAGACAGTGAGCCTCACCAGGAGGGGAGGCTGCATTCCCTCCCATAAGGGAGAAAAACAAGCTAAAAAGACTGATGGAGAGAAGGAATGGACTTCCTCTGTGCCACCAAGAGGGACTATTTTACCCAAGCCTGTCTTGCCAAGGCTAAAAGCAGCTGAGACTGGTGGGACTGAGAAGGTGCCTTGTCAAACTGCCTAGTAAGTAGCCTCTCTTTTGGCCTAACTGGGGAAAAACTGGTCAAGACACTTACTGGAGTATCCTCTTTTGCTCCCTTAGACTGTTCCATGTAGGTCAAACCTTGTATTGCAAGTTGGTGCATAAGTAATGTTATGCATAAGGGAAATAGCATACAATTTCCTTGGCTGTCATTTACTTTCAATTACTTTAAAAAAATAAAAAAGCATTTTAAAAAAGCTGTATTAGTGCATTTCACATTAGCATGAAACTGAAATTGTAGCCTTCATTCATCTAAGTAGACTTTACTTAAATGAGTATTCCACAGATGTCAGTGGGGTGCAGGCAGTGTGCAGAGCCCCTGTGGCTGCTCCAGTGCCTAGGACTGGACATGCCAGCTGCTTCCAGTAGCTGTGCAGCACCACCAGGCAGGGAGCTGCCTTACCCCCACTGTGCCACCGACCGGACTTTTAGCGGTTGAAAAACGGACACTTGGCAACCCTAATTCAAACACAGAACCATCACAAAATACACATATGTACAATTCATAATAAACACAGTCAAATGCAAAAACTTTACACCTACCCCAGCCAAATAACATTATGTGATTAAAAGACATAGGTGTAGTTTGAAAATCCAAAAGAAAAGAGGATATTATAGTTAAGATTTTGCATTCAATGCTGTTGCCAGGAATTGGATGTATGTGTTTTGAGTAATTCTATTTAAGAACTGAAAGTGACTTTATTGTGCAATTGCAAAGTCTGAATGAGTTTTGGTGGCAAAAAATCATAGAATCCTAGAAAAACACAGCAGGAAGGGACCTCAGATCACCTAGTCCAGCCCCTGGTGCTGAGGCTGCTGAAGACAATCCCTGTCAGGTGTTGTCTCCAGTGATGGGGATTCCACAACTTCCCTTGGAAGCCTATTGCAATTCTTAACTAACTTTATAGTTAGAATGATTTTACTAATATCTAACCTAAATCTCCCTATCTGAAGATTAAGCCATTTATTTCTTGTTCTGCTTTCACTGGACATGGAAAACAACAGATCACTCTCTTTATAACTGTCCCTAAGATATCTGAAGACTGTTACTGGGTCCCCCCAGTCATATCAGGAAAAGCTTTTTCACTAGAAGGGTGGTGAAGCACTGGAATGGGTTACCTAGGGAGGTGGCAGAATTTCCTTCCTTAGAGGTATTTAAGGCCAGGCTTCACAAAGCCCTGGCTGGGATGATTTAGTTGGGAATTGGTCATGCTTTGAGTAGGGAGTTCGACTAGATGACCTCCTGAGGTCCCTTCCAACCCTGATATTCTATGATCTTTTCTCAAGACTAAAACATGCCCGAGTACCCTGAAATGGACAAACTACTCCACTGATATCTCACCAGGGCAGAGAGAAGTGGGATAATTGCTTTCCATGTCTTACATAAAAGACTCCTGTTAATACACCCCAGAATGATATTACCCTTTTTCACAATTGCATCCCATTGTTGATTGGCTCATATTCAATTTGTGATCCATCCAGATTCTCTTCAAAAGTACTATCACCTAGCCATCCCCTGTTGTAGTGGTGCATTTGATTTGTCCTTCCTAACTGTAGTACTTTGCACTTGTTTTTATTGAATTTCATCTTGTTGATTTCTGATCAGTTCTCTAATTTATCAAGGTCCTTTTTCCATTTTAATCCTGTCCTTAAAAGTGCTTGCTCCCTCTCAGCTTGGTGTCATCTGTAAATTTAATAAGCATATTCTCCACTTCATTATCCAAGTCATTAATGAAAATGATTAAACGTATCAGACCCAGGACAGATCCCTGCAGCACCTCACTAGATACATCCTCCCAGTTTGAAAGTAAGCCATGATTAACGAGTATGGCCTTTCAATCAGTTGTACTCCCACTTTATAGGAATTTCATCTAGATCACATTTTTTCTAGTTTGCTTATGAGAATGTCATGTGGGACTGTATCAAGCCTTTCTGAAATCAATACATATCTCATCTACTGTGTCCCCCATCCAATAACTTGTCCAAGAAGGATGTGGTGATTATCAGGGTCACCATTACTAAGTCACTTTCCCCCTGCAGCCTCCAGTGAGAGGGAGTCTTGATAGTGCTTAACTGAGTGTCAAATCCCTGACACCTCCGGTTTACTCACCACCCAAAATATCTCCTCAAGCCTATGCCAGCCCTTACATTTTCCTGCTGGTTAGCCATAGGTGCATTCCAGCCTCAGAGCCCCTTTGAAGCATTCCCCCGCCCCCCCGTGATATCCAGCCCCATCACCGGCTACTCACAACAACCATTCTTCGTAAGTATCAACCTTTTGAGTTTTATTCTGCTAACCAAACCATTATTAGTAGAGGTTTGTCTGTCTCTCAGCATTCTTGCACTTGATTTTTCACTCTAGCAGGTAGGTAGGGGTGTATGTATATGTGTAATGTATGTGCTGGAGTATGGGTGACTAGAACCCACAGAACTTATCTGAGAACAGTATCTATAAAATAATTCCTCAAGTACTTAAAACAGCCCTAGGTTAAACAATTTTGCTGTCTAAAAGATCATACACAGAGGTATTTCATGGATTAGGGGTTGCATGTTTAGTCCTGGGACATGATTTAGAATACAGTATGAATACTAAATGATAAGATTTGCTGTAAATTTGAACTGGAGTATCTTTCAAGACAACTGTGTTAACTTACAATTAAGATTCCCAAGATATTGATCAAGTATTTGAGAAAAATATATACCTTAATATAAACATGACTAAAAAAAGCCCTCCAGTATGAAAAAGTTAGAAGGTGCTATGCTAAAATATACAAAAACACTGTTAATTGTTCATGTGTCATGTAAATATTAAACAATAATGTAAAATTTTATCTATTTATTTCACTGTTATGTGTATAGTGTTTTGAGAATACATTTTTGAATATAACATACTGTATATGTAAATGATTTTTTAAGACTTTTGAAACTAAGAAAAATCCTTTCCCTCCCCTAGAGTGATCACAACAATTTTCACATAGTCATACCTAGTATCACAATTAATTCAAATATTACAGTGTGTGGTATTGAGGTGATTTGCCAGTTTCATGCAAAAGAGCACTGTGTATAATGTTGATACATTTGAAGGCAATACAGATCTATGGCCACATTCATCAGTATGCTCTTGCTTGCTCAGGCTGATTGTGCTGAAACCCCATTTTAGCTGGCCAGCTAACCCATGTTTATAGCTTCTGCACTTCAGGTGTGATTCAAAATAGTCAGAGTATACTGATGAATCTGGCCCCTAATCTTTTCCCAGATTATAGAAATAAAGCAAGTTAAAACAGATCTAGATGATAACGTTATTTACAACTTCAATTATGAATTTTTTTAAAAAAATTACTAATTCCTTACAGGAACTACAGTTCTGTACTTTGGGAATATTGCACAAAAAATCAATGTCAGTGCTCTACAAGGATCTCATTTAGATACATCTCAGATAAATTTTAATAATTATACCTTAAAGAATTTGAGACACATCGGGGATAAGAGTGGGCAAGAGTTGCACAAAGAGTCAGTGGTTTTTAAATTATAATTGCAATGTTTTAAAATCTAAAGTAATCTCTGTTAGATGCCACAGAAAATGAGCAGATGGAGTTTGAGACTTACACATTTTACTGTAAGTTTCAAAGCCCCATAGGAGATCTGATTCACAAGCTTTGGGACTATGCAGTCACATCAGTATGATGTGAAGATGATTAACATCCTGAATGTGGACTTTATCCCTAATCCAACTGTATGTATTCCTCATGATACTACTTATTTCAAATACATTTTACATTATTGTTGTAGTGTCCCATTATTAAAAAACATATATCCTAAAAAACATGTACTTCTGAAGAGAAATAGCAGTCTTTTTAACAAGCTATTTTCTTACCTGATTAAGTTTCTTCCATAAGTTGAGAACAGGAGAAAGCTCATTAGACCAGATTTCTCTGTCAAATTTGCAGCCAGCAGTTACTGATCTGCTCAAGATTCGAAGCTGTGAAATGACCTGAAAAACGAGAAGATAATGTAAGGGGAAGGCCATATATATGTAAATCTTGAACAGGATTAGAAATAAGAGAAATAAACAAACTTCCTCCTTTATAAAAATACAACACAGAAGCAAATGAACTGAAATTTGTCCAGACTATAATTCTGGGTACAATTAATTGTTAATATTTTGATCTAAGCCAAACAACTCATCCCTAGACACAGTTCTGCTAACTATTTGAGCCCTATTCGCTAAAAAAAATCTTGACATTGTCCTTACCTCCGTCACATTCCTAGTGTCCAGTTATAAACTTATACACTAATGAGGTTTGTAATTAAAGTTTTTTTCCTAAAATATACAACAAGGTTCAAAATCCTGACCTTAACAAAGCTCTGTCTGTACAAATGAAGGCAGAACTCTTAGGTATGCACATCTCTGAACGGACATAAAGTCAATTCAAACTCATTTATTCTTATTTCACAGTTGAACTATGTTTACTTAGCTACCCACGCCTGCTCAAACTATTCTCCATTTTTTTAAGGAAAGAGAAAAATAAAAATGTTTATGATAATATGGATGATGAACTGGCGTTATAATTTAGCACAGGAACAATGTAATGGAGCTCTGGGAATTTCAGCCTTAGTCCTTCTGTGTTTGTAAATATCCAGGGTGAACTCTTGGCCCTACTGAAGTCAATAGCAGAACACCCATGAATGTCAGTGGGGCCAATATTTCATCCCAACATTCAGGATTCTTCACTTTTACAGCACAGCTGCTGAATTCCCTTTCAAGATGTTTCTGTAATTAATCTTCCTCGATGGCAATGCAGTATGCCTCTGACACTACACGTAAGGTAACAGTTTTGCTGAATATGCCAATTGATCTTCTGTTGATATATTAGTTTAGACAGTCAATTCCTTTATTGTTTTCAAATCATGTGATTCTTGTTTTGTTTGACTTCGAAGAACTAACGTTTGTAATAAAAAGTACATTAATCTTTCAAGAGGACTGGACTATTTAAGTGTTAAACATTCACAATCATGCACTTGAAGTCAAGTTGTTTCTGCATTTTTGATTGATTTTCTAATCTTGAAAAATGTGTAATGATGCAGTGTTTCATTTTCTTTTGTTTCCCTGATAAATTATTTTCATTTACTTTGGTTGAACCAAAACATCAGCATCTAATTTATCAGACTTTCTACAGCATGAGGTATCATTAATTGGTAGAGCATGGAAGTGTTATTTTAACTTTTAAAATATTGACTATCATTTATTCTTGTTTTAAATTTGCCAAACATGACAGAAAATGACTAAGAACTTCAGAGAAACATACACAAAATGTTTTTAATTAGGCTAAAAAAGGCTTTAAATTTGTGAAATATTCACCATGTTATTTAATGTTAATGTTTTATTTCCTCAACAAAATTTGAAGTAAATCGAAACAACATATTATCTTTTTGGACTGTACAGTAGAGAGCATAAATGAGGAAAAACTGTTTTTGTTTCACTATTACCTTGATAAGGAATTGTAACACTACAAAGTCCTAAGGAACATTGTTATCTGACTTGGGTCAGAGAATGTCACAATAAAATACATTGGTCCTGATCCTGCATCTTACAGTGGAAAGGAGACTTTTACTCAGGCACAGAGGTCTGCCTGCGAAAAGCACACTACAGTGCTCACCTCTTACTGATTGCCTACAGGTAATACTTACATTTAATCAAGCCATTTCTTCTATCTGAAAAAGTACAGAACTGAAAACTATCATTTTGTTCTTAATTCCTTTTTAACTGAAATTATCAATGTTTTCAAATTCAAGGAGTATGTACCTAACCAAGAAAAATGTAATTAAATATTCTTAAATTGTCTGTTCCTAGTTTTCATCACTTCCATCTTTACAGAAACTCCCTATTTTTGTCAATTTGCTTCCTTAATGTTGACAAGAGATTATTTTATTTTGCTACTATGATTTCCATTTAAATCATTCTCTAGTCTTTTAACACCAACACCCTTAAAAGATGCTTTGGAATGCCTAGTTAATTTTATTATAACAGAAAAGATTCTTGTTTAACTCAGCCAAACTGATTTTTTTCTGACTACAGTAAAGGATGTTTTATCTGGCATGTTGGGGGAACGTGCAGAAAGAATAGCAAATATGGCAGGCGACCAGCATAGTTTAACAGAGAAATCTTCGATGAGCTTAAACTCAAAAAGGAAGCTTACAAGAAGTGGAAACTTAGAGAGATGACAAGGGAGTAATATAAAAATATTGCTCAGGCATGCAGGGGTGTAATCAGGAAGGCAAAAGCACAATTGGAGTTGTAGCTAGCACGGGATGTGAAGGGTAACAAGAAGGGTTTCTACAGGTATGTTAGCAACAAGAAGGTCAGGGAAAGTGTGGGACCCTTACTGAACAGCAGTGGCAACCTAGTGATAGATGATGTAGAAAAAGCTGAAGTACTCAATGTTTAGTTTTTGCCTCGGTCTTCACAGACGAGGTCAGCTCCCAAACTGCTGCACTGGGCAGCACAGTATGGGGAGGAAGTGAGCAGTCAACAGTGGTGAAAAAAGGATTATTTAGAAAAGCTGGACATGCACAAGTCCATGGGTCCAGATCTAATGCATCTGAGGGCGCTGACAGAGTATGGCTGATGTGATTGCAGAACCATTGGCCATTATCTTTGAAAATTCGTGGTGATCAGGAAAGGTTCCAGATGACTGGAAAAAGGCAAATATAGTGCCCATCTGTGAAAAAGGGAAGAATCAGAATCCAGGGTACTACAGACTGGTCAGCCTCACCTCAGTCCCTGGAAAAATCATGGAGAAGGTCCTCAAGGAATCCATTTTGAAACACTTAAAGGAGATGAAGGTGATCAGGAACAGTCAGCATGGATTCACCAAGGGCAAGTCATGCATGATCAACCTGATTGCCTTCAATGATGAGATAACTGGCTCTGTGGATATGGGGAAAGCGGTGGACGTGATATATCTTGACTTTAGCAAAGCTTTTGATATGATATCCCACAGTATTCTTGCCAGCAAGTTAAAAAAGTATGAATTGGATGAATGGACTATAAGGTAGATAGAAAGCTCAATGTCTAGTTAGTAGGAGCACTGCCAGCAGATTGAGGGAAGTGATTATTCCCCTCTATTCGGCACTGGTGAGGCCACATCTGGAGCATTGCGTCCAGTTTTGGGCCCCCCACTACAGAAAGGATGCGGACAAACTGGAGAGAGTCCAGCGGAGGGCAACAAAAATGATTAGGGGGCTGGAGCACATGACTTACAAGGAGAGGCTGAGGGAACTGGTCTTATTTAGTCTGCAGAAGAGAAGAATGAGGGGGGATTTGATAGCAGCCTTCAACTACTTGAAGGGGGGTTCCAAAGAGGATGGAGCTAGGCTGTACGCAGTGGTGGCAGATGAAGGAACAAGGAGCAATGGTCTCAAGTCACAGTGGGGGAGTTCTAGGTTGGATATTAAGAAAAACTATTTCACTAGGAGGGTGGTGAAGCAGTGGAATGGGTTACCTAAGGCGGTGGTGGAATCTTCATTCTTAGAGGTTTTTAAGGCCCAGCTTGACAAAGCCCTGGCTGGGATGATTTAGTTGGGGTTGTTTCTGCTTTCAGCAGGGGGCTGGACTAGATGACTTCCTGAGGGGTCTCCTCTTCTATGAATGGGGGTTGCTGTTAAGTGAAATTTCAGTTAACTAGGATGGAGGGAGTTTGGGTGCAGGAGGGGGCTTGGGGCAGCAGGTTGAGGAACAGGAGGGGGTGTGGGGTGCCAGATCTGGGGGGGGGGGGTCTCACTCCTGACTCCCCACAAGCAGTGACCTGTCCCAGCTGCTTCTAGGCGGAGGTGTGGCAGGCGGCTCTGCATGCTGCTCCCCCACCCCATGTGCTAGCTCCACAGCTCCCATTGGCTGGGAACCATGGCCAATGAGAGCTGTGGGGGCAGTGCTTGTGAGTGGAGGCAGCGTGCAGAGCTACCTGTTGTGTTTTCACCTAGGAGCAGCTGGGACAGGTCACTGCTTGCTGGGAGCTGCCCGAGGTGAATGCCCTCAGGATCCGGCATCCCACACTCCTTCCCATGCCTCAACCCGCTGCCCCAAGTCCCCTCCCACACCCAGATTCTCTCCCAGAGCCCACATGCCACACCCCCTCCCATGCCCCAATCCCCTGCTGGCCCTGCGCCAAACGGACTATGAACTGGAATTTCAATGAAGATCTTAAATGCTGGTTTATAGAGCTTTCTGGTTGGTGAAGTGCCAGACAAATGAGCTTTTACTCTATAATCTTTTGATCATAGTGGGTTTACAGTGTGTGTTGCTCATGTCATTCTGAACACATACAAACATTCTGATACTGAATAAAGTTCATAACCATAATTTTCTGCCTTCCAGCTATAATTTGCTCTAGTTATAATTCTCATTCTATAATTTGTTTTTCTTTGGCTGTCTCAGAGCATGTGCAACGAACCAAAAAAAAAAATTGTCAAATTCACTTTTAACCTGACAGTTCAGGTAGCACTTTGTATGAGCGTTGCATACTTTTTCTTCAAAGTTGCACAGACGTGATTGTTTTGTTAACGTGACTGACAAAATAAAATGTTTTCTTGTAATTCAAATAATTTGATTAATATAAATGTTCAACATCAACTATTTGGGGAAATAGTTGCTAACCTGTTCTGTTACTATTATCATTCAAGACGTTGCACATGCGCATTCCACTTCAAGTGTGTGTGTGCCCAGTGCACTTCCTTCAGAGATTTTTTCCTTAGCAGTATCCAATGGAGGTGGCACATGCGTCCTCTGCTGTGCAATGGTATAAAGAGGAGAGCCACTTCTGAGCCCCCTTGCTTCTTTCTTACTGGACCGACTGCAATACAGAGGGGATGGAGGCTGGGGCATGGAATGGGCATGTGTAACACATCTCGAAGAACAACTGTTATGGCACAAGTTAGTAACTGTTCTTTCTTCTTCCAGTGAGTGCACATGCCCATTCTACTTGAGGTGACTCAAAAGCAATTCAATCTGGAGGTGGGACTGGTGTTTGAATAATGACTGAAGGCCTGAATGTCCAAATCTGGCATCAGCTCTAGACTGCTGAGAAATGGCATATTGAGAAACAAAAGTATGTACTGAAAACCAAATTACAACTCTACAAATATCCAGTATAGGAACTAGAGATAGAAAGGCTGCATGTGAGCTCGCTTAACATGCGAGCGCTCTGTGCACTGGAATTACATTGACCATGTCATAGCAAAACATATACCTGAGGAAATCCATGATGTTGCAGACAGGATGAAGAGCCTTCCAGTCTCATCTCAAACAGCTGTGAGGAGGACCTAAACAGTTCAGTCCCATCGAAATAAAATGCTTATGCTCTTCTAACAACCTATGTGTAGCCTCTCCTCATCCTTATGAGCATGACGCTTAGAGAAGAAAGTTAGTAACTACAATGCCTGATTGATATGGAAGTGAGAAATTTTGGATCAGGGTGTAGTTGTAACTTATCCTTACAGAAGACTGTATAAAGCAGGTCAGATACCAGAGCTCTCAATTCTCCTACTCTCCTTGCAAAGGTAATAACCTTTTTTTTTTGTGGCAATCTTAACTGAAAGATGAAGCAACAAACAGATAAACCACTGGTTGAAAGGGTCGATCCATGAGCTTTGCTAACACCAGGTTTAAGTCCCAAGGGGAAATAGGATTCTCTACTTGGGTATATAACTGGTCCAGACCCTTCAAAAACCTCAGTGACATGGGATTGGATTATCAATTGGAGGGTGGAAGGCAGAAATAGTGGCTAGGTGCATCCTGATGGAGCTAATGGCAAAATGGCCTCCCCAACACATAGAAGATCATTGCTGTGTTGTCCATAAGAACTAGTAAATTCTTTCCCTTTTCATAGATTCTAAGGCCAGAAGGGACCATTATGATCATCTAGTCTGACCTCCAGTATAACCAAGCCATAGAAGATCATAATGGTCCCTTGATGTGGGGGAGGAAAGTGTGATAAATTAGATGAATGGCTTTCAATTATCTTACATTTATGTGGAGAACTAAATTCTAGACAGATCAGAGATCTTAAGTCTGCAGAGTTCCTCGGTGGGCTATCCAACCTTAGGTGGAAGCATCTGTAACCAGAGTCAAAGTAAGTTGTAGAGGAAGAAAAGGAACACCCACTCCTAGATTGGATGGTTCCATCCACCAGTCCAAAGAGACTAGGACTTCCGTGGGCACTTAAACCAACATAATCAGAGGATGATGAATCAGGGACTACACCAAGCTCCGTCATCTCTGCAGCTTCCTAGTTGCTGCCTGGCATGCAGAACCACGTATGTACACGAGGTCACATGACATAGCATATAATTGCTTCAGTCTTCTGTCATGCTAGGATGGGACTTCAGAGCTGATGAAATAGCCAGCATTGTCTAGAACCTGGTTTTCAGAATGATTGTCCAGCTTCTGTAGCATCTAAGACTGCTTCTATAAACCCTATTCTCTGAACACATAAGAGGATAAACTTTCCCTCACTGATTAGCAATCCCAGTGAGCTGAAAGTGGACTGTATCTTAGCCACATTGGATAAAAACTGGCTCTTGGATTGGACTCTCACCAGGGCCGGCTCTACAGTTTTTACCGCCCCAAGCAGTGTGCCGAATTGCCGGCGGGGGCAATCCATGTGCCCTTAGGGCAGCAGGCGTGTTTCCGTGGTGGCGACAATTCGGCGGCAGCTTCTATGCTTAGCTGAAGCCGCCGCGGACAGCTAAACATAGAAGCCGCCGCGGACAGCTAAACATAGAAGCTGCCGCAGAATTGCCCCCACCGCAGAAACGCGCCTGCCGCCCTAAGGGCACACGGACTGCCCCCCCCCTGCCCGCGGCAGCAATTTGGTGCGCTGCTTGGGGGCAAAACAACAGGGACTGCTGCCTCTTGCAGATTGCCACACCAAGCACCATCTTGGAATGCTGGTGACTGGAGCTGGCCCTGACTCTCACCAACTGGTCATCCAGGTACAGAAACACTTCACATCTGATTTCCTCAGGAACACAGCCACCACTGCCATGCATTTTGTAAAAACATATGGGGCCACAGAAAGGCCAAATGGCAGGACTGCAAACTGACAGTGAGATTGGTTGACCATAAATCCAAGGAATCTCCTATGTCTTTTATGTATTGCCACATGGAAGTATGTGTCCTCCAAGTCAAGGGCAGCATATCAATCAACAGGATCCAGGAAAGGGATAATTGAAACCAGAGTGACCATGCAAAGCTTTATTTTCTTTATGTATTTGTTCAGCTCTTGCAGGTCTAGTTTGAATCTGAGACTTCCTCATTTCCTTTTAGAATTAGGAAGTAACATGAATAAAACTCATTTCCCCTGTGTAAAAGAGAAACTTCTTCTATGGCTCCCAACAGACGGAGAGATTGTACCTCCCAAAGGAGAATCTCCTCATGAGTGGTCCCTAAGAACAGATGTGGAAAGGAGATATGGAGGGGTTAGAAATAAACTGGAGTGTATCCCAATTCCACCGTGCTTAAGACCCACTGTCTGTAGTGAAATGGGTCCAATAATGTAGCAAATCAGCTAGGTGGTTAGAAAAAATATATAGGAAAAGTTGGCAAACTGCTAAGCTGTCCTTGACAAGAATGTCAAAATGACTGGTGTTCCCAAGCTGCCTGGACAAGTTTGCAATGGAAGAAAAAGCAGGCAGAGATGGTCTCCTCCTATAACTTTCCCCTTCCTCCTAGATTGGTCCTGCTGGTGAGGCACCAAGAAAGCATAATGGTGGGATCAATGTGAATGAAACTGCTGCTTCTTTGGGAGAGGACTGTAAATACCCAAAGACTTCAGCATAGCCATACTTGGTCTTCTGCAAAATAGTGTGAGTCCTTCAAAAGGGAAATTCTGAATGGTCTCTTGGATCTCCTGAGGAAGATATGATGATTGGAGCCATGACCAACTATGCAATGTAATGGTCAATGCCATGGATCTGGCAGCAGAATTTCAGCATCGAATACAGCATGAAGTAAGGTCCTGGCTACCATACAAAACCCTCAACTACCAGTGCAAGAAACTCTTGTCTGGACTCCTCAGGCAGCAATGCTTGCTGATTAGAAATATGGAGTTGCAGTCCACCTGCAGAATAAATTTTTCTTCCAAGGAGATTGAGCTTCTTTGCATCTTTTGATTTTGCGGTAAATGCCTGCTGACCTACTGCTCTTTTTTTTGTTAACATCTGAACCTTGGGGTGGATATAAAAAAATGTAAAAACTTTGTGAGGGAACATAAGACCTCCATTCAGGTCTTTTAGCTATGGGAGGCAGGGAACATGGTGTTTGCCACCATAATTTTGTGGGCTCCAGAATAGTTTTATTTACGCCAAGTGCCACTCAAGAAGGCTCCACAGATCCCAATATATTAATCAACGTGTGTGAACTCTCCTGAATTACTTCCACTTATATATTTAGGGAGAAAACTACCCTCTCTAGGAAGTCCTGGTAAGCCCTGTAATCTGGGGTGAGGAAATAGCAGACACTACCACCTTGCTTTGCAGCAAGGATGAGGAAGTCAAGGTTGCCTAAAGTGGAGGTTTCCCCAATTTCTCCAAAGGTGGATTCACTGGGGCAGATTGCTCATGTTTGGCACCAAGCTCAGTACCGGGAGCAGCTTCTTGCAGCTTTGTGACACCTACTGGAGACTGTAGAGAGGGGAGGGTGTGCAGAGGATCTGGAGGCAGGAGAAAACCACATGGATTCCAATATGACCATTGATATGGCGCCGGAGCCCAATTACTGCCCGACCCAGGCTCCCTACTAGCCGACTAATACAGATCCTCTGCTGGATATCAACAGTGAAAACCTCTCAGAGGAGGGTGATGGCCTATGTGATGACCAGGACGTAGGAGTCAGCTTCCAGTTCAGACAACCTTAAATTATCTGATGAGAGACGTGTAGCGCCTGGGAGCTGTGACAGGAATCTGGGGAAGTTGGCATCAGAGATTGCCTCTAGAAGGCACTGTATGAGGGGGTACCAGAGTGTCTGGAGATGCCCATGGTATCAGGTGCTGAACTCTAGCATCTGGCAAGTCTGTATTGGTACTGGGAGACATCTCTTGAACCGTCAGCGAAGCAGACACCGAAAGACTCAGCGGATCACATGTTGCGGCATCTGTTGACGACACCAAGAGATTCTCATGCTGCTGCTGAGCCTCAGAGGATGGCACCTCTGACTGGAGCTCCCTTAGAGGTCAGTCTCAATGGTACTACCAGCACTGGAGTTGAGAACTCATCTGAGATGTTATCTGCAGCAGGGCGTGTCTTGGCATTGAACAAACTCTAACTTGCTCCTCACTTTATTTACTGTATGTTGGTGCTAGGGACCTTAATCTCCTGGAGCGGTGCTTCTAACCAAAGTAAAGGTGCTCAGTGTCTGCCCCAAGTGGGAAGGTTGTGAGGGCTGATGCAGGGCGGCCTCTGTAAGAAGATGGTTTAGTCTGACTTCGCTGTCCTTTTTAGTCCCAGACTTGAAGTCCTTGCAGATTTGGCACATGTTCCTGATGTGACCTTCTCTGAGGTACTTTAGGCACCTGGACCACATCAGCTTCTCGTAGTCATCACAAGGTTTGAAGCCTGGGGACCAAGACATATCTCTGGTACCGATCACTGGTACCCAGAATCCAGGGGAACTGAAATGTATGCTATTAGTAAAATACTACACTAAGACTAGGAACTATTAAATAGTTTTTTTCTGTTGTATATATCTGGTACTAAGAGGGAAATACTTGCAGCAGCAAAGCAGCACATTCCCACACCTGGTAATAAGGAACTGAGGGACATTGGGGGGCAGCTCTGCCCTTTATTTATACCATCGCTCGGCAGCAGAGCACTCATGTGCCACCCTGCTGGGTATCACTAAGAGAAAAATCTCTGATGCTAATGCACTTGGCATGTATACACCTGAAATGGAATGGACATATGCAATCATTTGAAGACAAACTAATGTTATGAGGGTCCAGTGTCTGGGTGGTCAAATATTAAAAGGTAGTGGAAGCACTTTCCTATTGTATTATTCATTGCAGTCCAGTTGCAATTTTTGATTATAAAATTTTGATTGCTGAGTTTACCATGCAAAGCATATTCAAAAACTTTCATTTTTTGTTAATTAAAGCAATGATGACTGTTTGTGCCTTATGTATTTTACTGAAGTGCTCGTGAAAACAGACACTATAATACTCTTTTCAAAGGACATATTACTAAAATAAAGTCCATGAACTAAGCAAAGAAAATACATTTTGTACTCCAGTGACCGTTCTGTACTGAAATGGGGCTTAGGTAATTATTTAATAAAATAGTTTGGATATAAGTGGCACCCTGATATAGTTGAAGATGCTTGCAGCACACCATTCAGTCAAGCTTCCCAATACAGGACAGCATTTAAACACATGCTTAATAGGGATAGACTTAAGCCCACGCTTAAATGCCTTCTTCAACCAGGTCCATAATGAATACCATTGTCAGGGCTATAAAAGCCTTTTTACTATTTAGGCCACTATTCTATATTACAACTTATATCAAATATTCATTAAAACAGTGAAAAAAATAATAAAAAACAGTGTTAAATTCCTTAACACAACTTTAAACAGTTAGCCCAGGCTCTCACTTGGGTGTTCCCCAGGGCTTAAATTCAGCCAGAGCTGTTTGAAGCAGAGCTCTGGTAAATATTTTCAAACCCAATGGAGTATTTGTAGCATACCAAAGTGGGGGCTCTGGGAAATATCTGATGAGAATTTAAGCCTTGATGTTACCCCTAACTCCCCACCCTCCTGTCTACACTCAAAAACCTCTAACCCAAATTTAATGGAGTCTTCAACCCACGCTAATTGGCTTGGTTGTTACAGTTTGGGTTCTGTTTTCACTCAGGCTGGTAACCTGCTCTGCAGTGCAGACACAGGCTAAATCACTCAGGCTGACAGTCCTTCTGTCTTCCTGCAATTACCTATGTGCGCGAAAGGACTGATAAGTTCCCCCATAATTCACTGAAAAAGATCAGAGAAGCTCAAATAACCAGGGATATGCCCTGAGAAGTCCTAATGACACACAGTGAGGATCCAGTAAGTTGGGAAGGTCTTTGCTGTATGGCTATTTACCTGGGCTAACTCTGCAGACATACCCCAGTAATCTGAGTGGGGCTATCAAGAGTGACGCACGACACAGAAGTGCTCAGTAGGTCTATGGCCTAAGTCTATCTTAAAAAGGAACTGGCTGCGATTCCAGTCCCTACAATTTACTGGCAGTAGCAAAACTTCAACAAATAAACAATGAGGCTCAAACATCACTTCTTCTTTCAGTCCATGCTCCTGATGATTAGCTAAGGGGGCTGGGGACTACAGGATAGTTTCCACTCTGAAATACTAAAGATCAGTATCTGTTTTAGGGAGAACAGTGGCAACTCATTATTTGAAGGGAGAGACCATTTCTACATCTATTGAATCACAACATTCTCCACTGACTCCACAATATTATTATTCCTAATCTATATTTGGATTAAACAACAAGAAATTATCTCAATAGATATAATAAGAACATTAATTCATAGTAGTACATTTTCTAAGTGTTGCATAGAGTTTACCTAAGTGACTCCCATTGACTTTAGTGGTTGTTCTGTTTCTAAACTGTCATGCAATGCACATCTATAATGTACACATAAGCATTATAAAAACCACAGAAAATTAAAATGAGCTGAAATACAAACTGACTGAAAACTCTTTACAAAATAATGTTGAGTGACTACCTCTTGATGGAAAGTTGCACAATCTCCAGTAGTTAATCACAAATGAAATTCTGACGGTTAAAACAGATTTATAGCCACATCACAGAATTTATGCCCAAGACGGCCAGGGTTTTTTTCTTACAGAGGATAGCAATTAAATTAGTAAGTCTGCTGAAGCAGTTTTTCAAATGACCAGGGGATAGTTTTATGGTCAATGCACAATGTATCTCGTAACAAAGAATGGCATTTAGTAGAAGTGCTGAACTAACAGGGAATCCTTCTAGTCAAATGCCTTGCACCGCACAAAACTAAATTTCCTAGATGTGGATCCAAAATGATGTTACTCCTATATTCAGCTGAGCAGCACCTCTAAAGTACCCTGGGTTGTGTGGAGGGCTCCAGATTTAGGGCAGGTTTTTCCTGCGCCTCTGCACTAAATCAGAGCCACTCCACTGGATCAAAGCCACTCCACATTGTATTAGGTCTTCTGCTCCCCTTCTTCCTCTCCCTTTAAAAGGAACAAAGAGAGGCCTCTGAGGGTGTGACATCTTCCTCATCCATCCCTCCACCTATCCAAACATCAACTCCAAGCTGATGAATATAAGAGAAAAAGTTACTTACTATATAGTAAAAAACAGTTACCCACCTTTTAGTAACTGTTGTTCTTTGAGATGTGTTGTTCATGTCAATTCAAAGTAGGTGTGCGCACGCTGCGTGCACGCCAGCCGGAAGATTTTCCCCACGCCCGTAGGGTCGGCCCTGGTGCCCCCTGGAGTGACGCCACTACGGCGCCCTATAAAGGAGCCCACCGACCCTTCATCCCCTCAGTTCCTTCTTGCCAGTTCCTTCTGGCACTCCGACAGAGGGGCAGGAGGGTGGGTATTGGAATGGACATGAACAACACATCTCAAAGAACAACAGTTACTAAAAGGTGGGTAACCATTTTTTTCTTCTTCGAGTGGTTGTTCACTTCCATTCAAAGTAGGTGACTCATAAGCCTAACCTTAGGTGGTGGGGTCGGAGGTCACTGCTGACTGTAGTACTGCACGACCGAAGGCGGCATCACCCCTAGCCTGGTGAGTGATGGCATAGTGCGATGTGAACGTGTGGATGGAGGACCACGTGGCAGCTCTACAAATCTCCTGAGTCGGGATCTGAGCCAGGAACGCCGTGGAGGAGGCCTGTGCCCTGGTAGAGTGGGCCGTAACCGGAGGAATAGGAGTTTTGGCTATACGATAGCATTCCCGTATGCAGGCCGTGATCCATGAAGAGATCCTCTGAGAGGAGCCAGGGAGCCGCTTCATTCTATCTGCCACTGCGATGAAGAGCTGGGTTGATCATCTAAACGGCTTTGTCCGTTCAACATAAAAGGATAGGGCCCTGCGAACATCCAGGGAATGCAGCCTCTGCTCCTTATCGGAAGAATGTGGCTTTGGATAAAACACCAATAGGAAGATATCTTGTCCCATATGGAACTGGGAGACAACCTTGGAAAGGAAAGCCGGGTGAGGTCTAAGTTGGACCTTGTCCTTACAGAAGACAGTGTACGGAGGATCGGATGTCAGTGACCTGAGCTCTGATACCCTCCTTGCCGAGGTGATCGCTACAAGAAAAGCGACCTTGTATGACAGGTACAGCAGAAAGCATGAAGCCAGGGGCTCGAAGGGAGGACCCGTGAGGATGGAGAGGACCAGGTTCAGGTCCCAGGTAGGCACTAGTTGACGGACATGTGGGAATAGCCTGTCCATGTCCTTAAGGAAACGACCAACCAGCGGGTTTGCGAACACTGAGGTGCCCCCTTCTCCTGGGTGGAAAGCCGAGATGGCCGCTAAGTGAACTCGAACCGAGGAGAGGGTAAGGCCCAACTGTCTCAGGTGGAGCAGATAGTCTAAGATAATGGGAATTGGAGCCCGCAACGGTTCCTGCCCTCGCCGACCGGACCAGGTGGAGAAGGCTTTCCATTTGGCCAGGTAGGTGGTCCTGGTCGAGGGTTTTCTGCTACTGAGGAGCACTTGTCTGACCTATTGGGAGCACTGCATCTCCACTGGGTTCAACCATGGAGCAACCAGGCTGTGAGGCGGAGAGATTGCAAGTTCGGGTGGCAAAGGCAGCCCTGGTCCTGCATGATCAGGTCCGGAAGCAGGGGCAGTGTCAGGGGCGCTCGGGTGGACACGTGCAGGAACGACGTGTACCAATGTTGGCGCGGCCACGCTGGTGTTATCAGGATTACATGGGCGTGATCCCTGCGGATCTTGAGAATTACCCTGTGTACCAAGGGAAATGGAGGAAATGCGTAGAGCAGCCCTTCCTTCCACGACAGGAGGAAGGCATCTGACAGAGACTGTGAGCTGTGGCTCCAGAGGGAGCAAAACCACCGACACTTCCTGTTTTCCTTTGAAGCAAACAGGTCTAACTGGGGCTAGAAGATTGAGCACACTACGTCCTGACGAAGGGACCACTCGTGACCCCGGTAAGAGCGGCTGAGGGCATCCACCAGGCCATTCTGTTCCCCCGGGAGGTAGAACGCCGTCAGGTGGGTAGCTTTCTGAACGCAAAAGGCCCACAGTGTGAGGGCTTCCCTGCACAGGGGAGAGGAGCATGTACCCCCATTTGTTGATATAGAAGACCGCTGACGTGTTGTCCGTGAGGACTGAGACACATCTGCCGGCCAGGTGAGATTGGAAGATAAGACAAGCCAGGTGAACAGCTCTCAGCTCCCTCACGTTGATATGTAACTTGAGGTCCTCCTGAGACCACAAGCCCTATGTCCTGAGATCCCCCAAGTGCGCTCCTCATCCCCGATCTGAGGCATCCGTCACCAGGGAGAGGGAGAGTTGAGGGGTGGCGAAGGGAACACCCAAGCACACCTTCTGTGGGTTTAGCCACCTTTGGAGAGAGCTCAGCACCACCTGGGGAAGAGTCACCACTGAGTCCAGGGGATCCCTGGCCGGGCGGTATACCGTCGCTAGCCAGGATTGTAGTGGGCGGAGCTGAAGTCTGGAATGGCTCACAACGTAGGTGCACATTGCTATGTGGTCCAACAGCTTGAGGCAGTTTCTTGCCATGGTGGTCGGGGCCGGACATGGACCGGAACCTGGACTCTGGAAGATACGCTCTGGTGTGTGCTGAGCCCAGAACCGCCCCTATAAATTCTATCCTATGGGTAGGAGACAGGGTAGGCTTGGTCTCGTTTAAGAGGAGGCCGAGCTCGAGAAAGGTCCGCCTGATGAAAAGCACCTGAGCTTCCACCTGCTCCTTGGAACGACCTTTTATAAGCCAATCGTCCATGTAGGGGAATACCTGGATACCCCGCTTGCGTAGAAAGGCTGCCACGACTGCCATGCACTTCGTGAAGACCCTTGGTGCCGCCGATAGGCCAAATGGGAGCACTGTGAACTGCAGATGGGCATCGGCCACGACAAACCTGAGGTACCGACGGTGTCGAGGGATTATGGCAATATGGAAATATGCGTCCTTTAAGTCGAGGGCAGCATAACAATCTCCTGGATCCAAGGAGGGAATGATCTAAGACAGAGAGACCATGCGGAACCTAAGCTTTTTCACGAACTTGTTCAGCCACCGCAAGTCCAGGATGGGCCTGAGGCCCCCTTTTGCCTTCAGTTTTAGAAAATACCAGAGTAGAAGCCTCTGCCTCTGAGCTCCAGAGGAACTTCCTCCACTGCCCCCGCTGTGAGGAGGGACGACAATTCCTGAATTAGAAGTTGCTCGTGAGAGGGGTCCCTGAAGAGGGACGGGGAGCGGGGCTGATGGGGCAGTAGGGAGGAAAACTGGATAGAATATCCCCTCTCTACCGTGTGAAGCACCCAACTGTCCGACGATTCGGGACCAGACATGGTAGAAAGGGGACTGACGTGACCCAAAGGTAGGGAAAGAAGAATCTGGAGTCCTGATCAGTAGGCCATCCTCGACCATACCATCAAATAGGGGGCCTAGGCCCCGACGACGGTCTCGGTTGGCCGGATGCCTGGCCGGAGGGGTGGTGCTGGTGGCGCCTCCGCCCATTCCTGCCCCGTCTGCGCCCAACCTCTGGACAATTCTGAGGCTGGTAAGGGCGCAGGGCCGCTTGCAGCCTAAACTGCCTACGTTAGGTTGCCGGGGTATGCAGGCCTAGCAAGCGAAGCGTAGCCCTCAAGTCCTTTAGACTATGCAGACGCTTATCCATCAGGTCCAAAAACAGCATCTGCCCTTCGAAAGGGAGGTCCTGGATAGTCTGCTGGACTTCATAGGGGAGGCCCGAGACCTGGAGCCAGGCTCCCCGCCTCATGACCAGACCTGTTGCCATGGAGCGTGAGGCCGAGCCCGCTGCATCTAGGGAGCCTCAAGGGAGGCTCAGAAGATGAGCTTTCTCTCTTCCACCAAGGCCAAAAACTCTGCCCTCGAATCCTGGGGAAGGAGCTCGGTAAACTTCGACATGGCCAAACACGTGTTATGACCGTATCAGCTTATGACAGCCTGCCGGTTGGCTATTAGTAGTTGAAGGCCTACCGTGGAGTACACCTTTCTACCAAAGAGGTCGAGCCTTTTGGCGTCCCTGTTCTTTGGCGTTGACACTTGAAACCCCTGACGCTCCCTTTGGTTGGCCGTGTCTACCACCAGGGAGTCCGGGGAAGGGTGGGTGTACAAATGCTCATGCCCCTTCGAGGGCACAAAATAATGCCTCTCTGTTTTCTCGGCAGTAGGGGCCAATGAGGCTGGCGTTTGCCATAAGGTGCAGGATGCGTCCTCTATGGTCTTGATCAATGGTAGGGCCACCCTGGAGGTTCTCAATGGAGCCAGGATGTACACTACTGGATCTACGTCCACCTCAATTTCCTCAGCCTGGACTGCGAGGCTCTGAGCCGCTCATCTGAGCAGTTGCTGAAGGACCCTAGTGTCTTCCAGGGCTGGTGCCGTGGCCGTGCCCGTGATCACCTCATCCGGGGAAGAAGAGGAGGAAATCACTTGGATCGGCCCATCCTCTGGCGCTTCCAGCCCTTTGGGGTCTGGCGGCACACAGTACCAAGGTTGCAGGGCCGGTGCCAGTTCCAAATGCGGCACCGCGGCCGGTACCGGGGTCGCCAATGAATAGCTTGGCGTGTCTGGCGGCACCTATTGAGCATGAACTGTGGTCGCCGCTGGTGTCAATGCCTGGCTAGGGGGTGCTGAACTTAGATGCGGCACACACCTGCCCGGCGATGGTGCTGGTGGAGGAGGCAACTGCGCCAGGGCCATCGATGCCGAGAAGATCGAGGCCGACCTGGAGCGAGGACCAAACACCTGGCCCACCGACTGGTGGTAGGCCCACAGGGTCCAAAACGGCCACTGAGAAGGCAGTTGCCATTGCTGCTGCCACTGAGGTGGGTGCCACTGGTGGCTCACCCTCGAAGTCGATCTCCTGCTCCGCAACCGGCTGGAGTGATACGAGTCTGCCTCTGAGTCTGAGATCTCTGAATAAGAGGACCTGGGGGGAGCGGCGCGGAGGCAGGGAGCTATCTCTCTGGTCTGGTGCCACTCAGGGAGCGCGGGACAGAGATGGAGGCGACAGCATGGCCGGCTTGCCCCTAGACTGTACTGGGGGATGATCTAGGGTTGGAAACTCCCTACCACGATGCGGGGAGGCCGGTATTGGGAGTCTTGGCAGGTCTGAGGCTGCCTCGAATGCCTCCGGTGTCGAGGGGGGACGCACGTCTCCGCTAAGGCCTGGGGATGATGGTCGCTCCGGATTTGACCGTACTCTCTCCGGTGCGGGAGTCGACGGAGCAGCCAGAGGCTGTAGCTCAGCCTGTCCACTTGTACCAGCGGATGGCATTGTCCTGTGGAGGTCCTGGTGGGGTGATCGCTCCCTCAACGACCTCTTCTTCTTAGCGGGCACTGGGAAGGCCAAGTGGTGCTGCACTGAGGCCGTCTTCTTATGACCCGATTCCCTCCGGTGCCAGGTTTTAGATGATTTGGGCTGGGTCCTAAGTCCTGATGCCGGTGCCGGGGCGCTCCATGCTGGGCACTGCGTTGGCCGGCTCCAGGTCCACAGATGGCCACAAAGCAGCCTCCATCAGAAGAACTCTAAGTCTTTGTGCTCTGTCTTTGAGAGTTCTGGAATGGAAGCCCGTGCAAATAGTGCATCAGTCCCTTTGGTGGCTCTCCCCAAGGCACCGCAGACAAGCAGAGTGTGGGTCACTCTTTGGCATGAACTTTCCGCAGTCCTTGCAGAGTTTAAACCCGGGAGACCCGGGCATGCCCCGGCGGGGCGACAAGTAGGTGGGGAGCGGGAACCCCCAACAGCAAAGAACTATGTACAACTAATCTAGATAGACTAACTATATACACGAAGTATATACACTAGGTTTTATGGACACTGCTAAACTTGCTATCAGCAAGCGAAGTTCCAGCGGTAAGAATGAACTGAGGGGGTGGAGGGTCGACGGGCCCCTTTATAGGGTGCCGTAGTGGCGTCACTCCAGAGGGTGCCAGGGCCGACTCTACGGGCACTGCTAGGGGAAAATCTTCCGGCTGGCATGCACGTGGCGCGTGCACACCTACTTTGAATGGACATGAACAACCACTCGAAGAAAAACAGGAAGTTCTTTGATACGTGTGGTCCCTACCTGTATTCCACTGTGCGTACACATGCACTCTGTGTGCTCAGAGTCAGAGAATTTTGAAAGCGGTGTCTATTGGTCTGCACATGTGTCCTGACTCACCTCATGCCTCTGAGCAAGGAGATTAACTGCCTCTTTAGATCCTTCTCCACCTGAAATCACAGAAGATACGAAGTAGAGGGGAAGGAAAGTGGTTAGTGGAATTCTTCTAGGAACCACACGTCTCGAAGAACCTCCAGTTACTATAGTACAAGGTAAGTAACTCTCTTTTTATTCAAGTGTTGGTGCCTATGTGTATTCCACTGTGGGTGATTGACAAGTAGTACTCAAACACAGGAGGGTGAGAGGTCATAGATGGCAGAGTGGAATGAAGGACTAAAGTTCCAAAAGATGCATCAGCAGAAGAGTCCTGTACCAAGATATAGTGTCTAGAAAAAGTGTGGTCTGAGCTCCACATAGCTGTCTTACAAATATCAAGTAGAGGGATCTCTTGAAGCATCACCATAGATGTTGCTTGTGCTCTTCTGAAATGAGTTCCTACCCCATGAGGAGGGGAAAGATTAGACTGATAGCATAGTGAAATACAGCCTGAGATCCAGGTTAAGATTCTTTGAGATATGGCCTGACTCCTGACCCTTTCCTCTATGAACACAAATAGTCTAGGGGACTTCCTGATTGGTTTCATTCCCTGCAAGTAAAAGATTAAGGCTTGCTGAATGTCGAGGGACAAGAGACTCCTTTCTACTGAGGATGTGTGAGGTTTTGGAAGAATACAGTTAAGTGGATAGGCTAGTTCTGATTAAACTGAGAGATTACTTTGAGGGTGAAGTTAGGATATAAGCATAATGAAACCTTGTCCTTACTGAATATCGTGGAAGAAGGATCTGCCACCAATTCCCCAAGCTCACTAACCCTCCTGGCTGAAGTGATGGCTACCAGGAATTCAACTTTAATGGACAGGAGTGACATGAAGCAAGAAGCTTGCAACAGCATTGAAAAGTACCGCTTTCAATTTATGCACTGGCTGTCTTGGTGCTCCAGTCCCAAGATAGGGATATGCATTCCATCTATCACCCCACCACAGTTAGGGAATCCCATTGCAGCAAAGCCATCCACTATGACCTGCATATTTCCCAGAGTCACTACCCTCGATAGCAGCAGCTCAGTGATTGCATTGGCTACTTGGATCAGAGCAGCCCTCACAGTAGATTTGCCCAATCCAAATTGATTCAAGACTGACCAGTAGCTGTCTGGCATTGCAAGCTTCCACAGGGCTATCGCCACTCACTTCTCAACTGTGAAGGCTGCTCTCATCTTGATATTCTTGCGCTTCAGGGCAGGGGAAAGAAAGTCACAAAGTTCCATGAAAGTGCCTTTACACATGTGAAAGTTTTGCAGCCACTAGGAATCATCCCAGACCTGCAACACTATGCGGTCCCACTAGTCTGTGCTTGTTTCCCAGGTGTCTGCAAGAGAGCAGGAGAGCAGAGTGGCAGCGGAAGCGTGACGATGGTTTGCAGCCCTGTTGCACCGTCTGCTGCCAGAGCAGGAGAGCAGAGTGGCAGCGGAAGCGTGACGATGGTTTGCAGCTCTACTGCACCATCTGCCGCCAGCAGCACCCAGGACACAACAGCGGTGGCTGAGCTGAGCAGGCTGCACACTTGCCGTGGTATGGTGTCTGTGCGGAAAAAAGGCGCGAAACGATTGTCTACAGTTGCTCTGACAGAAGGAGGGACAACTGACGACATGTACCCAAAACAACTTGTGACAATGTTTTCGCCCCATCAGGCAGTGGAAGCTCAACTCAGAATTGCAATGGGTGGCGGAGACTGCGGGATAGCTACTCACAGTGCAACGCTCTGAAAGTCGACACCAGCCTTGGTATTGTGGATGCACTCCGCTGATTTGATGCATTTAGTGGGGACACACACAACTGACTGCATAAAATCACTTCCTAAAAAAAATGACTTCTATAAATTTGACCTAATTTTGTACTGTAGACATACCCTCAGTGCATACTGACAGAACAAGGTGCAAGTCCCATTGAGGAGTAAGCTTTTTTATAGGGCGAAAAGTTCTGATTAGGCCTTTCCAGAATCTGCTAGTCAGAGGGTGTGTGAAGAGCAAAGGCAGATAGCATGCACTGATTGCTGCCAAGTGGACCTGTAAGGAAATGACAGATAAACCTATAGTCTTCAAGGAAAGAATACAGTCCAGAATGAAAGGAATATTTGTGGCTTCTAGAGAAACACATCTTCAATGTGCCCAGATAAAGAAACGCTTCCACCTTCCTCCTATTAGAAAGGATGTTCTGTACAGCTTCAGAACATGACTTCTCTAAGGATGATGCCTATTAGGCTTGATGTGAAGCGGTTGTGGGTTGTAATGTCTGATCAAGCCATTCTCCTGAGTCAGGAGACCAGGAAACATAGGAATAATTATTGGTGCCTGAGATAACATGTGTAGGAGGTTTGGAAACCATAACTGTCTGGGCCAGTTGGAGGCAAAGAGAATAACTTGTGTTCTGTCCAGCAGAATCATGCACAAAACTTGAGGCAGGAGTGGTAATGAAGGGAAATCATAGATCAGATGATCTGACCATGGATGGAGTAGAGTGGCACCCTGTGACTGGCAACACAGGAGAACAGCATATGATGTTCATAGCCTGAAATTTGTCTTTCAGCAAGTGAACCCTTGCCATGATGGCATTTAAGGATCCCCAGATGAAGAGCAAAGACTGTGTAGGGTTGAGAATGGATTTTTTAGCATTTATGCCCCAGGGAGAACACTGGTAGCATTTTCAAAGTCAATATCTGGGCCGCTTGGTGTAATCTGGAGATAAGGAGACAATCATCAAAGTAGTGGAAGATTGTGAAACCACGGCATTTGGTTCAGACTACTACAACAGAGAACACTTTGGTAAAGACTGTGTGGACATGGCATCTGAAATCTGAAAAAGCATCACCGAACAGAATGAATGTCTATGTGAAAGTATGTGTTCTTCATGTCCATATTTAAACCATGTCTTTTTTCAGGCATGGAAATTTATAGATGCCAATGGGACCATGAAAAACTTGTTTGCTAATAAAGCAGTGCATTACAATGGCTGTAGTAACTGTCCTGGAAGATATATCAGCTGCACTTACTGCTAATTGGAGAGTGGTCCTGGAAATCATTTTGCCTTTCTCCATAGGAATCTAGAAATGAGCTCTGTCCTACTGTTGAAAACTGTCGAAGTCCATGGATTTCAAATAATTCAGGAAGTCTTACTTAGCCAGTAGTGCTTGGGTGCAAGGGAATGGAGAAATCGGAGTCACTGCCTCATCTGGTGATGACGACAGCAATCTTGCCATACCTGGTGGAACTTTTGGATCCAGTGCAGATTCCGCCTAAGTGGGATCTGGAGGAAGTTCTGGTTGTCCCCTCAAAGGGGAGGGAAGGTGTGACTTCCTAGCAGACTGGACCAACGCCGTGGAATGGTGCTGGTCCCATGCCCCCAGTCTGGCCAACAGGATGGGTTGAATGGGAGTTGCAGTGCTCCTCAAGGCAAAGGACACCAACAGTTACGAGGTGGATGATGAGGTGGAGGTTAGTTCCAAGCTGGCCCGAGTCTTCTGACTGGGAAGATGTGTCTTGGATGAGCAGGGCATAATGGCTTATCAGGCAGCTCGGTATTTCCTGGTGAGGAGAAAACCGATTCTGGTTCCAACAGTAGTACTGATGGTGCCACTGGAGGGAAATTATAGTCTGAAGATGGTATGGGAGACAAATTCCTTCCAAAGGCAAGCTCCTCTGCTGGAATCGTAACCTTTCTCAAAAGGGAGAAACCCAAAAGTAGAGGAAGATTCCAGGTCTAGGAGAGTGAAAATGTCCTCAGGAAGAGCGTAGGTCTCGGCTCTTCCTGTAGCGATAGGGGTCCTGTCTGCCTGAACTGCCAGAGGAACTGTAGAGAGTTTGTACTACAAACACTGAAGAAAAACATGGAACTGCAGGTGACCAATGATCTCAGCTACTGGCCTTTGTTGATGCCAGTGAATCCTGAAGTTTGTGGCTGGGAGGTACCAGAGACACCAGTACTGTGATGGAGCTCTAGACCGGTAGGCTTTCTTATTGTGCCTCTGAGATTTAGGATCTATTAAGTTCTTTTGGGCTGAGCTAGTGCTTGGTTTAGACAGGGCTGGGTCTAACGTCTTCGAAGTGGATTTGGAGGATGACTTAGCCTCATGCTTATGGAAATGCTTCCTGCTGTCCTGACAAGACTCCATCTTGGGGATTTGCGTGTGGGTAGACTCTGACACTTCTGATTCCGACTTCATGGCAGCAGGTGTTCTCCTTGCTGATTTAGGCCAATGTACTGTGGGAGTGTCCCTCAGCCTGGGTCCAATTGCAGTCTTGTGGCCATTTCCCTTAGGTGCTTCCTAAGGTGAAATTACCACCCTTCCTGGGTACAGCTGGGGAATGAATGGCAGATACTTCACTCTGCTGCGATGCAGGCTTCCCCAAGGCACTACAAGCAGCATTGGTGGTCATCTCTGACTGAGAATGATCACAGGCAGGAAGCACAAATTTTAAAGTCTGGAGTTTTGGACATGGTCCAGTATCCAAACAGGATACAGGATGGGGGCAAGGGGTTCCCCCAGATCAGGGAGACTGACTACTAATTAAAAAACATTAAACTAACAGATAAAAAACTTTACAACTCCAGAATATAAAATCTATATACATATATCTTGATATATTTTCAAAGATAAGGAAGAAAGCTGAACCTTCGGACAGTGGAGGTTCTGACCTTGACCATACAATGTTGAGAAGGAACTGGATAGGTTCCGCCTCTCCCTTTATCTCCTTAGTGGGAGGCACAGAGTTAGCCAGGGCTCATACGCAGACCTAAGGACACCACTTTTAAAATTCCCTGGCTCCGGCTGCATGGAGCACATTCATAATCGTGGTGGAATACACACAGGGCCCAGCATTCAAAGAAGAAAGTCAACTGTAGATAAAGAAAGCCAGCACCATCCATGGCCTGATACACCTGAGACATGAATAAATAACATTGCCAGCATTGGACCAGGATACCTTACCCTACTAGGACACATGGTAAAACAAAATCCTGTCAAGGTCTATGTCAAAGTCTAACCCTAAAACACACCACTTGGATGTACACAAATAGTCTACAAGATACAGGACAAGTCCAGCGTGGTCCATCCTTTTAGATTACTGATTGACATCTCCACTTGTTTCATATTTGAGCTAACAAAGTTTCTATTAAGCCCGATACTGGAGTGCTCAAGACCTGTTAGACTCACCTAAATAACACCTTTAAAAAAAAAAAAAAGCCTGAAGTCTCACATCTACTCTGAGTAAGCCTCTTATCCATTTCAACAGAAAGGAAAAGATTCAATACATAATGAATCATACTCAATAATAATCAACTCACCTCTCAATCTTCTTGCTGATAAACTACACAGATTGAGGTCTTTAAGACCATCAATGTAAGGCATTTTTTCCATATCTCAAATTATTTTTGTGGCTCTTTTCTGCATCCTCTCCAATTTTTTCATCATCCTTTTAAAAATGTGGACAACACAATTGGTTGGAGTATTCTGGTCATCAATGCCAGAAACAGAAGTAAAAATCACTATTCCCATTTATATATCCAAGGATAACATTAAGATATTATTTTTAAATGTACTAAGCATCCAGCATCTCCCTGAAGCAAATATAACTTTATTTTTATGAAGAGATCGAACAGTAATCAGGATATTATGGTTTTTCCTTAATCTTTTGAGAAGTGCTGTGAGGCCTTTCATGTTTACCTGGACAACCATCAAAGATGGTCTTAAGAGTCCTCCTATTATCTCATCTAAAATATAGCTTCTCTTACAGTAAATAACACTTAATATTGTACATCAATGTCAGTAATGAGTATGAATCTATGTCCTGGTGCAGAATTTGAACACAGGAACTTTTGCATACAGGTAAATCATAACTGTCATGATCATAACCATCCCTTCTGGGCTTAAAATCCATTAACAAAATATTATAGGTGGGGATGGTATCACTACCTTTTAAGATTCTCCAACACTTCCCATTATAAGATCCTATTTTCAGTTGCCTAGTGATATTTTCAAAATCACCCTAGGAGCCTAATTCATCTAGGTATTAGAGGCCTAGGCTCTCTTGAAAAATCACACACTACATACTTTTAAAAATCTGGCTCTAGGGCTGGCACTGTTAGGAGTACGCTAGTCTGCTTACCTGCTAGTTTAACCCCCCAGACAGTCTAACAAGTGCAGCTGGGCCCCAGCTGAGCCACCTGATTGGCCAAACCACCTGATCAGCTGAGGGGATCAGCAGACCAGCTCTTGAGACCAGTAGCAGCTGAGGGTACTGGTTACTCAAAATATTCACCTTTGGCTGAATTAGCCTCTTCTCCTGTCTTGTTCCACTGTTGCTCCTGCCTTGCCTCACCTCAGGTAACCTGACTGTGACCTTCGGCTCTGATTCCTGACCTTGGCTCCAACCCTTAACTCTGGTATCTGGCCTCTGACTTGAGTCTGGTATCTGGTCTCTGACCCTTGGCTCTGATTCTTGACTTCAGTTCCGATCCCTGGCTCTGATATTTGGCCTTTAACTCTGGTTTTGACCCTTGGCCCCAATGCCTGGCTTCTCACTCCACTGTGACCATCGTTCCTATTTTTGGCTACCAATTCTGGCTCTAGCCACTAAGCCTGACTTCTGCTCTAACCACTAGGTCCAACCACCCTCATCTCAGTCCCTGACGCACATACTGAGCAAGGATAAAACAATGCAGAATGCTGCTCATTAACTAAGACTGTCGACTCTGTGTACTGAATGAGAAAGGGATCCTGTGGAAAAAAATGGTATATGATCATGTAATTAAAGCCTGTATCACAATGCATATGCACAAGGGGGCCAGATTAAGATTGCATAGGCATTGTTAATTCTGGCATCTCCTAACTTTTGAGTGTTTCACTTTGCAATCTTAATAATGTTCTTTTAACATAGATTTTTGTGTGTAATATTACATGCCATACTAATATAGTCCAAATATATATGCAGTATGTAAATTACTACTTTTCAGTACAAAAAAATCTGCCATGACTAAAAGCAATAGAAAGAAAGAAAACAAGGTAATCCAAATATAAAAACTGCCAACAATAATAATAATAACAATAATAATCTGTTTTTAGCATGGTGAAAGGATTATACAGAACCATGAGAATTTTCAAATAATCAACCTGATTTATATATGGAAAACTAGGCAAAACAGCATTTATATTAAAAATCAAAACTGAAATTTATTCATGAATAGTTCATCTAATATATATGGAAACTACTGAGAACTTGCTATCTGATTTTTCATTCTCGGTGAAAACATCTCGTATCAGATATACCATCTTGTTCTTGGCTTTGGGAAAAGTGAAATGTGTACAATAACATAATTAGTAAAGATATAGTGATCACCTGAAGAAAGTCAATATTTACCTATCCACAATTACCAAAATCTAATAGTATCTGAGATTCTAACATTATGGCATATTCTAATTATGATGGCACATTCTAGCTTAATATTGACTACTGTATTATATCAAAAGAAAATAAATTCTGGGGAATTAAGAAATCTAACAGGCATGATGTGATGTGACAAAGTATTAAATCTGTAAGGGGAGGGAGAATTGACCTTTGTAAAGATGTAATTTTTCCTTTGAAAAAGAAAAACACAACGGATAGTAAAGAGTCTAATGTGTGTTCACATGAAACTCCTCACAGACTTTTGGATTTGAAAATGAAAAAGTGGAATTGAAATAAATAATAGTCAGGGCTAGATCATTCCTTCCTATTGAAAACCCATAGACAGGGAGTGCTGGGGATGGGAAAGCTCCAAAGTTTGCCCCTCCCTCTATTCACCCACAGAACAAACAGGAGGATCTGCCCTCAAGAACTTCCAGTTACAGCAGAAAATACTATTTCTCAAATATATATGTGATCATGTGTTACAGGTTGGGTTAAACCTTGTTATGATCCAGGAGTAACCACTGCCTTATATTCTGAATAAATGCAAAGAAGCCATTGTAAAGAATTCACTGAAACAATAGCAGTGGCAACGAAAACACTGGCACATGAAAAAGTTTGATTAGAAGTTGAACTAAGTTGCCCAAGGGGGTTCAAATGCCAGAGCTAAAGTTTGGATTGGTGGAACCGTTTTTGTCTGTATGTCAGAGAGAGAGAGAGAGAGAGAGAGAGACTGTGTGCAAAGAAAACACAGAAGAAAGACACACAAGAGACAGAATCAGAAGGAGCAGAAAATGAGACAGCCTGAACAAGCAGTTTGTACCACAACCCTGAGAAAAGCACAGAGAGAGCTTTGGAGAGGTATAGGCTGACAGAGGTCGAGTATTGTGATCAAGAACACTGTCTCCTGTTTGGTTCCTCTTGCATTCAGAGAAACAGGACTTTGTATATTTTTCGTAAATAAACAAGATTGCATCAAAAGTACCAGACTCCTTTACCAATTTCTCCTCCAAACTGAACAACCTGTAAGACTCAGAATTTTTGGCTAGCCATTTGGGTCCAAAGGAGTAACACACGTAATAGGACTATATTGTTATTCAAAAGAACAAAGGTGCAGAGCCAACGCTGCAGACACATTACCTGAAATTTGTGCACTTAATGAAGCAACTGTGACATTCTTTTAAGAGATTTTTATATGAAATAGGTGTGCTTATTTTTCCAATTACAGAACAGCAAAAAAATATACACTTTTATTGGTCATTTTTTATAATGATACACAGAAAAAAATAGCATAAAAGAAATTGCAGTTAGGAGATTAAAAGTTTGTAAGAACATAAGAAAATATATATAGTCTAGTAAATTATATAGTCTAGTAAATTATTTTTCCCAAAGAACTGTTATGTAACATCAACAAAAAAAATTATGTCCCCTACAGCTAGTTATGCCAAATAAAGCAGTATACTCATCTTGATGTACAGGGAATGCAACTGGTTTGGCAGTCATTTCTGGGGTTAGGTTGATGTCATGGCCCCTTTAAGGCAGGTACAAAAACAAGGTAGGAAGAGAAAATTAAATGTTTCTAGACTCAGTTTTGGGAAAGCAGCACAGTCCTGAACCACAGGTTCCAAATCAAATAAAGCCATTGCAGGGCTGTTTTCTTCAGACCTACGAAAGCCTGTCTCTCTCACCAACAATAAAAGATATCGTCCTCATCCACCTCATCTCTCTAATATCTTGGGACCAACACAGCTTCAACAACACTGCATACAGACTATGACATTAGCATCTACCAAAGAAAAATGCTAAAATTATGTTTCATTAGAGCTTATGAAGGACAATTTTCCCAAAACCTCTCTGCAAACCTTTTCAAAACTAGGAGAGAGAGAAGAGGGATTTTTATTCTGATCTACAAAAATTAATAACCTTTTAAAATCTGTAAATCTACAGAAACATATACAGGCAAGTACTCTACTGCCATCTACCAGATTTAATGTACAAATATATATCTTTAGCCCAGGAAAGTTCTTCCTATAGGTTTAGTATCTTGAAAAGAAACTGTAAATCTCTTTATCATGTTGTTTTGACACAATTTTACTGCTCCAAATAAAATATTACATTCTCACAATGGTCTCATTTACTATTTCTATGATTAAAATTCTAGCATATATCACTTAGTAAGTGCTTCCCTAATCCATGCATGGAGAAAGAGGGTGGGGAGAAAGGGCCCTTTCAGCCATACATTTCTTCTGCAGGGAAAAAGGGGATGATCCTCCCATACTGCAGTGCACTTCCCCTTGACCTCAGGGAGGACTCTTTAAGGATCCTAGGATCTGCACAGTTGGAAAGGATGAAGAACAGATGGACCCAGGGTGCCACACATTATCTCTGCACTGGCCTTGTTTGGATTCCAGCTGCATTCTCTTTCCAAGGACCACATTTGTATTAAGGATCCTCCATTACCGAGATCATCAGGACAGCTATTGGCTGGAAAAGCATTGACAGCATATTTCTAATGAATACACCCTACCATGAAGCAGAGTTAGCAGGAGATCCCAGCATTGACGAGGAGGCCAAAGGCGTGGGTACTCTTGGCCAACTGTGAATCCTGGGAAATTCAAGAGGTTTTGGGGGATAAACTGCAGCCTTTTCTGGAAGGAGGGTTAATTCACTACCCTCAGCTGAACAGCATCATTCTAATGAAAATTACAAAGGCTTTTCGAAGTGCTGCTTGGTGACAGTTCAGCCACAAAACAGACTGGTGTTACCAGGACTACTATGGTATGGTGAATTTCTTTTATGTTGTACTGGTGGAGTATGAAAACTAGGTATGGAATACTTCCTGCATTTTTAGGATGCTAGCTCGATAGAAATATTCAGGTTGCTGATTAACTGATTAATGGTACCCACACCTGGATATTATTTCTAATGAAGATTCTGTACAATTTACATAAGGGTAACATGCAGGCTAACTTCCTCTTAAAGGAATAGTGCATTTCTTAGTTCTAATACTGTCAATAGTGGTATCAATATTTACTTAACATGATATAGGAATGTTTTTAAATTGTGCACTTTAAAAAATACCTGTTACTGTTTTAGTGTCTTCATAATTGTGAAGAACACTGTCTTTCAGTAAAAGCTTCTATTTTTTTGCTATAGTAATTCTAACTAGGAAGTGTTCAACTCCAACACTGGACTTGATCCTATAAACTCTTAATACGAGAGGCAGTACTTATTTCCCATCATTGGGACGCAATGTTGGAACTACTCACAGGAATAAGCACTACACCCACTAATGAGTGTTTGTTGAATTGGACCCATAATTTTGAAAAAGGAAATTCTAGTCTGCAGAAAAATGAATAAGAGGCTATAGACTTATTATTTATATTACAGTAACACCGAGAGAAGCCCCAAAAATGGGGTCCCACAAAGTTTAGCACTATACAAACACATAATGAGAGGCAGTTCCTGAACCAAAGAGTTTACAATTTAAATAGAAAAGAGAGACAAAGAATAGGAAGGAAAACAAAAGACAAAGAGGTGAGTGACTTGCGAACAGTCATACAGCAAGTCAGTGGCAGAGGTGGAAATAGAACTCCAGATTATAATTCTGTCCTTTCTGAAGTCAGTGGCAATACTCCCATTGATCTGAATGGGCCAAGATTTCACCCCAGGTTTCCCGATACTCCTTTCAGTGCCCTGAGCACTAGACCACTCTGTCTTACCCTGTTGCTTTAAGACATCCAGTATTCATTTGACTAAAATAATTAGTTACTATACAAATAGTATTCATAATAAAGCAGTAGTAAGTTTACCAAACAATACATGCTAATAAATAACGAGTGAAAATTACTATAAAAATCTCCAGCCTGTCTTATGATGTAAAATGCATGGATACAAATGCTAAGTACTCTACCACTTTCTGACAGGCTTCCTATCTGCTAAGTAATTTTAACTTTGATCTCTACTTAGTAGCTATATTAAAAATCTATTCTTTTTGACATTTAAAGTGATTATATATTTAATAAAATAAATTTCAGCTTTCGTTTAAGCAAGAACATCTATAAAAAGAATGTATCTAATATACAGCTCTTTGTAGTTGTAAAGTTTGCATGATGTGTAAAATTAAGCAGCATATTCTTGACTGATTTTGGCACCCAGTTCTCATTGACAAATTCTTTTTCATTTATCATTATGTACTTAAGACACCTTGCTGTAATATATGAATGCTATTGGTGTCAACATCAAGTTGATATTAGCAAAGGCAACAATACAAATTTCCAAACTGTTTAGCTGCCACTCATGACATAAAGACACAAAATACAGACACAGGATAAGGACAAAGATTACTTCTACTTGCTTTTAAATACTCTTTCTAAAAATATGCATTCTAGTCTTGCACATGTCCAAATTGTAATTTGTGGTGGTGATCTGCAAGATAAGATTTGTACTACATAACAGAAGTAAAATGTGCACACTCTATCACTCTATATTATGAAAAGCAGGGGTTCTCAAACTGGGGATCGTGACCCCTCATGAGGGTCGCGAGGTTATTACGGGAGGGGGTCGTGAACTGTCAACCTCCACCCACAAACCCCGCTTTGCCTCCAGCATTTATAATAGTGCTAAATATTTATAAGGGGAGTGCACACTCAGTGGCTTGCTGTGTGAAAGGGTACATCAATACAAACGTTTGAGAACCACCGATGTAAAGGAACCACATCCACATATTTTTGAAGGGAATTTAATCTTAAAAGCTTGAATGCAAACCTGTCATCAAATTAAGAGTGAACCTTTCCATCACTGACGCATATTCTTGTATTACCATTTGTCAATGTGTCTTCAAATTTCAAAACTATGCGTACTACTTATTTGTGTGTGAAAAGGTCATACACCTCTCTATATTAGTAATACAATAAAGAAACTGAGGACCAAATTCACCACTGGTGCACATGGGAGCATCTCCACTGATTTACATAACATGGTGATGGGCACTCTCAGAATATCTTCTATCCAGGATTCAAAATCCTTTGATGACACATAGAGTAGTGGGGTGTGCTGGGTGATTTTCCTTCTCGCTTCCTCATAAACTGTACTCAGCTCAAGGTTTGGGGAGAGAAGAAATAAAAATGTTTCCATTTTAAAATGGTATAACAATCATTTTCACAGCATGCTGAAGAGGTAAATTGCCCATGAACAGAGCCTGGTGTATTGGAGATACTGCATGGGGCGACAGAGAGAGACAGCAATCAGCCACTAGCATTCTAAATTTGGGTCATGTCCATGGGTTGAGAAATAATGAAATTAGACAAAAGCACCTGCTTATACCATCAGTTAATTCTAATAATTCAAGTCTCTGAGAGCAACACGGGAACAGTAGACGCAGCAGTATGAGACTGGAGAGCCTCAGCTAGAACACTCTGACCCACCTCAGATTCTAGCAGGGTTGAAGGAACCCTTTCTCCCCCTCCTGAGGGCTCAGCAGCCCTCCCCTATTGCTGGGGAAATCAGAACAGGGCCACGTAGTAGTAAAACCAACCCTGGGAGCAGAAGAAATAATCCCAGTAACCACAGTGTATCGTGAGGCCCCTTCATAGCTCCCAGGCATCAGTGCTGTCTGAAGATTGATTTTAAAATTGTCACTTTGGTTATCTGCTCTGAGATCATTCCTGCCCTTTCCCTGAACCACTGTTGCTACATTTGCTCTCCCTAACCTCCAGGCTTCTCTGCACCTTTCTGTCTTCCATCTATTTCCCTTCTCTCCCCTCCTATCCAACATCCCTTTCCCCCTTCTTCCCACTCCCTTGTCCTTTTTTTTTTTACACTTCATCTGTGATTCTCCATCTGTTGCCTCTCCCATCATAACAAAATTGAAAAAAGAAAATGAACTAACATGACATTTTCTCATCATTACACTGATCACTTTGCTTATTCACAGTACCTCTTTCCTATAAGATTTTTCTGGTATTTTGAGTCTTTTAGATAAGATCTTCAGGATGGTGGCCATGGATGGGATTCACATGGAGGACTTAGTCTGAGAATTACAACACCTAACTTTTAGGTGCCCTGCTTCTACCCAAGTGGAATTCACAACACCTAGTTAGGCACCCAGACTCCCTACACAATACATGGGGACAATTAGGGGCCTAAGAATGAGATTCTCAAAAGCCAGCCCATTGAGCAGGAACTAGTCTAACTAGCCAGTAGGAAATGCCAATGAGAGGAGTGTGACCTAAGCTCCACCGCTCAAAGGAGTTAGGCACCTAACTCAAAGCCAGGGATATGAACCCAGGTCTCCCACAAGAATGCCCCAACCACTTGGCTATGGAGTGGTCTGGGATGGGTCTCAATATCTTCTGCTGAAGCTGTTATACTTTGTATAGTTAAATAGTCATTGGAGCAGGGACTTTAACTTAGGTCTCCTATATCGCCGGTAAGTGTCCATGGGTTTATACAGTCAATTTCTCTTTGGCCCAATGATTATTTAAGTATTTTATACAAGGCAGAACAGCTTCGTCAGGAGAAATAGGGAGGGAGGAGGAGAGAAAGAGAGAGACACCTCCACCTCCACAATACCCCACAGGCATGCTGTAAAGCAGCATCTGAACATGTGCCAGATCATGCCCCACAGGTGAGATGGCAGGGGAATGCCTACTCTGTGAGTACCGCTGGGACTTAGGCATGATGTAGGTGCTGAGCTGCTTGGCACTGTCAGGACTGAGGCAGCTGTGTGCATACCCAGCAGCAGAAATGTAGGTGCCATAAGGATTTTACCAGTCGAAACATAGATGCCTAGAGTGTTTAGCTGCCTACAGGATTAGACTGTAGTTGAATAGGAGTTTTAAAGATCTAAATTTTAGACTCAGGTGCCTAAAGTATACTATGTGACTAAAACTCACTTGTGAATCCCACCCCATATTTTTATTGCATATTTGAACATTAGTCAGTACAGTGCAAACACACTGACACAGCTACCACTCTGAAACCTGTCACCATGCAAGACACTGAATTTAGCCATATGAAGTGGAAATTCATCAACTTCGTGAAAAAACTTGTGCAGATACAGACAGATGCAAACAGATGGATATCATGCCAAAAGGACTGAAGGTAAAAAAATCCATTACAATCAACATACCACACAGACTATGGTCAGAGATTGTGCAACATACTTTCAAAGAAACTGCAGAACCAGCTGATCAACATCTTATACAGCAAACAGGGGAAGATCAAGAATGAGCTCTAACTGGCTCGTTAGCACTGACCCTCCACTTGGTAAGGCAACTCCCATCTTTTCATGTGCTGTGTATTTATACCTGCCTACTGTTTTTTCCACTCCGTGCATCTGCTGGAGTGGGTTTTAGCACATGAAAGCTTATGCCCAAATAAATTTGTTAGTCTCTAAGGCGCCACAAGGACTCCTCATTGTTTTTGCTGATACAGACTAACACGGCTATCACTCTGAAAACAGTCTTAACTGGGGCTTCTGAGTGAGACAGTAATTCTATTACAATCATTGTCGTTCCATGTGTTTGTACATCATTCAGCACAACAAGAGGTCATCCTCCTGATTATGTCCTTTGGGCACTCCCACAGTATGGGCAACAGTAACTTGCTCTGTGGAACAGATCTTACCAGGCTCACCACTCTGCGCAGAGGCTGGAGAGCAGGAGATATGCAACCACTGCCTTCCTCGTGGAGGTAAATGGGGATTGGGCAAAGGCAAAATGTAGGAGAAATAATCTGTGTCTGGTATAGGGCTGGTATAAATTATGGCTCCCCCACAACCACAGAAGAATCTTGGAAGAAACTGTGAATGAGTTAAAGTCCATTTACTCTGGGGTAAATAGACACTGTTCCTTACATGGGAAAAGACAAAGGTTCAATATTGCTGTATATCATAATCATCAAGACTTGTTTTTAAGCTATATTTTAACTGAAGTATAAAACTAACAGTTAAATACAATAAACCAACTCTGTCTTTATATTGCTTAGAAGAGACCATTATTAATTACACTGCAAAACACACAACTTAATTAATATACTTCAGCCTTATTAATTGTCCAGATCAGAGAACAATAAATGGAGCAAGTAATAACACCTAATAAAGATACAGGAAGGGAATACATTCTTAATTATTATTGTAAATAGTCTTTACCATTAGAGATCTAGGACTTAAGCTTTAGTAAATTAAAATGCTTTATAGCTTTTTGCAAAATGAACAGAATCTAGCTGTTCAGTGTACTGGAGATATTAATTCAGAGAAATGTAAATTATATATGTGGGAAATCTAATTACATATTTTCGTATTTTAAATAGAGAGGAAAATTCTTGGTATTAAAAAAGGGATAAGTACAAAATGAAGACTGATCATAATCAGAGCATCCACTTTTGTAATGCTGTAAAATTTTATTAAGTGTGAAAACCAAATACTAGTTTAAAGTAGAATAGCAGTATACAATTTTATAGTATTCCTCTGGCAAATAACAGAAAATAGAAGCCTAAGGTGATAAAGCATTGTGTGCACTAGAATGTAATAAGCTGATAAGTGTCACCATCTACTCCCTATTGAGTTGTTAGCATTATGACAGCCAGTTACAAAATCTACATTTTGCTTTGTCAGCTTTTATAAGCCTCTTCAAAATGTACATGATACCATCTACATGCTGTTGGACATCTTTGAAGGTATGAGGGCTATAATCACCACTAATATCCTCATGCTGGTGAAAGATAAACAAAGCAGGTACTGTATAGAAAGTGAATGAGGAACAAATTTGAGGATCTTCTGATACATTTACTGACAGGGATGTGCAGGAAGGAATCAGTAAGAAATAAATTCCTGGTGAAAATAAGGCTGGCTTCAAGCATAAGGTCTCTATCTGGAATCTTGGCTCCTTGATTCTGCTATTTAGATTATTCATGTAGAGGGCAGCTCTGACTCCTGTGGCTTTATTTTTCATAATAAAAAATATGTAGTAAAGCACTGAGAACCTTTTGGAAGATCTAGAATTCCCCCCAGCAGATCTTTCTTTGTTTTGGCTACAAAAAGGACTGGTGGAGCTATGAGGTTCCTGAATCTGATTAAAGTACAGGTTGCAAAAAAACAGCCTTTGGTGGAACACTACTGAGAGTATCAATTCAGGAAAAATTGCTTAAAGCAGGGCAATCACAGCCCAAGGCTGGGGGTCCTTTGCACACCAAACCAGCCAAACAGGACTTCGGTTTTACCCCACTGGCTAACCAGAAGTCATACATGCAATCCTCTCAGACACTCCAGCTTCCCAGTATCACCACCAGCACCACTCCTTTTGGGGATGAATGGCTATGAAAACCAATATCCCAGTAAAAGAAAAAAGGTTCTGCAATCCCAAAGGACCAAGCCCCAGACCCAGGTCAATATACAAGGCAGATCTTACTCACAAATCACGCTGTTGCCAATCCTTTAGAATCTAAACTCTAAAGGTTTATTCATAAAAAAGAAAGAAATATAGATGAGAGCTAAAACTGATTAAATGGAATCAATTACATACAGCAATGGCCAAGTTCTTGGTTCAGGTTTGTAGCAGTGATGGAATAAACTGCAGGTTCAAATCAAGTCTCTGGAGTATATCCACAGCTTTGTTGGGTCATTCAGTCCTTTGTTCAGAGCTTCAGGTTGCAGCAAAGTCCCTCCAGAGGTAAGAAGCAGGACTGAAGACAAAATGGAGATGATGCAGCTGCCTTTTATAGTCCTTTTGCCACATAGCTTGTGCTTCCTTTGTTCCAAACACAAGCCACCCAGCACATAGCATGGAAAAACCTTAGAGTTCTGTCCAGAGGCATGTTGCTGTATGCCTTGCTGAGTCACAAGGTGTATCTGCCTTTTCTCAATGGGTCAATTGTACAGCTGATGGTCCTTAATGGCCATCGAGCAGGCTAGGCAGTGCTGATGCCAAATTATCTGGGATATCACTCAGAAGCATAGCACAAGTTTGAAATACAGACAGTATAGAGCTTTACATAACATTTTTAGGAAGCTCCTTTTTCAGCAGGGATAGAGCGTATGTTTAAGGCGACTTAAAACAGAATAACCCTTTTTCTTCCTCATCTGTGGAGAAGAGGCAAAGGAAGGTGACTAGTTCTGAGTTTTTGTGCTTCCAAAAGACTTAGTAGGTGGGGAAAAGGGTAGGATGCCAATTTCCTTTTCCAGAAATCATGTATATCGATGTTATGGAATATTAGAGTCCAAAGTGGTCACTTACCCACATCCAAAGAGTCCTTATACCTAGAGATCAAATATTTTTGGATTTAAAAGCCTGAGCTGTGCTGAGACTACTATCTCTGTGCCATTGGGACCCACCGTGTGCCTAGACTGTGACACAGCAATGCTAAGACAGGGTACTTGTCATCCTCAGAAGCCCTTTCCCAACAGGGCACAGTTTTTCAGTTGTAAGGCATATGAACTTAACATAAGAACTCAAGAATGGCCATAATGGGTCAGACCAATGATCCATCTAGCCCAATATCTTGTCTTCCGACAGTGGCCAATGACAGATGCTTCAAAGGGAATGAACAGAACAGGGAAATCATCAAGTGATCCATCTCCTGTCACACAGTGTAAAGCTTCCAGTATTTTGAAAAAAATATATAGTGAGTGGGATTTTTCAAAGCACTGACTTTTTTTCAATTGGGATTTGTGCCCCTAAATTCAAAGATTCCAAGGCCAGAAGGAATCACTGTCATCATTTAGCCTGACCTATTGTATAACACAGGCCAGCAAGCTCCCCAAAAATAATTTCTAGAGCATATCTTTTAGAAAAAATCCAATCTTGTTTTTAAAAATAACAGTGATGGAGAATCCACCATCACCCTTGGTAAATTGTTTCAAAGGTTAATTACTCTCACTTTTAAACATTTACTTATTATTTCCAGTCTGAATCTCTCTAGCCTCAACTTCCAGCCATTGGATCATGTTATACCTTTCTCTGATAGACTGAAGAGCCCATTATTCAATATTTGTCCCCCAAGTAGATATTTATAGACTATAATCGAGTCACCCCTTTACCTTTTTTAAAAACTGGCACACCTTAACCTTCTCTTTGTTAAGCTACATAGATTGATCTCCTTGAATCTATCACTATAAGCCACATTTTCTAATTCTTTAATCATTCTCATGGCTTTTCTCTGAACTCTCTCCAATTTATCAATATCCTTCTCAAATTGTAAACCCTAGAACTGGACACAGTATTCCAGCAGTGGTCACACCAGTGCCATATATATAGACAAAACAAGCTCTCTAACTCCCTTTAGAGATTCCCCTCCTTGTGCAACCGTGGGATCACATTAGCCCTTTTGGGCAGAGGTTCACACTGGGAGATCATGTTCAGTTGACTTTCCACCAGGACCCAGAAATCTTTTTCAGTCTCTGCTTCCCAGGATAGAGTTCCCCCTCCTTTAACTATGGCCTATGTTCTTTGTTGCTAGATGTCTACATTTACATTTAGCCATGTTAAAATACACATTGTTTTCTTTGAACTGTTTACCAAATGATCCAGATCGCTCTTTGTCATTGACCTGTCCTTCAACATTTGTCACTCTCTCAATTTTTATGTAATCTGTCATTTATCAATGGTGACCTTATGTTTCCTTTCAGGTCATTAATAAAAATGTAAAACAACATAGGGACAAGAACCAATCCCTGCAGAAGCCAACTAGAAACATACCCACCTGAGGAGGATTCCCTAGTTAGTTATATACTGAGACCTGTCAGTAAGCTAGCTTTTGATGTTTGCCATATTGATTTTATATTGTTTTAGTTTTTAAATCAAAATGTAATATCAAGTCAAATACCTTACAGAAATCTAATTATATACATCAACACTATTATCATTATCAACCAAATTTGTAATCTCCTAAAAAAAAAAATTAGTTTCACAGGATCTATTTTCCATAAACCCATTTTGACTGGCATTAAGTATATTATCCTTTAATTTTTTATTAAATCCCATTATCTTGCCTAGGATCAAATGCAGACTGACAGGTCTATTATTACCTGGGTCATCATGTTTACCTTTTTTAAAAATTGGCACACCATTATCTTTCTTCCAGTCTCCTGGAACCTCCCTAGTGCTTCAAGATGTATTGAAAATCAACAGTAACATTCCAGTGAGCTGCTCAGCCCAGTCTTTTAAAACTCTTGGATGCAAGTTATTTAGACCTACTGATTAGAAAATGTGTAACTTTAGCAGCTGCTATTTAACATCTTCCTGAGAAATCACTTAGGCACTCTTGAAAATCCCTCCCAATATACACAAACAGAAAAACAAAACTAACTTCGGAATTAGCAGAACGTATTTTTTAAAACTGTTAAGCACAATGTCAATTCAACTGGTACCACAAGCTGGTAGGATAAGAACTCTTGAAATGCATGTCATATCAATAGTTTGACTCCTTTTCCAGTACCTGTACAAGATACTGAACTATTAACGGGCTAATTCCAGTTAGATATTTCTAGTTTAGTCCCGGGAGATAGTAGAGCAGACTCAAATATCATCAAGACAGCCACCTAAAATATCTAATACACTTGATAACAGAGACCAAAAGAGAGCTTGTATGCTCATGGAATCACATCACATTGCAATAACACTTTTCCAGACTACAGACAACAAACAAAAATCTAGATTAACATGTAGATTAAAACACATACCCAAAACAAAACAAAGCAAAGCAAAACAAAACAAAACAAAACTCAATAAACTGTAATACCTCAGCATCCATCCAGTATTACACAAGCATACATGTACCTGACATCCTATATCTTGCCCTTGGTTTCTTCTATGAGATTTAAACTAATTTAAAGTAGAATAAATTGACTTAGAGTGACAATTATTTCAGACATGAAACTATTAAAATAACTCTCCTCAATAATACATCCAACCAAGACACGGTCTCCAGACCAGAATGGACTGGAGAGACAAATATGTGAATTGATGTCAAAATCTGAAAATGAATTGCATAAATTCAGAAAAGCAGGCATATCAAAAAATTGACATCCTCTAAATGGCTCAGAATAGTGATGCTAGAGAAATAACAAAACGTAAAAGAAAAATAGGAAACAGAATGTTTGGGTATAATAAATATCTTCAGGCCAGATAAGATTAAAATTCACAAAGCACGACATTTCTTACAGGGAGATAAATCCAATGGGGAAAAAAAACCCATCGACAGCTGAGAAATCACCAACAAAATGAAATCAATCTCCCAAAATCTGCTGGACAGGATTTAGGCAACTAGGACATATCATACCTTTTCTGGGTGGAACACGTAAAAAAGTTATAGCAAATATTTGACATATGATACAATGATAAAACCCCTAAAAAAAAGAAATATGTATTCAGAATATCAATAGGAGGAAAGAATATAATCACCACACTACTGAGAAAGGCCAGCAGTTACTTTGCTAAACAGAAGTCAGAAAGTTTATGGAATAGATAAATATTTAGGTTTAAATATTTGGAAGTATTTGTCTTTAGCCAATAAGACACTTATAAAAGTGATTAATCATCATAGCAATATGCATCAGACGAAGTGGGTATTCACCCACAAAAGCTCATGCTCCAAAACGTCTATAAGGTGCCACAGGATTCTTTGCTGCTTTTATAGACCCAGACTAACACGGCTACCCCCGCTCTGATACATCATAGCAATAGTGGTTCTTTTAGATTACTGCTTGTGTGGACCCTCACTCTTGGGAACTGTGCTCCCATGACATGCAAACTGGGAATCTTTTAGCCACACATATCCTTTGGATTGCCTATGCTCTCTCCCTTATGTCATACACTGAGACCTGTGGGTATAAATGGTGTGTGGCCCCAACTGTCCCACAACTCCTTTTAGTATTTCAAGAATCCACAGTCAATACAGTAAAAAAGCAGAGAATGTGGGACATTATATCCTTATGAAATACACTGTACTTCAAAACAGGTTGTCTGGTTTCAATAAACCTGGGGAGGTCCAGGAAACCTGGATAGGGTAGACACCGGGAGAGGATAAAGTCCTCTACTGTTGTCATATCCAATAGGGGTGCCTGTGTCCAAGTACCAAGGGATCGTGCCTTGGGAATCAAGACCCATTCATGATTGAAGTGAGAATGTCTCCTGGTCCACTAGGCCAAATCTCTACCAGTAGAGGCTCTGGTGCCAAAGTCTGAAGCATGAAAGGAGACAAGGATTCCTGCTAGGATCAACAAAGAATAACATCACACAGGTGTTCAGTTCTCCCTTGGGTTAGAGGAAGCACCAGATGGGTCATTGCTGGAGCCTCCATATCCCTCAGTGCTGAGAGTACTGTTCCAATTTCTGTTCAGCACACTCTTCATTGTGCACTATTCAGAAAGATTTAATTCTCTTATACAAGGTTCAATTGTGCCTTGAAGTACTCTCCCCTGAGCAGGGGATAGTGTGGAGACACAACCATTCAGTGGATCTCAGGAATTGCACAACTAGCATGGTGACACATAAGGTGAGAGCTCCCATTTACAGCATATTCACACTTGTGTCCCTGGTTAGGTCTGCTCCAGACTTCCTCCCTGCCTCCTTTAGAGCGTCTTGTGGACAAATGGAGTTGTCCCAGCAGGCACAAGGAAGAACTCAGGGACCGCAACTGTGCCCAAATGCTGTAAAAAGGCCTAAGAGAATGGGAGTAGCTATTTACAACCTCTCACTACTTACATAGCCATAGAACAACAGGGCATGATCTGTACTATACTGAATAAATAATACCTGCATGCCTATCCAAGGTTAAAAATTATGTCCATATACCTAGGTACACACCCACTTTATGTAACAAACAGAGGCTAGGAACACCCTTCCTTACCCATCCTCATAGACTTACGGTCAGAAGGGACCAATGTGATCATCTAGTCTAACCTGCACAAAGCAGGCCACAGAACCCTACCCATCCACTTCTATAACAAACCCCTAACCTATGTCCGAGTTATTGAAGTCTTCAAATTGTGGTTTGAAGACCTCAAGCTGCAGAGAATCCACCAGCAAGTGACCCATGCCCCATGCTGAAGAGGAAGGCGAAAAACCTCCAGGGCCTCTGCCAATCTGCCCTGTAGGAAAATTCCTTCCCAACCCCAAATATGGCGATCAGCTAAACCCTGAGCATGTGGGCAAGACTCACCAGCCAGCACTCAGGAAAGAATTCTCTGCAGTAACTCAGATCCCATCCCATCACCGACCATTGGGCATACTTATCTGCTGGTAATCAAAGATCAATTGCCAAAATTAAGCTATCCCATCATACCACCCCTTACATAAACTTATCAAGCTTAGTCTTAAAGCCAGACATGTCTTTTGCCCCCACTACTCCCCTTGGAAGGCTGTTCCAGAACTTCACTCCTCTAATGGTTAGAAACCTTCATCTAATTTCAAGTCTAAACTTCCTAGTGTCCAGTTTATACCCATTCGTTCTTGTGTCTACATTGGTACTAAGCTTAAATAATTCCTCTCCCTCCCTAATATTAATCCCTCTGATATATTTATAAAGAACAAGCATATCCCCCCTCAGCCTTCTTTTGGCTAGACTAAATAAGCCAAGCTCTTTGAGTCTCCTTTCATATGACAAGTTTTCCATTCCTCGGATCATCCTAGTAGCCAGTCTCTGAACCTGTTCCAGTTTGAATTCATCCTTCTTAAACATGGTTCATATCCATTAATGGACTTAACCTTTTCCTCATTTGCTTTTCTCTACATCACTCTATGATATCCCCCTTTAGTGTCCACTCTTCCAAGCTGAAAAGTCCTAGCCTCTTTAATCTCTCCTCATATGGGACCCGTTCCAAACCCCTAATCATTTTAGTTGCCCTTCTCTGAACCTTTTCTAATGTCAGTATATCTTTTTTGAGATCAGGAGACCACATATGTACGCAGTATTCAAGATGTGGGCATACTATGGATTTATACAAGGGCAATAAGATACTCTCTGTCTTATTTTCTATCCCCTTTTTAATGATTCCTAACATCCTGTTTGCTTTTTTGACCGCTGCTGCACATTGCGTGGACGTGTTCAGAGAACTATCCACGATGACTCCAAGATCTTCTTCCTGATTCATTATAGCTAAATTAGCCCCCATCATATTGTATGTATAGTTGGGGTTATTTCTTCCAATATGCATTACTTTACATGTATCCACATTAAATTTCATTTGCCATTTTGTTGCACTTAGTTTTGTGAGATCTTTTTGAAGTTCTTCACAGTCTGCTTTGGTCTTAATTGTCTTGAGCAGTTTAGTATCATCTGCAAACTTTGCCACCTGTTTACCCCTTTCTCCAGATTATTTATGAAGAAGTTGAATAGGATTGGTCCTAGGACTGACCCTTGGGGGACACCACTTGTTAGCCCTCTCAATTCTGAGAATTTACTATTTATTCCTACCCTTTGTTCCCTATCTTTTAACTAGTTCTCAGTCCATGAAAGGACTTTCCCTCTTATCCCATGACAACTTAATTTACATAAGAGCCTTTGGTGAGGGATCCTGTCGAAGGCTTTCTGGAAATCTAAGTACACTATGTCCACTGGATACCCCTTGTCCACATGTTTGTTGACCTCTTCAAAGAACTCTAATAGATTAGTAAAACACAATTTCCCTTTACAGAAACCATGTTGACTTTTGCCCAACAATTTATGTTCTTCTATGTGTCTGACAATTTTATTCTTTACTATTGTTTCAAATAATTTGCCCGGTACTGACGTTAGACTTACAGACTTGTAGATTTATCAGTTTATAGCAATGTAACATTGTATAAAATACTTGTGATCTGAATTGTATAATTGCATAACCTTAATGTCTGTCTAAAACTTTTTTATGAAGGGCTCATTGTGGAAGTAGAAGTCAAATTTATTTGCAGTAAAACAGCAATACTTAGACAATACAGATTTTCAGTGTCTTCATTATTACTTCTTTATTACAAAAAACCTGTTATGGTGTTCATTTTAACTCTGTAACATTGCTGACATCCAAATAATCCCCTTTAGTTTCCTTTCCCCCAACATTCACAGATGCTACTCTGCTTACCCTTGGAGGATGTTATACATTATCAGAACTACACATGGCTTCCTTTTGAGACCATCAATGCCATTCCTTAAATTAATATGAACATTTCCTCATCTCAGGAGCTGAGAGCATTCCCTATGCAGCACTACTGGTCCTTGCCAATAAAGGGAATAGGTTGTAAAAACTATTAAATGCTCGCATTGACTAGCAATATTGAATATGATCAAAACTACTCATATACCTTACAAAAGAGAAATTTAATGTTTATGTGAAAATACAGACTTTGCTTTTGAAGTAAAGCTGCTTAATGCTCCATAAGTCACTTTCTTATATAAGCATTAGTAATATAGTCGGACATTTACAGTGAAGAGCCCTTGACTCTGCGGTATGCTGCATTGTGCTGCAGCAAATCTCTATCTTCTACATCACAAAGACATGCTGCAGCACTAAGAACTTTCTAAACTAAAATATACTGAGGTGTAAACATTCTAAAAATGACTGAGTGATATTCACAGAAAGCCAACATAAAGCCAACACTTCTATTAATCTCCTATGTGTCCTGGCTTTTGTTAGAATGAGAATTTTATAAAATACAATTAGATACCAATTAGCTCACAGACTCACTTCAATATTTACTGTTTATTTAATAAATTACAATACCATACTGTCTTAAATACTTGTTTAAAACAGCTCTGAAACAATGAAGCATGGGATATAACAACTTCTGATTTAAAAATCAGCCTAGAATGAAGACTTTTAAAAAATCTGTTATTTAAATCAATTGCCAACAATTTTGACATTTCTCTTCTATTAAGTCTAAGGGATTACAAAAGACCTCACTTAAGAAAAATCCTGCCCCTCACTTTAGTGGACTCACACTGTGGCTCTCATCACAGCAAGGCAGAGAGATGGTGGTGGAAAAAAAGCAAACTAAGCAGCAGAGCAGGAGTGTTAGAAACCACTACTCAGCATAAAGGAAATGTGTATGAAACTCCAACTCATTTCTGCAGTGAAGATGAGGTTAAGAGACTTCCATCTTTCTGCAGTTGGTGGTAATGGCCTCTCTACTCCATTCTTTAACTATGAAGTGAGTACAGAAAAGAGGCTGTACTAGAGGTCACTTTCAGTTTGGTAGGCATACAACCAGTAGCTAACTGCACAGCTGCTAGTTATAGAAACAGAATAGGATTTGGGTCAGTGTGTGACATCACTTTTTAGTAAAAACTCCTATTTGGACTCCTTGCACTTCCCAAATTAGAGGAGCCAATATGATGAGAAACAATTATATGTTAATCAATATGCAGTTGAAGAAAATCTTTTTCCGGTAAGATATACAATTGTTAGAAATTCCCTATATTCAGTGGCTCAGCCAAAGATGCCACAACTACTCCGAAAAGCTCTGTTTGTAAGATCTGCCAAGACAGGATATTCAAAAGATTCTGTTGTCATAAAGTGACATTGAACAAAGTGTTCAGAATCAATATTATAATTAGAATGTAGTAAACCTGGGGGGAAAATCTTATGTTTGCACATATTTCCTCAAGTGTGCTAAAAATAAGACTACCATATTCTGCTTCCTGTAGAATGGGAACAGATTTCTAGCAAAGACTCAATCATGCTGTGAATATTAATGACATTTTGAAAGAACTGTATTTCAAACATGGGTATTTTACAAGATATGTTTTTTGATTACAAAAATATAATTATTTCTGCTTATAGATAAGGAAAAGACACAGAGCCAAATTCAGTCCTGGTGTAAGTTAACATAGATACCTAATTTGGACACAACAAATTAGAAACTATGATATTATAATTTGGGAGTTCCTGAGCTCAATCCACTAGATTATACACTTCTCATATACCTTTTAAAGCAGTCTTTTGCATTTTATTGCTTGTAACATTCTTACAATGAAAAGAACTGCTTTAAAATGTATGTATGCCTAGATGTGATCAGAAAAGGGATTAAACAAAAAATTGTAGGTTTTAAAGCCAGAAGGGACTGTTACAATCATCTAGGTCTGACTTCCTGCAGAACATAGGCCATAGATCACCAAATGATTCCTAAATCAAGCCCTAACTTCTAGCTAAGCTACTGCACATCTTTAAATCAGGATTGCATGTATTTCTAAAGACTTCAGATTATAGAGAATCCACAACATGCCCAGGTAAAGTGTTCCAGTAGTTGATTACTGTTAAAAATGTGCCTTATTCTAGTCTGAATTTTTCTAGTTTCAGCTACCAGGCACTGGATCTTGTTATGCCCTCCAATATCAGAAATCTTACAGACCATGCTCAAGTCACCTTTTAACATTCTTGTAGATAAACTGACTACACTGGGCATTTTTCATCCCTCACCTGGTTTCACAATCTTTCTTGTAGCTTTTTCTGAACCCTCTTCAAATGGTTAACATCCTTTTTTTAAAGGGGAGACACAAGAACTGGACTCAGTTTTCCAGTAGATGTCTCACTAATGCCATATATAATGTTAATAACACCTCCACACACCCATATTCCCCTTCTTATACATCATAGTCACCACATTGCATGGAAAAGCCATGTTCAACTGATTACCTACCATAATCATTATGTCCTTTTTTGAGTCACTACTTTCCAAAACACAGTACACTTCATATGTAAGTGGGGACCTAAGTTCTTGGTTCCTACACGTATTCTTTGCATATAGCTGCATTAAAACACACATTATTATTGCTAATATATGAATTATGATACAACATAGGGGCCAACTGAGCATGGGACAGCAGTGTACTAGGCACTTTAAAGTACAGTAGAGATGCTATTCAAGTGAATCCAGTTTACCATATGATCCTTATCTCTCTGCAAATCTGACTGTCATTTATCACTCTACCAATTCTTTTTATCTGCCAACTTTATCAGAAATCATTGATTGTTTTAAAAAACAGAAGTTGTGACAAATATTGCAACCATACGCAGCATCTTTGAGGATAATATTATATTTTATGTTTAAAGCATTAAAACCTTTATATCTATATATATCTATACATATCTATATACACACACACACACACACACACCCCTCTACTCTGATATAAAGCGACCCGATATAACACAAATTTGGATATAACGTGGTAAAGCAGCGCTCTGCGGAGAGTGGTGGGAGGCTGCACGCTCCAGCAGATCAAAATAAGTTAGATATAACGTGGTTTCATCTATAACGCGGTAAGATCTTTTGGCTCCCAAGGACAGTGTTATATCGGGGTAGAGGTGTGTGTGTGTATGTATATATATATATATATATACATACACACACACACACGGGAGGGAGGGGGAGAGAAAGGGAGAGAGAGAGGCCAGATGGTATAAGCCACAGAAATATTCATAGCCCCTTATATGAAGGCAGGTTATATCTCTTTGTATGTTCCTGACATCTTGGGGGGCTTTCTGCAGAAAATGAGATCATGGGGGTGACTAATGCAAAATCCCAAGGCTGGCTACACAGATACCCATCCTTTGAAGCCTGACCATCAGGAGAATAGGGAGAGTGACAGTTTTACCTGTTTTCAAGAGGCTTAGAAGAAAAGGGTTTGGGGATATAATGACTGAATTCAAACAGACTCAGGATCTTTTTGATTCAGCAAACTAATAGGACCCCTTTGTCCACCGGGAACACAATCGTGCTTGAAGAGTTAGAAGGAGTAGAGCCTATCACAACCGCAGGTGGAAGACGGGCAACTTCTGTTAAGTTTAGTGTGCATATAAATTTATTATTGTTATTGTCTTTATAGGCTTTTGTATTGAATGAATGCATTCTGCTTGGAAAGAGCTGTGTGATCACTGGCAAGAACGCTGTCCTTGTTTTTGGAGAGAAGTCAGAGAGAGTCGAGGGCTGGTGGTTGTCAGATCTGCTTGGAATAATCATAGTGAATTGCATACTAAAGAGGTGATATGAATCCCAGCCCACAGAGAGGTGAAGGTTACAAGTCTGAGATCTGAAGTGGGTGCCCTCGAGGAGGCCAGGACGTGTGTGTGTCAAAGATGCAGTTAACTCCAAAACTGTGTATTGCATTCCAATGTCTGATTTCTCACCGAGATTTTTTTTTTTGAATGCTAAAACAACGAACATGCAAATTAGGGACCAAAAATTATCTCTAATGATTAGGTTGAAACCACCAAATTGATTCCACTTGTGAGATAAAACCAATTTGATCCATGCTTTCAGAGATGATGGATATGGGCACCCCATATTTGGAACCAGATTAAGGAATAATCAATCTAGGGCCCACTTCTTGGGTGGGAGAGAGGAAGGAGCATCCTGAGTGGCATCACTACTCTGTGTGCCAGGTAACAATGACACTCACTCAAATTAGGCTCCACCCCCTATCATGATGGAGAGATGTCAGGGCCAAACCTCTGTGGGCAGTGAAACAACCAGTGCTGCTCCTCCTTTCCACAGCCATGGGGCTCTCTCCACTCTTCCCTGGGACCTGCCTGGCCTCACCTCAGCTTGTATCCCCTCTGCTCTGTCCACAGGACTTGCTCAATGACAGCCTCAAGACTTGCTACAAGTATTGGGAGCTGTGGTGAGTGCCTGTACAAGGGAGCTGTCTGGGAGGTGGAAATGAGGGGTTTTGCTTAGCGTTCAGTGATGGGCTAATCCAGTCCTGCCCAAAACTACACATTTATTTTAAAAAAGGGAGGGCGACCTCATTTCACCCTGCCTATCAGCATATCCTCCTTTCTATCCAGGTTGAGGTATAGCCAGCTCTCATCTAAAGCTTCATTCCAGCAGACACTGGGAAAAAGTGCTCCAATGAATTATAGAGTAATGATAATCAACCACACACTGCAGGTAGGAAGCCCACACCACTTCTCTATCTCCTTTACTAGTCTGATAAAACAGAACTTTGTTGTTCTTTCCCTAGCTAGATATAAGACAGCAGACTGATCAAGTTTACAGAAGACACCAAATTTGGGGAGTTGAGGAGTTGCCAATACTTTGAAGGAAAGAGTTAACATTCAGAGAGATCTTGATAAATTGGAGACCTGGGCTATAGACAACAAAATGAAATTCAACAAAGACAAATGTAAAGTGCTACACCTAGAAAAGCAAAACCAAACGCACAAAGTCAGAACGGAGAAAACCTGGCTTGGCAGCAGCACTGCAGAGAAGGATCTGGGAGTTGTGGTGGATCACAACCTCAACATGAGTCAGCAATACGATGTTATTGCAAAAAAAGTAAATACAATTTTAGATTGCATTAGCAGAAGCATACCCTGCAAGTCACAAGAGGTGATAGCACTACACTACTCGGTGGTAGTTAAGCCTCGGATGCAGTCCTGTGTCCAAATTTGGTCACCAATGTATAGAAAGGATGTAGAGAAACTGGAAAGGATCCAGAGTTGAGCAACGAAGATGATCAATGGGATGGAATGCAAGCCATATAAGCACAGGCTTAAGAAACTGGGTATGTTTAGTTTGGAAAAGAGGAGATTAAGGGGGATATGATAGCGGTCTTCAGATACTTGAAAGGCTGTGTAGTGAGGCAGTGTGGCTCCTCGCTGCCCTGGAGGGGGAAGAGCCCATCCGGAGGCAGGAGTGGACAGAGCTAGGGAGCTCTGAGTCCGCCTCTCAGAGGGTCAGGTGGGGACCCGGAACTATAAAAGACTGGCCCTCAGAGCTCAGTAGGAGCCCAGCTGCTGGAGAGAACAGACGTCCCTAACGGAGCCTGCGACTGGAAAACCTCTGCGGCCCAAGGAGGCCACCCAGACTGGCCGGGCCTGTCCTGCATCCACTATCCGGAGGGGATGAGGAACTGCCCTGCGCCCGCTATCCAGAGGAGTTGTTGAGCCTGCCGATCAATCCCCATCCCGAAGAACCCATGCTCCTGGATCCCTCAGAGGCCAACACCAGGACCCACGTAGGGCCCAAGGGGGAGTGTGGAAGTCGGCTGGGGGCAGCCGACCCCAGTCTGGCTGCAGCACTACCAGAGCCTATGTCGGTGTGTTGCGGCCAGGATCCCCACTGACTAAGTAGCAGATCTTTGGCTACTGCTAGGACCCCGGGCTGGGATGCAGTGGAGTGGGAGGGCCTGCGTCCCCCCTGCCACCCAACTCCTGAGTGGCAGACTCCCCCTCTCCCTGGCCTGAGGACGCTGGAGCCTATTGTTACTGCTCAGCCCTGCCTGAGGGCCTGAGCTCCTGACTCAGCATTTGTTGCCCTGCCATTAGGGCTTGGGCTTAATACCTTGTACTCACTGCTCAGCCCTGCCTGAGAGCCTGAGCTCCTGACTCAGCATTTGCTGCCCTGCCCTGACCTAGGGCCTGGGCTTAATACTGGTGTACTACTTTTGTTCAGCCCTGACTGAGGGCCCGAACCCAGACTTAGCGTTGTTGCCCCGCCCTGAGCCAGGACTGGGCTCACCGTGTTTCTGCCGGCTACAGCAAGGGTGACCGAGGGAGATTCCACAGCCGGACTAATTCCCCAGGATCAGCTGTGTGCAGTGAGCCGGTGTGGCTCCCCGCCATCCCGGAGAACCCTTGTACAGTCTGTCATAAAAAAGATGGAGAAAAGTTGTTCTCTTTTGCCATAGGAAACAGGACAAGAGGCAATGAGTTCAAACTACAGTACAGTAAATTTACAGTTAGGAACAGACTGCCTTGGGATGTTGTGGAAGCATCTTCATTGGAGGTTTTCAAAAGGAGGCCTTCAATCTATCTCCACTGCCATCTATCTTGGATGGTTCAGACAAATCCTACATCTTGTCAGGGGGTTAAACTAGATGACTCTTGCAGTCCCTTCTAACTCCTATGATCCTATTATTCCACAAGAGAAACCTCAGGGTAGACAGACACATATTTCTATGCTCTAGTTCCTTAGAAAACAAAACAAACAAACAAACAAACCAGAGCCATTTGGGAGAAACTGCTAATGCTACCTTTAACTACAGGTATAGCACCAGTATCTTGTTGTTGTTGACAATGTTACAGGCAACTGATAGATCTAAAAGAAGTAGTGTTTGTACAATACCTAGCACAATGGGGGCTGTAGGCACTACTGTATTAGAAATAAGTAATAGATATTTTATCTTTGTTGATAACTAGGACATAATTGACCAAAAGTCCAGTTCAGACTCTAAGATGTAACCAAACCTGAAACTAGATTGATAGAGGTAAATGAAAACTGTGGATTCAGCTATTGCCACAGTTTTCTTGCAATAACTATAGCATATAAACTGATCTTTTTTTGTTTGCTTGCCAAACTCAAAAATTCAGAAACAAAAATGAGTTTAGCTTTGAACTAAAACTGAATTTTCAGTTTTTCCTTTACAAAACAAGCAATAAAAAAAAAAGTATCTCTGGCGGAAGTTAAATAGAAGCTAGTAAATACAGACATTTTTAAATCAGCAGATATCCAACAGCTTGCATTCAAGAGTTTTTAAAGAGCTGGCTGAGGGGCTCTTGATGTTGCTTTTCCGTAATGTAGCCTCCACAAAGATAATTTGTGGCCCTTGACTGATAGTACTATTATCAGATAATGCTCAAAACATTATACCTGATTAATTTTTTTAAATGTTACACTTTACTATAAATGGAAAGAGTGCTTCAAGTTAATTGGCCATCATCTGAAAAAAAGAAACAAAAAACAAACAAACAAACAACCCCCCCCCACAGTTATCAGCTTTATTTATTAACCAAAAGAGTTGTAATGAGGCACTGGTTCAAACTTCAGCATCCAGCCAGAAATTGCTGGAATCCATCTGCAAACTACATGCAAATAGTTACATAAAATAAGTATTTACAGTCCCAAATTAATTTCTCACAAAATCTTTGTTATTACTTGATCATTTTAGGCATCGGTAGGGAGAGAAAGAGTTCCGACTAGTAGCTGAATCTTTGGAGAATAGCACTGGAGAGGACTTGATTAAACATAATGCTCAGTGGCTCCTTAGAAGAAGTGCACCCATAAACTGAATTTGGCAAAGTTGGAGAGGAACTACACTGAGCCTCGGGAAAAAGTTGAAGAGGCTGGAATAAGTGCCAGATGTGGGCAAGACCAGTTCCACATTCCAGTATACATTCCTCTCTCAGTGACCTTTTGCACATGATGGAAAGCTGCAATATCACAAATCAGATCGAGCAATTTGGTGAGGCTGAACTGACAACGAAGTGCAACTTTCAGAATGGTGTGGCAATACATGAAGATGGTTGAGTCTTTGTTGTTCTTTACGCGATCTATCAGGACTGCTAATTGGAATTTGCACTTCACAGCAATGGAAGACTTAGTGAAATACTTTTTAGTTTAGATTTAACCAACTGTTCCATGATTGCCTGGTAGCTTGCTGAAATAAGAGGCACAAAAAATTCTGACCTTGACATATGTGAGGAATTGTGAGAAAAGAAATTGGGTTATTAAAATGTCAGCAGTTCCCTTCTAAGCATTTTGTGCAGACGAAGCCCTAAAACATGAGAACAGTATAATGAAAGTCATTGCGTGGATTGGTGGGCATAACATAGCATCCAAATGATCTTTCTCAGGTTTTTCCTGACGCCACTGAATTTTGAACAAACATTAAGTATGGCTCAGGTAGCTTCCCCAGAAATAACCGACTACCATCTAGACTCATTGTGTTAAATGCCAAGACGGAAAAATTTTAAAGCAACAGCACGAGCTTACTCACATGGGCAACCTATTTACATATGATGGACCAGAGTTCATTGATATAATGATGAAAATAGTCTTCAGTGATAAGATAGTTAAAGATGTCAATCAAATGGCTACTGTGGGTAATGACTTGTATGCAGCCTTCAAAACCTAAAGAATTATCCAAGGCACCATCAATATATGGGTTTCAGTCACGAAGAACAGACTAAAGATGGACTTGAATGCAAAGAAGAAAGTCAGAGTGAAGATGACAAACTATTACAGAGCTAAACACAGACAAGTAATTGTTTGCTCATCTCCTGGTCATGTCCAGATCTCAGTGTGATGTTGATCTACGTGAGACTTTGGAAGGTATGAGTTCATCATAGTACTGTGATCGATGTTTGAATATGATGGAACAAGGCATGTGTGCCAGGCAAAAACCAAACCAATGCACGTCTTGTATGGTCTTCCTAAGCCAGCACCTACTGACAACATGACCTGTACCTTATGCCAGCATAGGCCTTTCAGTGCAGCAATCATAGTTTGTAAGGCTGAGGTACAAGCTCTTGACCCAGAAACTGTTAATACCTACCAAGATTTGACCAAACACTTCATTATGGGACTACAGAGAAAATATGGGGCCTATGATGAAGTCCACCTTGCATTTGAAACATATGAAGAAAAATCAGTTAAAAGTATTATGAGAAAGAAGAAGCTCCATGGTACTGCATCTGGCCAATACAAAACCACTGACTCCACGAACATCTCCAATGTCACAATGAAGAAGTTACTGTCTCATTCTTTCCTGAAGAGTGAGTTAATCACATACCTTGAAGGAAAAATGCTCTAGCATGCCAAGAATTGCTCAAAAAATTTTGTTGTCGCATGGCATAATGAAGCTAGTCTTTCACTATTCAGTGGAGTTTCTTGGTTGTGTCCAAAAGGAGGCTGACACTAAAATTATCTTGCATATCATCAGTGCCAAAGAGAGAGGTGTTACTAAACTTCAGATTTTTACACAGGACTCTCATGTTCTAGTGGTCTCTGTGAAATGATATCCAAGACTTCCTCAAGATTCTGTTTTTATGCCTGCTCCTGGGGAACAGAATTGTTGTATATCTCTTAGAGATGTGTTCCTATCATTCAGACCACTAAAAGCTGCCATACCTCCAGGTTTCCATGCCCTTTCAGAATGTGATACTATTAGAAGGCTTGCTGCAAAGATCAAATTATCTTACTGAGAGGAATTTGATTTAGCCTCTGAAGACTAATTCCTTAATATGAAGGTGCTCAGAACAGCTGAGACAGTCACTTATGAGGTCACAAATGCATTGGAGGCATTTGTATGCTGAATTTACCACTTGAACATCAACATTATGACACTTGCAGAGTTATGTTAGTGGAAGATTTCAAATAGGAAAACAGAAACAGACAAGGGGTGCATTTAAAAAATCTATGGCAATGGAATTGCTCTGTGATGATCAAGCACATCCATAACTCCCTCCCCTATCAGGCATGGATGGTTGTTGAAGATGGACTGATCACACCAGTTATGTCTGAAATACCATGTGCTCCTGAATCAGTCCTTTAGCTAATCAAATGCTTGTATGCAAAGACCACATGCTCACCACCCTTAACTTTCTATCACTTACATGTCCACAGAATGAGACCTACATTATGCTCCCAGGCTAATTAGAAAACATGCCTTATGGTGACAGACTAAAGAGCTCAATCTATTTAGTTTAACAAAGAGGAAGTTAAGGAGCGACTTGATTACAGTCTACAAGTATCTACAGGGGGAATAAATATTTAATATTCAATATAACAGAAAAAGATATAACAATCCACTGGCTGGAAATTGAAGCTAGACAAATTCAGACTGGAAATCCAGGAGGCATTTTTAACAGTGAGGTTAAATGACCACTGGAACAATTTATCAAAGGTGGTGGATTTACCACCACTGATCATCAAGATTGGATGTTTTTCTACAAGATATGCTATAGGTATTATTTTGGGGAAGTTCTATGGTCTGAATTATACAGAAAGTTGGATTAGATTATTACAATCATCCATTCTGGTTTTGGAATCCATTAATCTGTGAAAATTTCATTCAGATTGAACAAACCATCTTGACACATCATTTCAAAAATGTTCATTTGAAACTACATGTCAAAGAGCTTTTTTCCCCTCAAATTCTTTTCCCTGGGTTTTCTTCTCAGCCAAAAATACTTCTGAATTTGTCCCAAACTCAAGAATAGTTTCAGGGCCTTGAAAAAAAGCACTTTTCAGTAAATGTAATGTACACCAAAAAACATTGCCCAGCTCTAGCCACAGGCTTCTCAATAAACGAGAGACAATGCAATAATCAGTGAGCTACTGAAAATGAACAGGTGTTTGCTTTTTAAAAAAGATAAATTGTATATTGATTTTCATAAAGAAATAGTGAAAAGTAAATGACATGCAGCTTGTATAAATTTCCAAATACTGCATCTTTCACAGTATATCCAACAGAATTATGCTCTTACAACGTGCCAAAGATGCAAGACTAGACAATGTAAGATGAGACAATGCCACACAGACATAACATGTTAGTGTAGGGGTAACACTAATAAAATAGGGAAAGTCTTAAATGAATAGAGAGAAAAATGAAAGAGGGGCAGGGGAGGGAAAAGGTGGAAGCTTAGGTGGAATGGAGGTCTGGTAGTATTTAAGCCATCTCAACATTTTTAATCCAAATGTATCTAGGAAAGGGGTCCAAATTTCTCTGAATTCATATAACGGCTCTCTGTGAGGTGATAAGCTATTCTTTCTTTGGCTGCTAATGCAGATAGTCCAGATACCATTGCTCTATACTGGACATAGGTCTACTATTCCATTTTTGTAAAATCATGCACTTGGTGATCATTGCAGCTCTCAAGAACCAAAGTCTTTGTGGTGGAGTTAAATCCAACTTATCAGGTAAATAACCTAGAATATGATTTTCAGCTGAGGTTTGGTTGCTTAAGTGCTTCCATTTCAACCAATGGGACTACTCTTCTATATACTATTCTTTGTGAGTAAAGGTTGTAGAACTGGGTTCTATATTCTACTGCAATTATATGGCAGATAAAAAATAGGTCAAATTTTAGGCCTAAACTTCTAAAAAGTGAACATTTAAATATCTGATAATACTCTGACTATTATGGAAAAAAGCTGTTTTATGGTCCTTTAGAGATGTAATGTAAAATAAAATGAAAGCCAAATTATACATACTACAACATACTATAAGTATTTAGATATTCATAACAAATATTTGAGAAGGAATAATTGAACACCATTGCTTACACTGGTCTGCCTTTTTGCTATTAATAGTGTGTTTCAGAGTGCATGCAACAGTCCGTTAATTTAGTTCCTCTATGGTACACTGAAGCCTGGAAATGAAGAGCTCACAAGTAAGACTAAAAGTTCCTCATCATTTTCATGATGCATTTGCAAGCCTACTGCAAATGAAAACTGAGTAATTATTCACAGCACTAGTGGGCTTACTAAGTAACTACTTTTCCACATGAATAAGAATTGCATAATTGGACATTAAGAGTAAGAGAAGCACAATAATTTTGCTTTTATGTAGATCCTAAAAACGTCTGGTTATCTCTGAAGCTGCAGTTAAGAACAATCACTTTCGACTCAGTTGTGCACAACCCTCTATTTCAGTGATACTCACGACAATTTTGTTGGCATATGCTTAATAACAGAACAAATACTGGGTGAAATACTCTGTGTATGTGTGTGGTGCTTAGTAGAGTGATAGTACTACAATAGGTAGTAATAATAATAAGAAAATAAATTTTACTTTCAAGTTTGAATGCATTACCAACAATGATTAAATAGAACAGAATAGTGCCTCTAAATATGATGCAATATCAAATATCTCTACTTCTGTGAATAATTAGTGTTCATTTAGAATTGTCTTGCAAATGTATTATGAAAATTTACCAGCCCAGATACAAAATCTACTCAGTCACCTTGTCCCATTATGGTGATAATGAAATGGGAAATTTCTTACCCGGTAATTTCTTTTCTTCTAGCTGTGTCTCATACAATTCTGTGATGCCTGGACTGTTTCCCTCCTCTCTGCAGTTCTAGAGTCTGTTCACTGTTGCAACACAGCTCATTTTGGCCACACACCCTTTTCCAGCTTGCCATCAGAACAATTCATATAATATGCAAAAACTCTTAGAATATGGTAATACCAATAACATTAAAGTCAACAAGTGAACTATGTGCAGTAAGCTAGCCAGCCAACAAACTGGAGACATTTAAAAAATAATGTTGTTCCTTGGCTAATGAAGCCATTCCAGGTTGGGTAGAATTTTGAGAGACACTGCTAGCAGAAAGGAAATTTTCCATACTACAACTAACTGTCTCGCACTGTTCTGTGATGCACGGGAAGTAGGGAGCAGTAAATATTAAACAAGGAGGGATAAAGAAAGACAAATAGAGACATTTTCCCTTGAAAGTAAATGCCTGAATGACAAGTCACTTTTGCAATAGTGCATGCAGCACCTTCTTTCAGAAAGAAGCATCTGCAGAGCACAGAAAATCTACTTTGTAATGTTTAATAAAAGGTATAGCTTGAAGATCATGTTGCTGCCTTACAGATTTCTTCAGCTGAAGCACAAGTTTGTTCTGCCCATGACATCACCAGAGATCTTGTACAGTGTGCCTTGATTCCTTTTAGAATACAGTAACTCCTCACTTAGCATTGCAGTTATGTTACTGAAAAATGAGACTTTATGTGAAATGACGTTAAGGGAATCCAATTTACCCACATGAATTAATGTAAGTGGGGGGGGGGGGTTAGGTTCCAGGGAAATGTTTTTTGCCATACAAAAGACATTATATACATATACAGCATATGTTTTAAACAATTTTAAACAAACTGTTTAATATTGTACACAGCAATGAATGATTGTGAAGCTTGGTTGAGGTAGTGGAGTAAGAGGGTGGAATATTTCCCAGGGAAGTCCTTGCTGCTAAATGATGAACTAGCACTCGGCTGAGCCCTCAAGGGTTAATATGCTGCTGTTAATGTAGCCTCACACTCTACAAGGCAGCATGGACTGAGGCAGGAGGGGAGAACACAACAGATGGAGATTACACTTCCCTGCAAAAACTGAACATGATCATGAGCCAATGCTATCCAGCTAGAGTGCACCACTCCCTCCTCCTGACATCACATGCACGACTGAACAGATGCTGACTTTCCAAAGTCCTGGGAGGTGCATGCATAAGTGAGAGAGAGAGAGATGTGCATTGCCCCTTTAAGAATGCTGACCCCACTTCAAGTATATTGCCCTTTTAAGCAGATCAGCCAGTTCAGACAGGAAACAACAGCTTTCAGCAAGCTCCCTCCTTTCTATCCCTGAGCCCTGTCCCGATCCTCAGCTTTGTGGAGAGGAGGTATGGAGCGGGGGGGGGAGGAAGGAGCAGGGGGACATCCTGATATCAGCACCCCTCTTCCCCCCCCCCCAACAAGCAGGAAGCTCTTGGGAGCAGCTCCAAGCATAGGGCAGGGCAGCAGCAGCATGGCGGGGCGGAGGGGGGATGGGTAGCGGAACTGCTGCTGGGTAGCCGCCAAGCCACATACCTTACAGGGAATTTAGGGGAGCCGATCGGGGGGGAAGCTGCCAGCCCCCCCGGGTTCTAATCCCCATAAGGAGGGGCTGCTCTTCCAGAAAATCTTACAAACAGTGGACAAAGCAGGCAGCTGTCAAACAACGTTATAAGGGAGCATTGCACAACTTTAAACAAGCTTGTTCCCTAATAGATCAGGCAACGTAACAACAAAACAGCGTTAACTGGGAAAACATTAAGTGAAGAGTTACTGTAGGGCAGTCTGATGGCTTGAATGTCTCCACTATGCACAACTTGATTCATTTGGCCAAAGATAGTTTGGATGCCCAAAGACCTTGGCACTTTTGATGAAAGGGCACAAATAAAGAGCCTGATTGTCTCATCAATTCAGTGTGCCTGAGGTAAATCTTTAGTGCTGTACATACTCCCATATTATGGTTCATGTTTTCAGTCAGATGCTGTGGATTTGGACATAATGATAGAAGAATCATGCAAGAAATGGAAGAGGAATTCACCTTTGGTAAGAAAGACTGTGGGAGTCCTTAGAACCACTATGTCATGATGAAGCACATCATGTGGCTCTTGCATGGATACAACTGCTAACTCAGATACATCTAGCTAACACAACAGTGACCACAAAGTAGATTTTGATAGATAGAATGGTATGACCATTGCCTACACGGTGGGTTGTTAGGGCTTTTAGTACCAATAGCAGATCCCACTTAGGAAAGATTGGTCTGCCTTCAGGTCTAGCCAGTCTGACTGCTCTGAGAAATCTTGAGACTTGAGGATATTTGGCTAAGACCCTCAGAATCCTGCTTGTAAGTCACTGCTTATGACTGCTTAATGCTTTATGGTGAGGGGCTGAAGCCCTTGTCCAATCCATCCTGAAGAAAATCAAGAATAGCTCGAATTCCAGAGTCGTTGGGGTATGTTTTCTTTTTGGCACTATGAGCTGAACCATGACCAGATTGAGAAGGCTTTTAGTGTGGGAGTCTGTGTGGAGGTCAGCAGAGTCCCAATCACTTTGGAGGATAATCCAGGTTCAATTAATGTTTCACTCCCAATAGCCAACCTATGAGTTGGAGAAAGACTGGATCTGGATGGAGAATGGGGCCTTGGTGAAGGATGTCTATTGTCACTGGTACATACAGTGGAGGCACCAATGTCATATTTACTAAGTCCAAAAACCATGATGTCCTCTGCTAGCATGGAGCTATAACTCAGCTTTGCTTCCCCTCACCTTATCTTCGGAATCATCATCTCTAGACGTCAATGTGGTGGGAATGTATAAAGCAAGCCCTTTGGCCATCTGTGTGCAAAAGCATCCTTCCCCAGTGACCTGGGATAGCTTCCCTGCTACTTTGCCATTCGCAAGAACAGGAAGTTGCCAAACAGTCTGACTGCCAGAATGCCAAATATGTGGCCGGCACAGAGCCTAAATCCGAACTCTTTCCTTTCTCAGTAGAAAAGTCTTTGTCTAAGGATGGCTCTCTCAGACTTTCTATGTATTTTTCTTCCCCTTTTTGTGCTTCCTGTGGTGTGTGGCTTGTTTTTGTTGTTGTTGTTGTTTTTTTGCAGTGTGGGGGGGTCTGCTTTACAGGAGTCCCTGCATGAGTGTAGCCATGGTAGAGTGTGTTGCATCCCTTTTTATAAAAAGCCTCGAGTCCTCTAGATATTCCTCCTTCTGTGTCCTCACACTCTGAGTCCCAGTGCCACTACTTTTGCAATGGGGTCTTGTTCTGAGAATCCCAATTCACACTGGGAATTAGGGAAGCTGGGTAGGAGCCCTACTTTTTCCCCTGGGGAGCTGAGGATCAACTTTAAGAGTTTAAAGTTGGATCACTTAAGATATTTTTTAATTCTTGCTCAGGTCTTCAGGATAGGGAAGAGGGACCTGACATGCCAGTCTGTCTCTGAGCCCTGTGCCCTAGCAGTGTGAGGGTCAGCTTGCTGTGAACAGCTAGGACATAGATCACCCTTCGAAGAGCCTGTAAATGTCGCTGCGCATATAGAGCAGTGCTCTGATTTGGCCAGTGTTTGTGGGACAGCCCTGCCATAGACTGAGAGTGGAGCAACATAGCATCCCAAGATGGGTAACACTGCAGCAGTGGATGTGTGAGGCTGAGACACCATGGTGCCAATTACCCAATCTGGTGGAGGAGGAGGAGGAGAAGGAAAGTAGCTTCATTGCTCACTACTGTCTCAAGAAACAAATTAAAAGTAAAGATGGCAAAGGAAACGGTGTCTGTTTGCTTTGCTCCTGAAGAACTACTGCCATGGAGGCAGAAGTTCTGGGGGCAAGTGGAAGAAGGGGGATAGCCAGTATGGGCTATGCTGTAATGCTGAACTGCCTCCAGATCTGCAGAGAGGGAGAAAGACCCTGCTTCACAGAATTGTAGGAGATGCTTGGCCATCAAAGCAAGTTATTCATTCTAAGTAAGTATTATTTCAAATGTTTACATTATTTAAAACATTAAGTAATGTCTCACAATTATCTCCCACAGCAGAATAGAACTCAAAATACATGAAGTGACCCAAATAAACATTTTACTTATATTGCCGATGGTGATGGAAATAACTGCAGAAGTTATTTTTAAATACTTTCAACATTCTGAATTTATAATGAACGATTTTCTTATAGAAATACATATTTATGAACAGATGTCTGGTGTCCTGGGCTGGTCATATTATAGATGATACTAACAAGCAGTGCAAAATTTAAAACTTACCAGGGAGCTGATCATGCGTTGAGAAGACCGTGCAATATTGGCAGGCAGGCCAAAGAAATCGGGTTTATCATTTTCTGGAAGGCTTTCAATAATATCACGGTAATCCTACAAAAAGGGGTAGAAGAGTATAGATAATAGTAAATGTTTTCAGTGCAATCACAGCTCATGAAAATCAACAGTATATGATCAGAAGAATTCCATCAATATATTTTCAAAACATAAACTCTCAATTCATAGGATTTATAATTAATTGAATAATAGCACTTTGTGGACATCACTAAAATAGTACCAGCAACGAAATGGAGCAATGACTTAAGCATATGAACATATGACGTGCTATACCATAGAATCTGCTAATATTGAAACACTGTAATGAAATAGAACAGAAATCCCAAGTTGCTTTAGTTTACAATTGGCAAACATCAACTCTGATAACAGTGAAGTTGTGACTTCACCATACAAAAGCCCTCTGCAGTATAATTACAAGACTTCAACAGATCAGTTTGATATATATCCTACATTGCTATTATCACCACATTTAATGTTTTTCACTATTTGGAATTGAATTTGGAACTATTTGTCACTTTCTCCTTCATATTGTAGTCCAATGCAAGATGCTTCCACTTACATTTAAATCTTTGACAAGCTACCATTTATTATACTTAGTATGAAATGTGCGGCATTAAAAGATATGGCTACATGGTGATAGGAAGGGTAGAGTAGAACCAGCTTTGTGTCTAAAAGACACTCGAGCTACTGTTCTAATGGAAGGAACATGAAACAGGGTATCTCTTACTACCCCACCAAACCAGGTGTCTGGAGGCCTGTCTCTATCCTATTATCCAGTAGACTATGTGCACTTGGGTTGGGCCCTGATACTGCTAACACTTACACACATGCTTAACTTGACTACTGTGAATAGGCCATTTAAAAATACTGAATCATAAAGGGTCTTTGGCATACATAAACTATTTCTCAGAGTTTTCTCAGAGTTAAATGTACCTCTGATGCCAGCATGTCACTCTACATGGTGCAGTCATGACTACTCTCTGTCATAGGGAACTGAAATCCTTTGACATAACATACTCCTTCACAGCCTGCCTGTTCTATATCCCATCTGGCCTTTCTGTTACCCAGGGTTCTTGCAACCCAAAGCTCTTGGTAACTTTTACTCTGTGTGAGGAGGTGTCAGGAAATAAATCAGGGGAGACACGGCCATCCGACCGATAGATGGCTGGCACAAATAGGACAACACAAGAGTGCTTTCACTTAAAGCTAAACTTTACTTAGTCTCAAGCACTTACACACATCCACAACAAGATTGGTAAAAGACCCCTAACCCTTGATAATTACCAAAGCTAAGTGTGGCTTTCGAGCGACACAGTGGCAGCCCGTCTGCCGGTGGGGAACACAAGATGCATCCAGAGGGAGAGACCAGTCCCGAAGAGTCCCAATATCTCAAGCTTTTTCCCGTTATTTATACATTAGTAATAGAATGACATGTCCCTTAAAGAAACCTTGTTAAGTAAGCAATTTCAATGATCAAACAAGAGGCTCCTTCTGATTACTGATTAACCAGGTATGGGTTTTTCCAGAGTCTGCAGCCTTGAGACCCCAACAGACATTCCTGGGGCATATCAGCAATTTCAACACAATTCTTATCAGGAAGGATGCAGGGTAAAGCTGCCCTTTCTGTGGTACCCAAAACCCCCTCCCCTCCTGCCTTGGTCAAGCTGAGAGTGCTGAATGGCCAATTTACAGCTTGCTGACTAGGCCGTCTTTAACAATAAGCCACAGTGGTTTCAAGCACTTTACTGGTTTTCCAAAGTCTCCCTGTACATCTCCATCTGCTCTCTCAGTGCCATCTTTCAGTTTCTCCTCCACACCCTGCTGCTCTCACTCCAACCAATTACAATCTGTTACTCTACCACACACACACCTGGAATTTAAGGTGAGATTCATTTTTCATAAATTAATGTAAGGGCCAAGCAATGAAATCAAGAACAGCAAGACAACAATACAATACAAAATGTAACAATACAAATTGATGCAAACTTGTTTCTTAAGTATCTGCAAACAAAGATAACGTTGTTACACTTCTCACAGGCCCCATTATGAGGGACGATTTGTTAGCCTAATACATTTCTCACACAGATCTGTTTCTTCCCACTGTTCATTATTGTACAGTACATACAAAAACCTTAATTAAGACATCATCATAAGTTAACTCTTTGTTATTTCAAGTTTCTCTAGTATTTTTATCATTCTGTTATTTTAGTGTCTCTTATTTTCAATCTTTGTTTAATATTTGGGACTTTTCATACATTTTCATTATCAAATTTCAAAATCTATAAAAAATGAAGTGTGCAGGAATAAATATTTAAGTGCTTTTCCCTGTCAAGCATTAGCATTATTATTGATGACTATTAGTGTTATAGGGCGTAGCCCTATAGGGATTGAATACCCTTCAGCTCCCATTAATTTCAGTGGGACTGAAGTGTACTCAGAAAGTTGCAGGAATCTGCCTTTAATTAGTACATTCATTTGATAATTTAATACTGTAAGAAAAAGAAGATTTGGTTTCCATGTCTGATAAGGCAAGCATACATACCAAAATACTGCAGGAACTGGGTAGAGAGATGGAATATGGGAAGCTGGTCATCTTCTTGCCCCTAAGATTTAAACCTCCAATGACTCTGGAATTAAAAAGCTGTTCCAGATAGGTCCGAAGGACTCTCATGTCAAAGTAATTATCTATGCGGCCTCCATAAATAGCATTTTCGAACAGGCCATGCACAAATTCCCACTGAAAATCTTTGGAACCTGTAAGTTACAAAATATTACTGTCACATTGACCTTTTTTTGCACTGTGTGATGAACATTTCCTCTTATTATAGTTATCCTTCAGAGAAACAAGGAAATACAAAGGACCCCAGTAAAGTAGTACAATTATTACTAAGCAATATATTTCTTAACTGTAATCAAAAAGTAAAATAAAATAACTGTAAAATGTAAAATATTAAATGTTCCAACAGCTATATTGCAAATGTTTGCAAATATTTTTTCCTGTGATAAGAGTGTAATTAATGTGTTTTAAATCCTACTGAGGGACATAAATATTGCAGATGTCTTGGGGAACTTTTTATCATAGATCTCACACATCAATCAACCCTATTTAGTTGGAGAACAAAAGTACCTTCTCACTAGAAGCCATTCCATATTCAATTGTGGTCTCCTACCTCCTAATCCTTTGTCATCAGCCTGCTCAACTTCCCTACCTCCAATGGATCTTTAAGTGTGTTACAGCCATATCCCTTTGTGCAGTGATCTCATCAGGCCTCATAAAATAAGCAGGGTGATTGAATAATACCCTACCATGCCAAAGGAAGACATTGTTACTGAGATTCTGGCTTTCTGATGTGATGTAAAAAGAGGTCCAGGTTATCTGTGATCATAAGAGATCACATGACACTGTGTTTAAAATTAAGGATGTTAACATTGGTGTTCTGACCAAATTGTATTCAATAAATTACATTCTACCTACTTAGTTATATCCTATAGTTTAAAATAAAATCTCTTCTCCCCTCATTTCTTGTCCCAAACTACAGAGGAGGGTGAAATCAATGCCACATTTCACCCAATATGTGACTTTTCAGCATGTGTGAAGTAATTATGGTGGAAAAGAACTTTGAGATTCTTCAAATGAAAAGGTTTGGTATTACATTTAAGTTATTAGAGTTGACACTCACACTCCAATTACTGCAGGGAAAAACTGCTCTCACCACAATAGTTAATATCCAGGACCCAAAGTCTCTTGGTAATATATTCAAACTGTTAAGTCTGCATGTACATGGAATCACTTTCAAAAGTACTAACCACATATAAACCCCATTTAAATCAATAGGCGCTAGAGATATTGAACCCTTTTGAATACTGGGTACTAGTTTTATTGAGATGTTGGAACTTAAAGGCCTTACCAAAAAAATCCTTATGATTTCTATGTAAATGAAATAAACAAAGGATCCAAATTAGACCTGGTTGGAACATTTTCAAAACAATGAAATTTTGCTGAAATATACTGTTCTGTGGATGTGTATCATTCAATCAAGGCAGAGGGATGAAAAAAAGACGCATACACACTATAGTCTAGTAGTTAGGGCACTGGCCTGGTATGGGTGATACCCAGATTCAAGTCCCGGCTTTGCCGGATTTTGGGTCTCCCACATCCCAGGCCAGTGACTGAACCCACCAGGCCACATTCAAGCACGCAAACTTACTTCTGTGATAATGTTCAAAATATTTTGGTTTTGATCTGGAAACAGAACAAAAACAAATTTAAAAACCTCAACAGTTGCCATTAAACAGAACTGTCATCCCCCAATCAGCTCTAATTGAAATTATTGGTGATAATTGAAATAGCCAAATTACTTTAAAAAAAAATTCTATGATCTGCTAATTTTATAAAGATTTGAAATGGAAGACACTCAGAAATACTGGACTAGGCAAAGAAAGGAATCAGCAATCCTTAAAGAGTAACTTACCATCAAAGAGTCCATCAATAACATCATACCCTGCACGGAGATCAGATAAAGAAAATTCATAAAACTTGGTCCAACCCTACCATTAAAACAAACAAAAAGTTCATATGAGTTATGAATCAATGAGAATTAAATGAACATGAAAAAAATAAACAAAAATTGATACTTCTAGAACATATATAACATGTAAAACCCGGGGAAAAAAATCTACATCACTGGTTTGAAGCCATCTTTTCTAGGCTGCTGCTCAGAGATACACGAACAGGCAGCAGAGAGACAATATGACAAACATATCCATCAATGTGTTTAATTTTACATAGGCGTACAGGCTAGATGCCATCAGGCGTATGCCAACTTCTGTAGCAATGACAGTTTTTCTATAAAAACAAATGTATTTTAAAAATCCTAGACTAATCAGCAAGGCTTCTTGAAAATGATGCACATGAGCATGCAACTCTCTCATTCCCTAACAGCACTTGTTGCAACAATGACTCATTGATAACTATGACTAGAGAACTCACTTTCTTACTCTCAATGACTTTTTTGAATTTCAGTTTCTTTTCAGACTTTGATAAGTATGACTGCTTCTTTTAACCACTGCCTACAACACACACCAACCATTTTACTCCTCATCTTATTTTACTTCTATATTAAGATAAAAAAACCCAGAAAAAACAAAGCAGCAAGCCATCAGCAAGCAAGCAGCGATGCCTGCAACATGTACATTCTTAAATCACTGGCACAGTACCTAGATCCTTATTTGTTGGTGATTGTATTATTCTTTGTATAGTATTAACATACACTAAATAATTTACAAACAAGTATAAAGACAAAAAGTACCTGTCTCAACATGTTTACAAGGCAAAGAGGTATATAGGCACAAAGGGAGATATACACCATATATGAAATACATTAAACTAGCTGACTAGTAAATCTCAAAACATAAATTGCTAATGGAGATCACCAGCAAATAGCAGTGTTTCTGGTGGGGGTTCTGCAGGGAACTATTCTCACTTCAAAGCTATTAAAATTTCTAAATTAAATTATCTGGAAGAAAATATGAAATAATTACTGATAAAATTTGTAGACGAAACAGAGATGGGATGGCAAATAATGATGAGAATGGGTCATTCACACAGAGTGACTTAGATCAGTGGTTCTCAAAGCCAGTCCACCGCTTGCTCAGGAAACATCTAGGCACAAATACTGTAAGCCATAGTTTCCAGAATACAATCCCCATCCTGAAAAAAGAACTCTGAAAAGGACTTAGAGGTCATTAGAATCATAGAGGATTAGGGTTGGAAGAGACCTCAGAAGGTCATCTAACCCAATCCCCTGCTCAAAGCAGGACCAACCCCAGCTAAATCATCCCAGCCAGGGCTTTGTCAAATCAGGCCTTAAAACCTCTAAGGATGGAGATTCTACCACCTCTCTAAGTAATTCATTCCAGTGCTTCACCACCCTCCTAGTGAAATAGTTTTTCCCCAATATCTAACCTAGACCTCTCGAACTGCAACTTGAGATCATTGCTCCTTGTTCTGTCATCTGTCACCACTGAGAACAGCCAAGCTTCATCCTCTTTGGAACTCCCCTTCAGACAGTTGAAGGCTGCTATCAAATCCCCCTCCCTCTTCTCTTCTACAGACTAAACAAGCCCAGTTCCTTCAGCCTCTCCTTTTAAGTCATGTGCCCCAGCCCCCGATCATTTTCGATGCCCTCCGCTAAACTCTCTCCAATGTGTCCACATCCTTTCTGTAGTGAGGGGCCCAAAACTGGACGCAATACTCCAGATGTGGCCTCACCAGAGCCAAATAGAGGGGAATAATCACTTCCCTTGATCTGCTGGCAATGCTCCTACTCATGCAGTCCAATATGCCATTGTAGATAACAAACTGAACACAAGCTCCCATTGCAAACAATCTTTCAATATATAAAAGGAATAATGAGCAAGAATAAGGAGCTAATATTACCTCTATGGTTTATTAGTAGCACCACTACAGGAATATTTGTTCAGTTTTAGTGTCCACATTTAAAAAAATATATACTGAAAAATCAGACAAGATTCAGACAAATGCTACAAAAATGATTTGGGGTCTGGAAAACATGCTTAAAAAATACCAGGCTAAAGGAGCTCTATCACAGAGGTTGAGAGGTGACTTGGATACAGTATATTACCCACAAAAGGAGAAGATAACTGCTACTAGAGGGATCTAATCAAGCAAAGACATAACAAAATTCAATGGCTGGAAGTTCAATTCAAAAAATTCAAACTGGAAAAAGATGCAAATTTTTAACAAGGAGGGTAATTAACTAGTCATCAGAACAAGTTACTAAAGGACATGGTAAACTTTCCATCATTTTGAAACTTTAACTCAACCTCTGCTCTCTTTTGAAAAGATATGCTATAGTGTCAACCACAAATTTTGGGGCAAGATGCAGGCATCATGGAGGAAATGGCCTGTGTCAAGCAGGAATTGAAACTAGATGAACATAACTGGTCCTTCTGGCCTTAAAATCTGAGTGGTGAAGTTTAGCATATTTTTTATTATTTCCATGATTTCTGTGTGGACTGTTCTAATTTGAGGTTACATTTTAAGTCTTTTGGTTAATTAACACATCTCTGCATAGAAGTCTAATTTTAGAAGCTTTTATGGACAAAGTACATTTTGAGAAATGACTTGAAGGAGGAAAGCGTGGAAGTATGGCAGACTGGAACAGGCAGTAGGTTTTAGCTTTAGGGGCCAAAATCAGAAAAGGCTCAGTCAAGAGTGAGATTTCATAATGATTAAGTGATCTTAAACTATATTATATTGTTTTTAACAAGAAGCAATATTCGATGTTAATCATTTTTTTCTTCTTTTTTTCTTACAACTCTCCCTGTTCTGGGTCAAATTTTTTTATAGCCTACTTCCCAAACTCATGATTGTATGCCTGGTTGTCCTGCAAATTTGTCTATCTAAGGTCTGCTGATACTCGGTTCATGTGCCAAATCTTTGGCCTCTCCCTTGGTCCTCTTCTATCTATGATCATTGCAAGGGCCATCCTACTAATATAACACTCAGTTTTCAGTTGGATATGTCCACACCAAAATACTTTCACCTCCTTCAACTTCCCTTGAATTGGAGCAACCTGCATTAGCCCTTAACCTAATTTTATTTCATGGAGTGGCCAACCAGTTGACCATCTCAAAAATCTTAATTTCCATAGTGGAGAGTATGCTGATTTATTTGCTTGTGGCTGGCGATGTCTCTGTTCTGTATATATCTGATCAATGTTGTTATACAATATCCTCAAGTGTTCCAAATGTTTGAATGATGCATTTAAAACCAAACTTCCAGCCATAATATTACTGTAGTGACCCTGTAGGTCCTTCAACAGCACCATCAGCCACTTTTGCAATTAGGGTCATGGTACCTTTAAACAAGGACCCAAAAAGGAAAAGAAAGCAAAAACAAAGAAAAGACTTCAATCATTCTAGTCTAAATCAAAGGACAATAAAACAGTCACGGGAAAGGTTCATTTAGCCTCAGGTCCAAATAAAAACAAACCAAATGCAGGGAAGCTTCCTTTTCTCTAGTCTAGGTACCCACAAACCATGCAGGGCTGCTCCCTTCAACCAAGGATCCAGTTAGAAAACAAACAGACAAGTTCTTACTATGGTTATAGTCTCTAGGCTTCAGTATAATTCTTTTCAGTTCAAGCCAGGTAAATAATTCCCCAGTTTTTCCTCTCCTACCCAGGATCTAGGTTCAAGAGGAGACCAGACATCAGCCTCCCTCCCTTGAAAGTATCTTTTCCTTTTTTATAGCTTCCACCACTTATGAGACATAGCTGTCAATTCTACCTCCAAACATTCTACAGGTCCCAGTTCCTCTCTCCGGGTACGGCAACCTGGTGATCTTTAAGGGCTAGTTTCTACCCTTCTGTTTAGTGAAGAGGTTTTTAATACTTTATTGAATCAAGCAAGGAGGGAGCACATAAACTTTGTCACAGAGCCCCAAACCTGTATCAGAATCAGCTAAATCAGACCTCAAGCCCATGAACAGTGCCACTGGAACCAATGGGACTCTGAAAAGCTGTAGGTGTCTGTGCTATTAAGCCTCAGTTCTGTACTGAGGCCACATCCAAACATTAAGATCTCTAAATTAGTAGCCACCACGAAGTTCCACATCAGTAGCCATATTTCTCACTTCTGCATGCCCAAACATACACAAAAGTGCATATTTTATTTTAAATAGCAAACTTAAAAGCTGGTATATGAAATGAAAGAAAATATTGTAGTAAACAAACAAAACATTGGCATGAAATTAGAGTACTTACCTGAGGGATATAATTTCTTCTTTCTTGGCATGCAGCATGAAACCACGCCAAACTAAAGAGTGCATGGGCTCGAGACAAATTGCCCTTTTTACTAATCTGCTCTGGAGTCCAAGATTCATAGGTTCTCATCAAATTCTTTTTTAGGCCTGGAGGGGCCTAGGTAGATAAAAATAACATATATATGTGTGACAAAAATAACATATATGTGTGTTTATTTATATATATTATGTATATTATATTAGTTAAACAACATCAACAACAACATATATATATATATATATATATATATATATACACACACACATATATATATATATATATATATATATATATATATATATATATATAAATGTCTAACACTAATTAATTCCTAAATCTTCAAAATTAACTTAATTAGATTTGGAAAATAAAAGAAAAGGATGATTAAAAAATTATAGTAGGTGGCCTAATAATATAATCATCTTAGACTGGAGATAATATTGACTCACTGAAGCGAATTCTGAACAGGGGGGCTGAAATGCAGTATAAGAAAGATTAAGGGAAGACCATCAGCTTGAAATATGTTCATTTAAAAACAGACTGAATAAAAATTTGTTCAAATACAAGTCAAATAGTTTCTTGTTTTACAATCACTATTACTACTTATTATTTATGTTTTAATAAAGCCTAGTGGTCTTGATCAAGGATCAGGGCCCCCTGTGCTATGCATATAGTCATAGTACATACATACGATAAGAACAGACAGTCTCTGCTCAAAAGTACAAGTCAAGAGACAACACAAAAACATAAGATGTGGACAGCACAAAGGAACAGTGAGAAAATTATGATTACTGTAATAAGAAGATGTCATAAACAGATAGTTAAGGGTTAATGCCTCTTTTACCTGTAAAAGGTTAAGAAGTTCATCTAGCCTAGCTGACACCTGATCAGAGGAACCAAAAGGTGAACAAGGTGTTTCAAAAGGAAGGAGGGAAGTTTTGCTTTGTTTAGAGTCTCAGTTTTAGTGAAAAAGATCGCGGAACCAGCCTCTTAATAGAGTAGTAAGTTTTAGAAAGGGATAAATAGGTTTATGTTTATTTTCTTTGTAACTTGTCTAAAATGAAGGAATTGTTCAGTGTTTCAACTGGTAGACTAGAGCAGGAAGCAGCTGCACTGAACTGCAGATTTACTCCAGCTCAGAGAAAACAACCAAAGCTTTGAAAGAAGCTACCAGTTAAGTCTGAGACGAAAGGATGAAGTGAGAAAGGCTAAAAGCCATGTAGAGTTGGACCTTGCAAAGGGAATTAAAACCAATAGTAAAAGGTTACATAGCCATATAAATAAGAAGAAAACAAAGAAAGAAGAAGTGGGACCGCTAAACACTGAGGATGGAATGGAGGTTAAGGATAATCTAGGCATGGCCAAATATCTAAATAAAATAAATACTTTGCCTCAGTCTTTAATAAGGCTAATGAGGAGCTTAGGGGTAATGGTAGGATGACAAATGGGAATGAGGATATGGAGGTAGATATAGACTCATAGACTCATAGGTCAGAAGGGACCAATATGATCATCTAGTCTGACCTCCTGCACAAGGCAGGCCACAGAACCCCACCCATCCAATTTTATAACAACCCCTAACCCAGGACCGAGTTATTGAAATCCTCAATATTGGTTTGAAGACCTCAAGCTGCAGAGAATCCAGCAGCAAGCGACCCGTGCCCCACGCTGCAGGGGAAGGCGAAAAACCTCCAGGGCCCCTGCCAATCCGCCCTGGAGGAAAATTCCTTCCCGACCCCAAATATGGCGATCAGCTAAACCCTGAGCATGTGGGCAAGACTCACCAGCCAGCACCCAAGAAGGAATTCTCTGCAGTAACTCAGTTCCCATCCCATCCAACATCTCCCCGCAGACCATTGAGCAGACCTATCTGGTGGTAATCCAAGATCAATTGCCCAAATTAACGATCCTATCATAACATCCCCTCCATATACTTATCAAGCTTTGTCTTAAAGCCAGAAAAGTCTTTTGCCCCTACTACTTCCCTCGGAAGGCTGTTCCAGAACTTCACTCCCCTAATGGTTAGAAACCTTCGTCTAATTTCAAGTCTAAACTTCCTAATATCCAGTTTATACCCATTCGTCCTCATGCCTACATTAGTACTAAACTTAAATAATTCTTCTCCCTCCCTAACGTTAACCCCCCTGATATATTTATATAGAGCAAGCATATCCCCCCGCAGCCTTCTTTTGGCCAGGCTAAACAAGCCAAGCTCTTTAAGTCTCCTTTCATAAGGCAGTTTTTCCATTCCTCGGATCATCCTTGTAGCCCGTCTCTGAACCTGTTCCAGTTTGAATTCATCCTTCTTGAACATTGGACACCAGAACTGCACACAGTATTCCAGATGGGGTCTCACCAACGCCTTATATAACGGTACTAACACCTCCTTATCCTTGCAGGAAATACCCCGCCTGATGCATCCCAAAATCACATTTGCTTTTTTAACAGCTGTATCACATTGGCGACTCATAGTCATCCTGCTATCAACCAGTACCCCAAGGTCCTCCTCCTCCTCCGTCGCTTCCAACTGATGCGCCCCCAACGTATATCCAAAATTCTTATTATTAATTCCTAAGTGCATGACCTTGCACTTTTCACTATTGTATTTCATCCTATTTCTATTACTCCAGTTTACAAGGTGGTTCAGATCTTCCTGAATAGTATCCCTGTCCTTCTCCGTGTTAGCAATACCCCCCAGCTTTGTGTCATCTGCAAACTTTATTAGCACATTCCCGCTCTTTGTGCCAAGGTCAGTAATAAAAAGGTTAAATAAGATCAGTCCCAAAACCGATCCTTGAGGGACTCCACTAGTGACCTCCTTCCAGCCTGACAGTTCACCTTTCAATACGAGCCGCTGGAGTCTCCCCTTTAACCAGTTCCTTATCCACCTTACAACTTTCATATTCATCCCCATCTTTTCCAATTTAACTAACAGTTCCCCATGCGGAACCGTGTCGAACGCCTTACTGAAATTTAGGTAAATTATATCTACTGCATTTCCTTTATCTAAGTAATCCGTCACCTTCTCAAAGAAGGAGATCAGATTGGTTTGACACGATCTACCTTTAGTAAATCCGTGTTGCAATTCGTCCCAATTACCATTGACCTCTATGTCCTTAACTACTTTCTCCCTTAAAATTTTTTCCAAGACCTTACATACTACAGACGTCAAGCTAACAGGCCTATAATTACCCGGATCACTTTTATTCCCTTTCTTAAAAATAGGAACTACATTAGCAATCCTCCAGTCATACGGCACAACCCCCGAGTTTATCGATTGCTTAAAAATTCTCGATAACGGGCTCGCAATTTCACGTGCCAGTTCCTTTAATATCCTCGGATGGAGATTGTCTGGGCCCTCCGACTTCATCCCATTGAGCTGTTCAAGTACGGCCTCTACCTCAGTTGCGGTAATATCCACTTCCATATCCACATTCCCGTTTATCATCCCTCCATCATCGCTAGACTCCTTACTAGTCTTATTAAAAACTGAGGCAAAGTACTTGTTTAGATGTTGGGCCATGCCTAGGTTATCCTTAACCTCCATTCCATCCTCAGTGTATAGCGGCCCCACTTCTTCTTTCGTTTTCTTCTTATTTATGTGGCTGTAGAACCTTTTACTATTGGTTTTGATTCCTTTTGCAAGGTCCAGTTCAATGCGGCTTTTAGCCTTCCTCACTTTGTCCCTACATGTTCTGACCTCACCAAGGTAGCTTTCCTTACTGATCCTGCCTTTCTTCCACTCCCTGTAAGCTTTCTGCTTTTGTCTAATCCCCTCTCTGAGTTGCTTGCTCATCCAGTTTGGCCTACAACTCCTGCCCATGTTTTTTTTCCCCTTTCTTGGGATGCAGGCTTCTGACAGTCTCCGCAGCTGCGACTTAAAGTAATTCCAGGCCTCCTCCGCATTTAAATCCACATCCGAGGTAGAAGCCAGACTCAAACAGCTTAATGGGACGAAATCGGAGGGCCCAGATAATCTCCATCCAAGAATATTAAAGAAACTGGCACATGAAATTGCAAGCCCATTAGCAAGAATTTTTAATGAATCCGTAAACTCAGGTGCTGTACCGTACGACTGGAGAATTGCTAACATAGTTCCTATTTTTAAGAAAGGGAAAAAAAGTAATCCGAGTAACTATAGGCCTGTCAGTTTGACATCTGCAGTATGTAAGATCTTGGAAAAAATTTTGAAGGAGAAAGTAGTTAAGGACATTGAGGTCAATGGTAATTGGGACAAAATATAATATGGTTTTACAAAAGGTAGATAGTGCCAAACCAACCTGATCTCCTTCTTTGAGAAGGTAACAGATTTTCTAGACAAAGGAAATGCAGTGGATCTAATTTACCTCAATTTCAGTAAGGCATTTGACACGGTTCCACATGGGGAATTATTAGTTAAACTGGAAAATATGGGGATCAATATGAAAATTGAAAGGTGGATAAGGAACTGGTTAAAGGGGAGACTACAACAGATCGTACTGAAAGGTGAACTGTCAGGCTGGAAGGAGGTTACTAGTGGAGATCCTCAGGGACTGGTTTTGGGACCAATCTTATTTAACCTTTTTATTACTGACCTTGGCATAAAAAGTGGGAATGTGCTAATAAAGTTTGTGGATGACACAAAGCTGGGAGGTATTGCTAACACAGAGAAGGACCGGGATATCATACAGGAAGATTTGGATGACCTTGTAAACTGGAGTAATAGTAATAGGATGAAATTTAATGGTGAAAAGTGCAAGGTCATGCATTTAGGGATTAATAACAAGAATTTTAGTTATAAATTGAGGACACATCAGTTGGAAGTAACAGAGGAGGAGAAGGACCTTGGAGTATTGGTTGATCACAGGATGACTGTGAGCCACCAATGTGATATGGCCGTTAAAAAAGCTAATGCGGTTTTAGGATGCATCAGGCAAGGTATTTCCAGCAAATATAAGGAGGTGTTAGTACTGTTATACAAGGCACTGGTGAGACCTCATCTGGAATACTGTGTGCAGTTCTGGTCTCCCATGTTTAAGAAGGATGAATTCAAACTGGAACAGGTTCAGAGATGGGCTACTAGGATGATCCGAGGAATGGAAAACCTGTCTTATGAAAGGACACTCAAAGAGCTTGGCTTGTTTAGTCTAACCAAAAGAAGGTTGAGGGGGGATATGATGGCTTTTTATAAATATATCAGAGGGATTAATACTAGGGAGGGAGAGGAATTATTTAAGCTTAGTACCAATGTGAACACAAGAACAAATGGATATAAACTGGACACTAGGAAGTTTACACTTGAAATTAGACGAAGGTTTCTAACCATTAGAGGAGTAAAGTTCTGGAACAGCCTTCCAAGGGGAGTAGTGGGGGCAAAAGACATATCTGGCTTCAAGACTAAGCTTGATAAGTCTATGGAGGGGATGGTATGATGGGATAGCCTAATTTTGGCAATTAATCAAAGATCAATTGCCAAATTATCAGCAGGTAAGTATGCTCAGTGGTCTGGGATGGGATGTTAGATGGGATGAGATCTGAGTTACTACAGAGAACTCTTTCCTGGGTGCTGGCTGGTGAGTCTTGCCCACATGCTCAGGGTTTTAACTGATTGCCATATTTGAGATCGGGAAGGAATTTTCCTACAGGGCAGATTGGCAGAGGCCCTGGAGGTTTTTCGCCTTCCTCTGCAGCATGGGGCACGGGTCACTTGCTGGAGGATTCTCTGCAGCTTGAGGTCTTCAAACTAAAATTTGAGGACTTCAATAACTCAGACATAGGTTAGGGGTTTGTAATAGAAGTGGATGGGTGAGATTGTATGGCTTGCATTGTGCGGGACATCAGACAAGATGATAATAATGGTCCCTTCTGACCTTAAAGTCTCTGAGTCTATAAGAACTATTTGAAAACTGATTACTTAGCATGACTGAAAGCTAGAGAGCAATAAATGATATTGTGAAACTATCCAAAGTCAAACTGCATCTAAAAAGAGCTGAAGCAACAAAGCCAAAGATCTGGCAGGTGACTCCTGTGGAGCCTACCTTGATTGACTGAGATTAGAAAGGAATGAATTGAAAAAGTGTTAAAAGGAAGCTGTGGCACTGGCAGTTGGAGTGGAACTTATATTTTCCACCTGATAAGTTTCAGGTGAATTATGCAGCCTTAGGCACAGGCGCTTAACTTTAAGTATGGCTGCCATTGTTGTCTTTTTCCATTACAACATTTTCTTGAGGCAAGAACTTAAGATATTGCAACACGCATAAATCCCACCAATTCTCAATGATTTTGGATATAAATGTTTAAGTAATTTTTGATAGTCTAAGAAGAGGAGACACCTAGAGAGTGAGAAAAAACATCATCCTACCTAACAGAATCAATTCAGAAGAAACCAGTGTCTGCACTGTCACAGACTGAGTCACAGAAAGATTATCATCCCTGGATACTCTGAAAGATCACTGAATGGAAACTAAACCACTAGACTGCAGACTCAGAAAAAAACATACTATGCAAATTGTTGTAGAGCATGATACAGAGTATCAAGAGCAGCTTATAAGGCAGGAACATTAAGAACTTATCATTCTTGCCATAAAATATAAAAGCAAACAAGAAATTCAGAAATAAATCCCTCATTCTGTTAACTCTTCTGTTTGTGCTTAGACACTATAGAAACTTCCGTACGATCATGCACTGTTCTGAGGCAATGACATTACCTAGGCATAATAGGTTGCAATAAGGATTATGTAAGAGCCGTAGGTCTGAATTTCCACAGATTTGCTTGCATAAATCAGAAAACATATATTCAATATTGTAACCACTGATTCACTATGCTGCTTTTAATAAAGTTAATTTTTCTACACCCAATTTGGAAAAAAATTCTGGAAGTCTTATAAACAACTATTTTATTTCATGGATCAGCAAGTTCTCATACATGATCATACAAATGATCACTAAAAATATCCTAAGGTAAATGAATAGCAATTTGTATTTCACTCATAATAAAAAAAAGGACAAAATCTAAACAAACTCCATATTCTGTATTAGTTACTGTGATGGGTTGGATCACAGAAACCCCTTTGGGACTGCCAACTGATGTGTTGAGACTACTTCTAACTCGTTTTCCCTGCCAGCTTGGGACTCCAGAATCTTGCCTTGTTTGAGCTAGACACACATGCCTGCTGCAAACACAGAGCCAGGTCTGAACCATGTCCCGTAAAAGCTGCAGGTTTAACTGAAAACAGCTTAAGAAGTGTTCCTGTCTCCAAAAGACGGTCACTCACCTTTGTAACTGTTGTTCTTCGAGATGTGCTGCTCATATCCATTCCAGCTAGGTGTGCGTGAGCCGCGTGCACATTCGTCGGAAGACTTTTACCCTAGCAACACTCGGTGGGTCGGCCGGGTGACCCCTGGAGTGGCGCTGCTATGGCACCAAATATTTACCCCAGCCGACCCAGCCACCCCTCAGTTCCTTCTTGCCGGCTACTCCAACAGTGGGGAAGGAGGGTGGGTTTGGAATGGATATGAGCAACACATCTTGAAGAACAACAGTTACAAAGGTGAGTAACCGTCTTTTCTTCTTTGAGTGATTGTTCATATCCATTCCAGTTAGGTGATTCCCAAGCCTTACCTAGGCGGTGGGGTCAGAGTGAGATGTGGCAGAGTGCAGAACCGCTGAGCCAAAGGCTGCATCATCTCTAGATTGTTGGACCAGAGCATAGTGCGAAGCAAAGGTGTGGACCGAGGACCAGGTAGCTGCGCGACATATTTCCTGGATTGGTACATTGGCCAGGAAGGCAGCTGATGAAGCCTGAGCTCTGGTAGACTGTGCAGTGAGATGGCCCGAGGGAACATGAGCCAAGTCATAGCACGTGCGGATGCACGCCGTCACCCAAGAGGAGATCCTCTGGGAGGAGACAAGCAGGCTTTTCATCCGGTCAGCCACTGCAATGAAGAGTTGGGGGGATTTACGGAAGGGCTTTGTTCGATCAATATAAAAAGCGAGCGCCCTATGGACATCTAAGGAGTGTAACTGCTGTTCCCGTCGGGATGAATGAGGCTTCGGGAAGAAGACCGGAAGGAAGATGTCCTGATTGGTATGGAAGGCCGACACCACTTTAGGGAGGAATGCCAGATGTGGTCGGAACTGTACCTTGTCCTTGTGAAAGACAGTATACGGTGGGTCCACCGTAAGTGCTCCAGGCTCGGAGACTCGTCTGGCCGATGTAATGGCTACTAGGAAAACTGTCAGGACAGGTATAGCAGTAAGCAAGTTGCCAACAGCTCGAATGGTGGAAACATAAGCCTGCTTAGGACTAGGTTGAGGTCCCCGGTAGGGGCAGGGTGGAGTACTTGGGGGTAGAGGCACTCCAGGCCCTTGAGAAATCTAGTAACAAAAGGGTGAGAAAACACGGAGTGGCCACTCTCTCCTGGATGGAATGTGGAGATGGCCGCCAAGTGTACCCTCAAAGAAGATACCGCCAGGCCCTGCTGCTTAAGGGACCAGAGGTAGTCCAAGATAGTGGGGATCAAGACCACAGAGGGAGTAGCATTCTGCGTTTCACACCAGCAGGAGAAAAGTTTCCACTTGGCCAGATATGTTGACTGAGTGGAAGGCTTTCTGTTACTCAGGAGTATATGTTGTACCGGAGCGGAGCAGCGTAACTCCGACTTGTTTAGCCATGCAGTAGCCATGCCATGAGGTGAAGGGCCTGCAGGTCTGGGTGGCGGAGATTGCTGTGGTCCTGCGTTATGAGGTCTGGGTGGAGTGGCAGGGTAATTGGACTGGCTATGGACAGGTTGAGCAGTGTGATGTACCAGTGCTGTCTGGGCCACGCTGGAGCGATCATGATTAGGTGCACTCTGTCCCTGCAGAGTTTTATCAGGACCTTGTGAACCAGTGGGAACAGTGGGAAGGCATAGAGCAGTCGGTGCTTCCACAACATGAGGAATGCGTCTGAGATCGATCCCGGTGAAAGAACCTGGAAGAAGCAGAATGTTTGGCATTTCCTGTTCATGCGAGAGGTGAATAGATCTATGTGGGGAAAGCCCCACTTCTGGAAGACCGAATGAATAACATCTGGTCTTATCGACCATTCGTGACAGAGGAAGGATCTGCTCAACTGATCCGCCAGAGTGTTCCAAACCCCTGGAAGAAAAGACGCTACCAGGTCTATCGAGTGGGCTATGCAGAAATCCCAGAGTCGGATGGTCTCCTGACAGAGGGGGGAAGATCGAGTTTGTCATAAACAGATATTTAAGGGTTAATAGAACAGGAGTATTTCATGTCTCTTTTGCCTGTAAAGGGTTAACAAGTTCAGTGAGCCTGGCTGTCACCTGACCAGAGGACCAATCAGGGGACAGGATACTTTCAAATCTTGAGGGAGGGAAGTCTTTGTGTGTGCTGTTAGTTTTTGGTTGTTGTTCACTCTGGGGGCTCAGAAGGACCAGACGTGTAACCAGGTTTCTCTCCAATCTCTCTGATACAGTCTCTTATATGTCCAGAATAGTAAGTACTAGGTAGATAAGGCGAGTTAGGCTTATGTTTGTTTTCTTTATTTGCAAATGTGTATTTGGCTGGAAGGAGTTCAAATATGTATTTGGCTGGAAGGAGTTCAAATTTGTATTTTGCTGAAAGGATTTTAATTTGTACTTGAATACTTAGGCTGGGAGGGTATTCCCAGTGTCTATAGCTGAAAGACCCTGTAACATATTCCATCTTAAATTTACAAAGATAATTTTTACTGTTTATCTACCTTTAATTAAAAGCTTTTCTTGTTTAAGGACCTGATTTTTTTTTATTCTAGTGAGACCCCAGGGGACTGGGTCTGGATCCACCAGGGAATTGGTGGGGAGAAAGGAGGGAAGGGGGAGAAAAAGGTTAATTTCTCTCAGTGTTAGGATTACTTTCTCTCTCAGGGACAGTCTGGGATGGGGAGAGAGAAGGAGGGGGGGAAGGTGAATTTTCCTCTCTGTTTTAAGATTCAAGGAATTTGAATCACAGTGATCTTCCAGGGTAATCCAGGGAGGGGAAGTCTGAGAGAGGCAACGGTGAGGGAAAGGGTTTACTTTCCTTGTATTTAAGATCCAGAGGGACTGGGTCTTGGGGGTCCTCGGGCAAGGTTTTGGGGGGGACCGGAGTGTACCAGGCACTGGAATTCCTGGTTGGTGGCAGTGCTACAAGTACTAAGCTGGTAATTGAGCTTAGAGGAATTCATGCTGGTACCCTATCTTTTGGACGCTAAGGTTCAGAGTGGGGGTTTATACCATGACAGAGTCCCTCCCTGTTTATTTATATAAATCATGGCTGTTGTGTTGTCTGTAAACACTGAGACACAACGGCCGTGTAGATGCTGCTGGAATGTCTGGCACACCAGGCGGACCGCTTTCAGCTCTCGGACATTTATGTGAAGGGCCAGTTCCAGAGGCCCTGAGTACGAAGGTGTCCGAGGTGAGCCCCCCATCCGAGAGATGACACGTCTGTCATCAGGGACAGTGAGGGTTGGGGCGGATGGAACAGTAACCCTGCACAAACCAAGGAGGGGGTTAGCCACCAGTCGAGGGAGCGTAGGGTGCTTGGGGAAATGGTGACTATTGTGTCTATTGGGTCCCTGCCTGGATGGTATACCGAATTGAGCCACGTTTGGAGAGGTCGAAGGCAGAGCCTGGCATATTTGGTCACATATGTGAGGCAGCCATGTGACCTAGGAGACCGAGACAGGTGAGAGCTGAGGTTATCGGGAAGATCTGCAGACCTCGGATGATTGTTGCTATTGCCTCGAACCGCGGCTGAGGTAGGTAGGCCTTGGCTAGAATGGAGTCCAGGGTAGCTCCTATGAAGTCTAGCCTTTGTGTGGGGACCAGTGTGGATTTCTCTGTATTGAGCATCAGGCCTAAGCGTGTGAATAGGTCCCTGACAATGCCTACATGCTGCATGACTTGTGTCTCGGAGGTCCCTCTGATGAGCCAGTCATCCAGATACAGGAATACGTGTATCCGACGTCAGTGGAGGTGTGCGGTGACTACGGCCGTATACTTTGTAAACACCCTTGGGGCCGTGGAGAGGCCAAAGGGAAAGACCGTAAATTGGAAATGCTGACGGTTGGCTACAAAGCGAAGATACCTCCTGTGCGGAGGAAAAATGGTGATGTGAAAGTACGCGTCCTTCATATCGAGGGCAGCATACCAGTCTCCAGGATCCAAGGATGGGATAATGGTCCCCAGGGAGACCATGCGGAACTTCAACTTTATCATGAACTTGTCGAGGCCTCGCAGGTCTAGGATAGGCCTGAGGCCTCCTTTCGACTTGGGGATCAGAAAGTAACGGGAGTAAAACCCTTTGCCCTCTTCGTCCTTTGGTACCTCCTCTATCGCTCCTATGGCGAGAAGCGTCAGCACCTCTTGTAGGAGGAACTGCTCGTGAGAGGGGTCCCTGAAGAGGGACTGGGTTGGAGGGTGGGAAGGTGGGGTTGAAACAAATGGGAGGTGGTATCCTTGTTTCACCGTGCGTAGGACCCAGAGGTCTGAGGTCAATTGGGACCACGCCGGGAGGAAGTAGGAGAGGCGGTTGGAGAAGGGAGGAAAAGGATCCTGTCCTGAAACTGGTACTCCGTCCTCGGACGTACCTTCAAAAGGCAGACTTTGGCCCCACCGGTGGTTTTGAGGGACCGTGGTTTTGGCCCCCTTGGGGTCCTGACTGGCGTCTACGCCCACCTCGCCCGCGCCATCTGCTAAAGTCTTGCCTGTGTCTGGGCACAAAGTACGGGCAGTGAGTCTGGGGACGGAAAGGTCTGCGTTGGGTCACAGGTATACGCATACCCAAAGAACGCATGATGACTCTATTGTCTTTCAAGCTTTGAAGCCTGGGGTCAGTTTTCTCCGAGAACAGATCCTTACCATCAAAGGGTAAGTCCTGGATGGTATATTGTAACTCCAGTGGGAGGTTGGAAACCTGTAGCCATGAGATGCGTCTTATGGTGATACCAGAGGCCAGAGTTCTGGCTGCCAAGTCGGCCACATCTAGTGAAGCCTGGAGGGAGGTTCTGGCCACCTTTCTCCCTTTCTCCAGGAAAGCAGCGAATTCCTGGCGGGAGTCTGGGGGGAGTAGCTCTGTGAATCTACGCACCGCTGCCCAGGTGTTGTAGTTATATCGGCTCAGTAGGGCCTGCTGATTTGCCACCCGGAGCTGTAGGGTACCTGCCGAATACACCCTGCAGCCGAGTAGGTCCATGCGCCTAGCCTCCTTTGACTTTGGGGCTGGCACCTGTTGGCCATGGCGCTCCCTCTCGTTGACCGATTGGACAACTAGCAAGCAGGGAGGAGAGTGGACATACAGATACTCGTACCCCCGAGAGGGCACCATGTATTTATGCTCGACCCCCTTTGCCGCAGGGGGGATGGAGGCTGGGGACTGCCATAAGGTGTCGGCATTGGCTTGGATGGTCCTGATGAAGGGCAAAGCCACTTTAGTGGGGGTATCCACCAACAGGATGCTCACTACAGGGTCCTCGACCTCCGGAACCTCCTCCAGCTGGAGGTTCATGTTGAGCGCTATCCTTCTGAGGAGGTCCTGATGGGCTCTTAGGTCTATTGGAGGCGGCCCCGAGGAGGAAGTCCCTGCCACTGCCTCATCTGGAGAGGAAGAAGAGGAAATGCCAGGGATGAGCGGGTCCTGTATGGCCTCTTGCTCTTGCGCCGGTTCCTGCTCCAGCGGTACCGGGGAAACCGGTGGGTGGACTAGCGCTTCTTCCATCCCAGGTGGAGGAGGACGCCTAACTGTGGCCTCTGGTGCTCTGATGAAGCAGAGCAGGCCGGAACTAACGGAGCACCTTGGGCCTGGTGGTAAGCCCAAGGTGTCCAAAAGGACCACTAATGAGGTCCTGGGTCCTGAGACTGGTCTTCTTGGAAAACTCAGGTAGGCACATCTTTCATAAACAGAAAGCTAAGGGTTAATGTCTCTTTCACCTGAAAAAAAAGTAACCTGAAGCACCTGACCAGAGGACCAATTAGGAAACCGGATTCTTTCAACTCTGGGTGGAGGAAAGTTTGTGTCTGAGTTCTTTGTCTGTCTGCCTGCCTGTCTCTCAGCTTTGAGAAGTGATTTCTGTTTCCTGCTTTTTAATCTTCTGTTTCCAAGTTGTGAGTACAGAGATCATAAAAACAATAAGGGTTATTGTTTTTCTTTTGTATTTACATGTTTATAGTTGCTGGAGTGCTTTGATTTGTATTCTTTTTGAATAAGGCTGTTTATTCATATTTCTGTTAAGCAATTGACCCTGTATTTGTCACCTTAATACAGAGAGACCATTTGTATGTACTTTTCTTTCTTTTTATATAAAGCTTTCTTTTAAGACCTGTTGGAGTTTTTCTTTAGTGAGGAACTCCAGGGAAAGTGAGTCTGTACTCACCAGGGAATTGGTGGGAGGAAGAAGTCAGGGGGACATCTGTGTGGGTTAGATGTACTAGCCTGACTTTGCATACCCTCTGGGTGAAGAGGGAAGTAATTCTGTTTTCCAGGACTGGGGAACGGGGAGGGTGGAGTCCCTCTGTTTAGACTCACGGAGTTTGCTTCTGTGTATCTCTCCAGGAACACCTGGGGGGGGGGGGGAAGGGAAAAGGTTTATTTCCCTTTGTTGTGAGACTCGAGGGATTTGGGTCGGGGGGTCCCCAGGGAAGGTTTTTGGGGGGACCAGAGTGCCCCAAAACACTCTAATTTTTTGGGTGGTGGCAGCAGTACCAGGTCCAAGCTGGTAACTAAGCTTGGAGGTTTTCATGCTAACCCCCATATTTTGGACGCTAAGGTCCAAATCTGGGACTAGGTTGTGACATGGTCTGCAGTGGTGTGATTGACAGAATCCAAAAGCCAGTAGGAATATTATATTTTTCTTTTCTCTGCTAGGGGCTTTTTAGCAGAGAGGGTTTGGTTTTAAAAGGAACCAGAGAGAATTTTTTTTTCTGCTCTCTCTGGCAGTTGTGGCTTGCATATTAAGCAAGCAACCATTAAGAGACTGTTAAGGGTTTGTCACACAATAGCACTCCCATTAGGAGGCAAATATCAGCACTATATACATGCAAATAAAGTGGTTTTTCTGGTTTACTTTACATTGAAAAAAATTAGTTAGGAAGAAAGGGAAAAGGCACTGTTGCTAGGCAGACCCCAGGAGACAACAGAGCCTGCAGTTCAGACAATAAACATCGGAGGGCACCCCAACACAAGAAAACAGGAACTGGAAAAAAGACAAAAAGAGGTGGAGCTGAAAGAAAAGGAAGAAAGCATCAAACTGGCAGCGTACAAAAGAGAACAGGCAGCCAAAGAGGCAGCCCACAAAAGAAAACTAGAAGAAGAAGAGGTGGCCCACAGGAGGAAACATGAAGAAGAAGAGGTGGCCCACAGAAGGAAACAAGAAGAAGAAGACATGGCCCACCGCCGAGAAATGGAAAAACAACAAAAAGAAAGTGAAGAGAAGGAAAAACAGAGAAAACATGAACTGGACTTAGCGCAAGCGGGGCTGCATGCGCCAGCCAATCCTAACAATCCTTCGGCAATTATGGTTCCACATCCCAGGAACTTGCCCACCTACAAGGCAGGTGATGACACCGAGGCCTTCTTGGAAAATTTTGAAAGAGCCTGTCTTGGGTACAGCATCCCTGAAGACCAGTACATGGTAGAATTGAGGCCACAGCACAGTGGACCTTTAGCAGAGGTGGCAGCTGAAATGCCTAAGCAGCACATGAACGACTATAAACTTTTCCAAACCAAGGCCAGATACAGAATGGGGATAACTCCGGATCATGCCCGTTGGCGTTTCAGAACCCAAAAGTGGAAACCAGATGTGTCATTTCCCAAACACGCCTACTACGTTGGGAAAAATTATGAGGCCTGGATATCAGGACACAATGTTAAAACCTTGGAAGAACTGCACCTCCTCATACAAATGGAGCAGTTCTTGGATGGTGTTCCTGAGGACATAACACGGTACATACAAGATGGAAAACCCAAAAATCTCGCTGAGGCGGGGGAGATTGGAGCCAGATGGATGGAAGTGGCAGAAAGCAAGAAAGCTACGGTCAAGGGGAACGAATACCCCAGGGGGCACACCGACCTTAAACCCTACAACCGAGGACAGCCAAAGACCCCACATACAACCCAAGTAAAGCCACAGACGCCCTATTCTTCCACCTCAACAGTCTCCAGTAACTCACCTCGGCCCAGTGACCCATCAGATGGAAGATGCTTTAAGTGTAATGAACTGGGACATATCAAGGCCAACTGTCCAAAGAACGCCATCCGAGTGCAGTCCATTACACCACCATCACACCAAAGATCCCCAGGACCAGATGCCTCTCAAATACCCTTGGAGCGAAGGGAAAATTTGAGAGTGGGCGGAAAGAAGGTTACTGCGCAGAGAGACACGGGGGCACAAGTGTCAGCTATCCACCAATCCTTCGTTGACCCCAAATTCATCAACCCAAAGGCCAAAGTTACCATTTACCCCTTCATGTCACAAGCTGTAGACTTGTCTACAGCTGAACTGCCTGTCCAGTACAAAGGCTGGTCAGGAATGTGGACTTTTGCAGTCTATGACAATTATCCTATACCCATGCTACTGGGGGAAGACTTAGCCAACCAGGTGAAGCGTGCCAAGCGAGTGGGAATGGTTACACGTAGCCAAACCAGGCAAGCTTCCAGACCCATTCCTGTTCCTGAGCCGTCCACAGACACCACGTCTGTGTTACCAGAGACCCAGACAGAGGTAGTGGACCCGGATTCCATGCAAACCACTGAAACAGCCACAGCACCTCCAGTCCCAGGCCCGGAACTGGAACAGCAACCAGCACCAGCAATTGCAATCTCATCTTCAAACTCAACACCAGAGGACGCCAGCGAGCCAGAACTGGCAGAAGCAACAGTCAGCCATACCCAAAAGGCTCAGCCAGAGCCTGAAATACCCTCAGGTGCACCAGCGGAGAGCGGTTCACCAGCAACGGAAACAACCCCATCACCTACATCGCTTCCAGAGGGACCAACCCCAAGTCCACAGTCTGAGGAAGAACTGGTGACCCCAGCCTCAAGGGAACAGTTCCAGACTGAGCAGGAAGCAGATGACACCCTTCAGAAAGCTTGGGCGGCGGCACGGAGCACCCCACCGCCTCTCAGCTCGTCTAATCGATCCCAGTTTGTTATAGACCAAGGACTTTTATACAAGGAGATTCTTTCTGGTGGACACCGGGAAGAATGGCAGCCGCAAAAACAGTTGGTGGTTCCAACTAAGTACCGGGGGAAGCTCTTAAGCTTAGCCCATGATCATCCCAGTGGCCATGCTGGGGTGAACAGAACCAAGGACCGGTTGGGGAAGTCCTTCCACTGGGAGGGGATGGGCAAGGATGTTGCCAAGTATGTCCGGTCTTGTGAGGTATGCCAAAGAGTGGGAAAACCCCAAGACCAGGTCAAGGCCCCTCTACAGCCACTCCCCATAATTGAGGTCCCATTTCAGCGAGTAGCTGTGGATATTCTGGGTCATTTCCCAAAAAAGACACCCAGAGGAAAGCAGTATGTACTGACTTTCGTGGACTTTGCTACCCGATGGCCGGAAGCAGTAGCTCTAGGCAACACCAAGGCTAACACTGTGTGCCTGGCCCTAACAAACATCTTTGCCAGGGTAGGTTGGCCCTCCGACATCCTTACGGATTCAGGATCTAATTTCCTGGCAGGGACCATGCAAAAACTGTGGGAAACTCATGGGGTGAATCACTTGGTTGCCACCCCGTACCACCATCAAACCAATGGCCTGGTGGAAAGGTTTAATGGAACTTTGGGGGCCATGATACGTAAATTCGTCAACGAATACTCCAATAATGGGGACCTAGTGTTGCAGCAGTTGCTGTTTGCCTACAGGGCTGTACCACATCCCAGTTTAGGGTTTTCACCGTTTGAACTGGTGTATGGTCACGAGGTTAAGGGGCCATTACAGTGGGTGAAGCAGCAATGGGAGGGGTTTACGCCTTCTCCAGGGACTAACATTCTGGACTTTGTAAGCAACCTACAAAGCACCCTCCGACACTCTTTAGCCCTTGCTAGAGAAAACCTAAAGGATGCTCAGGAAGAGCAAAAGGCCTGGTATGACAGACATGCCAGAGAACGTTCCTTCAAGGTGGGAGACCAGGTTATGGTCTTGAAGGTGCAACAGGCCCATAAGATGGAAGCCTCATGGGAAGGGCCATTCACGGTCCAAGAGCGCCTGGGAACTGTGAACTACCTCATAGCATTTCCCAATTCCTCACTAAAGCCTAGAGTGTACCATGTTAATTCTCTCAAGCCTTTCTGTTCCAGAGACTTACAGGTTTGTCAGTTTACAGTCCAGGGAGATGATGCTGAGTGGCCTGACGGTGTCTACTACGAAGGGAAAAAAGACGGTGGCGTGGAAGAGGTGAACCTCTCAACCACCCTGGAATGTCTGCAGCGGCGACAAATCAAGGAGCTGTACACTAGCTTCGCCCCATTGTTCTCAGCCACCCCTGGTTGGACTGAATGGGCATACCACTCCATTGATACAGGTAATGCTCACCCCATTAGAACCCCACCCTACCGGGTGTCTCCTCATGCCCAAGCTGCTATAGAACGGGAGATCCAGAACATGCTACAGATGGGTATAATCCACTCATCTACCAGTGCATGGGCATCTCCAGTGGTTCTGGTACCGAAACCAGATGGGGAAATACGCTTTTGCGTGGACTACCGTAAGCTAAATGCGGTAACTCGTCCGGACAACTATCCAATGCCATGCACCGATGAGCTATTGGAGAAGTTGGGACGTGTTCAATTCATCTCTACAATAGACTTAACCAAGGGGTACTGGCAAGTACCGCTAGATGAACCTGCCAAGGAAAGGTCAGCATTCGTCACCCATGCGGGGGTGTATGAATTCAATGTCCTTCCTTTCGGCATTCGAAATGCACCCGTCACCTTCCAGAGGCTGGTAGATGGTCTACTAGCAGGACTGGGAGAATTTGCAGTTGCCTACCTCGATGATGTGGCCATTTTTTCAGACTCCTGGCCCAAACACCTACTACACCTGGAAAAGGTCTTTGAGCGCATCGGGCAGGCCGGACTAACTGTTAAGGCTAAAAAGTGTCAAATAGGCCAAAAAAGAGTGACTTACCTGGGGCACCAGGTGGGTCGAGGAACCATAAACCCCCTACAGGCCAAGGCGGATGCTATCCAAAAGTGGCCTGTCCCAAGGTCAAAGAAACAGGTCCAATCCTTCTTAGGCTTGGCCGGATACTACAGGCGATTTGTACCACACTACAGCCAAATCGCTGCCCCACTGACCGACCTGACCAAAAAGACCCAGCCAAATGCAGTAAAGTGGACTGATGAGTGTCAAAAGGCCTTTACCCAGCTTAAGGCGACGCTCATGTCTGACCCTGTGCTCAGGGCCCCGGACTTTGACAAGCCATTCCTAGTAACCACGGATGCATCTGAGCGTGGTATAGGAGCAGTTCTCATGCAGGAAGCAACAGATCACAACTTCCATCCTGTCGTGTTTCTCAGCAAGAAACTGTCTGAGAGGGAAAGTCACTGGTCAGTCAGTGAAAAGGAATGCTACGCCATTGTGTACGCCCTGGAAAAGCTATGCCCATATGTTTGAGGATGGCGGTTCCAGCTACAAACTGACCATGCTGCGCTAAAGTGGTTTCATACTGCCAAGGGGAACAACAAGAAACTTCTTCGTTGGAGTTTAGCTCTCCAAGATTTTGATTTTGAAATTCAGCACATCTCAGGAGCTTCTAACAAAGTAGCTGATGCTCTCTCCCGTGAGAGTTTCCCAGAATTCAGTAGTTAAAAAGTGTTCTTAAAATGTAGAAGTCTGTTAGTTATATACTTAGTGGTATATGTAAAGGTGCATGTGTTGTATTAATCTGTTTATTTTAAAGTTCTAGAAGGAAATCGCCGCCAGTGAGCTTCCCTACTGTCTGCAATTTGTGGGGCGTGTCATAAACAGATAGCTAAGGGTTAATGTCTCTTTCACCTGAAAAAAAAGTAATCTGAAGCACCTGACCAGAGGACCAATTAGGAAACCGGATTTTTTCAACTCTGGGTGGAGGAAAGTTTGTGTCTGAGTTCTTTGTCTGTCTGCCTGCCTGTCTCTCTGCTTTGAGAAGTGATTTCTGTTTCCTGCTTTTTAATCTTCTGTTTCCAAGTTGTGAGTACAGAGATCATAAAAACAATAAGGGTTATTGTTTTTCTTTTGTATTTACATGTTTATAGTTGCTGGAGTGCTTTGATTTGTATTCTTTTTGAATAAGGCTGTTTATTCATATTTCTGTTAAGCAATTGACCCTGTATTTGTCACCTTAATACAGAGAGACCATTTGTATGTACTTTTCTTTCTTTTTATATAAAGCTTTCTTTTAAGACCTGTTGGAGTTTTTCTTTAGTGAGGAACTCCAGGGAAAGTGAGTCTGTACTCACCAGGGAATTGGTGGGAGGATGAAGTCAGGGGGACATCTGTGTGGGTTAAATGTACTAGCCTGACTTTGCATACCCTCTGAGTGAAGAGGGAAGTAATTCTGTTTTCCAGGACTGGGGAACGGGGAGGGTGGAGTCCCTCTGTTTAGACTCACGGAGTTTGCTTCTGTGTATCTCTCCAGGAACACCTGGAAGGGAGGGGGAGAAGGGAAAAGGTTTATTTCTCTTTGTTGTGAGACTCAAGGGATTTGGGTCGGGGGGTCCCCAGGGAAGGTTTTTGGGGGGACCAGAGTGCCCCAAAACACTCTAATTTTTTGGGTGGTGGCAGCAGTACCAGGTCCAAGCTGGTAACTAAGCTTGGAGGTTTTCATGCTAACCCCCATATTTTGGACGCTAAGGTCCAAATCTGGGACTAGGTTGTGACAACATCCGACTTGCAGTCTTGGGCATAGTAGCTGTCCGCGTGGGACGACATCGAAGTGTGTCTGGATGGCCATGGAATAGCGGAGAAGCCTTGGGCAGATGTTCCAACGGACCTTGCTCCACTACGTATCAGGGACCGGTGCCGGGAAGCACATTGGTACCGGGAGCGAGATCGGGACCTGCGACCAGATCGGTGCCGGGAGGTCGACCGAGATCTCGAATCCCTGCATCGTGAATGGCTTCGGGAGGCACGGTGCCTGGAGCGGTGCAGAGATCTGGAGCGTGCCATGAGTAGTGAGCCGGCGAACGGGATACCGACCAGTGCCGTGAGTCTGACCGGTACCGTGTAGTGGAACGGTGCCAGGACTGCGAGCGGCGTTGAGGGGAGGGGAACACTTGGACCTGGAGTGTCTGCGGGACCGCGATCGTGAGCGGTGCCAGTCCGCTGTGCCGACAGAGGGTGGTCTAATCAAGGTTGGTTTGCCTATGGACTGAATTACCCGCACCGGCGGTGCCAGGGGTAGAGGCAGTGCCGAGTCTGTCAAGGTGATCAGGTCCCTCGCCGCTGAGAACGTCTCTGGCGTGGACGATATGGTGAGCTCTACCGCTGCACGCGCCAGGGAGCTAACAGACGCCGGACTCGATGGCCCTTGTGGGACACAAATCGATGGTGCCGACTTAGTCGGTGCCGCAGTGGGTGTCGGTGCTGGGCGATCCGACTTAGGCGCACTCTCTGGCTGCAGTGCGGGCGGTGCCGAAGCAGCAGGAGTCTTGGCCTTCCTCAACCTCAGGGAGAGGGAGCGTCGTGGAACTGACTTCGGTGCCGGCGACGTCTGGTGCTGAGAGGCTTTGGCCGTACCAGTGCGGTCCGGTGCCGAGGAGGCGCTTCTGCTTACCGACTGACCAGCACTCGGTGCCAAGGGTGGAGGGGTGAGAGCCGCCTCCATGAGAAGCTGTTTAAGCCTGATGTCCCGCTCCTTTTTTGTTCGTGGCTTGAAAGCCTTGCAAATGGGGCACTTAACTGTCAAGTGTGATTCCCCGAGGCACTTCAAACAGGAGTCGTGCGGATCTTCTGTCGGCATCGGCTTGTGGCAGACCGAGCACGGTTTGAAACCCGGTGAGCCGGGCATGGGCCCCAGCACCGGGTGTGGGGAAGGGGTAATCCCCGAACCCCTCTAACTATTACTAAGCTAACTATGTTATTACAGAAGTATCGTAAGTATAACTATCTATCTATCTATCTATCTAAGGATTATAACTATATACACAATAACGAACGAGAAACTACGAGTAGCTAGGGAAGTGGAGGTCAGCTAAGCCACGCTCCACTTTTCCAACGACCGACACGAGCGGTAAGAAGTAACTGAGGGGTGGCTGGGTTGGCTGGGGTATATATCCGGTGCCATAGAGGCGCCACTCCAGGAGGCGCCCAGCTGACCCACCAAGTGTTGCTAGGGTAAAAGTCTTCTGACGAACGTGCCTGCGGTGCACGCACACCTAACTGGAATGGATATGAGCAATCACTCGAGGAAGAACGCTCAGATGCCCAGCCCCCAATGGAGTCCAAACTCCAAATAAATCAGTTTTACCCTGTATAAAGCTTATATAGGATAAACTCATAAATTGTTCGCCTTCCATAACATTGATAGAGATATGCACAGCTGTTTGCCTGCCCAGGTATTAATACATAGTCTGGGTTAATTAATAAGTGATTTTATTAAATCCAAAAAGTAGGATTTAAGTTCCCAGTAATAACAGACAGAGCAAAGTAAATTACCAAGCAAAATAAAATAAAACATGCAAGTCTGAGCCTAATACAGTAAGAAAACTGAATACAGATAAAATCTCACCCTCAGAGATGTTTCAATAAGCTTCTATCACAGACTGGACACCATCCTAGTCTGGACACAATTCTTTCCCCTGGTACAGCCCTTGTTCTAGCACAGGCGGTAGCTAGGGGATTTCTCATGACTGCCACTCCCTTTGTTCTGTTCTACCTCCTTATATATCTTTTGCACAAGGCGGGAATCCTTTGTCCCTCTCTGAGTTCCTACCCCTCCTTCTAAATGGAAAAGCACCAGGTTAAAGAAGGATTCCAGTTCAGGTGACATGATCACATATCACTGTAAGACTTTAAGGTTTCATTCCTCCCGCCTGACTCACAGGAAGGCCTGCAAGCAAACAGAGCCATCCACAGTCAATTGTCCTGGTTGATGGGAGCCATCAAGTTTCCGAACATGAATGGCCAACACTTTGCACAACTACAATAGGCCCTCAGAGTTATATTTCATATTTCTAGTTTCAGATACAAGAATGATACATATATACATACAAATAGGATGACCACACTCAGTAGATTATAAGCTTTGTAATGCTACCTTACAAGAGACCTTTTCTAGGAAGCATATTCCAGTTACATTATATTCACACTCATTAGCATATTTTCATAAAATCATATAGAGTGCATCACACTTAAAATTTGCTGAAATTTCTTCTATAAGACATATGCTTGTTATTTCATCTCTCATCAGTGCATTAATACTTGTCTGTAGCTATACAATAAAAACGTTTCTTAGAAATCTTACCTCATATGTTATTTTCAGACTTGACTGAAGCAAAATCGGAGTAAATTTTGGATGAACTTCAGCAGTAAGCCACAGACGAAAATTAGGTTTGGGCTGAAGAGTATTCAATTCCTATTTTAAAAAGGAGATGTATTGTATTAAAATTATGAATATTTGATTCTGCAGCACAGTAAAAGTTTAAAGGGATACTATCAATTTAAAATCATATTTCTGTCTGAAAACACCTACTGTTGTTTCAAGCAACATCTGGATTTACAATAATTGACAGATTGGAGAAAATCATTTTTTTAGGTTGGTTTACTTTGTAGATTTCATAGCACTTAGTATATAGCTATTTTACTATTACAGTTTTATAGTTAGTTTTCTCCTCTCTGTGTGAGTCTTTCACACAACACGGAAGAGTATCTTCTTATAAATACAGGAAAATATGATTGCAAAGCAACAAAAAACAGCAGGAAGACTCAGAGGCAGGTATAGTACTTAAAATTAAATAAAAAAACTGGATTCTGAGCTGACGCTGTTGCTTTAAGCAGTACACATTCTCAGGCATGCACGAGTCACAATGGGACTACTCAAATAACACTGCTCTACAGCCAAAATCCTTCTGAAATAAATGTAGTCCAACTTTACTAATTCTGGGTCACTGAGAACGAAAATGATGCTTAAAATTGTTGATTGGCTCTAGTTTTCAAGATATGCTATTGGGTCAGTATATACGACCCTTGACTTGGGAATGGCGCAGGATAAGTGAGTTATAAAGGGAAGAGATATCAATTTAAACTAGAAATGACTAAAATACATCTTTGACTGGATCTATGAATAAATCTATGACTGGGTTTGGACAGTACTTGCTTTTGAGGCAAAACAATGAATGATGCAATCTGAAGCTGGTATTGCATCATACATGATATGAATTGCATCGTGTTATTCCTAGAAGTCATGGATGATGCAATCATAACGAAGTTTACATCACTCTGCTGAAGAAATTGCCCTATATCAGCTCTAGAAATCATACAGTGTCGTGCTCTCTTATTTGTCAGTGTTTGATTTTGCAAAGGGACACAATTCTGTTTAGCCAAAGTGAGCAGAGATGCCTCGTACTTGTGTGAACAGTGCAGATAACTTCTGCTATGTTTGTGGTGAAGTGACTTTTGCATCACAAAAGCGCAGTATAACCACTATGGTTAAGAAAGCCTATCACCTTTATTTTGGCTGCAAAATTGGAGATCAGGACAAGAGGTGGGCCCCACACATATGCTGCAACACTTGTGCAACATATCTTCGCCAGCGGCTGAACAGGAAAAGGAAATCTATGCCTTTTGTAGTGCCAATGATTTGGAGAGAGCCAACAGATCATACCAGCAATTGTTACTTCTACATGCTGCCTCCAGTTGGGAAAGGTGTGTCAAAGAAGAAAAAGTAGACTGTGCATTATCCAAACATTCTATCAGCTATATGCCCAGTACCCCACGGAGAAGGACTGCCGGTTCCTGATGCACCAGAATCATTCTCACTTGAGTCAAACGAGGAAGAGGAAGAGGATGAAACTTCTGGTCCTGAACCATCAATGTCACAGGACCCACATTTTCTCCCATCCTCCTCCTCTGAACCACACCTCATAACACAAGGTGAACTGAATGACCTTGTTAGGGATTTGGAACTACCCAAGAGTAAGGCAGAGCTGTTGGGCTCCAGACTACAGCAGTGGAATCTCCTGGCAGGCTATCAGGGCAAATGGAGCCCATCAATGCTTGCAGACAAAAGATGCTCCATTTAAAGAAAACAAGAGACAAGCCAAGAAGCGCCAAGTAGACACTGAATAGGACTAAACTACGTACATAATAGTTTTTTGCCATTTGTTTCATAATAAATTTTATTTATATAACCCTTTTGCTGATTTTTAAAGTGTTACATAAACAGGACAGGTGAAATATTATCATGTAAAGCAACCATAAACACATGAAAAGACCTAGGTTTACAATTTATGATTAAAACTCTACTATCTACACAATATACATAGACATAAAATGTAAAAACTTAAATATCTTAGAAACAGTAGCCAATCAGTTAACTGTCATATTTGAATTCAGCACATCAAAATACATAATAAATATCACATTTTATCTCTGAAGTAGACGATTTCTCAAAAATTGTAGACCAGTGATAATTAAATACTATTTCATCATAAGAGTGGCAGAATAGGGCTCTAAGGAAATAGTTCATTTTCTATACCCAATGAAAATTAAAGTAAAAAACACATCAAACGAAGTGTGTTTCTCTTTGATTTCAAACATGTAATCACACTGGTGACTAGGAAACCTGCAAATTTTCTGTTCCAGACCCTCATTTTACAGTCATCAACTTTGCATACTTAGCATGGAAGTTGCCAGAGGTTTCTGAAATGACACAGATGACTCTGATGCAGTTATTCTCACCTTTTCCAAAATAGGAAGCCAAGATACAACAAGATGCAAGTTCTTTAAACAAAGCCATTCTCCACTGTGTGCACATTCTTTTAGAGTTTGAATGGCTAAGTCAGCTTGGCCTTGGCCCATTGCAACCTGCAAAAAGGAACACATTTTTATTGGGAATTTATTATGCCTTAATATTTTGTTCAACAGTGAAAACAAAACACTCTACTTAAAATTAGATTATAAATACAAAATAGAAAAGTTATTCATCATTAACTAGAATTCTCTAATTTTTTTCCTTTGAAGATTCCCATTGTAGGAGTAGAACAAGCTGTGTAAATCTCCCAAACATTACAAACATCTGAGTGTAAGGGAGTGTACATGCATCAATACATAGAATTGTGCATTCTAGACAGATGAAAGGGATTTGATCTAGCTGGCATATCCTTTATGATCTACAGGAACCACTGGTCTAACATAATTATGATGGGATTAAAAAGGAGTCTGTTGCCACATAAGGATGGATATGGAGATGGGTCTTTGCAACAGATTGGATTGGAGCTCAGTAGCCAAAATATCAAAATCAGTGCTTGGTACTGAAAAAGCTGATGCTGCTGCGTGATGGCAGCATTGTTTCCCTTTCAGGTTGACATATAAATTCCTTTGTTAGACACTGAACTCTGATAGTGTGACACTGCTGGTACTGAGATTACTGATACCACCTTTGGTAGCAGAAAAGATAGACTTGATTCTCTTCTACTCACATGGATGTAAATTAGGAATAATTATATTGAAGATAATGGAGTTACATCACTGTAAAACTGGTAAAGGATAGGAGAAACAAGCCTGTTTTCTTTCTATGAGAAGAGTGGGGAAAATATAAATGACCTAGCATAGGACCTTGTCGTCTTAATTTTCTTAAAGTGCTGTCTGTTCAGCTGCTAAATAAATTAGCACTTCCAAATGGAAAATCAAAAATCTTAAACTGAACTTTCTGAGGAATAATGTATGAAGACAAGATTTCCCTTTCCCCATCTCAGTGAAACTGCTGAGTTAATGGAATAGGCATCTGTGCCAGATGTCTATTACACTACTCTTAATGAATGTTCAACCAAGCTCTCCTACCATCTAACAGAGACTGTCAAATAACAAGGAACATGGTGCAAGACAGTTAAGATGATGTCAAAGAGCTACTAAAATCTGTCTTGGCTTGTCTGTCACTGATGAAACAGAGGTAAGGAGAACCATGACTCTGTGGATAATTCCAGTAGACATCTATTGATGGAAGAGTTGTCATGCTTTTTATCCCTGAGTTCAAATAAATCAAAGAGTTTGTGGGCCTCGCTTGGACTGGTGATGCAGGGATGTCCAGTGTATAAGCCAAACATATGATACCTTATTTTGGAATGCTTTTGAATAATCAGGAGGTGATAAGGAAAAGATGATTAAGTTATCAGGTAAAGTGGAAGGAGATGCTAAACCCTCAGTGGTCTGTTCCCTATCATTCCCCGTTGACTCAAAATTACTCTATCAGTTTACAGAGATGATTTATGAGATAAATAAAAAAATCAGAGATTCTATCTACTATGTGGAATGTTTGGGGAAGATGATTTTGGAGACTTAGTGCTTCTCTTTCAATCTTTTTTAATAGAACAACATCCAGAAGATTTACCATAAGAATGTCACTCTTTGTCCAGATATCATTCCAAAACATTATATGGGATGGCAAAGAGGGGAAGGACATTTTTTGATCCAATCACACAGAGCTAATATCAGATGTGTCAGAAGATGAAGAGCGAGAAAGCTGCTCTTATATATTAATAATAATGTGGGATCCCAGAGAGACTTGAATCTTTAGAGTATGCGAGGAGGGACAGATCACACTAGTGTTCAGTTGAGAAAAAAGTACAAATTCAAAGACTGCTGAGAGGCAAGATTAAACTGCCCCTAACCTGTTATGTTATCAGAGGAGTTGAGGAAGATTGATTCAGATCCAAAGTGGAGTACTTCACATTCAAATACCCATTGGGGATGAGTACATCAGTTTTATGGGAAGACCTTAAAAGGTTAATTGCTGTCAGGTTACACACATATCATGAACCCAATTGTAGCTAATTTTGGTCAGCTTTAAGCAGCTGACTTTTGGAGATGAGCCCTTCTCATCCTTGCTGGGCATCTTTTTAAGAGCTGCATTCAATGATACCAAATATTCTCTATATTTGAAACTGAGAGGCTTAGAGAAGGTTGAAGTCTTCTGTTTATTCATAGCTGGATTTTCAGATGCAATCCAGAGTCAGGCTATATCGTGCTGATGAGACCTGCTCTTGAAAAATGATCTTCAGACTCCTTTGTCAAATCAATTGACCTTTTGTACTGAAATGCAGTGCAGTGCAGAGCAAACAACATGTGGAGACAAGTTCAGCTTTCACCCAGGCAAGAAAGCATCTGTTGTGCTGGTCAGTGATAAGACTTCATGCTGTCACAAAACACGCACCTCTTATATCTAAGTACTTCCCCAGAGAAGCCATCTTGAATGATCTATTGGGCAGACTTGAAAGAGCAAAGTACTGTACAAAAACTATCATCAGCTATCAATTAACTAATACTTAGTTTTTAAGATTCTCAAACTATTTTACAGAATTTCCTAAAGAAAATGAAGATCAGTAGTACTGAATATTACTTTAATCTCTGATTTTACTTTTTCAGTTAAAAATAGAAATTAAAAACACTGCTATGACCATTGTATATTTTAAACACAAACATTATATTCTATCATTATGCATATCTGAGACCAACCTGGTGGTAGCACTCTCCATGTCTTTCCACACTGGCAAGTTCTTGTAGTTCTTGAGAAGGATCAGCACCGGGGGAAATAATTATCAAGACGGGCTCAATCTCCAATGTCTCTTTATACAGACGTTTTAGATTCAGGGGTGGTGGGGACAACTCTTTTATTCCTGCAATTGGACAAATATTAAAAAAAAAAAAAATCAACAATAAAAAATAGAATGTTCCTTAGAAATAAACTCCTTTCACTCAAAGATAAACCAGCTACATATATAGCTAGAACAAAACATCATTTCCTAAAAGACTACGTGTTTTTTTAAAACTTCTGATTGATACAAAAGACCACTTTGGCATATAAATAAGGTACTATAATATAACAAATTCATATTGCAAAATGAAACAGAAAGACAAATAGGACAGATGCTATTATGGATATGGGACTGCTTTAGTTGCTATGACTGATCTTAGTGACCACAAAAATGTGCTAATGTTAGAACCACATTTTTTATCCTAGTTCAATTGCAATCAATTGATTACACATTTATACAGACATCACATATGTTGGAGGATCAAATATGGAACTTTCAGAACTTAAAAAAACAAAACAAAACTACCCACCATAACAACCGGAAGACTAAAGAGAGATTAAATTTACTTGTAGACGATAAGCAGAAACAGCTCCCAAGTGCACCCTAATATTGGGAAAAGACTTCTTCAAAGTTCACAATCTCAGGAAATGATGACAAGTGACAACTGTTTAGTCAAGGCCAAAATGAAATGGCTTTCATTTCAGAGAATAACAGTTCCTTGCTGAGCTTTGAGAGACTGCACTTCCTTAGAGCATTCAACATCAGTACTTAATAAGGTATCATGATCTACACTACCTAGCATACGAACCCTTCAGTTATTTGGATAGAGAATATTTGGTTTTTCAGTGAGAAAGATCTGGTAGCACAGGTAGAAGTACCCATGCTCTAATGACCCATCCGTATGATTCAAGCACAAACCTGATACTCCTAAACTGGATCGATGAGAAGTACAAGAGTGTTGTGTCTCCTTATCTTCCAAGTAAGATACAGAAAGAGAAGAATTGGAGTAAAAGAATACAGGAAGTTTTGACATAGGCTCAGGTTAATTCCATTGTGGCAGTACCACCATACAAATCTTATGGACTTGTCTTGCTTTGATGAGGGCCTAAGTGATTGGGATGACCCTGCACAAGCCTGCTTCACCAGGATGAATTTCATCCATGATTTGCTGCAGCATGTCACTTTGATGTTGAACACTTTGACCTAATTCAGTAAAGCATTAAGTATATGCTTAAAGTTATGTAAAAAGGATTTAAGCGCATGCTTCAGTGATAATTTTGTGCTTGGCAACACTGCATTTCTCTCACACACCTTAATCAGTTGAGGGAAACCGCAGCTAAGGTGAGGACACACGACAACCTTCTAAGCAAACTGGCCAGCACTTCTTAGGGAGCAAATGCTCAAACTACCCAATCATCCGGTTTAGCCTTCTGTTACTATGCACCAAAATACAGTGCTCCAATCTAGCTCCATTCAACACACGTCAAGTTGGTTGACACATAACTACGTTGCAATCATGTGCACACCAGTACCATGACTCCCCATGTTAAGCAACATCACTCCTCCACACATCTGTTGTGAGACTGCAACAGCCAGAATCGTTGAGAAGATTAGGGCAAATCCGAGCCTACCACTATACACAGACACGTTCAACCACCCAAGAGCGCACTTGTCATCAAGGCACTCACTGTGGGCCCACTTGTCCTGCCCAGATTTCTCTGCCAAGTCTATGTAGTGTGAAGAATGGTCTGCAGCTGCCATCATAAACCAGCCTCTTATAACTGTCCTGACCATATGTGTACCTGGCTTTGATTTGCTATGCCATTCAACAACCCTTCTTAACTGATTTTGATTGGGGAAGGGTTAATATGCAGCCAGCCTGTACATTTTGGTCCAGCAAAAGAATCCCACATGCAGCTGTTGCCAAAGACAGACAATGTCACACATCACTGATGACTGCCCTCTGACCAGATTTGATGGTGAATTGAGGGCTTTCACTTTGCTGATGAGGCTGCTGCAAATTGGCTTTGAAAGGTCCGCATCTAATAAGAAAAACTAAACTGAGCCTAAGATAGTGAGGTGTTAGATGCTGTAGAAACCCTATGATGACAAATCAACAGATGTCAAACATAAACCATATTTAAAATTTGCATTTAAAAAAAGAGTGGAGCAAATTTTTAAACATATTTACCTCATTTTAGTCTAACAGCCTATATTCTATAGTGTTTTAAATTGTTAAAAGCAATTTTACTAGACACTCCAGAATATACATGAAGGTCCTATTAACACCAGCTTCGGGCTGTCTCCCAGCTCTCAGTTCAGGTGCCAGACAAGACCTTGTTTGTAGCAGATCAGAGCTGCAATTGCAGGGAAAGTCCTGCTCAGCTGCAGTTGCAGTATGCTCAGTATAAGAAAATGACAGAGCAGAGGCTTATCATTGGAGTGAATCCATTTGGAAATATCTTCCTCAGGGATAAGCATTGTGTCCAAGTGCTATATTTCCATATTCGACAATAACCCACAATTTTCTCCTATACAGTGATTTATAGCATATGACTACTGACCGTATACTCAATCCTATTGGTTAATATTCTTCACATCTACTCATACGGAAATTCAAAAAGTATAATGAATTATAGTCTTTCTTCACTATATGCTATATCAAGTTTTCAATACGTACAATAACTCAACTAGGCCTAATCATCAGTGGTGGCCCACTAGTCACCACCCTTCTTGAAAAACCACTTTGCTTTCAATATTCAAGCCAGTTCTTTTTTGATACTGACTTTTCTAACATTACCTTTCAGACCAGAAACTATGTTTTATTCTGTGTATGTACAGTCCCTAACACAATGGAGCCTTGATCCTAACTAGGCAAACCGAGCAATAATGTAATAGAAGTAACAAGCAGTGTGAAGAACTATGGGTGCAATATGGATATATTCCTAGTTTTCTAGAGATCATATTAGATCATGGAAATATCTCATGTCTTAGCCTTGAGTGAAGCATTCTTGTAAGATTCAGTTATTCCTCTAGCTCACAAGTAAGCCCCTGCATGACATGTACCAAAACAAAGCTGACAGAGATAATTTTAGGTTTACCAGCTCTGACAGTGTTGCTTTTAAAAACAAGAGGCTGCTAGGAAATAAAGTTAAACAAATCTCTGAAAAAGAACGTAAGTGACAGCTATTCATGTTCAGAGGATGACAAGAAACAGAAGTACTGAGAAGGTATCATAATTAGTTGCATCAGAATACCTTAAATGAACGACACAAAGATATCTCATTTCTCAAAGTGGGAGCCTATTTCTTTCCTCACAGTAGGTGAGAATTAAACTCTAAATAAATAATAATTACCTAAGCTATTGTAATAAGCTAAAATAATTCAATATTAAACTAAGGCTATCTAATTCACATTGTACGAAACTCATCATGGAACCAATCTATTTAAAGTGTACCCTCCCACCAACTTATTGTAAAAACCTTAGAAAAACATATATTTAAAAATAAAAAACTTTAAAAGTTAACCCATCCTGTACGTTTTCATCTTGTAAAACATGCAAAAGTATGTGAAAGAATGATGTTTGGCAAATCATTAGCCTTTAATATTATGTAATCACTTTTGCTAATTAAAACAAAACAAAAACAACCCCCCCAGCAATAACAACTAACCAAACGGTAGACATTTCAATGAGTCTACCTGAATAGGAAAGAAGAAGACACCAGCCAAGGCTCCACTATGATGTTCAAGAGCTGGGAGAACCAAGGCATCCATATTCACCTGGGGTTATCAAGCTTGGCATTGTCTGCTCTTCTTCAAAATCCTTGAAACAAGGGGGAAAAGTGGGAATAGTTAGTCTGTTCCCAATTCAAGAAGAAAGCATCCCAGCCCAGCGCTGAAGGGTCAAAGTTTTGAGAGGGAAATGCAGGGAAGCTTTGTATTATTTCTTGATGTGAGAAAATCTATTGACCGTATGCCGTGCAGATGATAAATTCAGTGAAAAACTTCAAACGCTGTTCACCTGGGGCCAGTGACTGATGGCTAAGACAATCCATTCTGACAGTTTCCTTCATTTGAGCTGTTGATCTTCGGAGAAGATAACTGAATTTCTCCCCAGGAACATATAGCTTTGCTTTTCAAAAGGAGTCAATTGCTTTTCATTTTTTGCTTTCTAACAACATACGCCACTTCTGTGTGATTTGTCAGTCCTGCAAAAGCTCACCTGATAGGTCCAAACGGTTGAAGATATGCTTTTACTTTTGTTAAGACCAGGTGTCACAGCATAAAATGTTACTTTAGATGTACTCCCCGCTCCTGGAGACTGGCATCTATGGGACTGAGGGTTGGATTCCAGGGTTCAGAAGAACTGAAGGAGCTGGTCAAACAGCAATGCAAAGACCACCATCTCATTTATTACCAGAGCTCAGAGGGAATGCAAAGGGAATCCTACCAGGACTGAAGACTGATTCACCAGTTGAGAAGGAAATTTTACATATATTATATAACTGTGCTCAGAAAAGCAATGCCCGCACAGGTTGCACAGTGACCCAGCCAGCAAGGAATAGACCCAGATGAGGTTGTATGGCTGCAGAGGACAGATCAGATCCAATGTTCTAGCTTTTTTTGCACCAGTCACCATGTTGATGAATATAATGGGAACTGGGGAAGGGTGCGTGACTTTTGGAAATGTGCTTTGTGAAGTAGTTCAGTGTCTCCTGATAGGAAGAAGGATGCACTCCAGAAGGCACACCTACAGCCCACCACAGTGCTTTTTAATAGATGAATGTAAGATGGAGGTACCAAAAGATCACACTTTGATGTGAGCACTATCAAATTCTGAATCAGATGATAAAACTGACACCTGAAACAAGTAACATATATGACCCATCACATTGTGGTGAGAACTAAGTGCTGAAATTATAGTTTTAGATGGGTGTGACAAGTTGACCTGCATAGTTCTTGAAAGAAGGTTAAGTGAATGATCACCATGAGAAACTGGGCAAAAATGTCAAACATCCAATAGAGGGTACTGACCTGCAGGTGAACTGAAGACCTTTGTATCCACCTTTGGAACCTCACAGGATTCTTGTAAGAGGTTGCTTTAGAGAGAACTCAATTTGTCCCCATTCACAGCTAATGTTGTTGTAAAAGACTATATTAGTTTTTATAGTTTTCAAGAAGGGGAGAAGGATGCTCCAGGAACCCAGAGTTCAAGACCATCACCAGGTTAGTAAGTCTTTGCAGAAGTTTCAAGTGCTCAGTTTGCAGGTGTGACAAAAATTGAAAGAAAAATGAATTTGGCACTACAGTGCTAAGGGATTACATAGCCATTGTGAAGATGCATGATGATCTGAGGAAGTACAACAGGAGCAAAAGCAGCATATGAGATCCCAAACCCATAATACAGATCTGCCTGTGGTGTTGCAGGCTGAGGCAATTAAAAAGTTAAAAGGTCAGGATTACAGAGCCATTATCTCTGAGAAACTGTCCTGAGTAAAGAAAAAAACGGGAGGAGAAAAAAGTCTGACATCTAAGCACAACATCCAGATACAATGAGCCAAATTCTCTGCCGGTGGAAATTGGTGTGAATCTAGTGAAGTCAGTAAACACTTTTTCACAGCAGCTTTGTTTTAAAGTTAATGCAGCTATGCCAATTTATGCCAGCAGTAAGCATGGCCCAATTTTTTCAACCTCTTGTATCAGGGAACTGCGGGTAATAATGTTAACAGCATACAACAGACTAATGCTATTTCTAGTTGCAAACGGAAATAGCAGATTTAATTATATCTGTTTTGGCAAATAATTATGATTTACCTAGATGCAAAGGGACCAAAAGAATTCAAGTGCGGTTTAGTTTTAGGAAAGTATCTATGAGAATTAAATCTGATGTGCTGCTTAGCATACATTTTGTTTTATTTCTGGATACCATTACTGCTTTCCTAAAGAAAATGAAGCTGTAGATAATTAATGTCAAGCCTCTTTAAAAATTGTATTTCCATTTTAGTCAGATTTTTTAAAACAATTAGAAGTCACCACAAATGACGTCACCCTATTGGAGGTCCTGGACTACCTGCTGACTCTCAAGAAATGGGGTCTTGCTAAAGGTTCACTTAACAGTAACCGCAACCTTTAACCAGCAGGTAGAAAGATAATCATTTTTTTCTCAACTGACCACAAAGAGGTTTCTCAAAGGCATAGTGAACCTCCTTCCCCAAACCAGACTTCCCAATCCTCAATGGAATCTCCACCTGATGTTAAAAGGACTGACTAGACCACAATTTGAATCCATGGCCACTTGTTCATTAGCTCATCCTGTTCCTGATCACCATGACCTTAGCAAGAAGGATAGGGGAGAGAGAGGCCCTGATGGGGCATACCCCTATCACTGTGTTCTTCCCTGACAAAGTCACTCTTAGACCACATCCAAAGTTCACTCCCAAAGTGAATTCCGATTTTCATGTAAATCAACTTATTCAACTTTCATCCTTTTATCCTAAACCTCATCAAGATAATAGGGAAACCATCCTACATATGCTCAGTCTGAGGAGAGTCCTGGCATTCTATTTGAACAGAACAAAGTATTCAAAAAAATCTGATATTCTTTCTTTCTGTTGCAGATAGATCAAAAGGTGCAGTGATTTCAGCTTAAAAGCTCTCCTCATGGGTCTCGAACTGTATCAAGCTCTGTTACCAGATGCGTAATGTAGCACCCTCATTTTCAATACGCAAACACTCTATGAGATTGGTTTCCTCTTCTGTTGCCTTCTCTAAGGGTATCCCTATATCAGCAATCTCCACAGCAGCTAACTGGGCGTCTGCACATACCTTTGAAGAACATTATGACATCGTGGGGAAGTCAGCCGTCGACACCAGTTTCAATGCCATGGTATAGATAGTGTTGGTACCGGAGGTGGTTGTCACGGCCAAAAGGTTTGCATTGATAGGTTGGAGATGTGGACCTGGTAACAAGGTCTGTTGGTGCCAGCTGAACCAGGGTCGGTACTGGCGCTGATGTCTGTACCAACAAGGCCTTCCCCAGGGCAGATCTTCTATGTTTTTCATGCCCTCACGGTATTGGTGCTTCTTTGCCCAGACCCGTCAGATCTTTGGGCAGTCCAAATTGCTCTGTGGGCTCGGCACCGTGCATGTCCTGGGCACCACTTTAGACAGCTTCGGTGACATCAGTACTGATGATACTGATGGAGCTGGACATCATTTTTGGCTCGATCAGGGCTTGTTATGGGGACTCACAGACCTTTTCTTAGAGACTTTGTCTGAGTGGCTCATCTCTCTGGGCTCACCTCCCTTTGAAGTAGAGGGTTGTGGTGAGAGTTCCCACCGGGACTCCAGGGGTTGAAGGGCCGAATCAATGAGTAGGATTTTGAGTCTTTGCTCTTTGTCTTTCCTGGACCTGGGCTTTAGTTGCCATACTTTTGTGGAATGTGCTTCTGTCCCAGGCAGAGAACGCACTGCAAGTGTCCGTTAGTCACTGGGATAGATTAGTTGCAACTGAGGCACTTTTTGAAGACCAGGGGGCGGGAGGAGAGGGGACTGAGAGGGGTTGGCAGGAGGCAAGACCTTTCTTCAGTTATTTATTTATTTAAGGCAGGACTAAACATTACAAAAGAAGTAACAAAGAAAAAAGGCTTCAAGGGAATCTAAAATTAGCTATTCTAAAGGGAGTTAACAATCCATGAATGGACAGCTCTAGCTGGGTCTCTAGCCAGGGGTGGTTAGAAGGACTGAGGAGAGATTGCCCTGCATGCTGGGTAGCCTCTTGGCAGGAGGGTAGCAGCGCATGCATGGGCAGGATGGACTGCTACCAAAGTTCTCCGATGAGCAGTACAGTGATGCAGACACAGTGGAGCACACTTATAGGGATACTATTCAAAGAAGAAGTTCTGCTTTTACTTCATTCACTTCAGTCAACAAGCCTGCTAAACAACCAGTGGGGCCACTGGACAATTGAGATACTAAAGGAGCACTTAAAGATGATAAGGACATTGTGGAGAAACTAAATGAGTTCTTTGCATCGGTCTTCACTGTTGAGGATGTGAGGGAGATTCCCAAACCTGAGCCATTCTTTTTGGGTGACAGATCTGAGGAACTGCTCCAAATTGAGGTGTCATTAGAGGAGATTCTGGAACAAATTGATAAACTAAACAGTAATAAGTCTCCAGGACATGATGGTATTCACCCAAAAGTTCTGAAGGAACTCAAATATGAAATTGCAGGACTACTAACTGTCATCTGTAACCTATCATTTAAATCAACTTATCTACCAAATGACTGGAGAATAGCTAATGTGACCCCAACTTTTAAAAAGGGCTCCAGAGGTAACCCTGGCAACTACAGGCCAGTAAGCCTCATTTGACCTCATCTGGAATACTGTGTGCAGTTCTGGTCTCCCATGTTTAAGAAGGATGAATTGAAACTGGAACAGGTACAGAGAAGGGCTAATAGGATGATCCGAGGAATGGAAAACCTGTCTTATGAAAGGACGCTCAAAGAGCTTGGCTTGTTTATCCTAACCAAAAGAAGGCCGAGAGGAGATATTATTGCTCTCTGTAAATATATCAGAGGGATAAATACCAGGGAGGGAGAGGAATTATTTAAGCTAAGTACCAGTATGGACACAAGAACAAATGGATATAAACTGGCCATCAGGAAGTTTAGACTTGAAATTAGATGAAAGTTTCTAACTATCAGAGGAGTGAAGTTCTGGAACAGCCTTCCAAAGGGAGCAGTGGGGGCAAAAGACATATCTGGCTTCAAGACTAAGCTTGATAAGTTTATGGAGGGGATGGTATGATGGGATAGCCTAATTTTGGGGCAATTAATTGATCTTTGACTATTAGCAGTAAATACGACCAATGGCCTGTGATGTGATGTTAGACGGGGTGGGATCTGAGTTACTACAGAGAATTCTTTCCTGGGTATCTGGCTGGTGAATGCTGCCCACATGCTCAGGGTTTAGCTGATCACCATATTTGGGGTCAGGAAGGAATGTTCCTCCAGGGCAGATTGGCAGAGGCCCTGGGGTTTTTTTGCCTTCCTCTGCAATGTGGGGCCCAGGTCACTTGCTGGGGGACTCTCTGCACCCTGAACTCTTTAAACCACAATTTGAGGACTTCAATAGCTCAGACATAGATTAGAAGTTTGTTGTTACAGGAGTGGGAGGGTGAGATTCTGTGGCCTGCATTGTGCAGGAGGTCAGACTAAATGATCATAATGGTCCATTCTGACCTTAAGTTTATGATTCTATGAATAAATGGTCAGTTTTCAGAATGGAGAGAGGTAAATAGTAGTGTCCCCCAGGGATCTGTATGGGCCCAGTCCTATTTAACATATTCATAAATGATCTGGAAAAAGGGGTAAACAATGAGGTGGCAAAATTTGCAGATGATGGCTTCCGTATGAGGAGAGATTAATAAGACTGGGACTTTTCAGTTTGGAAAAGAGGTGACTAAGGGGGGATATGATAGAGTGTTATTTACTCCTTCTCATAATACAAGAACAAGAGGCCATCAAATGAAATTAAGAGGTAGCAGGTTTAAAACAAAACAAAACAAAGTATTTTTCACGCAATGCACTGTCAACCTCTGGAACTCCTTGCCGAGGGTGTTGTGAAGGCCAATACTATAATTGGGTTCAAAAGGGAGCTAGATAGATTCATGGAACATTGGTCCATCAACGTCTATTAGCAACGAAAGGCAGGAATGATGTCCCTAGGCTCTAGTCCCTAGTTTACCAGAAGCTGGGATTGGGTGACAGAGTATGGATCACTTGATCATAACCTGTTTGTTCATTGCCTTTGGGGCACCTGCCATTGGCCACTGTCAGAGGACAGGATACTGGGCTTGATGGTCCTTTGGTCTGACCCAGTATGGCCGTTCTTAAATGCAGATGGAATTTCAGCATCAGAATGTCCATCCACTGCATGATGGGACATCCCTGAAGAGCACCGGTTTGTCAGCATGAAGAACTGCACACCCAAATCTGGGTTACCAGGGTGGAGGCAGCAGATTCAATTTTACAGCAGTATTCAGGCTCAGGATGGATAACACTGGGTCAAAGTTGAGGTCTGATTTTTGTCCTGGTCTCTGGTGGACACTGCTCTACTAATGCCAAGAATCACACTGGGCACTTCTGCCAACATACACAGATACTGTCACTGGGGAGCTGGCTTCAGACTGTCTATTCACTGTCATGATGGACATTACTTGGCCAGTAGTGACCTCTGACAGGGTAGGCTAATACCCTCCAATTAAAGATACTGGCATCGTTTGCTCTCTTGGAGCAGGATTCGACTGAATGACTAATCTCCACAGAAAGGAAGCAAGACAAAGAAAAATAATAATGCCACCATAAAAACCCCAACAAACATGGGTCAGAGGCCTAAATTCCCATGCTCATAGCACAGCTAATATGAATAGTTGTTCACAATGGCAAAGAAGTGGCAGATGTAGGCTGCATCTGAGTTTTCAAGCTTATATGAGAGGCGTCTGGAAGGCACTATGGTCTTTGGCTTATTAGCCATTTCTGTGACCTTTGTGGGCATGCTTAACCCAGTCAGTCAATCTCTAAACTGGAGACTTATTATTAATACTTATTCTTACACATAAGAAGTAGTAGTAATAATAAGCTGATATTTCACATTTTGACATGAAAAATGCTAAAAAAGAATGATAATTATAACTTTCTCAAAAGAATATGATATATAAGCAAGGAATTAAGAGTTTTCAGCTCTTATGCAAGCCAATGTCTAGTCTAAACTGTTCAGCATGCTAAAGCATATAAGGCCAAATGCTCATAAGACTGAAAAAACAAAAACAGCATTTGTACCTGCAAATGGACTTGCAAGATCATTAAAACATTTTTTCAGACATCACTATTGCATCTTTTAGTCAAAATCTGGCCCACCAAATCTAAGCAAATTCAAGTTCTGGGTCAATAAACAAAATGAAAATTGTTAAAATACTGGCGAAAGCCACAATGATGAGTTTTACCAAACTCAAAAGACAAGAATATATTCCCGTAAATCCAGGGCTGGCATAAAGAACTGAGACATAACTGTGTAGTGGACGACACATTATACACACAGAGAAGAAGAATGCTAATTTTTGACAAAATATGGGACCTTTGCAGTATACTAACTATGCCAAGTTGTTCTTCATAATCTAAAATGTTACAGGTTGAAACAAGCAGTTGTTGACATATATTAATAGGTAATAGCTAGGCCTTTCACAGAAACTCAGAAAACAGTGAAGGGCATTGCTGTATTTTTTAGATATGGCTCAACAGCTACTGGACTGACATTCCAAACCGCTGACTACCAATCCATGCAAAATGCCAATCTACAAAAATACTGCAGCATTACTTCAGTCATGTCGTGCCTCTGCCTTTGAGTCCCCCACTCTGGGTCTCCTTCCCAGGGGAACCCCCAACCCTCTACCCCTACCTTGCCTCAGTGGCTACTGCCAGTTATCATCTAGCCCCTTCTCATTAGGCAAACTGCAATCTGTAAAGACCACTGATCACTGGTGAGGGGGTCAGACCAGCTGCCTCTTCCTAGTCCCCAGCTGCCCCTCTGCAGCCCCAGTACGTTCTTAGGCCTTAACCAAGTTCTCAGCCTGGGGAGCTGCCAGACTGGAGCTCTCCAACTCCTTTGCCCTTCCCCAGCACTGCTCCGCCTCAGGTACCCTTCAGGCAGCTAGGTCCTTCTCTCTCTCTTGAGAAAGAGAGAGGGACTGATCCAGCTCCACCCTCAGCCCTTTTATCAGGGCCAGCTGTGGCCTGACTGGCAAAGCGGTCACAGCTGCAGCCACACTCAATCAGCCTACCCTTTTCAGGAGCTGGGCAACTGCCCCACTACAGTGACTTTCAAGGGGGCAGATCTCCTCGTGGAGCCCCCGCTACACAATCCCCCAGCTTTGGGTGCAGGTGGCGGAGTCCCCCGCGGTGTGCCAGAGGTTTGTCCTGGCAGAAGTTACCAGGGTCGGAGACCTCCTGGATTACGACTGGGGAGACTGGCTGGATCCTCTGACGTTCGCTCGGCGTATGGGGCTCTTCAGGCCTTGTACTCCCTTGCGTGTACTACAGGAGGTGAAGGCCGCTTTGCTGTCCGCTGCTCGGACCTACCTCAACCGGTTCCTGCTTGAGGGCACGCCCCTCCTACCCTCCACTCTGGGCCCTCCAGACCTTTTCATCGGACCCCTGCTCCATGGACCCAACCGATCCCCCCCGCCCCTTCTCCGTAAGCCAGCTGCACGATCTGCAGCCAGTCCGCTTCCAAACCGCGCCAAGGAAACATCTATACACACTCATGCTCCACACTCTTCACTTCCTTACCCTCATGTCTCGCCCTGACACAAAGTGGCGGGACCTCCTGCCACCTCTGGAGGGTGAGGAGTCCCGGTGGGCAAGCCTATACTCCACCCTGGTCCCGAGGCCCGCCGGGGATATCAGCTGGCGGCTCCTTCATGGGGCCATGAGCACGGGCGTATATTTGGCGCAGTTTACCCGTCCCAGACACCTGCCCCTTCTGCGGCGCGAGGGAGACCCTGGCACACGTTTACTTAGAGTGTGCCAGGTTGCAGCCCCTATACCGGCTCCTCACGAACATACTGTTGCATTTCTGGCCGTACTTTTCCACTTACCTCCTTCTCTATGCACTCCCTATCCGTGGCCCCACAAAGTCACAGGACCTCCTGGTCAACCTCCTCCTAGCCCTGGCTAAAACGGCCATCTACAAAACCAGGGAGAGGAGGTTGGCCAGTGGAGACTCCTGTGACTGTGGGGATTGTTTCCGATCCTCTGTCCTTTCGTGTATCCGGGCAGAGTTCGTCTGGGTGGCGTCCACTGGCTCCCTTGACACCTTCGAGGAGCAGTGGGCACTGTCCAGGGTTCTCTGCTCAGTGTCCCCATCAAGCTCCCTTCTTTTGACCCTCTGACCGCACTCCTGTCCCTGTTCTTTTATTAGTTGTCCTCTGAACTCAGTTGGGTTTTGAGATCCTGTAGATCCTCCCCTTAGGCTGGGGTGGGGGATCATTTAGTAGTGACTTTCAGAAATATATAGTGCCTAGCATGGCAGCCTCAATAATAATTCCTCTTCTGTGTATATACCTTGACTGGTGGTCAGACTCCTAAAGCAAACCTTGAGTGAGCAGTGTTGCAAAGCTATGAATTTGCCTAGTTTCATATGTCACAAAAATGACTGACAAGTCTCAGATTCAGACTTAACTGAGGCCTGTTCTAAACCTAAAACTTAGGTTGTCCTAGCTACATCACACAGTTATGGAAAATTAAAGCTACAGGAAAATACTGCAGAATGAAACTGACAAAAAATCAACTTCCTTCCCCTCCAAAGAAACTGCAGAAGTACAGTAACAGTAAAGATGAGCAGAATAAATAAATATATACTAGAAAGAAGTAAGCAAACTCAATTCCTATTGTGCTCTTAAATTCTAAGATTTAAGACACAGATTACAACTGTAAAACAAGAAGAGCACATATTTTATACTGCAGAAAAAAAAATGCTACAAAACCCATCAAACTTACCTAGGGCTTTACATGCAAAAAGGGCCATTGAACTCTGAAGTCTGTCTGGTCTGACAGCCTGGACCACAAGGACCTTAAGATAAAGTATATTCAGTAAGAGTCAAGTATATTAGAAGTGCAGTACACAGTAACAATTCTAAACCTGAACAGTAGGCTTACAATAATACAATTTAAAAAAAAAATAAAACTTTTGGGGGGAGAAGGAAGCTTCTTCTTAAAATAACACAATTTTAAATGTTCTTTTCCAAAATGAGTTTGTCAACTTTGGTATATAATTATATATGATCTAGTAAAACTATTCCAATTCAAATATAAACAGCTAACATAACTGTTCCTTTTGGGTGCAATTCATCCCTGTGTAGACAGCCACAGAAGCACTATGGACCACCTAAATTCTCCCTTGTGATGGGGTACTCATCCCACATTAGCCCAGAGAGGCTTAACAGGCTCAGGAGTGAGTAAGTAACCTGTGAGGATACATCTGAGAGAGAATTAGGGTTGATACGCAAGCTTTCATTGAGAATGGAGCCCAGCTGGGCATATGCAAAGGGGCTAGTATAAGGTCAAGAAGCAACAACAGAAGGGGCTGCAGTGTGGAAGCCTTCAGTCACTCTCTGGGCTTAGAGAGGGAAAGGAAGAAATCCAGGGAGCTAGTAGAAGCCCTGAGATCCTGGCCCTCAATTAAGGGTTTACCCAGCAGGGTAGTGGAGCAAAAGCCAGATAGAGACATAGCAGGAAAACATCCAGGGAAATGACAGCAAGGCTTGGGACAGCGCATACCTTAGTCGCTGATTTGAGGGTCGCTGGGCTGGAACCTGAAGTAGAGGGCAGGCCCAGGGTCCCTACCTGCCACCGGATAAGGGGCATAGTCTTGATTTGGAGGACTGGGAATCATACCCAAACAGTCAGTCCAATGAGACTTTTGTGAAAGGGAAAACTATAATAAGCTGGCTAGAGGGCCAAGCCACAAAGAGGGAGCATCCTGAGTCACAAAGAAGCAGCACTGCAACTCTGGAGCGTGAACGAAACATGGGAAGGGGTGTCAAACAGGGTAGAGCTATTCCCCCGATGCGGTCATGAGGAGGCACCTTAGTAGTGCGTAGTGAACCCCATTACACACCTGAAAGGCTGGAACTGCTTGTCCAGTAAAGAGAGTGCATTATGTGGGTAGCTAGAGTGACAAACTCCAAGATTATCCTTACTTCTGCTAATTTCCACCTGAAAAGGATGTCTTCTTAGCTTCTAACGTTAGAATCTTACTGTCCTTTGATTTCTCAGAGCAGAGTTTAGCATGCAGAGGTTACTCATCTTAAGCAATAAGTGGATTTTTTCTACATGCATGTCTCTAGAGCTTCGTCATGTCAGGTGCACGTGTCCCCTGTGCCTCTGATCAGAGATTTTTGGTAGCAGTGTGATGTTGCAGTCTATATGGTTTTATAAAAATATGTTAATGAATGAATATATTGTAAGTGGAATATGCTCCATGCAAAATGTTTCTTGTAAGGTATCATTACAAAGCTTATAATCTACTGAGTGTGATCATCCTGTTTGTATAAATGTGTCACTCTTGAATCTGAAGCTAGAAATATGAAATATAACTCTGAGGGCCTATTGTAATTATGCAAAGTGTGGGTCATTAATGGTGGTTTGGAATCTTGATGACTCCCATTAACCAGGACAATTGTCTGCAGATGGGTGTGTTTTACCTGTAAGTCTTCCTATATATGTGTATACTGGCAAGTGAGCAATGAAGTCTTGCAGGGACATGAGATCATGTCACCTGAACTGGAATTCATCTTTAATCTGGTGTCTTTCCATTGAGAAGGAGGGGGTGGGAACCCAGAGAGGGACAAAAGATTCCCCCCTTATGCAAAAGATATATAAAGGGGTGAAATAGAACAAAGGGAGAAGAGGAGCCATCATGAAGAATCCCTTAGCTACCACCTGAGCTGAAACAAGGGCTGTACCAGTGGAAAGAATTGTGCCCAGGCCTGGAAGGTGTCCAGTTTGCGGAAAAAACTTGCTGAAGCATCTGTGAGGGTGAGATTATCTGTATTCAGTTTGATCAGACATAGATTTGCGCATTTTATTTTGCTTGATGACTTACTTTGTTCTGTCTGTTACTGCGTGGAACCACTTAAATCTTACTTTCTGTATTTAATAAAATCATTTTTTACTTATTAATTAACTCAGAGTATGTATTACTACCTGGGGGAGCAAACAACTGTGCATCTCTCTCCATCAGTGTTACAGAGGGTGAACAATTTATGAGTTTACCCTGTATAAGCTTTATACAGGGTAAAATGGATTTATTTGGGTTTAGACCCCATTGGGAGTTGGGCACAGAATCATAGAATATCAGGGTTGGAAGGGACCTCGGGAGGTCATCTAGTCCAACCCACTGCTCAAACCAGGACCAATCCCCAGACAGATTTTTTGCCCCAGATCCCTAAGTGGCCCCCTCAAGGACTGAACTCACAACCTTGGGTTTAGTAGGCCAATGCTCAATGCTATCCCTCAGGCATCTGAGTGTTAAAGACACTGTTAGCTGCTTTCAGGTAAACCTGCAGCTTTGGGACAAGTAATTCAGACCCTGGGTCTTTGTTGGAGCAGATGGGAGAGTATGGCTCAACAAGACAGGGTGCTGGGGTCTCGAGCTGGCAGGGAAAGCATGGGTATAGGTAGTCTTGGCACAATGGGTGGCAGCTCCCAGGGGGTTTCTCTGATCCAACCCATCACAGCAGTGTCTGTTCAGCCCACATAGGCACCCTATACCTCTTCATGCCCTGTACCAAGGATATATAGATCTATGTGGGCAAACTGCCCTCAGTTTCTTTTCTACTACAAAGTCCCACACAGGAAATTCCAAAGCAGAAAGGAAGTAGGGCTGGTAATGGAGCACTCATAGGGACACATCTCAAACAACTATATTTACTGCATAAGGTGCAGGGCCGGCTCCAGGCACCAGCTGACCAAGCATGTGCTTGGGGTGGCACCTTGGTGCGGCGTGTCAGGGTACTCAGGGGAGGAATTCGGTGGTGTGGTACTGGGGGGGGCTTCGGCGGTGCTGCACTTGGGAGGAGTGGGGCTTGCACGGCGCAGCACTCGGGGGGTTTGGCGGCGCAGCGCTCGGGGGGGTGTGGGCTTCGGCGGCATAATGCTCAGGGCGGCGGAGGCTTCGGTGGCGTGGCACGGGGGGGTCAGCGGCGTGGCGCTCATGGGAGGGTTACAGTGGGGGTAGTGCTCTTTTTTTTTTGCTTGGGGCAGCAAAAAATTAGAGCCGGCCCTGATAAGGTGAGTAACTTCTGTTTGTTCTTTGAGTAGTTTCCCTCTACATGCTCCCATTCAGGTGATTTCCAAGCAGTATTCTCAGCAGAAGGAGGTGGCTTCTGAAGCAAGTTCAGTACTGAAGACAATACTGCAGTCCTGAGGACAGTATCTGATTTAGAAGAGTTAACCAGTGCACAATGCTTGGAAAAGATATGAATTGAAGATCAAGTAGCCACCTTGCAGATCTCAACAATGACAACATGTTTAAGCAGTGCTATAGAGATGAACAGAGATCTCGTGGAATGAGCTAGCACACTAGAAGGAGGTTGTACATCAGAAGATTCACAACAAGAAGTTATACAACTAGAAATCCACCTCAGAAGTCTTTGGGTGGAGATTGCAGCCCCTTTATATTTCTCAGAAATTGAAATGAACATTCTGAGAGATGCTCTAAATGATTTTGTTCCATCTAAATAGAAGGCTAATGCCCTCCTGATTTCCAACATATGGAAAGCTCCCTCCTCCCTGGTATGGTGTGGCTTTGGGGGGAAAACTGAGAGTTGAATAACTTGATTAATGTGAACTTCGGACAATATCTTCGGTAAAAATGTAGGATGCAATCATAATGAAAATTTGCCTTTGAAAAAGAATTGTATAGGGAGGGTCTGCCATTATTTCCCCAACTCTTCAGGCAGAAGTGAAGGCCACCAAGAAGTCATTTTAATTGATAGGTGAAGAAGTGAACAGATGGCCATCAGTTCAAAGGGAGGTTTCATAAGGCACTTAAGAACAAAGTTTAAATCCCAAAGGATCCTCAATCCTTTAATGTATCTGATCATTGTGGGGTGAGTAAACACCAAAAACCCCTCAATGGAAGAATGGAAGGCCGTGAAAGCTGCCAACTGTACTCCAATTAAAGTCATCTGGTAATTCTAACAGATAGTCAAGATGAGGGGGAAGAGTGGATGGACAAAGATGCCAGAAGACTAACCAGTGGTGGAATCTTCCATTTCTGAAGGTAAATTGAACAGGAAGTTTGTAATCTCAAGAACCATGGAGTAACCAAGCTTTGAGGTAAAGAATTCTGAAATTCTGATGGAGAGCACAAATTGATATCTTGAGAAGGGAGATGTGGAATAGCAAGTGCTGGGCAATCAAGCTGTACTGGATAGATCTATAGTTCCAGTGACCATGACAACCTTGGTACTGAGAGGCACTTGGTACTTTTAGAAGGGGAGACTCTGATTAATTGGAGACATACATATCTTCAGAGCATCTAAACTCCTGCGGTACCAGATGAGTCAAAGAAGACAGAAAGGAATCTGTTTCACTTAGCCCCTTGTGGACTTTGGTACCAATGCAGACTGCCTTGAAGAGGGTCTAATATGGAATCCTTAGACTTCTATGATATTGAGGGAGTCATATGTCTAAGTACAAAAGGTTGTATAAGTCGGCATGGCCTTGCTCATAGTGGGGTGTTTCTCCTTGCGTCCTCGATCATGCTCAGACAGAATTGAAGGTGGTTTAGGCACCAAAGCATGCTTGGAGTCGTGGCTCCTAGATAAACTCAGGATTTTGGAGCCAGTCTCAGTACCAGAGGAACCTGGAACTCCAGTGATACCCAACAAGGGAGCTAAGGGCTCAGAAATGGTCAGTTTTAGTGGAGATTGAGACTTCTTCAAAACAGGCTCTGTGTAAGGAGAATTCGAACTCCTGTTCTTAGAAACCTTCTCAGTACCTTCTGATGATTATTCCTTCGAAGGTCTGGGAGAATGTGATACCAAGCTCAGCTCCCAGACTGATGCACTGAGCAGCACAGTATGGGGAGGTGAGCAGCACTCAGTGGTGAAAGAAAAGGTTAAGGACTATTTAGAAAAGCTGGACATGCACAAGTCCATGGAGTCCGATGCAATGCATCCAAGGATGCTGAGGGAGTGTAGCGAGGAGGCCTCACTGCCGGCCGCGCCTGAGAGGAACAAGCCAGAACAGGCGCAGCAGCGGGCGGAGCCACCGCCGCCTGTCCCCGCCCCCTGGAAGTCAAGGGGCGGGGCAGGAAGTACAGTGCTACCGCCACCTGTCCCCGCCCCCCCCGAAGTCAAGGGGCGGGACAGGGAGTACAGTGCCACCGCCGCCTGTCCCCACCCCCCGGAAGTCAAGGGGCAGGACAGGAAGTATAAAAGCCCGACCCCAGCGCTCAGTTGGAAGAAGACGGCCGGAGAAGACAGACGCTGCTGTCCAAGCTCCCGCCGGGCCCATCCTACCCCGTGCTTGGTACCCAGAGGAGTGCTGGCCTGACCTACCTCGTGCTCAGTACCCAGAGGAGCTGCCTGAGCTTCCTGATGCCCGGCTTTTAGAGGAGCTGTCTGAGCTTCCCCATGCCCGGTACCCCGAGGAGGGGCCGGGACTTCCTGACGCCCAGTATCCAGAGGAGTGGACTGGACCTCCCGACGCCCGGTATCCTGAGGAACCCATGGTCTGGGACCCACCGGATGACGCCGGCAGATGGCAGGTACCCAGTGAGGGGGAGATTGGAAGTGGCCCGAGGGCAGCCAACTCCAGTCAGCTTGCAAACTCACCTGAGCCGATGTCAGTGTGTTTTGGTCAGGATCTCCCACTGACCATCAGCGGTGTTAACCGCTGCTAGGGCCCCGGGCTAGAACGCAGTGGAGTGGGAGGGCCTGCGTTCCCCCTGCCACCCCTCCAAGGGTGGCAGACTCCCCTCCTCCCTAGCCTGGGGAGGCCATTCCTGGTGTTTGTTTGCTCAGCCCCTCCTGAAGGGCCTGAGCCGCTTGCTACCCCGCCCTGAGCCAGGGCCTGGGCTTTATATACCTGAACTGCTTATTGCCCCGCCCTCCCCTCAGGACCTGGGCTTCTAGACTGGTGGCTGTTTCCTCAGCCCTGCAGCAAAGGGCCTGAGTCACCTATTAACTGTGTTTGTCTGCTCAGCCCTGCAGCAGAGGGCCTGAGCCACCTATTAACTGTGTTTGCTTGCTCTGCCCTGCGGCAGAGGGCCTGAGCCACCTATTAACTGTGTTTGTTTGCTCAGCCCTGCAGCAGAGGGCCTGAGCCACCTATTAACTGTGTCTGTTTGCTCAGCCCTGCAGCAGAGGGCCTGAGCCCCCAAGTGACTGTGTGCCACCGCATATCCCTGAAGCAAGGGGCGGGCCCTGGGCCGACAGAGTGTGGTGAGCCGGTTTGGCTCCCCTCCACCCTCAGGGAGGGTTGAGCCCCGGTCCCACCCTTCTACAGGGAGTTTCGCTGATGTGATTGCAGAGCCATTGGCCATTATCTTTGAAAACTCGTGGCGATCGGGGGAGGTCCCAGATGATTGGAAAAAGGCAAATATAGTGCCCATCTTTGAAAAAGGGAAGAAGGAGAATCTGAGGAACTACGGACAGGTCAGCCTCACCTCAATCCTTGAAAAATCATGGAGCAGGTCCTCAAGAAATCCATTCTGAAGCACTTGAAGAAGAGGAAGGTGGTCAGGAACAGTCAACATGGATTCACCAAGGGCAAGTCATGCCTGACCAACCTGATTGCCTTCTATGATGAGACAACTGACTCTGTGGATATGGGGAAAGCGGTGGACGTAATATATCTTGACTTTAGCAAAGCTTTTGATATGGTCTCCCACAGTAATCTTGACAGCAAGTTAAAGAAGTATGGATTCGACAAATGGACTATAAGGTGGATAGAAAGCTGGCTAGATCATCGGGCTCAGTGGATAGTGATCAACGGCTCAGTGATCTAGTTGAAAGCTGGTATCAAGCGGAGTGCCCCAGTGGTCGGTCCTGGGGCTCGTTTTGTTCCACATCTTCATTAATGATCTGGATGATGGGATGGATTGCACCTTCAGCAAGTTTATGGATGACACTAAGCTGGGGGGAGAGGTAGATATGCTAGAGGGTAGGGATAGGGTCTAGAGTGACCTAGACAAATTGGAGGATTGGGCCAAAAGAAATCAGATGAGGTTCAACAAGGACAAGTGCAGAGTCCTTCACTTAGGATGGAAGAATCCCGTGCACTGCTTACAGGCTGGGGACCGACTGGCTAAGCAGAAGTTCTGCAGAAAAGGACCTGGGGATTACAGTGGATGAGAAGCTGGATATGAGTCAACAGTGTTCCCTTGTTGCCAGAAGGCTCAGGGCAGATTGGGCTGCATGAGTAGGAGCACTGCCAGCAGATCAAAGGAAGTGATTATTCCCCTCTATTTAGCACTGGTGAGGCCACATCTGGAGTATTGTGTCCTGTTTTGGGCCCACCACTAGAGAAATGATGTGGACAAATAGGAGAGAGTCCAGTGGAGGGCAATGAAAATGATCAGGGGGCCGGGGCACATGAATTATGAGGAAAGGCTGAGGAAACTGGGCTTATTTAGTCTGCAGAAGAGAAGAGTGAGGGGAGATTTGATAGCAGCCTTCAACTACCTGAAGGGGGGTTCCAAAGAGGATGGAGCTAGACTGTTCTCAATGGTGGCAAATGACAGAACAAGGAGCAATGGTCTCAAGTTACACTGGGGGAGCTCTAAGTTGCATGTTAGGAAAAACTGTTTCACTAGAAGGGTGGTGAAGCACTGGAATGGGTTACCGAGGGAGGTGATGGAATCTCCATCCTTAGAGATTTTTAAGGCCTAGCTTGACAAAGCCCTGGCTGGGATGATTTAGTTGGGATTGGACCTGCTTTGAGCAGGGGGTTGGACTAAATGACCTCCTGAGGTCTCTTCCAACCCTAATCTTCTACGATTCTAAGGTGGACAGGACATTAAACTCACTTGGAGGCTGATGTACAGGGCAAGTCCCCTGACCTGGATCAAAGGCAAGTTCAAGAGAACACTCTATGATTAGGAGTTTCAGTCTGATCTCTTGATTTTTCCTGGCCCTGCTTTCGAGGGCTGCACAAAAATTAATTTTTTGAGGAATGATTGTGTGTGTTTGAAGGAGCTTACCAATCCTGCATTGATTAAACAGTTTTTCTAGGCTCAAGAAACCACACCCCTCCACCTCTGCTGGGCATGCTCAAACCTGAGAGAGCGTTTTAAAGGGAGTGACTCAATTCAGTCTGGGCCAACTGTGGAGAAAACCAATCAGGTGAATCAGCTTCCTGCTGGAAAGCCATCAAAGCTCCACACTGCCAGGACAGAGCCCCATAGCCAAGCCAAGGAACTCCAATCACTGTGGGAGCTGAGGGGGAGCTTGGGCCAGCAGAAGAGACTCAAGAGACAGATCAGAGGGGAATGCAACAGGCACCCCAAATCCAACTCTATGATGCCGGAGGGACTGAAACGAGGGGACGAAATGACCCAGGGAGAGTGATTAGGGGTATCAGGCCCTGAGCCCTGTGTGAGGGCCACTGTTTCAAAGGACTCTGGACTGGAACCCGGTGGAGTAGGGTGAGCCCAGGTTCCCATACCACCCTCCCAGTCTCAGCACTATCCTGAATCATAGCCACTGAGCAAGGCGGCCTTTGGACTCTCTGTCCCGAACTGTAACTAGTACCGTCAGCCTGGAGCACACAGCCGACCCCCAAAAGTGTGTGTCCCAGACAGCTAATACAGCTGACAGTTATCGCATCCCAGCAAGTAAGGCAATGCTTGAATTCAGTGATGCGGGCATACCCCTGCAAGGGAGAAAAACAGCACCCTCTGGAAGGAAATTAGGAAAAAAGGGAAAAATAAGAGAAATAAAATAAATATCTTCCAAATAAAAGTATCAAAAGACTATACTGAACTAAACTACACACTAATAAACAACTAAATTAGACTTGAAGACAACTTAACAGTAGATACTCTGTCTCAAGCCAAGGAAGCTAAAAAGGAACTGAGGACAGGTTGCCCACATAACCATATATATCCTTGGCACAGGGCATGAGGAGGTGTAGGTTGCAGGCCAAATGAGCACTACTATAAAAAAAATCTCCAATCAAATGGATGGGGTGCATGTGCACCTGAAATGGATACAGGGACACCTGAATTGGAGCATCCATAGGGACATTACTTGAAGAACTATGTGTTTGTCATGAAAAACAAACTAATATCATTACTTTATACCATCATTTCCTGCAGCTGGAATTTAGTAGAGCACACCTAATCTGTTGGGTAAATTTTCAATAGAATAAGGCTATGTATGTTAGTCAGCACTGACTTTGTGAGTGTTATACTAATGTGCCTGTTCTGAATGTGTTTTTATACTAAAATAATCAATGTTGAAAGCACCTCTGCTTGGTTTTAAGATAAATAGCACCTGTAATCTCTTTATCCTGAGCTACTCTAACTATGAACCTCTAAATTACACAAATGTTTTTATTACCAACAAACCCCCAAACCAGCCCTAAACAGCACATATAGTTGATTCACCCCCTCCTCTTGTTTCTCTCAGTTAGGCTCTGATACATATCAATTCAGCCCACACGTGTTTTAGGTTCCTAACTTCCAATGATATCAATGGAAGTTAGAAGTCTAAATACCTTTGAGGACCTGAGCCTTCCCTAGTAACTATCTTCATAGGATCTTTCACAGGTAGCTTCCTGCATAATGTATGCTTTAAAGTTCTGTACCCTAGTGGCTCTGGGACATACAGTCAGCCATGCCCAGTTCAGTTTATAGTCCCTTTCCTCAGGGCTCTGTTTATTTTCCAACACAAACCAAAGGAAATGCAGAACAATAACTAAAGCAATAGCCTTATTCTTGGCTGAGATGGTGGAGCCCTCTGGATTTGGTAAATAAATCGTCCAAACCACACCAGCCTATGGAAGCCCATGGAATCTCCTTGCAGCCTTCTCCTTGTCTCTGTCCCCTCTGACTTCCCCCCGCCTCCCTCCAGTGGAGTTGGGGCCCTCATTTATATCTTCCGGCTAGGAATCAGGTCCAATCAGTGGGTGCAGTTTAGCTGAGTCAGCTGATTCCCTCCAAAACAGAGATAGCTGTTCATTAGAACCCCTGGCCTTGAAAGGGCCAGACCTCACTGTTACATGTACCTCAAGGATTCCCAAACTGTGGTAAGTGTTGTACATGAGACATCTCGAGGGGAAGTACCTTGGAAAAATTGTGCAATGGTGGATTTTATTTATTATTTCATTTATTGCATTTTCATAATAGGCTGTTCAGACAACACTTTAAAACTGTGGGAATGTGTTATATAAAATATGGTAGTTAATTTACTTCAAGATGTAGTAATGTATTAATGAGAACGCAGATACTCAGAGACACTGATGTACAGAGCCCTCAACTCCAGTCACCATACAGCACAGGTTCAGTTACCCAGCAACTATCCAGTTTAGCTGAGCTCAAAACTTAGTCAGGGGGTTGTGTTTTTTTTTCCAGTTGTATATGTCATACTATAACTATATTTGTACATAACAGTGAAATATAGACAGATGGCTAAAGACTGGCAGTATTAAGAAGAACACACCAAGTATCAGTGATGAGAAGAGTAGGGATACACAGACAATTGGTAAAACTGGAAGGGGGTAAGCAGGCAGCTGGTAGATCTGGAAGGGGGTACACAATAAGAAAAGTTTGGGAACCTCCACTCTCAGGATATATCTACACAGCAATTAAACACCTGCAGGTGGCCTGCACCAGCTGTCCCAGGCTCATGGGGCTCAAGCTAAAGGGCTGTTTCACTGAGGTGGGAGGGTCCCAGAATTCAGGCTGTAGCCTGAGGCCAAATATGTACACCACCATTAAACATCCCCTTAGCCTGAGCCCTGCGAGCCTCAGTGAGCTGGCACAGGCCAGCTGCAGGTGTCTAACTGCAGTGTAGACACCTGCAGGTGTCTAACTGCAGGGTACACTACTTCTTAAAGGGTACATCATGGAAGAATCTAACCTCCGAGTAGGACTTAAATAATTCTGTGCCAGTGTTTCCTCCCATCACTGTTGGGATACATTTTCACTGCTTTCTAAAAGACAAAGACACCCTTTACACTCATCATACTGGTGTTTGACTTTTTTTTTTCTTTAGGTTTTTTTTTAATCCTCTAGAAACTGTGATGAAGACACATTGGGGACATATGAACTATTGTTCTGCATATTATAGGGTGAAGCATGTTATTCAGATAAGAGCTTTTGTAAAATGGTTTGTTTATAGTTTATTCCTAATTTCTGTGGTGATTGTTGTTAAAAAGTCCCCTTCTTTTTCTCTCTCTCTCTTTTTTTTTTTTTTTGTGCTAGATACTTGGCTGTTTTTTAACAGATGAATTCATTGAGATACCCAGGGAAGGCTGTGTGATTTGTGTGCTCTGGCAGTAATTGCAGAATCTTTAATTTGTCAGAAGTACCCAACCAGGGTTTTGAGAGGTGAGAGGCCTTTGTCATTTCTGCTAATCCAGTTTCTGTTGTTTACTGCACATAGCAACATCTGGTGGCAGGACAACTTAGAGGAATTGAAAGTAGAAAAGTAGAAAGTAGAAAATCCACTGTTTTCTATTTTCATTTGTGTTATATGCAGCCTGTCTATTTCTAAGGCACACAAGATTCCCTGTGTGTGGACTTCTGTACCCTGGTCTGGGTGAGAGGGATGGCATTGGCTCTTGAAAATACTCTCAACATACTTCACACAGAGAAGTCATGCACATTAGTGTACTGACAAGCTCCCCAGGACAAGGGCCATGTCCTTCTATATGTCTGTATAACATTTACCACAATGTTATACAAACTAATAGAAGGACATGGCCCTTGCCCTGGGGAGCTTGTCAGTACACTACCATTAAACATGTGACCCCAATACCTATTTGAGCCTCCACTTCCAGACACTACCACAATACAAATAACATGGGACCCAACAGGCAGCCAAGTAGGTTCTGTACATTTGGGGAATCAGCAACTGCTGAGGTGCGGAATGTGTCATGTATGGTTCTCTGCAGAGGGTTACAGCTGACTGTGATCTCCATAGTGGCTAACTTTGTCTAAGGAGTTATCATAGATTGGGAAGTGGTGTACCTTTCTTTAGGTTAAAATAGTTGCTAAGCCCCTTATTTTCATGCTAGGATCACACATAACTATCTGACTCCTTCCCCTCTACAAGTCCACCCCAACATCATCTACCAGAAAGCTTACTTTCGGTACTTGTCACCCTTAGTATGAGTTCAGAACCTTATTGGCAGTGCTCAGCATCTCACAGCATTGAGCTCTGCTATTTTAAAACATTAAACCTTCAGACTTAAGCTACAAAAAATATTTTAAAAACACAATGTAGTGGGGGTGGGGAGAGATAATGAAAGGGGACGGGAGGACCTTCTATAGGGCAGGAGGCATTTATCATATACCTGTGCACCTACGAGAATAGACACATTGGAAGGTATGAAAATAAATAATATACACTGCTAACAAACACTTTAGCAAACCTTTGTTCAGCTGCTACCTGGTAAATCTAGAAGTGCACACTTTATTAATGATGTTGATAAAGCATCATCTGACTTTTGCCAGATTATATCTGTTATTGTAATGCTAGAAGTGAATAATTTCCTCTCCCCTCACACTTTAAAAATCTTTGGAAATTAAATGTAACTTCCCATCCAAAAAAACCTCTATTTCAATACAATATTAAAATAAAATATTAAACATTTAAAAGTCTAGAAAAGCAAAAATCAAAGTAAAAATTAATGCAATGTTAACTCTGTCTCTTCCGTGTGTACATTATAATATGATCATATGTGATTGTAGATACATAAAAAACTCTATATGAGGTTGTAGAAAAAGTTATATATAATCCTATTTTATCACCTGAAAACTAATAATGACAGTAGCATTATAATATTTAGCACTTACAGGGATTTTCCTATCATACTTCAAAGAACTTTTGCAGGTGAAAAAGTCTCAATTGAACAAAGAGGAAAACTTGAAGGTTAGACAGTTAAGAGACAGATGACATTGTGAGCCAATGACGAAGTTAGGACTAAAACCCAATTCTCTTGACTGTGATTTCCATACTCCTATTCTCTGGATCGAATTGCCTTCCTAACGTGAGGGATAGATAAAAATGTTTGTGCAAAAAAGTACAGAGTTCATGTTGCATGTTTAACCTTAACTGTTGCATTTCCTGACCTTTCAGTGCTTAACTTGCAATCTTGAAGCTGCATGAATGTAGGGGGTTTCATGTTTAATGTTGGAGTAATTTAAGGATATCCAGCTTGACAGGCTGAGAAATACTGCAATAAGTCCAGTGACAAGGAAAGGGGAGTATCACCTGTCTGGAAAATGAAACTAGTATGTTTTAAATGAGCAATCTCCTATCCTAAAATAGATACTCTGTTTGAGTACCAACCCACCAACACATACATTAAAGACCCTGGTAAAATGGTAATGGACATTAAAAATAAATTAATACATTTTAATTAGCTAAACTAATCATGCTACCATTGAAGACAACATAATTTAAGTCAATAATTATTCTTAAACCATGATCAGAGTCTAATTTCTTAAGCATGAAGTAAAATTGAGTTTCAACATAGATAACAGAAGTATTTTCAAAATTCAGTATTAAAATATTACCTGTTGAAATAGGGTAATATTCTTTGCAATAATGGATGGAAAATCTTGTTCACATGTAGAGCTCTGAGAGAATGTACGCCACAGATCTGCATCTTCAAAGCAGAGTGTCTGATATAGAGCTGGGAGAGAGATCTACAAAGCAAATAATGCACATTTAACAGTAAAAACAAAAAAAAATAGCAACAACTTATAGCCAGCCTGACATATTCTCTGTATTATTTTTATTCTCTTTTTTTAAAATCGTTTTTGTTCCTTCTCCTTCCTCCATCCTACCTCAGTCCTTTCTATCACACATGGCTAATTTATTTCACTCAATGCATCAACTGTTCTCTGACCCAAATGTCCTATAACCCCCAGCCCCCATCGCTTTTGGTCCCTACGGAAAGGAGGAAGTGAAAAACAACCAGCATTGAAGTATCACAGTTCTAGTGTTCTGCAGCTAGTTAATTTCTCTCCCTCATGAACTCTCAGCCCTTCCCTTCTTGCTGGTGAGCTTTATGCAGAAGGAGAGTAGCCCTAGATCAGTATTTCAGAGATTGTTACTTTTATTTCACTCCTTTCAGCAGGGAAACATAGATTGTCATAAGAGAAATCAGTCCAAGAAAACGTTGGGACTTCAAATTAATATGAAGATACCCAATTCGACCACTAGAGACCTCAAACAAGCCTCTAAATACTACCCAATTTATGCATGTAAAATTGTGGATACTAATTTTTAGGCTATTTATGAAAATACGGTCTTGTATTCTAGAAATTTGTATGTCAAAATGCTAAGTAATTTTTCTACTTCTGTCATAAACAGATAAGAAAAGTTAATAGCACAGAAGTACTTTATATCTCTTTGACTGTAAAGGGTTAACAAGTTCAGTAAGCCTGGCTGTCACCTGACCAGAGGACCAATCAGAGGACAGGATACTTTCAAATCTTGAGGGAGGGAAGTTTTTGTGCTGTGCTGTTACTTTTGGTTGTTGTTCTCTCTGGGTTCTGAGAGTGACTAGACGTGCAACCAGGTTTCTCTCCAATTTCTCTGATACAGTCTCTAATATGTCCAGAATAGTAAGTACTAGGTAGATAAGGTGACTTAGGCTTATGTTTGTTTTCTTTATTTGCAAATGTGTATTTGGCTGGAAGGAGTTCAAATGTGTATTTGGTTGGAAGGAGTTCAAATTTGTATTTTGCTGAAAGGATTTTAATTTGTACTTGTATACTTAGTCTGGGAGTGTATTCCCAGTGTCTAGAGCTGAAAGACCCTGTAACATATTCCATCTTAAATTTACAAAGATAATTTTTACTGTTTTTTCTTTCTTTAATTAAAAGCTTTTCTTGTTTAAGAACCTGATTGTTTTTTTTTTCTGGTGAGACCCCAGGGGACTGGGTCTGGATCCACCAGGGAACTGGTGGGGAGAAAGGCGGGAAGGGGGAGAGAAAGGTTAATTTTCTCTCTGTGTTAGGATTACTTTCTCTCTCAGGGAGAGTCTGGGAGGGGGAAAGAGAAGGAGGGAGGAAGGTGAATTGTCCTCTCTGTTTTGTGATTCAAGGAGTTTGAATCACACAGTGATCTTCCAGGGTAACCCAGGGAGGGGAAGCCTGGGAGAGGCAACGGTGGGGGAAAGGGTTTACTTTCCTTGTGTTGAGATCCAGAGGGTCTGGGTCTTGGGGGTCCCCAAGCAAGGTTTTGTGGGGACCAGAGTGTACCAGGCACTGGAATTCCTGGTTGGTGGCAGCGCTACAGATTCTAAGCTGGTAATTAAGCTTAGAGGAATTCATGCTGGTACCTCATCTTTTGGACGCTAAGGTTCAGAGTGGGGATTATACCATGACAATTTCCCATAATGGTTATTTCAACTGGGTACATATTAGACTGTGTTTTTTGGAAGAGACAAATAGTTCTTAACTAATTTTGAATACAGTTTAAAATAACTAAAACTGTAGTCATGTTGGTAAATATTTAGATTATTTTCAACTCCATATTAATACTTCCAAATAAATCAATATCATTTCAAATTGAGTTTAAATCATCACATAGACAATACCTTCAGGGATGCTACTGCCCAAGTTCGTTCCTGTTCTATCCAAGATGGAATTTGGTCACGGATACCTCTTTGTGAATCCTTATAAAACAAAGTAAGCGATATATTTGTAAAATTCAAACCTACAAGTTGTTTAATAACTAAAGTTTCAAAATGAAAACAGATATGAAAACACTGGCAACATCCTTTACAGGAATCTTTCAATGGCGTTCTATTGATAAATTTATGAATAGTGTAACAAAGTTTATTATTGCTATTTTATAAAGTTATTACATACAAGAGGCACCTCAGACTTGACTAGATTTAGTCGTCCCCTTTCCATCTTCACAGCAGATGAGTACTTCTAAAATACTGAAATCTAGATACTTTATTAATACATTAAAATAAACTTTAAAATAATGTTTTATTGCCTCACTGAAACATATTAATGACACACATGGATCCTTAGAAGGCCACTATAGAAGAACCCACAGGATTTATCTCAATGTAGGGCTGACTGCAGGAGATGTCATACTGAGAAAGGAAACAATCTGGTTAGAAATGTTCTAGTCTGGATCCTGACCTTTCTCTAAGACATCCGATGTATACAAAGCAGCAAAAAATAATTAAAATAAAATAAAATAAATAATAAAATAAGAATAAGAATAAGGATGGAAAAACAAGTAATATACAGGAACAAGATTTCTAGAATGTCATATAGATGACCATGTAATGGAGTACCATTACATGACCATGTAATGATATGACCCCCATATCAATCAGGAGAAGGCTAACAAGCTCCTCTGTGCTCAACTGTTACCAGATAGGCACACCTGGAGAGCCTACTCCAACTGGAGAAAGCAAGCTTTAAAAGAAGATGTTTGTCACAGGAAGGCACGGCAACCAGGAAGAAAGCTGCTGTGCCTCAGGAGTAGCTGGCCCTTGCTACAGAATGACAGAGCGGAAAACAGCTGACAAGACTCTGCTGCCCACGAGACCTTTATAAGGTACCTTATAGAATGCCCCTTTAAACAGGAGAAGGACCCAGAAAGGGTGGAATAAAGTTCCCAAACAGGGAAAGGACTCCTAAAGGGGAAGAGACTCTAAAGCTGCATGAGTATAACCCAGATAAAGACTCAGCCTATCACAGAACACCATTTGGAGCAATTAGCTGCCAAAGGATTTTTTTCCAAGAGGAATGAAAGTCAGGACTGTGGTACTCAACAAAGGTGTTCATGGATGATCAGAACATCATGTATGATATTTCCTCTGGGGTGACTCACACACTTTCTGCTCACCATAGCACCACAGAGTGTGCTGAATGGACTCTGCTCCCTTTTTGGACTAGTTTCTGTGCAACCATATAAGCTTCAGTACTTCACAGCATGATCCACCTGGCTATTAAGTATTTATAAGCTTGCAGACCCAAGCACTTCTAGTGAAAGGAAATCAATAAAAGATGATGTTTAAGTAAATTGCATCTTACTGTCTCTTTCCACATCCAGGAAGATGAGCTTCACTTTGGGCAGACCAAAGGAAAAATAATCCCTAGTAATGTATGGAGAACAAAGTTTATCTTTGTGACAGATGATTCTGAAGTTGAAAGAATCTTCTCTTTATGGGCCAGTGCATTTTCACAGCACACATTTTGGAGACATTTCTGACTGTTGTGCTTGTAACCAGGAAGCATGGAATTAGAAGCTATCAGTTTGAAATATTTGGTTCTGACAGATTTTAGCCCTCTGGACAGATCCCAGATAGAGAAGACAGGACTTTTGGTTTGGACAGATGCTGCACAAGGACATTTATTATTGCTGGATGATCTACCAGAGATTTAGATGAGCCCTTGTGCAATATGCTATTTAGTGTTGGGTCATAAGCAATGATGGCGGGATGTCTCACAGTAGGTAATTCTGTACAATTCCAGAAGAGCTATATTGCTTGTTTTCTTGGGTTTGACTATCTTGACATCAATGGGAGAACACTGTCCAAATTCTTGCACAGGCCAAAGGGATAGAAAATTTCTATGAAGCTATGAAACACTATTATTTTGGAGGAATCAATTACCTTGTTTAGCATCCACCATTAAATAGCCAATATGTCTCTCAGTCTGGATTAGGATGAAGTAGAAGGCTATAACATAGCAGATGGAGTGGAGACACTTTATGACAGCTTCACTAGGTCCAAGTACCATGGACTTCTTGGCTGATTTTAGGGCAACAACAGCTGCAATCCCCCCCCCTCTTTTTTTTAATCTTCCGTAAAACGTGTCCTCGTAGTAGAAGGGGGAAGCATAAACAAGTAAATTCAGCTGTTAGTGAAACTGTATATTTACAGTGATCTTGGGTGAAGAAAATCATTGTGTTTTTTTTGTGTTTTGACTGAACACAAATAGAAATGCTTAGTGATGGCCTAGCTCCCTGGATATCAGCTTTAGAACCAGATATTTAGTTTTTTGGACTGTCTATCTGCTGAAAGCTTACCTAGTCCTCTTGTGTCTTCTATGTGTCCTTTTTATACTGAGCGCTATTATTAGGCTAGCTGACCTTCTGCTCAAGAAAAAAAAGTTATTGTTTGGCATTTAGATTTGCACTTCTTCTGCCCTATTCCTGATTTATATATTCCATGATCATCATGATGTCTCATTAAACAAGAAAGTGCTCCTTTCTCAGGGGCTCCGGGAAGTCCAATGAGCCATGCTGGCCATCTCTAGGAAGTTGATACTCTAGAGTCCTTCCAACATTGACCAAGTTCCAGGATGTTGTCCCCTGTGCAATCCCCATCCTGGAAGACTGGCATCTATGGTCAGGGTTTTGGATTCAAGATTTTGCAGTAAGAATGCTACCATACCATCCTGTTTCCACTCACTGATAAGCTGGATGTTATCTTTATTTTCCTCTAAATCTCAAATTTTGGAATGGCTACAGGTTTTTAAGAGGAATCTCAAAACCTCTCTCCTGTGCAGTCTTGTCCACGAAGAATGTTTGAAATTAAATGACCAAAGAGCAGCAGGTAAATATGGATGAAGGATATTGTGTTTCATAACACCCCAGACATCAGTGCCTTTGTTTTGTTAAGTCTTTCTTGTGTAGGAAATGCTCTGGTTCTCTTTGTGTTTATCTCAACTCATGGAATATCCTATGAAAATCCTATACTAGCCTAGTGGATAGGAGGGAAGCAGTCAGTGTGATAGATCTTGATTTTAGTAAGGCTTTTGACACAGTCCCACATGACATTTTCATAACCAAACTAGGGAAATGTGGTATAGATGAAAATACTATAAAGTAGGGGGATAACTGGCATAAAGCTCATACTCATAGAATAGTTCTCAATGGTTCGCGTCAAACTGGTAGGACTATCTAGTGGGGTCCTGTTCTGTTCTGGATCCGATATCTGTTCTGGATCTGATACTTTTAAAGATTTTCAATAATAACATGAATAATGGAGAGGAATATGTTTCTAAAATTTGTGAAGGACACCAAGCGTGGGGAGGTTGCAGGGACTTTGGAGAACAGATAAGACTTCAAAATGACCTTGACAAATTGGAGAATTGGTCTGAAATCAATATGATGAGATTCAATAAAGACAAATGCAAAGTACTACATGTAGGGAAGAAAAATAAAATGCCCAACTACAACATGAGGGACAATTGGCTAGGCATTAGTCTTGCTGAAAAGGGTCTGGGGGTTATAGTGGATCACATATTTACTAAAAGCCAAAAATGTGAAGCAGTTGTAAAAAAGGATAATATCGTTCTGGGGTGTAGTAATAGGAGTGTTGTATGTAAGACATGGGAGGTAATTATGCCACTCTACTCAGCAGTAGTGGTGCCTCATCTGGAGTACTGTGTCCAGTTTTGGACTCCACGTTTCAGGAAAGATGTGGACAGAGGAACAAAGATTATAAAAGGTTTAAAAAATCTGACCTAAAAAGAAAGGTTAAAAAAAATGGGTACAGTACAACCCTGTTTATCTGACCCTCCCTTACCCGTCTCTCTGTATTTACCAAACAATCAGGACTCTACGGCCAAAAGTGAGCGAACTCTCCTCTGGCCACTAGATGGCACTGCAGCATCATATTTTCCCATTCTCTGGTTTACCTGGAATTTTGATTATCTGATCTGGCCCTGCTCCCAATTAGACCGGATAAACGGGGATCTACTGCTAAGTTTAGTCTTCTGAAAAGAAGACTGAGTAGAGATCTGATAACAGCCTCCAAATATGTTAAGAGGAGTTATCAAGAAAATGTTGATTAACTGTTCTCCATGTTGGATTGCATTAGTAGGAACACTGCCAGCAGATCGAGGAACTGTGCTTTTTTAGTTTGCAGAAGGAAAGAGTGAGGGGGGATTTCATAGCAGTCTTCAACTACCCGAAGGGGGGGTTCCAAAGAGGATGGAGCCAGGCTGTTCTCAGTGGTGGCAGATGTCAGAACAAGGAGCATGGTCTCAAGTTACACTGGGGGAGCTCTAAGTTGCATATTAGGAAAAACTGTTTCGCTAGGAGGGTGGTGAAGCACTGGAATGGGTTACCTAGGGAGGTGGTGGAATCTCCATCCTTGGAGGTTTTTAAGACCTGGCTTGACAAAGCCCTGGCTGGAATGATTTAGTTGGGGTTGGTCCTGCTTTGAGCAGGGGGTTAGACTAGATGACTTCTAGAGGTCTCTTCCAACCCTAATCTTCTATGATTCTATGTACACTGAAGGTAGGCCAAGTAGTAATGAGTTTAATCTGCAGCAAGGGAAATTTAGGTTAGATATTAGGAAAACCTTGCTTACTATAAGAATAGTTAAGTACTAGAATAGGCTTCCAAGGGAGGTTGTGGAATCCCTGTCATTGTCTAACTTGTTCTTAAAAACCTCCAAATACCGGTCAGGAATGGTCTACGTACATTTGGTCCTGCTTGAGTGGGAACATGGTAGGAGAAGGGCTGGACAAGATGACCTTTTGAGATCCCTTCCAGCCCTATATTTCTATGATTCTATGAGAGATAATCAACAACCTCTTATTTACCTTTATTAAAAATCATGGGATTGGGTCCTGTGGATCACTAGCTACAAACTCCCTGGGGATGATGCTCTGATAAGTGTGCCATCTAATACCATGTGTAGATGAATCCCTGGACTGCTCAGCTGCTTTATTACCATTTTCAAGAGCTTTGTAAATAGCCTGTGGACAACACATAGTGATGGTGTTGATTTTCATAAATAAAAACAAAAACTACTGTTGACTGAACTTTGTCCATATGTCTCTGCCTGTTCCACCTACATTAAAAGATCTTCTTGAGACATAGCAACAACAATAGAAGCTGCAGTCGCTATCTTCAGTTTTGTCTTCTTCATCAACCTGACCAGCCTCTTAAGGTTTAGCATGATGAAGACTTCTCCAGATCTTTTTCTTACTATGAAGATAATTGAACAAAGCTTTGAGCACTTTTGGTTGAGGGACAAGATCTAAATCTCCAGGAAATAGGAGAACTTCTGCAGGACAATTTTTTTCTTCTCATCATCTCCTGAGGCTGAAGAGGGAATAAAAAAGGGATGTGGAGGAGCCTGAAATTCCAGAGAATATCTGTACCACTTGTCTGAAGTCAAGTCCCACTATGTCGGAAAATTGGGAAATTCTGCTCCTTAGGCCTATTTCTGGACTGAGGCAGGCCCTCTGCAGTCATACTGATAGCTTGGATTGGAAGGAGAGATTGAAAGCATTCCCTGATCTGGGTTTCCCTATGCTATGCCAGGTCTTACCCCCGCAAAAAGAAAAATCCCTTCTCTTGGTCCATCATTGTGAGTAACAACAAAAGAGCTTCTGCCTTTATATTACACCTGGCAGTCCACCTCCGTTTTGGGGGAGGACCTAGAGTTTGTGGAAAGAAGTGAAGATCTGGAGTACTTTGGGACCTTTTTTCCCTTTCGGGGTTTTTTTTTTTTTTTTGGCTGTCCTTCGGAAGTGATTGCTCCATTGAAGGACTGGTCTCTTATCATCTGATGCTCTGTTTTGCCCCACAGCCTACATGGGGTAGGATCTTGAGTCCCATCTTCATCAACCAGTAGGTAATCAGAGAAGAGGCCCAGGAACTTCTCTGAGAAATCCGCGGGAAGATGGAGAGTCCAAAAAGACACTAAATTCCTTGACAAGTCAATCAATTATTTACATAAAAACCTGGGAAAGACCTTCGACATTGTTTCTTTAGAGGTGGATTGGACCAAATGGTCTGGAAGGTTGGACTTATCCTTAAAGAATCCTTGAGGGGTGAGTAAGCCCAGTTTGCTGAATCCAAGGACTGAAGTTGACTGATCAGTCCTTGCAAAGGTGTCTTTGGAGCAATCTCAACTGATGTGAAGATGACACAGAGGTCTCAAAAATCTATTCACCATCCAAATCCCTTTCCCTCACAGAGCAAGGTTAGACTCATAGACTTTAAGGACAGAAAGGACGATCATGATCATCTAGTCTGACATCCTGCACATTGCAGGATACAGAACCTTGCTCACCTAGTGCTGTAATAGACCCACAATCCCTGGCTGAGTTACTGAAATCCTCAAAACATGATTTAAAGACTTCAAGTTACAGAGAATCTGCCCTAGTTTAAACCTGCAAATGACCCTGTGCCCCATGCTGCAGAGAAAGGTGAATGCCCCCACTCTCTACCCCCAAAGGTCTCTTATTAATCTAACCTGGGCAAAATTCCATCCCGACATAAAATATGGAGATCAGTAAGATCCTGAGGAGGTACAAGAGCCAGAAGCAAAACACCTGGGAAAGAATTCTCTGTAGCAACTCAGAGCACCCGCCCCCATCTAGTGTCCCATTACCGGCCATTGAAGATATTTGCTACCAGCCGTCACAGATCAGCTATATGCCTTAGTAGGCAGTCTCTTCATACCATCTCCTTCATGAACTTATCAAGCTCAGTCTTGAAGCCAGTTAGTTGTTTTTTTTCCCTCCACTGCTGCCCTTGGAAGGCTGTTCTGCAGACTGTGAGCAATAATGGCAGTGTTTCCTTTCTGTATTTCCCAAGAGGGTATCTTCCTCAGAGATGTAGTACCACTTGGCCCTTAATCTATTCCTTTTGGCTGGCTCCAACATGCTGGGAGGGAGGGGTATAAAACCAAGAGCATAATTCCTCTTCTCCGCACAAAAAATGTCTTCCTCTACAGCTCATTCTGCTCTAAAAGGTAGCTCCCAAACCAAGGGCAGTAATTGATAAGGTGGGAGTGCTCAGTTTCCTCTAGAGACAGAAAATCTAAGGTTGGGAGGAAGGATTGTCAAAGTCTCAGAGCAATGTGGACATGTCTGATTGTCTCTGATGCTTTTAAGAAGAGAGGTGCATCCAAAATATTTTGTGCTAGGGCGAGGTCAGAATCTAGAATTCTCTATTTTAGAGAGGGTGGATTTACTGTATTTAAATATAGTTAAATTTACATTTGGGGACAGTACTGCAGTCACACAAGGAAAAATGATACACCTTTATCAAAACTAAAAAAATTACTTACTATGTTCACATTTTTAAATATTTCTATTGCTATAAAAGAGCTAATCTGTTCATATTATACATATAAGTACAGTAATTAACAAACCTACAATACATTTGAGAATTATCTTTTAGGATTCTAGCAATGCATTCCTTATTTCTGAATAAATAAATAAATAAATAAATCTTACCGATTTTCTTAACATGTCTCCAATGATCACACCTGTAAAAGTATCCCATTCCTATGAAGGAAAAAAAAAACCTTAGACAAGGCATAGGGATATCTTAAAGCACACAATATAATAGTTACAGATAAAGAAGAGTGTGATCTTAGAATAGGAATAAAGGGGTCTAAGGAGTCACCCAGCTCCTGCTGACATAAAACTCAAATAAGGGGTTGGAGGCATGGATTTATGAGAAAAGATAAAAGAAGCTAAACACACGTAACTTGACTAAGCTAAGTATAGATATAGGGAACATGATATACATTAAAGCCAAGAACTTAATAGGATTCAAACAGGCATTAGAGATTTCTATGAATAATATGATCATCAAGAATTACAACAGCATGGACTAAAAAACAAAAACAACATCTATAACAAAAAAGCCTCCTAAGAGTTTTCATGCTTCAGTACATAAGCCAACTGAAAGTTTTCCTGTGAGTAGTTTCTTCAATAAGGAACCTATTTTCAAAGGTATTTAGGTGCCTAAAGATGTGTTTAAATCAATGGGAGTTATGCGCCTAACCTGTCAAGGAATTTTGTAAATCCCACTAGGCACCTGTCTACAACTTTAGGAACCTAATTACCTTTGAAAATCTTGCCACAACTACCTGCTTTTGGGTTCTTGCATTTTCCTCTGAAGCAGCTAGTACTAGACTAGATAGACCCTGATCTGATCTGCTTCCTATTACCATTCTGCCATATGTGAATGGTATAATCACCAAAGAAAGAGGGATTATTTACTGTCATACATTGTGATATAACAGAATACTCTGACTAAATTAAGAAAGCAAAAGGTAAATAAAACTTCTTGACGATGAGATCTATTAGACAGTAGTACAGTCATCCAAGATCAGTACTGTGGATCACTGTAGCCTACGCTGGATAATTTTTTTATTTTTTTAAATTTTACTTCAGGTAGAGGAGAAAAGGGGTAGACCAAATAACTTAATAGTGTAAGTATTTTACATCACTGATATTTATGATTCTATGGCCAGGGGTTAATTTATTATAATTTAAAATATATATAAAAACGATAATAGAGGTTTTTCTTATTTAAGGAAAATAGCATTTCTCCAACTTGAAGTAGGTCAATCCACACATCCACTTGGCTTTTGCCTGTGACATTACACAATCAAAAGTCAACAGCATCAACTACACAGCAGAGTGTTCTATGGATCCATCCATCCAGTTAAATATTGATGCCATTCCATCTCTCCCAAGATTCTTTACAGCCAGTGACTTAGCAAATTAGAAGCAAATTATTTATTAACCATTCAAACATAAAAGGCATATACATAACAAATATACTGCTACTGCACAAAAAATGAATAGATTCATAGATTCATAGATTCTAGGGTCAGAAGGGACCAATGTGATCATCTAGTCCGACCCCCTGCACAAAGCAGGCCACAGAACCCTACCCATCCACTTCTATAACAAACCCCTAACCTATGCCTGAGTTATTGAAGTCTTCAAATTGTGGTTTGAAGACCTCAAGCTGCAGAGAATCCACCAGCAAGTGACCCATGCCCGACGCTGCAGGGGAAGGCGAAAAACCTCCAAGGCCTCTGCCAATCTGCCCTGGAGGAAAATTCCCTCCAGACCCCAAATAAAGGACTCCTGCTCCAAAAACTGAAAAATATGTAAAATATTTATGTAAACATGATAAAGTAATAATATAGAAATGCATATAAACCAGATGCAGCAAGCATCAATATACAAAGACTAAGAGGGACCATTTCTTCCTCTACAACCATGCCCCACTCCCATAGTAGGTGTGTTCCTCTTGAACCACAAAATTGTTGACCCGTAAGGGAAGACTCATGAGCACAAGAGACAGAGACAATAGCAAGACCTATACTATAGAACTCACTAGCAAAAGAGATGCAACTTTCAGAGCTAAACACAAAACATCTCTTCCACTTTGATTTCCATCAATAAATTTGTCTCACAAACAAGTACTCAACTAATCAAGTATCAGAGGTGTAGCTGTGTTAGTCTGGATCTGTAAAAAGCAAAAAAGAGTCCTGTGGCACCTTATAGACAGATGTATTGGAGCATAAGCTTTCGTGGGTGAATACGTCTGACAAAAATTCATCTCTCTCTCCTGCTGCAGAGGCCATCTTACTTCTTTCAATCCCTTAACCTTGTCAACATATATTTACACATCACATTCAGACGTCTCGTCCTCATCATCACCCTACGTCTTGTCTGTTGTTTTCTACCACTCTCCTAGTTGGGATCTGCATGCTAATTCTGATCACTTTCCCGTCAGAGCCTTCTCTAACAAACACACTGAACTTTCTTCCATTCTCTCTACACTTCCACATGTCCATGTTGATCCTGGAAGCTAAGCAGCTGCCTTCTCCTTAAAACTCCTGTTTAAAATGTACTTTTCCACAATCTCTCCAATGATGGCCTATATTTCCAACCTTTGCTTTTTTACAGTACTTACATTATCTTGGAAAAGTTCAGGGTGCATTCCTCTTACAAAATGCAAAGCAAACATTAGTTGATCAGCCTGAAATAAGAGCAAGATAAATGGATAAATACATTTGTTAGACACCACCACCATGCTTTTCTAATTTTACTTCTGAGTAAAGCTATCTAACAGAACCACAGTCGTTAGGCACCTATCCTGATCAGTACAGCAGCAACATTTTTAGTTTCAAGTAACTGGTGACATGGAGCATCACTCAGATAACTATCCTGGGGTGATATACAGTGTAACTAGAGATGGACTCAAACCACAACTCCAGATCTGAATACGCCCAAAAAACACAAATTATTTTAGAAACAATAAAAATTTGAAATGTTTGAAATAATGTGCTCTGCTGATGCAGGAGGTAGAACTTCCAGCAGTAACTCAATGGGATAAAGGGTGCAGATATCTAAGTCAAGATTTTCAAAAACAGGTGTTTGCATTGAAATCATATTTTGACATCAAGGTCTGGTAGTTGGCAATGTGGAATTGGAAAGTGGCTGATGAATAGCTCTTCCTTCCCATCAAGTCCAGCCATTTAGATTCCTTATCTGATGGAGAGGGCCTAGACTGAATCTGATGGTTCCTCTTATTTATAGCCTCCATCACAAGAGAGTTGGGATTTGTGTGGGAGAAGAATTACCCTATTCCTTTGTGTGGAATGTAGTATTTCTGATTTACACACTTACAGGTTGATGGAATTGTGGCAAGTGTTTGTCTCAGGACATGTGTGGGAGATAGAGTGCCTCATTGATAGGCAGGGCAACCTTTCCTTGGGGACTGGTGTTCATGATATCAACCAGGGAATGTTTGAACTCTTGCACCTCCTCAAGTGGGACTTGAAGGGGGAATGCTAGACTTTTCATCTACCTAGAAGGGTGGGGGTGGCATTACAACCTTGTCTGGAAATGAACAGGACTTTCCAGATAGAGGAGAAATCTCCTCTGAGACTCCTGTTCCTCTTGCATATCTTCCAGTACCCGAGAAGTGTGTGTACCAAGCTGTGTGGTGCCAATGTGCACTTTATTATAGGATAGTCTGTAGGAGCCGATCATTGGTACAGTACTGGTGGTTACCAGTGCTTTCTCTTAGGCATCCGATGGAGTTGGTTGCCAAAGTGGGTCCATGGATCCCTGTAACCTCACTTAGGAGGTGTGTAAGGGAAGGGACCCCAATGATAATCATAATCTCTGGATCTATGATGCCTGGTAGGTTCCCCAGGAGCAACTTTATGAAAGGGGATACGAAGGATAAGCTAGAATGGTACCAGGATGGATCCCTGTACCGATCCCTGAGTCAGAAGAGTCTTCCCCTGAATCAGAACATCCTCTGATGTTCTAATCAGTACCAAAGGCTGGAGTTTTAAACCAGTCTCAACATGCTGCTTTGGTAGCTGTATTGTAGAGGTGGAGCTGCTAGATCTCCCATACTTGGAGATTCAGGTTCATCAGAAATAATGATATTCTCTGAAGAAAGGAACCTGGAAAAAGCTGGAGGGCTCTGATATCCTTCATCCGAACTTAGAGTTAGGGTGGTGAGATGGAAGCTATTGTGGTACTGAGATGACTGAAGGGGCATGTCCCCTTTCAGAGGCACTACAAGATAACAGTACTAGGGCATGAATGACAGCCCTGTCAGTATCTCAAGGTGCCATAAGGGATCAGAAGGTGCCACTGTGGTAGCTGCTGCTGTGTAGGCACCTCTGAGCAGAACTGCTTCCTTGGTAGTGACGCTATGGTACCAGACTCAGTAGGAGACTCTACTTTATTCTTACAGAGCTGAGAGGTCTCCCAAGAGTGGGTCTTATATGATGATCTGCCTCTCTTCTTCCCTTCTCTGCTGCAGGAGGCATGTTTCCTCTCTTTTGAAGTTTTATTGTCTGGGGTTGCAGAAAAAGCAGCAACAGTGACCAAGGGTGTCTGTGCCATAAAGGCGGATGTACAGGGGAGGAGGCCAAGCAGACACCTCAGGAGCTAGGGCATACTCATTAGTATGAGCTTAAGTCTAACCTCTCTGTTGTTCTTGGGTCTGCCCTAAAAACCCAGAAAGACTTTTCATTTGGCTGGGGAAAAGGACCTGCGGCAAGTCTCACACATCTTAAACCCTTGGGTTTTAAGCATAACAATTATGCTCCAACACAAAAACCTGGAGAAAAAGAGGAGCTGCCCCCTTTCTTTGACCCACAAAAAATAAAGTGAAATAAAGGTATTATGAAAATAAATAATGCAAAAAGAGAAACAACTAAACCAAATAAATAAAACAGTCATTGACAAGTTAAAGCAGAAAGCTGAAAACAGCAGGCAGTAGAACTATCCATCTCAAGCTGCAGGTGGCTGAGAAGGAACAGAGTGGTGCCTCCCTACATACTCTCTTTCAGAGCACGAAGCACCATTCTGCACCGGCACAGGCCCCCAAATACTACTTTGCAGTCTTCGGTTGAGAGTGCACAGGCACCCACAAATCCTGTAGTGGAGCATTCGTGGGAACATATATTCGTAGAATAACAGCAGGATAATCACTCATCAGTCCTGCCTGTAAGAAATCTAAGGCTTGTGTTAGTTATGGTGTGAAGTCTTTCATGTTACTGTCCTTCCTGTCCTTTGCTGCCAACACAAGGATAAATTCACATCTTTGTTCCAGGTTGACTCTCAGAGCATGAACCACTGGAGTGGTCTGTAGTAAATCTGTGCCCAGAGGACCTGGCCATTGCATTAAACCATTGTACTCAAAAGAGAGAGGACAAATCTCATTAGGGTGACAAGGTCCAAAATACAGGTGTCACCAGCTGGTCCAGTTTCTGTAATCTCTCCTCTTATAAGAAATCCTTTCTCTGTTTTTGGTGTCTATCAGGGGCCCATATGGATCATTTCCTATGAGCGGATGAGAACAGGCTTCTTGTGGTTCAGATCAAAGAATGTACGCCTGCATTCCAGCCTGTCTCAGGTCCATACTATTTGAGTGTGCCTCTTTTTAATAATGTATATGTAGTATGTGTTCATTTTTTAAAAGTCAAAACTAAATAATGCAAAGAATGTCTGACTCATTTAATTTCCCAGTATGCAACTGCTTTTATTTTTATTGAAAACATCCTTTACTTAGAAATCATTTCATATAGAACAGTTTAGACGTTAAAACATCAGGCAATGCCATAGTTCAGCTGGAAACCAACTCATGAACTAGTTCATTTCTATACCAAGCCACTATATAAATCCCAGTTTTTCCAGTAAATTCACATTTAATGCTAACATATAGCATTTTAAATTCATCCATAAACCCTGGCAAACCAAAGGGTCAGATGTGGTAACATCAGTGATCTCACAACAAAAGTAAATGATATTGATTCATTCTGATATCTTGAAGTTATGTTCCTAAACAACCATTTATCTTCTACAGAGTACCATCTTGCTGAACTCAAGGTGAAAAATTTTCAAAAAGAAGATAAACTATGCACATACTCGTAAGTGTGGGATGATTAACAACATAAAAACAAAATTGTGGCATAGTTTTTAATTATTCCAGGGTAAAGTAAAACTGAATGTCATTTGCTGTGCTATTTTACAAATATTTTATCCTTTCAAATTGTATTTTATAGAATGTATGTTTTCAGGCTGGAAAGTGGTTGAGAAGTGCACATGAGAAAAAAAGTTTGATTAATGATTTGCTGAGCTTCTTAACAACTGCAAAAGTCTATAGCTAAATGAGATAGAGACAAAAGTAAGTAACAACAGTGTTCCACATTCAGCTGGGATAAGAACACCAATAACAATTACTAGTTTCCATGTGTGCCTCTGATTCTTTATTTGAAAGCTTGGTGGCTCAGCAAACAGCTGAGGCAGTGAGATAGTGCTGAAGATGGGATGTGGGAGCAGACACAAAGGCCTATGACTTGGTGGAAATAAATAAGAGAAACAGGAGAGTTTTGATGGACCTCCCAAGAAAGCTCTAAGAAAAAGAGTTTAAACTGTTGACACTGACAAGAGCCAACAATGAGACTCAATTCAAAAATAACTTAACTGGATATCAAACTAATTTCAAAAGAATCAACGTCATCTGAGGTGGAAGTTGCATAAAACTTTTTCAGGAATGACGACTAGGAGAGTTACATTCAAATCAAATGTAAACTGATGTTCTTTCTGACTGGAAATTAGTACATGGACTCTGAGCAGCAGGTCAACTTACTAAGCGAACACAAGAAAGCAGTCATATATGGTACAAAGAGTCAAAAGCATCCCAACTGAAACAATACCTGTGATATCATGGAAGAAACAAGAAAGTTAACTGTGGCATATAGGAAAAACAGCAAGAGCAGAGGACAAACATTTGTGGTCTTTTGACCCAGCCACCAACAACAGCTATTTTACTCTTGGGAAGGGGAAAAAAAAGGGAGCAGAAAAATAAAAGGAAACTAGAGAACTTAAATATGGACAGAAAACCCTGGGGATGATACTGGGCAGCAAACTACATAAGAGTTGTGATTCAATAAGACAACAAAAGATGAATATAATTATGTAGCAATATGTTGCTAAGGGAATAGGTAATATTCCTGTCTCTATACAGTTCTGGAGTATGGCATTCAATTCTGTAAATCTCAGAAATATACTGATATATTGAAGGTAGTGAACAGAAGAGCAATTAGATAACCAGATAAAATTAAGATTTTGAAAATGTAGGCTAAATAACAGGAAAAACTGCCTAACAATGAGATCTATTACTGTTTAGAATAGTTTCCCAAGAGAACTGATAAAAGATGCATTGCTTGGGACATTTCAACAAAGTTTGGATCAAATACTAAAAAATGTACCACAGGAAAAACAATCTAAGTGTACTACAGGAAAGAAGATGGGGCATGAGACCTAAGGGATCATTTTCATCTCCAACATCTATGATTCTAATAAACAGGATAATTTAATTTTACTTCAGATTAGTTGTGTTAACTAATATTATATGCGATTTATAGAAAAATATTGGCTTTCTTATATGATTATTAGGCAAGCCTGCTCTGGAGCATAAGGTATTTATAAACAAAATATGTGGGTATTTAAATCATAATACAGAAAAACATCATAGCCAAAATAAGATATATCAGGTATTATTTGGGATATAGAGGAAAAATATGAATATCGATTAATGCTGTAGGACAGGGCCTACAGGCCACAGGCCTGTAAGATATTTATCTGAGGCAAACAAGGCCTCAGGCCTCAAGATATGCTGTCACGAGTAGCTAACCAATAAATGAGTCTATGTCACAAGATGAAACAGTTACAATAGATATGTTAATGCTGATATTTAGGAAATATATACTGTAATATACCATTTAATTCCATTTAAAATACGTTCGGGATTATTGCAGACATAGAGAGTCAGCAATGTATTTACCACGAGTTGTTATTGTGACTGAGTGACATAAATGTTATCGAGTGTAAGAGGAACTAACAAGTTAACCTTTGAAAAACATGGCACCCCAAAATTAGTGGGGTGTGGAAGTATAGATAAGGAAAAGGGATTGAAATTTTCATAAATATGTATGAACCTCAATGGGCATCAGTATAACAAATTATAAAAGTGTATTCCAGATTGCATGCCTTGGGAGACACCAGCATGACAACCATTGGTGATGATGAGGAGGAAGATAATGACTGACACTTTGGAGTTCCCAGGCAGGAGATCTGAGTGAGGGCTGAACATTTTGTACTATTGCTCTGTTTACTGTTGTATTTAAGGGCGTGTGGGATTGTTCATCTGTTTAGTGGATTTGTTAATCAATGGACTGGTGATAAATTGCAACTGTTTCCTGTGTGATCCTCAAGTCTCTCATTCTAATAATATTGGCAATAATCTTTCTGATGCTGTAGCCTCTCAGGAGACTGAGCCCTTATCGACTATTGTAGTTTAAGAGATTAATCAATAATCAATACACCAATCCATCAGTTAGGTTAAAACACTTCACCATGTTCAAATTGTCAGATTGGTTAGTCCATTAAAAAAAAAACAATTTTATTAAAAAGTCTACTATTACAAAAGAGGTCAATGATTTTTCAGTGTCTCTTCACTTCCTTTTCAGTCCACTGTGTCTAGCATACTAACATATAAAATCCTACTTTCTCTCTATTCTTAAACAGTTCAGTGGTGTCATATTGTTGTCAATTGACACAACAGCAAAAATTAACAGTGAGGCACGCTCTGGCTTGTGGTTTAATACTATGTTGAGTGCTGATAACCCAGAAGAGCTTTCATTAAAATAAAGAGCTGGCTTCATTCTAACAAAGGTCCATATGCTAAATCTTGAAAAATGCAGCTCAACACTTATTCCCTATTCACACCTTATTGGGTATATATACACATGTATAATCCCATTTACACAACAGTATTAATTTTATAAAATAAGTGTTACAGTCTAATTGTAATCATGCCTTGGGTACTAAGCAAATATTCCTTTAATGATCTACAACAACAGAGGAAAAATACTATTCAAGCTAAATTAAAAAAAACAACACTGCACATATACAAAAAAGTGTATAAGGATGCTCAAGTAACTCAACCACTTTATCTTTCCTGTGTGCAATAGGAGAACCTTAGGTTGCATCTACATTTCCAAATGTATTTCTACATTTTATTGCTGAATCTAATCATCAGGGTGCTTTTAAAAAAAAACTAAATATTTATACCTATTAATATTAAATTGTTGATTCTAAACCACACTGTGAAGTACTGTTAAGAATAAAATTCAAGCCAGTGAATTTTGTGTGTGTGTGTTTTTTAATTGTGTAGGTATTATTGTTATTGTTGATATTACTGTGGTAGTGCTGAAGAGTGAAAAGGTTCCGATCAGGGACTGTAGCCAGGGGGCCCCACTCCCCCGCGCTCTTGATGACAACAGCCCAGAAAAGGCGCGGTCGTGGGCGGAGCCCCCACCACCTGTCCCCGCCCCCCGGAAGTCAAGGGGCGGGACAGGAAGTCCAACGCCACCGCCACCTGTCCCCGCCCCCTGGAAGTCAAGGGGCGGGACAGGAAGTACAAAAGCCCGGCCCCAGGGCTCAGTTAGACGGAGGTAGCCAGAGAGAGCAGACGCTAGGGCCCGAGCTCCCGCTGGGCCCGGCCTACCCCATGCCCGGTACCCGGATGGGTACTGGCCTGACCTCCCCTGGGGCCAGCACTCAGAAGAGCCGACTGAGCGGTCCGATGCTCAGCCCGTGGAGAAGCTGCCTGGACCTCCCGACGCCCGGTACCCCGAGGAGTGGATCGGACCTCCCGACGCCCGGTACCCCGAGGAGTGGATCGGACCTCCCGAACCCCAGTACCCCAAGGAGTGGACTGGACCTCCCGACGGCGGACACCCTGAGGAACCCATGGTCTGGGACGCCCCGGACGACGCTGACAGAGGGAAGGTACCCAGCGAGGGGGAGATTGGAAGTGGCTCGAGGGCAGCCGACCCCAGTCAGGCTGCAGGCTCGCCTGAGCCAATGGCAGTGTGTTTCGGTCAGGATTCTCCACTGACCGTCAGCAGCGTTAACAGCTGCTAGGGCCCCGGGCTGGAACGCAGTGGAGTGGGAGGGCCTGCGCTCCCCCTGCCACCCTTCCAAGGGTGGCAGACTCCCCCTCCCATGACCTGAGGAGGCCGTCTCGGTTACCTTGTTGCTCAGCCCCTGCTGGAAGGCCTGAGCATAGACTGTGTGCTGCCCCACCCTGTCTAAGGGCCTGGGCTTATATATATACTGTTACCTCGTTGCTCAGCCCCTGCTGGAAGGCCTGAGTATAGACTGTGTGCTGCCCCGCCTTGCCTAAGGGCCTGGGCTTATATATATACTATTACCTCGTTGCTCAGCCCCTGCTGAAAGGCCTGAGCATAGACTGTGTGTGTTGCTCCGCCCTGCCCAAGGGCCGGGGCGTACTTATATACTATTCTCTCGTGCTCAACCCCGCAGCAAGGGACGGGCCCGAGGCAGAAGGAGTGAGGCGAGCTGGTGTGGCTCCCCTCCCCCCTCAAGGTGGGTCGAGCCCCGGCCGCGCTCTACTACAGGGACCTATTGTGCAGGGCACTGTACAAGCACACACACGTAAAACAAAAAAGATTCAAGAAGGATGGAGAGCCAAAGCCATTTCTGCCACTTCTTAAACAAGAACAATATGTTTGATGGGGACAAACTTGTATCCTCTGCTGCAGTTCTGCAGAAGCTAGTGCAGCCTCAGCACTGAAAGAACCCCATGATCTCTGCATAAGGTTAAAAGAGAGACAGTACATATACGAGATTGCTGATGGGGCACAGAGGTCATTTTTTCTCCTAAAGCAGCCACAATGCTGCTCTGTTTTGGTGTATTACCCTGCTGAAGAACAATTACATGATACAAAGCCAGCTCACAAAAGCTAATGCACCCATTACTCATACATACTCAGAATTTAGTATTATAGTATAAACAGTGAACCAAAATACTGCACATGTGAAGCAGGCCAAGTTATGGTTGCTGTGAGAATATAGTTTCACATTTAGTACAGAAGAGATCAAAGAAAATGCATCTTACCTTAAACAAGCAGCGACAGACATATTCATACACCATGTGTTTTAACAAGCTGATAAGAGACATAATTCTTTCTTCAGTATTTTCTGAATCCTGAAAAAAATTACTTTGACATGAAAAGTTCAGCTAGACAAAAACATGCATTTATGTATGTATGTGCAAATACCTAGAGTGCACAATGGGCACTTAGGGCTGAGGATCCAGCCCATATGTTTAAAGTCATACACCTAAATAAGTGGCCTAATTTTCAGAGTTGCTGAGCACTCAGATTTCCTACTGAACTCACTTGCAGCCCCCAATGACTGTATTTAATGTCCCAAAACACAGATTTAGAGGTCTAAATTTAAATACTCAGATATGAACGTTCTGGCTTTAGTCATGGAAAATAGGCTGAATATTCAAAATATCTGTAACAAATTCCAGGGGATCTGAACCTGCAACCATTTGCACATAAACTATTACACTTTCCATTGCTCTACTCAGATACTATACCAAGAAAAATAGACTAAACTGGCAACCCAGGAGACTGTTTCTCTAAACCACAGACCAGGCACATTGCAGGAAGCAATAGCACAAGTTTCTCCACACTGCCCCATCCAAGTTTTAAACCGGCCTTGAAGGAACCATATCTGAGGCCTGGTCTACACTACGCGTTTATACTGCATTTAGCAGCGTTAAGCCAAATTTTACGCTGCACCTGTCCACACAACGAAGCCCTTTATATCGATATAAAGGGCTCTTAAAACCAATTTCTGTACTCCTCTCCGACAAGGGTAGTAGCGCTAAAATCGGTATTCCCATGTCAGATTAGGGTTAGTATGGCCGCAATTCGATGGTATTGGCTTCCGGGAGCTACCCCACGGTGCACCATTGTGACCACTCTGGAAAGCCATTTGAACTTGGATGCACTGGCCAGGTAGATACGAAAAGCCCCGCGAACTTTTGAATTTCATTTCCTGTTTGGCCAGCGTGGAGAGCTCACCAGTACAGGTGACCACTCAGAGCTCATCAGCACAGGTAACAATGCAGTCTCCTGAGAATCGAAAAAGAGCTCCAGCATGGACCGCACGGGAGGAACCGGATCTGATCACAGTATGGGGAGAGGATTCTGTGCTAACAGAACTCCATTCCAAAAGACGAAATGAAAAAACATTTGAAAAAATTTCCAAAGCCATGATGGACAGAGGCCACAACAGGGACTCAGTACAGTGCCGTGTGAAAGTTAAGGAGCTCAGACAAGCCTACCAGAAAACCAAACAAGCAAACGGAAAGTCCGGGGCAGGGCCGAAAACATACCACTTCTATGCTGACCTGCATGCAATTCTAGGGGAGTCCACCACCACTACCCCACCCCTGTCTGTGAATTCCGAGGTGGGGGTGGTAATCGCAGCCATGCTGAGGATTCTGCGGATGGGGAAAATGAGGAGGAAGCGGAGGACGAGCTTGTAGAGAGCACACAGCACTCCGTTCTCCCCAACAGCCAGGAGCTTTTTCTCACCCAGACGGAATTACCCTCCCAGCCCTCCCAAGCAACTATCCCAGACAATGAAGCCATGGAAGGGACCTCTGGTGAGTGTACCTTGTAAATATAAGACATGGTTTAAAAGCAAACGTTTTTTAATGATTAATTTGCCCTGAGGACTTGGGATGCATTCTCGGCTAGTACAGTTACTCGAAAAGTCTGTTAACATGTCTGAGGATGGAGTGGAAATTCTCCAGGGACATCTCCATGAAGCTCTCCTGGAGGTACTCCAAAAGCCTTTGCAGAATGTTTCTGGGCAGCGCTGCTTTACTCCATCCTCCATGGTAGGACACTTGACCACGCCATGCATGTAGCAAGTAATCTGGTATCACTGCATGACAAAGCCTAGCTGCGTAGGGTCCCAGTGACTGCTGGCATTCAAGCAACATCCATTCTTTATCTTGCTGTGTTATCCTCAGGAGAGTGATATCGATTGTAGGGTAATAATTGGAGATATACCAATCTCCTAGAACTGGAAGAGACCTTGAAAGGTCATCGAGTCCAGCCCCTTGCCTTCACTAGCAGGATCAATTTTTGCCCCAGATCCCCAAGTGGCCCCCTCAAGGATTGAACTCACAACCCTGGGTTTAGCAGGCCAATGCTCAAACCACTGAGCTATCCCTCCCCCCATGGTAACCTGGTTGAAATTCAGGAATTTAAGTAAGGGGACAGAGATGGCCATTCCTACTGGGCTGTTTGCCTGTGGCTTAAAATAAATCCTTCCTTGCAGGTAGCCAAGCGGGGGGGAAGGGGAGGAGGCGATTGGTGCAGAGCTTTTCCATGTTTGGCTAGCAGGGATCTTTCTTGCTACCAGCCACGTGGTTGCGGTGGGGGGAAATGGGGGTGTCTAGCAGTGATCTTTCCTGCTACCAGCCACGCGGTTGGGGGTGGAGGGAAGGGAGATGTTTACCAGCGATCTTCCATGATACCAGCCACAGGGTGGTTTCTGCTGCTGCACGTTAACAGGAAAGCAGCAGCACTCAACGGGCTTTGCTTGCTATTTGGAAAAGGAGGGCGCTGGATAGATGAAGGCTGCAGAAGACGAAAGACAATGGCATACCATGGCCGCACGCAAGCCGAATTCTGCTGCCCGGACCTGCGTCTGTGATCTGTAACACCAAAGCCGCAGGCACTCAATATTAAGATGCAAAATGTGACCTTGTAGTGAAAACACATATGCTATGTAAGGTGAATAGCGTTGTTCACCGTGAAAGAGTATGACCATTGTTCTCTAAAATGTATCTTTTTAAATACTTCTCTCTCTTTTTTCCCTCCCTCATGCAGCTGCAAATTTTTCAAGCCTCCCTACTCCGTCCCGAAGGCTATCTCAGATAAGGCAGTGGAAAAAAAAGACACGAGAAGAAATGTTTTCGGAAATCATGGAAGTGACCCGCAATGAAAAAGCTCATCTGAATAAGTGGAAGGACGTGGTAGCAAAGTACAGGAAAGATGCCAGTGACCGTGAGGACAGGAGGGCAAACGTGAGGACAGGAGAGATGCTCGATATGAGAGGTGGTGACAGGAAGATCAGCGGTGGCGGGATGCAACTCTGGGGCTGCTGCGTGATCAAACTGACATGCTCCAGCGTATGGTGGAGCTTCAGGAACGGCAACAGGATCACAGAGTGCCGCTGCAGCCCCTGTATAACCACCCTCGCCCCTCACCATGTTTCTTAGCCTCCTCACTCACCAGACGAGTAAGAACTCGTGGGGGGAGGCTCCGTGCACCCGCCCACTCCACCCCAGTGGACAGCCCAACCAAAAGGCTCTCATTATTATGAAATTTTTTTAGTGGCCTTTTCCTTCCCTACTATTCTCCTCCCAAACCCCACGCAGGCTACTTTGTCAGTTCTCTCCTTCTTTTTATAATTAGGTAATAAAGAATACATGGTTTTTAAATGAGAGTGACTTTATTTCCTTAGAAAGCAAGCTGTGATCAAAGGGGGTGGATGGGTGGGTGGCTTACAGAGAATGAGTCAATCAGGGGGCGGGGTCATCAAGGAGAAACAAACACAACAGTCACATTGTACCCTGGCCAGTATTTTCAAAGCTTCTCTAATGCGCACCGCTTCCTGGTGTGTTCTTTTAATAGACCTGGTGTCTGGCTGTGCGAAATCAACGGCCAGGTGATTTGCCTCAGCCTCCCACCCCGCCTTAAAGGTCTCCTTGGCTGAAGTCTGAGCAAGTCAGTAATGTGCGCCAGCGCACCTTTAAATGGCCAAATGCACATTCTACCACCATTATGCACTTGCTCAGCCTGTAGTTGAACAGCTCCTGACTACTGTCCAGGCTGCCTGTGTATGGCTTCATGAGCCATGGCATCAAGGGGTAGGCTGAGTCCCCCAGGATAACTACAGGCATTTCAACATCCCCAACTGTTATTTTCTGGTCTGGAAAGTAATTCCCTTGCTGCAGCCGTTTAAACAGAGTAGTGTTCCTGAGGACGCGAGCGTCATGAACCCTTCCCAGCCATCCCACGTGGATGTTGATGAAATGTCCCTTGTGATCCACCAGTGCTTGCAGCACCATGGAAAAGTACCCTTTGTGGATTATGTACTGGGTGCCCTGGTGCTCCAGTGCCAAGATAGGGATATGGGTTCTATCTATCGCCCCACCACAGTTAGGGAATCCCATTGCAGCAAAGCCATCAACTATGACCTGCACATTTCCCAGAGTCACAAACTTTCGTAGCAGCAGCTTAGTGATTCAACTGGCTACTTGCATCACAGCAGCCTCCACAGTAGATGTGCCCACTCCAAATTGATTCCCGACTGACCGGTAGCTGTCTGGCGTTGCAAGCTTCCACAAGGCTATTGCCACTCACTTCTTAACTGTGAGGGCTGCTCTCATCTTGGTATTCTGGCACTTCAGGGCAGGGGAAAGCAAGTCACAAAGTTCCATGAAAGTGCCCTTATGCATGAGAAAGTTTCGCAGCCACTGGGAATCATCCCACACCTGCAACACTATGCGGTCCCACCAGTCTCTGCTTGTTTTCCGGGCCCAAAATCGGCAATCAATGGCTAGAACCTGCTCCATTACCAGTAAGATCTCCAAAGCGCAGGGGCCCGCAGTTTGACAGAATTCTGTGTCCATGTCCTCATCACTCTCGTCGCTGCTCTGCTGCAGTCGCCGCCTCCTCGCCTGGCTTTGCAGGTCCCAGTTCAGCATTGACTGCACGAGAATATGCGAGGTGTTTAAAATGTCCATAATTGCTGTCTTGAGCTCAGCAGGGTCCATGCTTGCCGTGGAATGGCGTCTGCACAGTTCACCCAGGAAAAAAGGCGCAAAACGGTTGGCTGCTGCTGTTTTCACGGAGGAAGGGCTGAGGCTGTACCCAGAAGCACCAGCAGCAATGTTTTTTGCCCCACTAGGCACTGGGATCTCAACCCAGCATTCCAATGGGCGGGGGAGACTGCAGGAACTATGGGATAGCTACCCACAGTGCAACACTAGGGAAATCGACGCTAGCCTCGGTACATGGACGCACACCGCCGAATTAATGTGCTTAGTGTGCAGTGTTCACTCGACTTTATACAATCTGTTTTAAAAAACTAGTTTCTGTAAAATCGGAATAATCCCGTAGTGTAGACATACCCTAAGAATGAAAGAATAGTTAAGTCTCCATTCTCATTAAATCCTTCATCTCCAATAGCCTTCATATGCTGATAACTTGCCCTCACTGCTGATTTATTAATTATTGTTATACATTTAAATTGCAGTTGCATCTAGACACTCACCCCAGGTTGGGCCACATTGTACCAGGCATTATACAAAACATCTAGAAAATGGCAATCCTAGTCCCCAAAGCATTTACTATCTAAAAGACAAAACACAGCAGGAGGATGAAACAAACGAGGGTGTCAGGATGAGGGTTGAGGAGATGGGGGTGTAATAAAAATAATAGTATCTGTACGGTTTGTTGGCTAATCAGCAGCAGTAAACACAATTTGCACATGCTTAGCCATTATCAGGTTGCCTGTACTGTAAGCATTATGAGGAAGGACTTGAAGAAGGATAATGTGGCTTTACAAATTGACTTGATGGGAAGTTTTCCCACATCTATAGGGTAACTCAGGAGAGAGCTTGAAGATGCTTGTCAGAGTAGTAGAAAAGCAGGTAATCAACTTTACAATAGGATATTAGGATGGATAGGTAGTATGGTGCTAAATTGTGACAGGTTTTGAAAATAAATACAAGAAGTTCGTGTTTGATGTTATGGAAAGAGGTGGGGCCAGTGGAGGATTGCAAGGAGGGGTAATGAGCCAGCAAAATGGACTTAGCAGCAGCATTTTGAATGGCCTTGAAGGGGTGGGAAGAGGGCAGAGAGAAAAGGTCAAATCTTGGAAATGTGGTTCAGGAAGAAGTGGTAACATTTAGTCACAGCCTTAATTTGTGGGGTTAATGAGAAGGCTGATCTGAAGATGAATCCAAGATTATGGGCCTGAGCAACAGGGAGAGTGTATGTATTATCCACCATGACAAATGGGGGAGAGAATGGGCTTGCGGGGACAGGAACTATGTTTTGGTCATACTAGTTGTATTCAAACTAGTGAAAGGTTCCATTTCCTCTTACTAAACTACTGAAACTTTTAGAACCCCGAGCCTTTGCTCCTTTCCTTATTCTGTCCCTTACTGGAAGAATTTGCTTTATTCACAGATTAGTCACTGAACAGCCTATATTTAAATAAATAAAACCTCAAGATTCCCTGTAGTCAACCTTGTATTTTCATATGTACTGTAATCTTAGCCAAAGAGCCTAAACTACAAAAAAAGAGGTTACTTAGGTGGTGCAGTAACTAGAGTTCTTCAAAATATGTCCCCTTCAGGTGTACCTGTGCCCTATGCTTTTGATCAGAGATTTCTGGTAGCAGTACCCATTCAGCCCATGCATATGCCCCACACATTCCTGTGGCCCAGGCCAAGGCTACATGGGGCTGTGTCGGTGAACCATCCTCTGTTCCTTCTCCACTGCAAAGTCCCACAGGGGAGGCTCTAAAACAGAGGGGAAGGAGGACAGGGAGTGGAGCACCCACAGAGCCATCCATCTGAAAAAATTCCCGTCACTGCAAAAGGTGAGTTACCGCTCCTTCAGGTGACTCCCAAGCACCACCTCACTAAAGAGAGGGGATGTTTAGAGCAGAGTCCAATACAGAAGAATTGCATTGCCTACATCAGCATCTGATCTTTCCCCAGGCACCAGGGCATAATGATTAGAGAAAGTATGAACAGAGAAAGTTGTCACTCCACAAACGTCTGCAATTGGTACATCCTTTAATACGGCCACAAATGTAGATAGTGCTCCTGTGGAATGTGCTATCACTCTCAAGGGAGGCTGAACATGAATACTGTTGTAACAGATCTTAACATAACCAGAGATCCACTCTGACAACCTCTACTTTGAAATTACTGAACACTTGTTTCTGGCAGCAATGGATGCAAATAATCTAGGAGATCTTCTAAATTGTTTGGTCCTATCTAGATAGAAGGCTAATGCCCTCCTGACATCTAGGGTATGGAATATGGCTTCTTGACTAATCTGATGCAGTTTGGGGAAAAACACAGGAGATGAATAGTTCTATTAATATGAAATTCTAAGGACACCTTAAGTAAAAATCTTGGATGAGTCCATAGTGACACTTTCTGTCTGGTGAATAACTTAAATGTTGGTACTGCCATTAAAGTCCCCAATTCTCCAACCCTTCAGGGAGAAGAAATGATAGCTACCAGGAAGGCTGTCTTCAAATGATAAATATAATAGAAAACACATAGCTAATGACTCAAAAGGATGTTTCACAAGGCAATTAAGGAGTAGGTTCAGGTCCCAGCTAGAAGTAGGATCTCTGACTTGTGGGGAGATATTTGAAAAACCTCTTAGGAATCTTGCTATAGTTGGGTGAGCAAAGAGTGAAAAACCCTCTAGGGGTGTGTGAAAAGCTGTTATTGCTATTAAGTGAACCTTAATAGAATTCATAGAAAGACTGGATGTTTTCTAACTGGTAATTCAATATCTTAAGAAGAAGAGAGCGAGTTGGCGAAATCTGATGATAGTTACATCAAAGATAATATTGTTTTCATTTCTGGAGGTAAGTACTTCTTATAGATTCTTTTCTGTTATTTAATACAATGTGTTGTACCTCTGATAAACAGAATATCTCTATTCCTGAGAGCCATCAAGGAAACATACTTGGAGCCCCAGAAAGATCCTGCCAACGGGGTGAAATGTTCAACTGTCATCCTAAGTCAGTAGGAATGAACCAACTGAAAACTGCTGTGAAGAGTGACAGGTCAGTCTCACTAGTCAACAATACCAAACTTGTCTTGGCCATGTTGGTGCTATCAGTGTGACTCTGGCCTGATTTTGTTTGATCTTGCTGAGAACCTTTAACAGTAATAGTATTGGTGAATACACGTAGAGAAGTCCTTTCATTCCTCAGGGACTGGGGATTAAGACCTCCTCTGGAGCAATACCTGATGCAATTTGCGTTGGCTGCCATGGCAAACAGAGCAATCTCCAGGAAACCCCAAGCTAAGAACATCTTGTGGACGACTTGGGAGTTCAGTTCCCATTCGTAATTTAGAAAGAAATGAGTGCTAAGGTTGTCTGTCCTGGTGTTCTGAATATCATAGAATCATAGAAGATTATGGTTGGAAGAGACCTCAGGAGGTCATCTAGTCCAATCCCTTGCCAAACTAAACCCCAAATATGTGTGAGGTAATAAGCTGAGATGACTATCTGGTTGGCTATGCACCAATTCCAGAGTTTTATCAATTCAGCATAGGGTGATAGGGAATATTCTCCTCCTTGACAGTTGATATAATACATGCAAGCCACAGTGTCTGTCATTATCCTTACTGACTTGGATCTGATAAGAGGTAGAAAGTGTATGCAAGCATTTTTAACTGCTCTCAATTCCAAAAGATTGATGTGGAGATGCTACTCTTATAGTAACCATTTTCCTTGCACCTTATGAGGGCCCAGATGCGCCCCCTTAACCAAAACTGAAGCATCAAATATTATCACTCTGGTAGGGGAATTCTGAAATAATGGAACACATGCACAGGTTTTTGTCAGGTCCTTCCACCAGCTTAGTGAACATACGAACCCACTGGGGAACAGACAGTAACCAGCATAGGCTCTGCTTCCTTGGTTTGGAGCCATCCCTGTAGACCTCAGAGATGTCATCCGGCACGCTGCACTACAAAGATGCAAGCTGGCATGGATCCCAGCAGTTGAAGATAAGTTACTTGAGGAGAGCCCTAAATCTTTGAGATGAAATTCACTAATGCAAGAAATCTGCTGGAAGGGAGATACATTCTGCCTGTCACTGTATCCAGGGAAGTTCCTATGAAGTTTAGACACTGTAGTGGAGTCACAAGGATTTTTTGAAGTTGATTTGAAGGCCCAGACTGTGAAACAGAGAACATGTCATTTTACTAACACGGATACTGATACTATGTGCTCTGATCAACAATTATATCCAAATGACATATGTGATCAGCAATTACCACCAGAATCTCTGGCAGTACTCATGGGACAGAAGATAGGCTGAAAGGCCACACCCTGGAGTGTAGTGCTTGTTGTTGTGCGAAGGGTGAATAACAACATGAAAATATGCATCTTTTAAGTCGACAGTTGTGAACCAATCTCCTAAATATTATGAGGGAATTATTGCTGCAAGGGTCATCATCATGAATTTCTGCTGTTTTACATATCTGTTTAGAGACCTGAGGTCTAAAACTGGCCTTCATTCTCCCTTCTTTTTGGGAAACAGGAAGTATTTTGAATAGATTCTCCTTTTCCTGTGCTGTACAGGAATTAGTTCTATTGCTCCTAAACATATAAGTGAGGCCACCTCAAGTGCCAGCAACAGATTGTGATAGGGGTCCCTGAAGAGCTATAAGGAGGATGAATGGGTAGGAGGGATAGACATGATATCAATAGTGTAATAGATGTTATGACTTCCAAAATCCATTTGTCTGAAATTACATTCTCCACGCAGCCTGAAAATGGAAGAGAGTATGATGTTGCAACTGTAAAACCCTGTTGATTGAATGGGTGTGATTCTTGATCAAGCCATCAAAACTCTCGTATAGAGGTTGTAGATGGCTGAGAAGATGTAGCTATAGCTGAAAGAGGTTTTGTTCTTAGACTATCTTGGTCTCTTAGTTGGGGGTTCAGATGGTCTATGATAAGTTGCATATACGGATGGGTGTGCTCTTTGTGTCATCTGAGACCTATTAAATCTCCTCTTATTTACAGGAGTATACATACTTACAGATCACAGCAGAGGTCTCGAGTCCTTTAAAGTGAGGAGAGATATAGCCATCAAGTCTTGCAACTGCAAAGGGGAGGTGTTTGATGATACTCTGGTCCTCTCTGGGGAAGCCTAATACCTGGAGCCAAGATACTCTTCTCATGACCAGAGAGATAGATATAGACCAGGCTGCAGTATCTGCAGCATTCAAGGAAGCCTGGAGCGATGTCTTTGCCAGGAACTGACCATGTTGTATAATGGCCTTTAATTGGTCACAATGTACCTCTAGCAGGTGCTCAATAATGCAATTGAATTTGTTGCAATTTAAATAGTCTTATATGGCTCTGAGTGCCTGATGGTTCACTATTCTGAAGTGTGGCTAAAGAGAAAGATTTGTGTCCAGAAAGATCAAGCTTCCTGTGATCCTTAGTGTACAGGGCGAACTTTGAGCAATGTTGTCTGCTTTGTTCATTAATGGTTTCAACTATTAGGGAATTCAGAGCCGAGTGAGAAAATACAAACTCCAGTTCCATGGCAGGGACATAACACATTTTATCTGCCCTCTTGCAGGTAGGCTGGGGTATGCCAAACTGTCTTAGTGGGCTCCATCGGAGCTTCATTGTCTGGAACGGCAATCCTCATAGATGTCAAAGTGTAAAATATCTAGAAATTTATGATGGGACTCCTGAACCTCCTCTAAGTGTATCAGCAATTTGCTTAATCAGGTCCTGAAACTGTCTGAAGTTGTCCATCATAGAAGATGGTGGATGCATCACAGTTTCATCAGGCAATGAGGAGGAAATATTAATAAGAGGCGTCATCTCCTTATTCAGCCTTGCTTCTTGAAGGTCTCCTCTGGCATAGATTGTAGTACAGCAATTTGAGGAGAATTGGAGATTCTCTATTCCGTTCCAGTGCAAAGACCTCATTGCAAATTGTTGATCACAGATCACCCATGGTCCTAGCAAGGCTACTGAGGGGGCCTATATGGCATAGCTGGAAACATCCGTCTGTGATCCTGATATGTGATGTCATTTGAAGTCTATCCTTCTGTAATACATCAATGTAGAGGGGAGAGCTAAGTGTCTTAGAATAGGCAATGGAATCGTGCACTAAAATTTAAGAGTCTAAGGAGTCCTCTTCCACATATTCCAAAGGGAGCACAGATGTTCAGCTTGCAAAGCAGATGGGAGGAGTAAGGTACTCCAGATAACTGAGTGGTAAATGACAAACCCCTAGCACCAATTAACAAAGGAGACTCAAGCGCCAAACATACTATCAGGTCTTTAGGGTACCTAAATTCTTGGAGTATTGATGTTGTCGAAGACAGGGTTGAGTGAGAACCCATGGAGGATGGCTTTGGTACCAATGCAGGTGGTACCAAGTGTTGGGGTATGTAAGGGTTAAACAAAAATGTGGGTAACCACTATAGGGAGTAAAGGCACAGGCAGGCACTGTCTCTTTGCTTGATAAATAAAGTTGCCACCATTTTCCCTCCCCTTCTGCTTGTTAAGAATAGATAAGCATTGCAGCTGTATAAGGAATGTGTTTGTCTGAGGAATACCCTTTGGGTGAAGAAGTGTTATCTCCCCACTTCCTTCCTTTCCCAGTTACATAAACAAGCTCGAGGTCATGGCCCCTTCCTCCCTCCCATGTGAACTGCTGATTAAGGGAACTTATGACTACAATTATTGCAAAGAAATGTATCTTCAAGGTAAAAATGTCTGTAGAATATGCTTAATACTGTAAACAGTAAACAGGCAGATATAATTATATTCAGTATATGGCTATTAATATTCATTATATGGGCATTCATATTATCAAATACAGGTTTGGGGAGTGTTGTAGTAAATGTGGGTATTTACATATTAACTTATATAAAAGAGCATGAGGTGATTAACTCAGTGCTTACTCGACATTTGGGTCGAGGGGAACATGTACCAAAAGAAAGAAGCCCGTTTACTCAATCTGCCTCTGGGTCCCCCGTTCCTTCTTTTCATCTCCAACACTGAGCACCTGGCATGGGAGTGAGACACCTCCATTTCCATCAGTATGGTACGTACCCAAGTGGTCTTTGTTATCGTTGACTTTCACGTTACCAGCACCTACTGTTGTTCAGGGACATGCTTAGAACTCTTCTCAACAGTGTCTCTGTCACTTTGGGTACGGGCACCCAAAAACAATACTGAGTCTCTGTTAGATAACTGACTCCTCTTTGCCTTTGCAGTACTGGCATCACTCTGCGTCTGCAAGGAACTCCCCTTGGAACTTGAGGTCTCAATAGCCTTCTTGTGCATTGGTGACTGAACTCTTCTTGGAGATTTACTCCTTACTTCCTTCGGCTTAGAAGTAGATGTCGAGGCTACCTATGCTGAGGACTTCAGTACCATAGATGTATTCGTTGCTGCAGTACTGCCTATCCCTCTAACAGTCTCTGGTGACTGAGATCTTGGTTGAGTGGATGGCGCACTGGCAGTAATGGGAAGTCTATGCCCCGGCTGGGGGTGGGGGTTGTCCCTCCATCCCTGGATCCGAAACTGGTTATAGAACTTACTCTATCATCAGGAGTTTAAACTTGATATCCCTATTTTTACAGGATCTACTCTTGAAGGAAGTACAGATTTGGGAGATATGAATATCACTCAAAGAGTGGAGACACTGGGAATGCCTGTCACTGATCAGAATAGCTTCATGACAGGAAGGCATCTCTTGAATCCCGAGAAGGCCCAGCATTACTGAGCAAAATAATCAAAAAGAGCCCTAGAAGAGGAAAGTGATTAAAAATTACCTAACTGTATCTATGAAAATATATGGTTTCAGAGTAGCAGCCATGTTAGTCTGTATCTGCAAAAAGAACAGGAGTACTTGTGGCACCTTAGAGACTAACAAATTTATTTGAGCATAAGCTTTCGTGGGCTACAGCCCACTTCTTCAGATGCATAGAATGGAACATATATTGAGGAGATAAGGAGAGCATGAAAAGGTGGGAGTTGTCTTACCAACTCTGGGAGGCCAATTAAGTAAGAGAAAATAACTTTTGAAGTGATAATCAGGATAGCCCAGTACAGACAGTTTGATAAGAAGTGTGAGAATACTTACAAGGGGACATAGATTCAATGTTTGTAATGTATCAGAGGGGTAGCAGAGTTATTCTGGATCTGTAAAAGCAGCAAAGAATCCTGTGGCACCTTATAGACTAATAGATGTTTTGGAACATGAGCTTTCATGGGTGAATACCCACTTCATTAGATGCAGTGGGTATTCACCCACGAAAGCTCATGCTCCAAAACATCTGTTAGTGTATAAGGTGCCACAGGATTCTTTGCTGCTTTTACAATGTTTGTAATGGCTCAGCCATTCCCAGTCCCTGTTCAAGCCTAAATTGATTGTATCTAGTCTGCATATCAATTCCAGCTCAGCAGTTTCTCGTTGGAGTCTGTTTTTGAAGCTTTTCTGTTGCAAGATTGCCACCCGCAGGTCTGTCATTGAATGACCAGACAAGTTAAAGTGTTCTCCTATTGGTTTTTGAGTGTTATGATTCCTGATGTCAGATTTGTGTCCATTAATTCTTTTGCGTAGAGACTGTCCGGTTTGGCCAATGTATATGGCAGAGGGGCATTGCTGGCACATGATGGCATATATCACATTGGTAGATGTGCAGGTGAATGAGCCCGATGGTATGGCTGATGTGATTAGGTCCTATGATGATGTCGCTTGAATAGATATGTGGACAGAGTTGGCATCGGGCTTTGTTGCAAGGATAGGTTCCTGGGTTAGTGTTTTTGTTCAGTGATGTATGGTTGCTGGTGAGTATTCGCTTCAGGTTGGGGGGTTGTCTGTAAGCGAGGACAGGTCTGTCTCCCAAGATCTGTGAGAGTGAGGGATCATCTTTCAGGATAGGTTGTAGATCTTTGATGATGCACTGGAGAGGTTTTAGTTGGGGGCTGAAGGTGACATCTAGTGGTGTTCTGTTATTTTTTTGTTGGGCCTGTCTTGTAGGAGGTGACTTCTGGGTACTCGGCTGGCTCTGTCAATCTGTTTTTTCACTTCAGCAGGTGGGTATTGTAGTTTTAGGTGCCACAAGTTCTGTTCTTTTTATAAAAATATATGTATTTTCATAGATATAATTAGGCAAGAGAGAAAGGAAAAAGAAAAAAAAGGGGGAGAACAGTTCCAACTACTATAAGCATTAAAAAATAATTAGTTAGCATACAGTTAGTTAACTAATTGCTAAATATTACAGATAACAAGTAGACTCCATCTCAGAGCAAAGCTGGCTGAAAAGGAACTTGGGGCAGTTTGCCCACGCAGCCCCATATAGCCTCGGCGGGAAGCACAAGGATATGGGGCACATGCCCAGGCCCAATGGGCACAGCTACTGAAAATCTCTGATCAAAGGCACAGAGTGCAGGCGCATCTGAAGTGGAGCACCCACAAAGACACCACTCAAAGAAGAATGGATGTTACTTGATTTTGACTGTTGCAACAAGGATATGACTCCTACATACTGAAAGTAAATACATATATTTGGAATGTATAATGTACAGCAAATACAACATGTCCATATTAATGTTATTTTATTCTTTAAAAACATCTAGAGCACTTATGAATTTTTAAAAACCACAAGCATATTGATCCCTCTCCAGCATTCACAGCTGCAAAAAAACAGGACATACCTGCTTGCTTTGCAAAGCCCTTTGGAAAAGTCGGAGGAAAGCAGCCAAACTAAAACGGTACATGTTATTAATTTTGGACAAGTCAGAGATAATAAAGTACATCTTGCTGGCACTCTCAGCTAGAGGGAGATAGGCATCCCTCTCCTGTGGATAAAAAGAAAAAATACTCAGGATCAGGACTCTACTGCCATCTAAGGGTCACTAAATATTTGTTCAACCTAGCAAAAAACCACTCAGATTCATTCTACAACTTCAGAATACACCATAACCAATTACGATAAAATCAAAGATATTTTGGTTACTAACATACTTCAAACTCTACTACACTAAAAAATTAATCCACATACAAATATGAATTAAACAAGTTCATTTGTGTTTCTAGAATTAAAATTATATGTGTACTCTTATTATAAGCCCTAATGCTTTAATTTATAGTATTCTTATTATAACTCCTGCAATTTTAGGGCATATAATCCAGGCTTTTACATTAGTTCCAGTTTGAAATTTCACAAAAAACATGTTAGTTCAAAATTACTTTTCTATTCTTTTCATTTTAAACATTTTTTTTATTTAAAAAAGATTGTTTCAGTTACGTACTCATTCAAGAAGTGTAAAACAGGTAAAGTATAACAATTAAAAATGCTTTCGGTGCTTGTATATCTGAAAATATCCTATACTTCAAAGAAAGAAATAAGCACAGCACTACCCTTACACACGTAGATGCATGCATGAAATCTTGGCTCCACTGAAATCAATGGCAAAACTCCCCATTGACTTCAGTGGGACCAGGATTTCACCTCTGATTTGTTCATATCCATCTTTAAACATCAGACATGATAAGTGCTCTCATTTTAGCATTAGACATGTAGTGAAATAGCAAGTATAATAGTACAAAAAATAATAACCGACCAACTAAAGCAGAAAATAACGTATGTAGGAGATAATCCCTATATATTACAGAGTTCGTCCATGGACATCAACAGGATTACACAGGAGCAATAATGTTATTTCTGACATTGAAAAAAATATCAAAAATAAACATTTTAAGAAAAGACATCACCTGATCAAGAGAAATTTGAAGTTTGTGAGACTCAGCAAGAGATTCTTGGATGAGTGCACTACTTGCTTTAGTCTGATTCAAAGATTCAATCAGATCCTTATTTTCAAGTAGGTTGCCTTGTGATGTTGCAAGAGTCTGAAAAAATTAAAATTACCTTGAGTAATAAATTAACACATAAGTTTACACTTCAGGAAACTGTGCAATGTATAAATGGAATATGATGCTGATACTAATACCAGAATTTATCTTGAGAAATTATTCTTACCTTTGCAGGTGTCTCTAACATGTTTGTTAGTCTTGGAACCGATAAAAAGCATATTAGAGATAAGATGGTCAATCTGAAAACTGAAATGTTATGTTGGTGCAGCAATAAAACACATGAACAATCTGCTGAAATTCGAGTGGCCTAGGTTAGAGTTGCTAGCTTTTATTGGGCTTATAGAAAAAGATGGTCTCGTAGCCAGAGTCTTATCCACTCCCCTCTAAAAGGCGAATCTGAGACTCACATTGTCATAAACAGATAGCTAAGGGTTAATGTCTCTTTCACCTGAAGCACCTGACCAGAGGACCAATCAGGAAACCGGATTTTTTCAACTCTGGGTGGAGGGAAGTGTGTGTCTGAGTCTTTTGTCTGCCTGCCTGCTTTCTCTGAGCTTTGGAGAAGCAGTTTCTACTTTCTAGTCTTCTGTTTCTAAGTGTAAGGACAAAGAGATCAGATAGTAAGTTCTATGGTTTCTTTTCTTTGGTATTTGCATGAATATAAGTGCTGGAGTGCTTTGATTTGTATTCTTTTTGAATAAGGCTGTTTATTCAATATTCTTTTAAGCAATTGACCCTGTGTTGTATCATCTTAATACAGAGAGAACATTTGTATGTATTTTTCTTTCTTTTTATATAAAGCTTTCTTTTAAGACCTGTTGAAGTTTTTCTTTACTTCAGGGAAATTGAGTCTGTACTCACCAGGGAATTGGTGGAAGGAAGAAATCGGGGAGATCTGTGTGTTGGATTGCTAGCCTGATTTTGCATGGGGGGAATAGGAAAGTACTTTTTGTTTCCAGGATTGGAAACAGAGAGGGGGGAGTCTCTCTGTGTAGTTTCACAGAGCTTGTGTCTGTGTATCTCTCCAGGAGCACCTGGAGGGGGGAAGGGAAAAAGGATTATTTCCCTTTGTTGTGAGACTCAAGGGATTTGGGTCTTGGGGTCCCCAGGGAAGGTTTTTCAGGGGGACCAGAGTGCCCCAAAACATTCTAATTTTTTGGGTGGTGGCAGCAGGTACCAGGTCCAAGCTGGTAACTAAGCTTGGAGGTTTTCATGCTAACCCCCATATTTTGGACGCTAAGGTCCAAATCTGGGACTAAGGTTATGATACACATGCAGGAATTATTTAATAGTTTTCCTTTTATAATTTTAACCTGCAGTTGGCTGGCTTTTATAATCTTGCAGATTCCAAGGAATTTTCTACCTAGGTACTTTCTCTGTAAAGACACTCCTCCTCTCTCCCACCTGCAGCTACTATGATTTACTAGCAACTACGAAAGTCAGAGCATGAGATTGTGGAACACTTCTGGCAGACTGAGAGCTCAAGCACAGTGAGGCTGCATCTACACTGCAAAGCAACAGGGCTTGAACCCTGGGTCCCAGCTTGACTCAGGCTCAGACCCTCCACCTCTGTGGGATCCTGGGAGCCTGGGCCCAAGCCCTGGGTTAGCATGATTTATATGTAGACAGAAGGGGTTAGGCATAAACCCTGAGTTTGAACCCTGGTCTTACATTGCAGCATAAATATACCCTAAACTGAAATCTGAGCACCCAATTGGCATGTGTCCCATAGGAATAAGAGGATGGGCCTCTTCAAAGAACCCATAAACTCTAGTATATAAAACTGAGGTCACCGTGTGTTCAAAAAAATTGATTGAACCCAACAAGAAGCTGCAGAATCTTAAGAGCAACTGCTGTGCAGAAAGGACTCTCTCCCATCCCAGGATGAACAGGAAAAGAAGTGGTGAGATTTCACTTGAAAGACTATTTCCCCTTCTATTCTTTAACATAAAAATAACTGTAGGTTATCTTGATAAGTCTACACACACTCTAGTAAGACCTCAAGTAAGCATATACTTGCTTTTAACTCCTTTATATGTCTAAGCAAATTGGCCTAGAGAGACTGAAAACAATAACTTGAAGCAATTGTTTTTAATATTCTAAACTTGTCCATGCCTGGATCAACCTCATCAAAGAGTACCAACCACAGTGCCTTAAAGATAAGTGAATCATTGAAAGTGTGATCAATGTGTAAAGAATTGAGAATTTATTATCATAAGTAAATGTAATAAAAATCTTGGCAATTTGCATTGTTCTTTGATATAACTGCTGAGGCTCAACTCTATTCTATGCTAATTGCTTGCAAGACTGTACTGTGTGTGTAACACATGCCTAGATGATTGGTATTATCTACACGAGTGGTGAACTGTGGCTGGATACTAACGTGGTTCTGGATGAATTAATACATTATTGGTTGGTTAAGAATAAGCAAGTGTCCTGGTTTGAGAAATACTGTTCAAGTTAAAAGTTGACCTAAAAAGAACCCAGTATTAAAAGTAGCAACACTCCCTGGGCTCAATAAAAAGGAGTTATTTTATTAATACTATTCAATTGGCAAACAAAGTTTGCTAGATTTCAGCTTGAAAATCTAACTAGCAAATTAAAAAACTGATCCCCCTTTCCTGCTTACAGAGGTAAGTAAATGGACAGTGGAAGGATATTATTTACTTTTTTTAAAAAGAGAAAGTTACTCACCTTGTGCAGTAACTGAGGTTCTTCAAGATAGTTGTCCCTGTGGGTGCTCCACTTTAGGTGTCTTGGTGCCCTGCGCTTCTAATCAAAGATTTGAAGTAGCAGTGTCCTGGCTGGCCACTCATGCACGGCAGCTTTCTCGCACCACTCCAAGTGGCTACCTAGCGTGCGCAGCCAACTGTCCCTCAGTTCCTTCTCTATCCCATAGGATTGGTGTGAAACTCTGAAGTAGAGGGGAGGGGGGATAGTGAAGCACCCACAACCATCTCGAAGAACCTCAGTTACTGCACAAGGTGAGTTACCTTCTCTTCTTCTTTGAGAAGAAGGTGACTGTTGAGTACTGCCCCTTAGTGGAGGAGAGAGGGTTCGGAGTTGGTTTATGTATGGTGGATAGCACTGAGAGTCCAAACTGAGCGTCTACAGTTGATTGTTGTTCTAAAGTATAGTGTTTAGTAAAGGTATGGGCGGATGCTCAGGTAGCTGCTTTGCAAATGTCCAATATTAAATGATGGGCACATTGTTGAGAAAGACCACAGATATTAACATTGCTCTGGTGGAGTTTGTGCATACTCCGGAGGGAGCTGTCAGATAGTGGTTTTGGTAACACAACTGGATACATGTCAATATAGATTTGAATAGTCTTTGTTTGGATATAGTTTGACCCTTTGATCATTCTGTTGTGGAGAAAAAGAGTCTGGATGATTTTCTAAATGTTTTTGTTCTTTCTATATAGAACGCGAGAACTCTGTGGACATCTAACGTGTGAAGGGAGGCCTCCCCGCTGTCTGTGTGTGGTTTCTGGAAGAATATAGGTAAGTAAATTGAATTCTTTAAATGGAATGTTGATGCGACCTGGATATGAATTTAGAGTGTGGTCACAGAATTATTCTCTCTTTGAGGAATGCGGTGTAAGGTAGGTGTGCCATTAGGGCACCTAGTTCTCCCACCCTTCTTGCTAATGTGATGGCTACTAGGAAGGACACCTCCATAGATAAGTGTAACAATGAACAGGTTACAAGTGGTTCAAACAGTTTGCCCATGAGAGCACGGAGAACAAGGCTGAGGACCCACACAGGGGTCAGGTCTCTTAGTGTGGGATAGGTGTTATCTATGCCTATAAGGAAGCATTTAGTCAATGGATAAGCAAATACGGTGAATCCATCCACCTTGCTGTGGAAGGAGGTGATGGAAGCCAAATGTATTCTGAGTGAGCTGGTTGATAACCCATATTTTTAAAGTGCCAGCATATAATCAAGGAGACGAGGTAACTGGGCCGACTGTGGAACAATATGGTTGTCTTGACACCAGGTACAGAATCGGTTGAGCTTAGGCATATACATCTTTCTCGTTGTTAGTCTGCGGCTGTTCAGTAGTATGTCTTGTACTTCAGTAGAACATTCCCTCTCGAGCCCTTTCATCCATGGAGTAACCAGGCCTTGAGGTGGAGTACGACAATGTTGGGGTGATAGATATGTCCCGCATCCTGTGTCAGCAGATGAGGCACTAGGGGAAGGGTTTGTGCTGGTTTCACTGCCATCTGTCTCAATTACGAAAATCATGTTTCTCTGGCCAATGTTGGTGCAATGAGAATGACCCTGGATTTGTCTTGCCTAATCTCGTGAAGGACGCAACTCAGCAATGGAACTGGAGGGAAGGCATACAATAGTGGAGCTTCCCATTTCAGAAAGAACGTGTTGCCCCAAGAGTTGTGCCCCAATCCGGCCTTGACATTGTGGGCAGTAGCAAATAGGTCTACTGTGGGGAATCCCCATTGTCTGAATATGACTTTGAGGATTCTGGGAACCATCTTCCACTCATGGGCTTGGGAGAAGTCTCTGCTTAGTTGATCCATTGTTGCAATCTGGTGTCCAGGCAAATAGGATGCCAGAATGTGTATGTTGTTGGTGATGCACCATTGCCAGAGCCGAACTGCTTCTGAACAGAGGGGATAAGATTGACCCCTCCTTGACAGTTTATATAGTACATAGTTGCTAGACTGTCCATGAGAATCTTGATGGTCTTGCTGTGTATTAGAGGAAGAAAGTGCTGGCAAGCATTCTGGACTGCCCTTAAATCCAGTAAGTTTATATGGGGATTGGATTCCGCTAGTGACCAGCAACCCTGGATGGTATTGTCGTGTAAGTTTGCCCCCCAAGCCAGGAGGGAAGCATCTGTGGTGATCGTCATAGATGGAGCTTTTTGTAGGAAGGGGACACCTGAGCATGTCCACTATGTGAGCAAGTCCTTTACTCTGCAGGACATTGTGAGACATCTGTTGAGGGAGTGTCTGCAGAATATAGACCATGTGGAGCCAGGCCTATAAACATCTCATGTGGAGCCTGATATATTTTACAACAAATGTTGCAGTCGCCATGTGCCCCAAAAGTTTTAAGCATGTTCTGGTGGACGTTTGTGGGACGCCCCTCACTGTTGTAATTAGATTGGTTAGGTTAGGAAGCGTTGTTGGGGTAATCTCGCTGTCATGTTGAGACAGTAGAAATGTGCCCCTAAAAACTCTCACTGTTGTGTAAGTATCAGGGTGGACTCCTGAAGATTTATTTGTAAGCCAAAGGCCGTAAAAAGGGTTATTGTCATGTGAATGGCGCTCGTTGCTGCCTGATGTATTGGTGCCTTTAGAAGGCAGTCATCCAAATATGGAAAGATCCTCACTCCCTGCCTGCAGAGGTGAGCAGCCACAATGGTGAGAACCTTGGAAAACACCCTTGGAGTGGTGAACAGGCCAAAAGAAAGCACTCTGTATTGGAAATGTTGTTTCCCTAGGGTGAAGTGCAGGAGTCATCCGTGCACTGGGTGGATGGTAACATGAAAGTAAGCGTCTTGTAGACTGAGGGCCAAGAGCCAATCTCCTTTCTGCAATGCCAGAATTACTGTGGATAGAGTCACCATTTTGAAAGGGTGTGTTCTCACAAACTTGTTGAATTTTCATAAATCCAGGATGGGACTCCACCCTCGTTTTTTTTTTTTCCTGAGTGAGAAAATAATGGGATAAAACCCTCTCCCCTTGTGTTGAACTGGTACAGGTTCTATGGTGGTGGTTTATATCCTGTTGTAACAGGCGCTCGTGAAAGAGGTTCCAGAGGAGGGACAGGGAAGGGGAACGGGTAGGTGGGATAGAAATAAAGGGGATGGAGTAACCCTGCTGGATAATTTCCAGAACCCATTTGTCTGTAGTGATGGTCTTCCAAACTGGGTAATATGGTAACAGACGGTCTCCAAATGGGCTGGAGATAAGATGTAATCCAGAATTAGGAATGTGGGGTTCTCGTGTCCTCAACCAACACCTCAAAATGTTTGCCTGGAAGTAGATGGTTCAGACTTGGACGCCTGATCTTGGGGCTGCCGGCATTGGTCATAGTGTCATTGGGGTTGAGTGTATGGGGCAGTGCGGAATCGTGGATTGTAAATTCTGCCCTGTTTCTGTTTATTTGGAGGGACATAAATTCCAAGTGTCTTCAAGGTTGCCTGGGAGTCCTTTAAGGTGTGCAAGGACATGTCAGTTTTGTCTGCAAACAGTTTTTGGCCTCCAAAAGGTAAGTCCTCAACTGTGGCTTGACCTTCCCTCGGAAATAGACAGATGTAGCCAGGAAGTGTGATGCATGACGACGGATGTAGCTATTGAACATGCTGCCGTATCTGCAGAATTGAGAGAAGCCTCAAGGGCCGTTCTGGCAATGAGGGAAATCTCCACGATGTTAGCCTTATATTGTTCTCATTTGTCATCTGGAAGCTGTTCAATAAAAATTGACATTTGAGAGAACAGGTTGCATATGTATTTTGCCATTTAGAACAAGTAGTTAGCTATGCAGAGGGTAGCTGATGAGTAGGCTTTCCACCTGAAAAGGTCTAACCTTTTCCAGTCCTTGTCATACGGGATGGTTCTAAATTGATGTCGCTTTCCCCTTTGATTATCTGCTTCTATCATCAATGAGTTTGGGGTAGGGTGGGTGAATAAAAACTCAGTTCCTTTTCTGGGACATAATACTTCTTGTCAGATCTTTTACAAGAAGGTGGGGCTGTGGCAGGTGTCTGACAGATTATTTTGGCCAGATCCATTATGGCTGCATTAATAGGCAATGCAATCTTCGCTGATGTGGATGCTTGAAGTATGAGTTTGTGCTAGGTCTCCGGTAGCTCTGCTAGTGAGATGTTCAGGGATTCAGCTACTCATTTGAAGAGGTCCTGGAAGGATTTGAAATCATCCCCCAAGGTGAGGGGGATGGAATTATTGTGTCATCTGGCGATGAAGATGAAATGTGTGTGGGTGGAAGGGTATCACCCTCAGGTGCATCTTCAGGTTCCTCTACCTCCTCATCCAGCACTTCCGAAGAAGCTGGTGCAGGAGGTGACAGAGAGCAAGTTGTTCTGGATCTAAATGGGTTGGGAGGGGTGAGGTTTTGGGCCCTATATAATGCCAATGGGTCCAGCATGCCCAGTTGGGTGGAAAGGCCATGTGAGGCAGTACCAATAGCGGAGGCTGCCCACCTTATGCATCTATAGACATGCGGTGCTGAGAGGGTCCCAGTTTAGGTGAGGAATAGCAAGGGGTGCAGATCCCTGCCTCATCCTCTTCTTCCTCATCGCTGGAGAAAGGAGGAACTGAGCCAACAGGAGTAGCAACCAGGCTTGGTCCTACTCTCACTGGGGTACCATTGGTGCCAAATAGCAGAGTCCCAGATGTTGAGGTAACAAGTAGGCCCACCTGTCTAATGAATTGCTGTAGCACTTGGAAGATCGACACCAAGGACAGCAGAATGCTCTGGCTGGGAATCTGGGTGAGAGCTGTGGGTCCTGCTGACTTGCTGCATTGTGTAGGGGCAGCAAGTGGCGCCACTGAGCTGCTTGGTGCCAAGGTTCTCTTTGGCTCTGTCAGTGCCAAGCTGGAAGGCTTGGCTTTAGTGCGCAGAGTGCTATGAGAGCTAGCCCGCACCAGGTCTTTAGCTCCTCAGGAAGTCTCAGGACTGGATGTTCCCGGTGCCTCATGGTCCAGCGCTCTCAGTGCCTTCGGTACCGGGGCAGATTTTGACTTTGGAGATTCTCGCTGTGGCAAAGACTGAGACCAGTTATTTGCAGCCTTTTTAGGAGCAAACTCCTTAGTAGTTATTTTGGAGGTAGAACCCCGTCAGACGCTTCCTCTGGAGACTGTTGGCCAGGAGATGTCCTGGACTCAGGGTCAGAGGCTTGTCTGAGGGATTTCTCCATCAGGAGTTTTAACTGGAGATCCCTGATCTTCCTCGTCCTAACACTCAGTTTTTTTGCAGTGGGGAAACTTCTGAGTAATGTGTGTCTCCCCTAAGCATCGAACACACTGCGTGTGGCCATCAGAGACCAGTACAGAAAGCCTGCAGGTCAGGCAGTGTTTAAAGCCAGGAGAGCCTGGCATACCTCATTGGATCTTAGTTTTGAAGTAGAAATGGGAATAATCTCATTCTGTCCCTCTTCTGTTTTTCGTGGGGAAGGGGGACAACTGGTTTTTTTTTAAACTAAGATAAATAAGAAATAGGAGAAATAAAGGAATAAGATGCTATTAGCTGGGGGAGACCTCAAAATAATATCTAATAATAATATCTAATAATATCTAAAGTTATAAGGGGCGCTGCAGTTGCTCCAACTCAAGCCAAAGGCGGTACAGAAGGAACTGAGGGACGGTTGGCTGCGCACACTAGGTAGCCACCTGGTGCAGCGTAAAACGGCTGCCACGCATGTGCGGCCAACCGGGGCACTTTTACTACAAATCTCTGATTACAAGCACAGGGCACCAAGACACTTAACTTAGAGCACTCACAGGGACACTCTGTGATGTTGCACTCCATAATGCTTTATGGAAATATGCTTATGAATGTAAATATGACATGACTGGAATATGTTTTATGCTACATATGCTATGTAACATATCTCTGCAAAGGTTATGGTCTACTGAATACATTCATGCTATTTGTATTCATGTATCATTTTTGTACTCAAAGTTATGAATATTGGCTATGTACTTGTTTAAATTTAAATAGCCTCAGAGAAGCAGTTGGTCAGCTTCCTGAGAAAAGACTATTCTCAGTAAGTGCCCAGTCAAGACACACTTAAGCCAACAATGAACTTGGAGACACCAATCCACATCTGAGCTTTCCCAGGAATGTGGCTTGGCTGGCAAGGAACTCAGTCATGCATGGACATGTGACTTGCCCATGTGACTCCAAAACTCCACTTTGTAGCTGGATTCTACACAGGGGGAGGGAGGGGTGTCCACCCACAAGAGAAAGTCTATTTAAACCCCTGGGAAACCCCCCAATTTGGTATTCAGCTGGCTCAAGAGACAGCCTCTCCACCCCCAAAGGATACATGAAACTAGAACAAAGGACAGTAACCACAGGAAGTGTGAGCGACTGCTGGACCCAGACTAGAAGGAGACTAGTCTGTAAAAGGAAGCTTACTGGAATACCTCTGAGGATGAGGTTTTGTCTGTATTCAGTTTTCTTACTGTATTTGGCATAGACTTGCATGTTCTATTTTATTTTGCTTGGTAATTCACTTTGTTCTGTCTGTTACTACTTGGAACCACTTAAACCCTACTTTCTGTATTTAATAAAATCACTTTTACTTATTATTTAACCCAGAGTGTGCATTAATACCTGGGGAGGGGGGGCAAACAGCTGTGCATATCTCTCTATCAGTGTTATAGAGGTTGAACAATTTTTGAGTTTACCCTGCATAAGCTTTATACAGGGTGAAACGGATTTATTTGGGGTTTGGACCCCATTGGGAGTTGGGCATCTGAGTGTTAAAGATAGTAACACTTCTTAATCTGCTTTCAGTTAAGCCTGCAGTTTAAGAGATGTGGTTCTGTGTTTGTAGCTGGTAAGTGAGTCTGGCACAACCAGGCAAGGTTCTGGAGTCCCAAGCTGGCATGGAAAGCAGGGGCAGAAGTAGTCTCAGCACATCAGTTGGCAGTTCCCAAGGGGTTTTCTGTGATCCAACCTATTACACACTCCTCTAATAAGAACATCTAATTATCTCTAAATGCACTATTTAATTTCACTATTTCTGGCACACTCTCTAGTCAGACAATACTGCAAAATTTGACTCTTGCCAGTTAATTTTTTACTCCCTTTTCCCTGTCCCCATCTGAAATGATAACTCAGACCTCACCACAGAACAAGTGTGACATACGTGCTCTACAGTTCTAACTTCCCTTCTGAAATTAGCTAATTAAAGCTTACAATATATCTGCAACTATAGTAATGATGTTAGTATTTACTGCAGTACGAAACTTTAATAAGAAACATTGCTGACTTGCAAGGACATAGTCAACTTATCAATGTTTTCATCCCAATGTCTTTTTGAAAGGTTGACTGCATGTAATGGTCCTGTTTAAAAAGTAAGTAAGTAATTAATAGGTTCTGTTACTTAGATACACTTTTTATCTTTTTTTTCCCAAATTGCATTGTAAAAGGCTTCTGCTGACTTAAAAAAAAAATCATAGTAGAATTATTCTCATGAAAAATAATAATAATTAGGCAGATTTCCTCAAATCTATCAACAGCTCTAACAATATATCAAGAGAATACCAAAGAATGTAGGGATGTAACAGAATTGGTAGAACCTAAAACCAGTGAATTAGAGGGCCTGATTCTACTCTCACTGAAGCAAACGGTAAAGCCCCTATTGAATTAATGGTGCAAGATGATACCCAGAATGTCCAATTCAATGTCTCTTAAAAGCAACATAAAGATTTCTTTGACTTTAATAGGCATTGGAGTAGGCCCATATTCTGCAAGACTAGTACAATAAAAAGCATATAATCAGACTGTGATCCCCTTACTCCTAATAGTAAGCAGATACTCACAAGAGTACCCCCATTGATTCCAGTGGGATGACTCATAAAAAGAAACTGCTCCCTGATGAGAGTAAGGAGTTCACAATCTGGCACAAAGCCTTTATGGCTGAAAAGCGACAGAAAACAAAATTCACTGTTTCCTAAAATGTACTGTACCTAATAAGGCTTATTACACACACAAAAAGACAGCTGCACGGCTTGAAACAAATTGTTGGATGTTTTCACAAATGCATCAACTGTGCAGAAACTTTATCCTCTTCCTTTGAGATTATCCTTACTTCTCCAGGTGTACCATTGGATTCAGGTCGTGTTCTTTTTCATTAGAATCAAAATCCAACAGAATATTTAGAAAACCAACTTCAAAATAACAGAAGGAAAACAGAACTCAAAAGAAAATTATGGCTCATAGGCAACGAGTACCTCTATACCAATGGTAGAGTATTAAAAGTGAGAATTTTTCTAATTTGTTTTCACATTTTAATTTTTTGAGATCTTACACATTTCCTGTATTTATTTACAGAAGGCACAAAAGTAATGCACATCCATGTCTCTGCACATCCTAATGGATTTTTTTTTTTTTAATTTCTACCATTTCAACCTACATATCTTGATTCAGTGGCAGTACATATTCTTGTGACTGTCTCCAGATCTAAAATTTGGCAATTTTTCATCACTCAAAATAAGAGAAAAAGAAACAGTATAATCCATATTTTGTAAACTAACAAACATTTTCCTTTTTCAAGCACTAACGGGATATTTGACCCTAATGTGGTTGTGAAAATCCTGAATGTCCTGAAATGCTACAATTCACCCTGAGTTTACACATTTCCTTTCCCCATCCCTCTAAACAAATTCTCAAGCTCATTATTGCTATTAACAATTTTAGCACCTGGCTTTTAAACAGATATCAGTATTAGATCTACTATGTTAATCTGAAATCAGTAGGACATATTTATTTTACCTCCAAAAGAGATTCCTCAAGTTTAGCTAATTGTATCTTCTTGTCTTCTTCTTGTTGCAACAGTTTTGTCTTCTGTTCTTCCAAATCTGGTTTTTCGTGCTGGATAGTTAAAGCTAAAAGCTAAGAGGAAAGCAACATAATCAACAAGAAGGAGAATATTAACCTCAGTAATACATATGCATCAATTTTGGCCATGTATGTTAGCCAATGTTTTTAACGCATGCTTAAACACTAGATAGTTCAGTATCGTAGCCCTTGTGTATGTAAAATACCGTGATGATAAACAAAATACATTATGAGAACAGAGGAAAGAATGGACTTCAAAGGCTACATCTACACTCCAAGCTAGGGGCGTGATGCCCAGCTCATGTAGACTTACTCATGCTAGCTCTCTGAAATAAGCTAAAATAATAGTGTACCTACTGAAGCACAGGGGCAGTAGCAAGGGATAGTCAGATGCAGGGGCAGCTCCAGGCACCAGCACATCAAGCGCGTGCCTGGGGTGGCAAGCCACAGGGGGCGCTCTGCCGGTAGCCGCAAGGGCGGCAGTTAGGTTGCCTTTGGCGGCATGCCTGCGGAGGGTCCGCTGGTCCTGCGGCTTCGACGGACCTCCCGTAGGCTGCCGCCGAATCCGCGGGACCGGGGACCTCCCGCAGGCAAGCCGCCAAAGGCAGTCTGCCTGCCATGCTTGGAGCGGCAAAATACCTAGAGCTGCCCCTGGCCAGATAAAGTAAAAACCCACCAGAATCCCAAGGTATGTTTATCTGCACTGGGAAGCATGCACCTAACTCATAACGTAGACGTAACCAACAAGTAGATCCAACAAGAAATAATGGTAATTTCTTCCCTGTTTATCTGGCTTCTTCCAGCAACTTTATACTACCCAAACAGTCCTCCTACCAATGCTGCTCAGTTGTTCTCCTGTTTTCAGCAGGCAAAGATGAGTTGTATGTCTGCTTAGTGTTTTACCTTTTTCTCCAATGTCAAATTTTATGTTTGTTAGTTTTGAATAAACTAGCTTCCCAAGGAGTATTGTTTTGAAATGATGAGGGTTTTTATTTTCTAATTCCTCCTTTTTTCTAGTGGCCCTCTATTTGTCCCACTTTTCTCTAAATGTCATAAACCAAAGTCTCAGCAGCTGCCAGCAATTTGGTGGAAGACCTAACACATTCAGTCTTAAGGTTTCATTGATCTCTTCTTGACCACGAATATAAAGTATTTTGAGACCAGCAGTACAGTTTGGCAAGGATAGAAGTCTGGAGAACTGTTTTGCTAAAATTTTAAAAGCACCATGAATGCTCTTACAAATGCAACTAATAATTTAGGGTTTAATCTGATTCAGTTGAAGTCAATGGAGAACTTCCACTTACTTCAATAGGTGTAAAATGGATGAAGACTGTTACCACCTGCCAGTCTATGATTTGCTTGTAAGGTATGTTAAAAAAAAAGTTACAATTTTTATTTTAATTTAATTATTTTAATAATTATTTTATTGTTTAAATTTTTGTGCTGCATTATATCCCCATAGCTCTCACAACAAATTGGAGATTGCAGCTATATTCCATAAACAGGGGCCTCTGCCAGGTCAGAAGTCAAGGTGTATCCAGAGATGAATGCAGCCCAATGTCTATTAATTATTATTATTTTATTATAAGAAATGTTAAATGCATACCTGTCCTCTTAAACCGCTTCTTGTAGTAGTAAAGTTAACTTCAGTAATAATGGAAGCTGCATCAGGTGGAATAAAGGGATTTGGGTTTCGCGTTGACAGAAATAGGCGGAATTCTTCATTATAGTCAATAATTTTGTCACCTATTTGTACAGCATATCGTGGTCCTATTAAAAATACATACATATTATCCTAAGTTTGATTAGGAAATTCCAGAATTGTCTGAAAATAAATACCTACTATGTGAAAAAACTTGAGAACCAAATGTTAGGTTTAGTTTAAAAGAAATAGTCTTATAAAACTAACAAAACCATTTTCATAAATATTATAAAAAATAAATTAAAAGATTTTTATGAGATGAACTTTCCCCTGTATGGTTGGAAATAAAAATACAGCAGCATCCTAGAAGTGCATTAGAACCAGATACTAAAAAGACTCAGACCAGTCTGCTTTTGGGTGAATACCACCTGGTCCTGGTGATTTATTACTGATTAATTTATCAATTCGTACCAAAACCTCCTCTAATGACACCTCAAACTGGGACAGTTCCTCAGATCTGTCCCCTAAAAAGAATGGCTCAGGTTTGGGAATTTCCCTCACATCCTCAGCTATGAAGACCAATGCAAAGAATTCATTTAGTTTCTCCGCAATGGCCATATTGTCCTTTAGTGTTCCTTCAGCATCTTGATCGTCCAGTGGTCCCACAGGTTGTTTAGCAGGTTTCCTGTTTCTGATGACTTAAAAAAATTCTTGCTATTACTTTTTGAGTCTTTGGCTAGTGTTCTTCAAATTCTTTTTTGGCCTTGGCTATCTTCCTGAATATACTATGAAATGTATATCAGTTTTTCGTGCATTTTATCCCACCAGCTCACTGGATCTCATAGCCTGTGGATAACTATTTTCCCACTCCATCCTCATTTTGATGTTTCTCTTTTCCTGTAGTTTTCTAAGAAAATTAAAGAGAAACTGCAATAATTAACAATCTAAAAAGCTGATTTCCAGCCTTAAGTTAAAGCACTTCATTTTTGAACTCTGTAAGGGTCAGAGATCCCAAACAAAAGCACGTGCTTCAAAGTACGACTAGAAAGTCAACTTAAACTTTAGAATGATTCAATGTGTCTTGTTTTATCCTATTTGACAGAACTTTAAATATGTTTAAATATTTCTAACACAGATCGCACATTACATGAGTAGTGGAAGGTAAACATAAAAGAGCAAAATCCTAACCAACATTCATGTATCTATAAAGTAGTAAGTTAAAAATTAGATTCTGTACTATGTACATTGATTTAATTCACAGATATCTAAAACAGCTCTCCCTCAAACTGTCAGGCATTTACCTTGAGCAACAAGATCTTTTCTTAACAGCGGATAAAGAACTGGCTCTACTCCATCCATCTCCTGTAGAATAAGTGTTTTCCCAAATCTCACTGCCAGCTCAAGAGCAGTAATGAAGCTAGCATCCTGTGTAAAAAAATTAATGCCTATTAATGTATTTAGCTCCTTAATATTAATATATTTCTTAGTCAATTGTGGAAACATTAAATATTGTGCAAAGAATCTATCTCTCTTTAAGAATGCACATCGTAAGATTATTTGGTCAAAAAAAGTATTGTAGTTAGCCGTAACTGTTATACATTAAATATATTTGTCTCTGCATATTCACAGTCTAAGAATAACATGTCCTGCCAAGCAAGTCACTGAAGAATTTAAAGCAGTAAAACTGAAATGCAAGGGACATCAGATCAAGTGATCTGCAACCAAGAGCACAAAACACATTTTTACTTGACTATCTTTTGGTACCTCTCTACTACCAGTGCCATGGAGTATATATCCCATGCAGGCCCAGCAACCAAGGGGTTAATTCAGGTACTACAGCCAGACAGGCTTATGGTGATTAACTTGGAACTCAGTGGAGTGAGCAGGCCTGCCTTCCCCTACTGAACCCTGGGAGATTTAAGACCTGAAGGAGTTTCCAGACCCCCTAAGCACTAGGACCAGCTGACCCAACCAAGTATAAGGGGAAAACCCATATACCCCGGGGGGACTCAGGCAACAGGAACTGACTGACTGACCCACTAGAGGGAGTGAATTCTGGGGCAATGCTCCATCTGGCCAAAAGCAGTTCTGTTGCATCAATTCACCAGCTCACAACCAGGAAACATTATTAATAGTCGAAAACAGAGAGGAACTGATAGGGGCTATGCCAATTTGCAGATGCAGTATATCTGGGAATAACTATTATGTAGTCTTCTTTTCTTCTTTGTGAAGTTGTATCTGTGGATCTCCACTGTAGCAGTCCAGCAAACATTGACACTGCTGAACAGTAGACATACTACCTATTCAAGAGAATAAGCACTGCTCTCCCAAAATTAGCATCTGCTCATGTCTCAGAATAATGGAAGAGTGGCATGAACTTCACATGCCACCTTTCCAAATTTCATCTTTAGACATATTGTAAAGACAAACTGTAAAGCTGTTACTACTCTAGGAGAACCTGAGGACCCTGAGTCCTTCTTGCACACACAATCTGATGAAGCTTAGATAGTTTCTGCCACAAAATAGCAAGGTCTTTGGTTCTCTCTTCAACACCACAAAATGGCTTTCAAGTAGACTCTCTGAAGGGTATAGTTGTTAGGATCCTAACAAGGACAGTCAGGACACAGGATCAGAGCTGAGTCAAACTAGAGGCTGACAGTAGTGAAGGAATTCATAGTGAGGTTCCAGGACAGGGTCGATACCAAGATTCACAGTCTGAGTCGGGTTTCAGGGTCCAGTTCAGAAGGCGAAGTCCAAATCAAGCCAAAGTCAAAGCCAAGAACTCAAGAGCAAGGAACAGGAATGGTCATCACAGCTACAGGATATCCACACTGTTGCCTGGACATTCCTGGAATGCCCATTGGGTTTATATATGGTGAAGAGCCAATCAGGAGCAATGAGGCTGCTGCCTGTCAGACTCCTTGAGGCAAGACTATCCATGGTTTATGTCCACAGCAGATCATGAGCAGTGGAGCACATGCTGATTACAAATGCTGCTGTGCGGCAGCATAGGGATGTTAGCAGCTCTACAGGCTTTGGTTCTAGACCCACAGGGCCTTACAGTAAGTAGTTCTCCATGTTAATAACCAATAGTCTTTTTTACATCTAAGCTACGAAACATGGCTTTGTCTGGTAAATCATAGGACTTCGGAAAATCTTTAGTAAAGAAGAGATTAATTCAGATTAAAAAGTCTGAGACTACTTTAGTCAAAAAATTTGGGTGAGGTCCCAGAGTACCTTATCTTTATTTTAAAAAATAAAAAGAGCATGAAAAAAGTTCATTATACGAATTTGCTGCTATGAAATCATTCTGTGTGGAAGCAATATAAAGCATGGGATAAGGTAAAGGATCTGGCCCTATAATTTTAAATAATCTGATGTCTCTGCTACTCAAATCAACCTATCATTGCTATTAAATATGCAAATACCAATAATTTTATTTTTAAAATAAGCTAGAGCACAACATTTGTAAAAACAGGTAAACTTCTTAATGTTAAAAGTATGTAAAGTGTTAATTGCATTTGCCAATTTTATATAATCTTTTGGTACAATATATATAGTTAAAGGACTTCCCTGTAGTTTTAGAAACAGTGAGCCAGCATATGTAGTTATTTCTTCCTAGAACACTGTGTGAAATGATATAAACCCAAGAACCTGGCTACATCAGTGAATACTATCACACTTCCCCATAACCCACACTATGGGATCCTGGGGCCAGCAAAGCTCAGACAGAATTGAAGATCTAGAATTAAGAGTAAATACTGGACCTGTTGGTTAATAACTTCCAAGCGAGAATCTTTCAAATGTGTCTTCAACCATTCTGTAGCCCTTGAAGAAGGATCTATTAAAAAGGGACAAAATCGACTCTGGAAAAAAAAAAGTTATATGCTACAATCTGGTTATAGGACAAAAATATGAAACTAACATATTTTTTCATCTCCAAAAAATACAAATAACACTGAACAGTTAAAAATTTCAACAGCTGTTTTTATTACTGAACTGCTTGAACAAAGAAGGCAGCCTAATAACAGAACCACAGAGACTGATTCTGGCAGAAAGAAGACTTTCTTGGACTGGTCTGTTTTAGACAGGATTACAGTAGGAAAGAATCCAGCATATTGCTGGTAACATGTTAATATAAAACCAAGTCTGCAGTATGAGGCTCTCTGTCCACATCCCACTTTGGGGTTTGATGGGAGTAGGAAATGTGGCGTTTGAAGGAGACAAATTAACAAGAAGAAAGGGAGACAGGGATTCTGCCTTGGGGAGGGAACGAATACTTGGCTCCTGTATCTCATTTTAAAAACAAAAGGCCAGACTGAGGGCTGGTCCAGACTAGGGGGGGGAAATCGATCTTAGATACGCAACTTCAGCTACGTGAATAACGTAGCTGAAGTCGAATATCTAAGATCGGATTACTCACCCGTCCAGACGGCGCGGGATCGATGTTCGCGGCTCTCCGTGTCAATTCTGGAACTCCGTTGGGGTTGATGGAGTTCCGGAATCGATATAAGCGTGCTTGGGGATCGATATATCGCGTCTAGATTAGACGCGATATATCAATCCCCGAGCAATCGATTTTAACCCGCCGATACGGCGGGTAGTCTGGACGTGGCCTGAAAATGGACCTCAGTGCATGTGTCCACTAGGAAGGTGAAATAGCAAGATTTGCCAGTTACTTGGCCCACAAAACAGCCAGTCATAATTTCAATTGTAGAGATTGTTCCTTCTGTGAGGAGGAAATGCATGTTGCATGAAAGGGGATGAAACTACTCACTATAGTAAGCTTAACACGAGAGATAATAATTGGGAGACTATCCTAGAAAACAGTGATTGAAAGAGCAGCAACTCTGAGAAAAAACAGGAGTCATAGTGGACAAACAACTCAACATGAGCTACCAGTATGATGCTATGGCAAACATCGCTAATGCAATCCTTGGATGTATAAAGAGGGGAGTAGTGATTAACAGCAGGAATGTGATTTTACCTCTGCTGAAATACTGTGTTCAGTACTGGTGCCCACATTTTAAAAATTATGTTGAAAAACTGGAGAGGTACAGAGAAAAGCCACAACAATTATTTGAGGGCCAGAAAAAACCCTATATTTAGAGGCTTAAAGAGCTTACTCTGTAAATAAGATCAAAAAGAACACTGAGATGTGTTTTGTTTACAGTGTAAAAATACCTTCACAGGAAGAAAATAACAGGTACTAGAAGGTTCTTTAACCTAGTGGAAAAAGGTGTAATAAGAATTGATGGCTGGAATTTAAAGCAAAACAAAGGCAAATTAGAAATAAGGCACAGAATTTTTTTTTTTTTTAACAGTGAGGTTGACGTCTAGATGTCTTCAAGTCCTCAAATAAAGAGAGTGGATATCTTTTTAGAAGATATACTTTAGTCAAGCGCAAGTTATTGGGCTCAATACAGGAGTAACTGGGTGAAATTCTGCGTCATATGGCTCATACTAGATAACCTAATTGTCCCATCTGGCCTTAAAATTATGAATTTATAAATCTGTAAAAGTGTTTGCAGGAGGTGGCCATTTTTTATATATCTTGGCAATGGAATGGCTGATATGACAAAAATGCACATTTACAACACAGTGGATAATTCTCAAAAATTTGTAAGTAACGCTAAAGATTACTCATGTTTGGTCTAATTTGATGGACAGAGGGCCTTTCCTTTTGGATTTTCAGGTAAAAATGATAAAAGCAAAAAAGCAAAATGCATAGATGAGGGAACAATTTTATTCCTTTCATTTTAGACAAATCAGAGTTGTAGATATAACAAGTAGCATAAATATTTTATTTTTGTAATGTTTGTGCCTTCAGGAGTACTAAGAAGATCATAAAGATTGAATGAGGTTATCAAAGAACCTAGAAAAACCATCTGCTTCACCCAGTTGCAGAGAAAATGTCTCCAAGGGAAAAAACAAAAAATACAGTACTGTTTACCTGCAAGATCACAAGAGCATTTTCTATTGAAAGGTCATCTGAGGGTAAACCTTCACTTTTCCAAATTAGTTGCTCACTCTCTGTGCACAGAAACCGTCTCATATCAAATTCTGGCAAATTAAAGATGGATTTATTAATTATAGACCATGTACCTGTGCTGACATTTATATTCTGTTGGTATTACATGTCAGTAGTTACAAGAGATTCTGCCGTATACAATATAGTTTAGTATATTTCCTTAATGATTATTTTTTTTAAATTCCTGATATTTTCTGTATCTCTGATGTTACAGGAGAGTGTTATTAATACATAAAAGATAAAGAAATGATTGTGTTCAGACCATCCCTCATTTTTGGGATAGGCAAATTAACCATATTCCACCAAGTAAGGAGATCTATACTTTTCTCCATTGATTTCTCTGCAGCAAGTGTGTGCCTAAATGCAATCAAAAGATGTTACACTCTGTTCAGGTTTATGTCACTGTGAGTTCTTGGGAAGACATACACCTGAAAGAAGAATCAATTTTTGGCACATTCCCATCCAGGGATAGCAAACTCAGATCACTGATGATTGCCAAAGCTGTGCCTACATGTAGCTACCATACATAAGAACGGTCACACTGGGTCAGATCAAGTCGATCTAGCTGAGTATACTGTCTATGACAGTGGACAGTACCAGATGCATCAGAGGGAATAAACAGAACAAGGCAATTTTGAGTGATCCAATCCATCATCCAGTCTCAGCTTCTGGAAGTTGCAAGTTTAGTGACAACCAAAGCATGGTTAATAGCTTTTAATGGACCTGATCTCTATTATTTCTTTTCTGAACTTAATTATACTTTTGACCTTCACAGCATCCCATGGCAACGATTTCTACAGGTTGACTGTGCATTGTGTGAAAAAGTACATTCTTTTGTTTCTTTTAAACCTGCTGCCTATTAATTTCATTGGTTGATCACTAGTTCTTGTGTTACATGAAGGGGTAAATAATTTCTATTCACTTTCTCCATACCATTCATGATTTTAAAGACCTCTATCATATCCCCCCTTAATCTTCTCTTTTCTAAGGACAGTCTCTGTCTTTTTACTCTCTCCTCATATGGAAGCTGTTTCATACCTCTAATCATTTTTGTTGCCCTTCTTGGTTCCTTTTCCAATACTAATATTTATGAATTTTTTGTTATATAGTGGCATGATGACATTTTCTGTCTCTTTAATGGTCCCTTTCCTAATCTTTTTTAGTATTCTATTAGTTTTCTTGAAGGCAGCTGCACACTGAGCAGATGTTTTCAAAGAACTATTAACAATGATTCCAAGATCTCTTTCTTGAGTGGCAGTAACTAATTTAGATCCCATCATTTCGTATGTATAATTGGAATTATTTTTTTCCAATATGAAAGTCGTGTTATTAAAGTCTATCAAAGCATTATGAATTTCCAAAAATTATAAACAAAAATATGTATTAAAATTATCAATATCTCTCACTTTGAAAAATTAAATCTCTCTCACTTGTCTTCATGTCAAAGAAAATAAAATACATACTTTCAAGACCAGCTGATTTTGTCCACTCATCCAAGCTAATTTTTCGCTGATCCTCTGGAGCAGCAGAAAGATACGTTATGAAAGCAGCAGCCAACTGAGCTCTTTTAGGCAGAGTGGCTAGTTCATCTGTGATCTCTGAAACCTAAAAAAAAAAAAAAAATAAAAGATATGTAGTGGATTCATGACAGATGGCACCTTCATAGCCAAATGTATGGAGCGATGACCAGTCTGCCACCCTACAAATATCCGGAATGGGAACTCAAGGCAGAAAAGTCACAGAAGACACCACCAACCTGGCTCAGTGAGACACCACTTTATTAAGAGGTACATCATTGGTCAACCGGTAGCATAATCAAATACAACCAGAAATCCAAGAAGAGATCATCTGGAAAGAGAGAGGGTGGCCCTTGACTCTGTCTGAAAATGTGACGAAGAGTCGAGACAAAGACCTGAATGGTTTAGTCCACTCCAGGTAAAAAGCCAAAGCTCTTCTAACATCTAAATGTTGATTAAATCTGATGGCATTTTTCCTCCCCTCTGCTCAAATGAGGCTTTGGAAAAGAATGCTGGTAAATAAATTGCTTGATTCATGTGAAATCTGGAAACCACTTTAAACAGGAATTTAGCATGAGGCGGAAGGAAAACCTTGTCCCTAAAGAAAATTGTATAGAGTACCTCTGATAGCAAAGCTCACAGCTCCCCTACTCATCTGAAAAGCTACTTTTATTGACAGGTGCAAACAGAAAAAGTTGCTAGCAGCTCAAAAGCCAGGACTCATCAACTTTGCTAGCACCAGATTTAAACTCCACTGAGGAACCAGATTATGTATATAACACAAATACTTTAGAAACCTGACGGACAGAGAGTTCAAAAAAATTGATTGGTTATCCACAGGAGAGTGGAAAGCTGAGATAGCTGCCAGATGGACTCTGATGGAACGAAGTCAATCCTTGGTGTTCCAGAAACAAAAGATAATCCAAGATATGTCTAATTGGAGCTTGATCTGAGGGAATACCTCTTTATATGGACCAGATGGAAAATCTTTTCTACTTAGCAATGTAAGTAGACCTACTTGAAGGCTTCCTGCTATTCGGTGGCACTTCTTGCACACCCATAGAATAAAGTCTGTGTCAGCCATGAATCATCCACACTGTTAGGTGGAAGGCCTGAAATTTGGGATAACAAAGGCTGCTGTGGTCCTGGAAAATGAGATCTACATCTCTTAGAAGCAACAGTGGAGGTCTGACCAATAGGGCTAGTAGGGTTGACAGCCAATCTCAATGGAAACACACAGAGGCTATTAGAATAAGGTGAGCAGAATCTTGCATTCCTGCCCAAAGTCTTATCCAAAGTCAAGCAACTGGAGGGAGGATATAAAACATAACTGCTGTGTTGTCCATGAGCACCAATAAGTTCCACCCCTGATTTGTGGAAGGAATGCCATACAAGCCAGATGGATGGCTCACAGCTCTGTGATATTTACATGGAGACTCAGATCCTAGGGAGTCCAAAGGCCCTGAATCTGAAGGCGACCTAAGTGAGCTCCCCAAACTATATCCAATGTATTTATGACTACAGTGAGACCCTGTTGCAGAGGATCAAAGTGAACTCCCTCACAAATATTCATAGGTTCTGTCTACCAGTCCAGGAAGAATAACACCTTAGTAGATTCTTGGAAGACTATGACTATATGACGACGGGCTGGTGAATACACCGAGGCTATCCAACCGTGTAGATATCTGATGTAGATGTAGATGCAGTTTTAGCATGCTGCACCACATATGTGCACACTGCCATGTATCCTAGAAGTTTGAGACAGTTCCAAACTGTGGTGATAGGGTGCACCTTTATATCTAGAGCAATGAGTTGCATCATTTGGAACATCTTCTGTGGAAGGAAAGCCCTGGCCTTTGTAGAGTCCAGGACTGCTATAATGAATTCTATCATTTGAACAGGAGACAGGATGGACTTCTAGATGGACTTAGTAGCCCCAGCATGTCAAAAGTGGATTAAATAATGGCTGGAGAGTACCTGAAACCTCTGATTAGCCAGTCATTCAGGTAAGAGAATACCTGGAGTCCTGAATTTTGCAGGAATGGCACTACTAAAGCCATACATTTTTCTGAAAATGAAAAGCGCTGCTAATAGTCTGAAAGGCAGCACTGAGAACTGGTAATGGAATCCGTTTACCATGAACCTGAGAAATTTTCAGAGGCTCTAGTGAATTGCCATGTGAAAATAAGCATCTTTTATTGATGCTAAGGAATTGATAATAGACTAGAGTGACCATCTAGAATTTCAGATCTAAAATAGACTTCCCCCATTTGCTCTTGGGGGTAGGAAGTAGTGGGAATAAAATCCCTTCCCTTTGAACGACACGGTCACATCCTCTATGGTCCTGTCATAAACAGATAGTTAAGAGTTAATGGAACAGAAGTACTTCATATCTCTTTTGCCTGTAAAGGGTTAACAAGAACAGTGAGCCTGGCTGTCACCTGACCAGAGGACCAATCAGAGGACAGGATACTTTCAAATCTTGAGAGAGGGAAGTTTTTGTGTGTGCTGTTAGTTTTTGATTGTTGTTCACTCTAGGGGCTCAGAGGGATCAGACGTGCAATCAGGTTTCTCTCCAGTCTCTTCGACACAGGCTCTTATAAGTTCAGAATAGTGAGTACTAGGTATATAGAGAGAGTTAGGCTTATGGTAGTTTTCTTTATTTGCAAATGTGTATTTTGCTGAAAGGATTTTAATTTGTACTTACATACTTAGGCTGGGAGGGTATTCCCAGTGTCTATAACTGAAAGACCCTGTACCTATTCCATTTTAAATTTACAAAGGTAATTTTTGCCTTTGTTCTTTCTTCAATTAAAGGTTTCTTGTTTAAGAATCTAATTTTTTTTTTATTCTAGTGAGACCCCAGGGGACTGGGTCTGGATTCACCAGGGAATTGGTGGGGAGAAAGGAGGGAAGGGGGAGAGAGAGGCTAATTTCTCTCTGTGTTAGGATTACTGTCTCTCTCAGGGAGAATCTGGGAGGGGAAGAGAGGAGAAGGGGGGAAGGTGCATTTTCCTCTCTGTTTTAAGATTCAAGGAGTTTGAATCACAGTGATCTTCCAGGGTAACCCAGGGAGGGGAAGCCTGGGAGAGGCAACGGTGAGGGAAAGGATTTACTTTCCTTGTGTTAAGATCCAGAGGGACTGGGTCTTGGGGGTCCCCGGGCAAGGTTTTGGGGGGACCAGAGTGTACCAGGCACTGGAATTCCTGGTTGGTGGCAGCGCTACAAGTACTAAGCTGGTAATTGAGCTTAGAGGAATTCATGCTGGTACCCCATCTTTTGGATGCAAAAGTTCAGAGTGGGGAATTATACGACAGGTCCCCACAAGGAGGAGAGACTGAACCTCCTGAAGTAGCATGCGCCCAGTTCTATATGCTTACGGTCCCTCTGACCGTAAGGTCACAAGCACTTAGGAAGAGGATAGGTGGTTGGCAATAATAGGGGTCAGGAAAGATGGCACTATGGGAAGTGGTACACTGCTCTCAACCAGTGGGTCAAAATGACTGCTTAGATGATCCAGGTTGCCTAGAAGAGTTGGCAGCTGAAGAGACGGATGGAGGAGAAGGATGCCTCTTGCAACCCTGACCCTCTTTTTGGATGGTCCTTGGAATGCAGCGAGAATGGCTGACACTTTGGGGAATGTTGTGGAAGGAATGGCTTTCTTTTTGCCACCGGTACATAGATCCCCAGAGACTTAAGGATCACCCTTGAATCTTTCAGGTTCTGAAGCCTCTCATCAAGCTTTACTGGAAAACAGCAAGAGGCCTTCAAATGGGAGGTCCTGAATTATTTGTTGCACCTCCAGGGGGAGACCTGATTACTGCAGCCAAGGTGAACATCACATCATGATGGCAGAGGCAATATCTTGAGCTGCAGAGTCTGTCACATCCAGGATCACCAGCAATGTTGTTCTGACAACTTATTTGCTTTCCTCCACCAAAGCAGAGAACTCCTGCTTTGCCTCATCAGGAATCTTGTCTTTGAATTTCAGGATATTACCCCACAGGCTAAAGTCATAATGACCTAGCAGAGCTTGCTGGTTTGCAATCCTGAGCTGTAAATCTCTCATGGAATAAAATTTCTAAACAAACAAATCTAAGGGTTTTTTTGCTTCCTTTCCCTTTGGAATAAAGGCCTGGTGTCCTTGCCTCTCCTTTCTGTTGGCAGCCATGACCACAAGAGAGACTGGAAGAGGGTATCTGTAAGAGTGCTTGAATCCCTGTGAAGGGACATAATATCTCTTCTCCACTCTTTTGGCAGTGGGAGGCACAGAAAAAGGAGTCTTCCATAAAATCCTGACAGGCTCCAGAATAGCTTCATTTATAGGAAAAGCTACCCTTGAGGATCCTGCAGACGCTAAAATGTCCACAAGCCCATATTACCTTTCTTGTACCTCTTCTGGCTGGATAACTAAAGCTGCAGACACCCTCTGCAACAAGTCCTGATGAGCATTAAAGACATCAAGAGGTGGGGAGGTAGATTCAGCCACTACTGCCTTATCGGGAAATAAAGAAGAAGAGGCTAAAGGTTGTTGAGGAGGTCCCTCCTCTAACTCCTCTAAAGGGGAGTTCCCAGCATGCAGCTCTGTCTGCACAATACTAACCCCAGTACCGAGGGAACAAAGATGGTGACTCTCCTATAGATGCTCCCAGCACCTGGCTGATGTAGAGGTGCAGGAATGGAGCAGACAGGCTTTGGAATGTGGAGGGAAGCTCCAAGGGGTCCAGAAGGTATCCAGTCCTGTGTAGGTCCACAGACACATAGAACGCTGAGGCTGTGAATGGTACCAAAGCAGACAGGCACCCCACTGGGGCTGTTGGGCAACTTCAGGTTGGAACACAAAGGATCCAACTCCTGAATCTGATGTAGAGTCCATTTCTCGTGACCATGAGGGAGTTGAACCTGTTGATACTGGGGGAAAGAGGTTCCACGCCTGGAGAAGGGGAAACCAGTGAAATTATTGTTGGCTTGCCTCTAGATGCAATACATTCTAGAGATTCTGCAAGAGTAGAAGTGGCCGGTACCGAGTAGTGCTCTGGGGCTTAAGCCGGGACCGCAGGAGTGTGGTTCCAATATCTATTCCATACAAGGCTCTTGAATCATGGGAGAAGCCAGTACCAACAAGTTAAGCAACAATTTGGCTGCCTCAAAACCCTGGCATGTTGATGGCATTGGAAAGGGCTGCCAAGCCTGCGGTACCGAGAGGTGCACTGATCTTTCAGGGATTATTCTCAACAGTCCCTTCCTGGGTTCTGGAGTCAGCAATCCCTGTTGTCTCACAGATTGCTTTTGGGAGGTATGACTGTTTGGAATGTCCCACTAAGACCTTGTGAACACTCCGTGCCTTCCTCTTTGAGGGTCCCATTTCCAATCTTAGGAGACATATGCAGTCTCTTCTTAGGCACCAGCGAGGTAGATTTGCCTAAGAACTCTGTCAGAATGGGAGGAAACACTCCTAACAGACATGGAACTGCTCTGTACCCATTCAGAGCAGGAAGGTTCTGATGGTGGACAAAGTGCAGACTCCATGAGTAGGTACCTGAGCCTGGAAACCAAACGCGATTTGAACCCTCTACAAAGGTGACGTTTGTCACTGACACACACCTCTCCCAGACACTTAAGGCATCTGGGATGTGGGTCACTCACTGGCATAGATCTGTTACATGAAAAACAGGCCTTGAAGCCAGGAAAACGGGGCATCGGTCCAGTATCATGTCCAGTGTCCCACCAACCACCGGTAACCCCACACTAAAAAGATAGCACATTCTAAACTTAATCCTATAACTTACCATTTACAGATATATTATACAAGACTAAAAACTATTGCACAGCTACTATTTACACTGTAAATACAAAAACAGTGTAAGGGAGGGAAAATATAAGAAACAAAGATTGCTGCTCCAACAACAACCATCACTAGAGCTAGGAAAGAACTGTGGTGGGTCAGGGCAGTGCAGCCCTTTATACTTTTGTGCAGTGGCACAAGGCACTGGAAGGTGTTAACGCTTCCCCGATAAGTATTGCCAAAGGATAAATCTCTGACAACTGTATATAAGCCACATACACACCTATGGTGGAATGGACACTTGCAATCACTCGAATAACTATAAAATTGTAACATTTTCATGAGTAGAAAAGCCACAGGACCATTTTGGGGGCTAGATTCTCTACAGCACTCACTTTCTGCTTAGTGTAGCCGATGGGGCATCTCCAAAGAAGCTAGCTGCAGCTTCACAATTCCTTAAATGAGGATTAGCAGAGATGGATTGAGAGAAAATATTCTTTTTCTTCCCAGTGTCAGTTGTTACCAAACTGTGATAAATTACATACACCAAGATTTCATAAGTAATCTATGATTTTGGGTGCCTCCATTTGTGAGTTCCCAATATGAGATACATAAAAGCTGATTTTGAGAGATTTCTGAAAAATCAAGCCTGTTCAAGGTGTCTCAAAATTGGGCACCCAAACCCACTAGACACTTTTGATAATCTTGGCCATAAAACAGTCACATGACTGCTGAGACTCACAACAGTTTTACATCATTGAAATTACAATACATTTTATCATATTAATTAAATAATGCATTTTGTGCACATTCAGACCTTATCTGCCAAGAAAACCTAAATAATGGAATAGGAGAAAGTTTCAGAAGAAATTTAAAATCAAGCTTTCGAGTGGTGACAACAGCTTTTAAATATAATGGAATAAACATTTAGGAGCTGCAATACAGTGCCACATAATTTATATTCCATAAACACATTGTATGATCAAACAATTACCTTTTAAAAAAGAAAAGTATTAAGTCAAGTTTTTTATACAGTGGCATCTATTTTATGAAAGTTTCTGCAACAAACCTGTGTGTTCCATCTCTTGTGTTCCCTATCAAGTTGATTAATCAGTACCTCTGCGGCTTTGAGTGTTTCTTGTGCTTTAACGACTTCAGCTTCAAGTTTAGCTGCTTCAGTTGTTCTACTCTGGAACCTGTAAAAAAAACATACTTTTAAATTATTGTCAAGAACCATTTGGTACACTTTATTAAAGTCAAATTGAAGGGCTCCTTTAAAAATGGAAGGTTTTGTTTAAGTTCTAAAATCATGAATCCCTCATATCCTGCTCTAAATACCCAGCCCAAACAACTAAATTGGGTAACTGTTCAGATAAGAAGAAAAGAATCCTCCACTCCAGACTACAGAGCAAATCCTACTCCACAATGTTTGATGGTAGATGGATCCAGGCAGTGGTAGATGCACTGGCCCCAGCCCAACTCCCTTATGTGACAGCGGTCAAGCAGCACCCACAGAGATGGACTCCACATCACACAGAAGTTGTGTATCCCTCCACAAACTCCTGGAATCCTGCTCTTACATCTCTGAAGAACAGAACTGTGTTTCAGCCCTTCTGCATCTGAATGGGACAGACGTCAGATTTTCCCCAAAGTACACAATTGACATTGGCAGATACAATAAACACACTATAGAACATAATACATGAAAATAATTTCCTCCTTTACTTAACAGTCAATACCTGACTTGATCAGTTTATGATTTTAAGCCTGATTCAATGCCCACTAGCTCAATGAGTGACTTTACTTTGGTGGGTACTGAATTGGTGCCACTATGAGGGGTAGGAAATGCCAGCTCTCTGAATTACTGTACATATTAGAAACATCATCAAATGTAACATGGGAAATGGCAAAATATTGAAGTCAAGTCTTGGCAGGTTTTTCTATTCTCCTAAAAACTTGCCAGAAATGCTACTGACATAAATTAACTATTTTGGCTAAGTAATATCTCATATGGGAACTGCATACATTTTGAAATATGAACTGAAAAGATGTGTAATTTTACCATGACTTTTATAATTAGGTGGACCCCTGCTCCTGCCCTGAAGGGGTTAAAAACAACCCTAGGAAGGGGCTGTGGCTGGAGAAAGCAGCCTTTAGGCTGGGCTGATTGGGGAAGTGGCTGCAGCTGGGGCCACGCCCCAAACTGAGTAACAGGTCTTCATAAGAAGGCCACGGGAGCTAGAAGCAGTCAGTCTCTCTCTAGCTATAGAGGGAGATGGGCCTGGCTGCTGGGGGATAGAGGCAAAGTACCTGAGGGGAGCAGGGCTCAGGATAGGCTGAGGAGTGGGGGAGCTCTAGCCTAGAAAGCCCCAGGCTGTGGCCTAGCATTAGGCTAAAAGGTACTGGGGGTTGCAGAGGCCAGCCTAGGGGTAGGCAAGGGCAGCAGGTCCAAACCAGTTGCCTATGATGAGTGGCTGATACTGCAGTCTGCCCCAGTGAACGGGGGTTAGATGGAGACTAGGCAGTAGCCATATACTGAGGCAAAGTGGGGACAGAGGGTGGGGGTCCCCCAGGAAGGGGAAACCTCAGAGAAAGCGGTGACTGCTTGGGGGCAGCACTCCATGTAAAAGGGCACCGGGTCCAGGGAGGGACACAGGGCCAGAGGACAGGTGGATCACTGGCCTGCAGAGGGCGCTCCAGAGCTGGAACCAAGCTAATTCCCAGAAGTAAACAGCAGGAGGTGCCGCAGGGGTGAGTCGGCCTGTCTACAGTAGCACTGTACATATTTTCTGCTGAAATACACTTTACAATACCTTTAAAAAGGAATTCTCTTTGGTAAATTTCAGTGATTAACCCTATAGAGTAGAATTTTGCTAACTCACACTAGTGACTCCAGTACAGGGCAAAATGCTGAATTTTGTGAATTATTAATGAAAAAGAAAAAACTGCAATCAAAAAGCAAGGTTAATACTTCACAAAATGTACATGTTCATTCATTGGTACTTCATAATATGTGCTAACTATACGTCCAAATATGCTAGTAAATGAAATGCAGTATATTTTGGAAAAATAATATACAACAACTTATTTGTAAAATAAGACACTTCACTGAATCATCTAGTTTTAAATCTGTGCTAAGCAGCTGGCAGAAATCACTAATATTTTTGTGCAAATGATGTAGTGAATGGTTTAGTAACATCCACATTAGTGAAGCTTTAATGTACTTCTTATTGTAACGGACATACTTAGCATCAATTATTTTTCCTTTTTTTAAACAAAGGAACTAACTTCATAAAAGCCCTTACATCAGATATTTCCCTTTCCCTCTTTGTATAGTGCTGGTTATGCTTGGAGCTGTGTACATAATTTTGTGTACCATAATAAAAGGTTTGGTTAAAAATGAATTTGAGTAAAGAAATTCCACCATAAATTAGAAAAAAAAGGCCGTTCTATGCCATTGTGGTATAACAGTGCCTGACGGGATGGTAAAAAGAAGAAAGGGAGATACTGTCACTGGTTGGTCCCAATAATGAAAAATGTCTTACTAATAAATTTCCTTTCTGCTAGAAACATCTCCCACAATTCTGGGCTTCTAAGTTGCTCTCCAGTCTCTGAAGCTTATGGCAAGGACAGCTCTGCAGGACAGGTTGGACACAGCAGACTCAGCAGCTTACTCCATGGTATCTGCTATTTCTAAGAGTAGGTGTTTGTGGCTCCAATTTTCTGGTCTCCCTCCTGAAGTAGAGTAGATATCCAGGATTTGCCATTCAAGGGTCTGTCCTTCTTCTCAGAAAAAGATGGACAATAGGCTGCATAGCCTAAAAGATGCCAGGGAAACACCGAAGTCCCTTGAAATTTATACATAAGCAATAAGGAAGCAATTCCAGTCCCTAGCAGGCTCACAGATATCAGAGCTTAATACCTTGTCCCCAAGACCTGCTGATAAAAAGGGGAAGGAATTACAGGAGGCGACCATCACCCCCCTCATCACATGTGACAGAAGATCCTTTTGACCAATGGCTAACTCTAAACATACATTTTGACAGGCTTGTTGAGAGCAGCACACCACTGCTTGCAGATGAATCTGTCCCTATCCATACCTTTGCCAATCATCCATCCCACTTCCTCAGCGCTTGGACTCACATCACATGAGGTCAGTGGCTCCTAAGCACAATTAACCTGGGATATTTCCTTCTATCTATATTAGTTTCTATCACCCCACCCCAACCCCATCCCTCTTCAGGGGTCACTCTCAGGGCTGGTCCACACTACAGGGGGGAAATCGATCTTAGATACGCAACTTCAGCTACGTGAATAACGTAGCTGAAGTCGAATATCTAAGACCGGATTACTCACCCGTCCACACCGCGGGGGATCGATGTTCGCGGCTCTCCCTGTCAATTCTGGAACTCCGTTGGGGTTGATGGAGTTCCGAAATCGATATAAGCGCGCTCGGGGATCGATATATCGCATCTAGATTAGACGCGATATATCGATCCCCGAGCAATCGATTTTAACCCGCCGATACGGCGGGTAGTCTGGACGTGGCCTCCTAAGATCATTCCTCAGCAGAAGTCCTCCACATGGACTCCTCCTAAGGGTCGAAATGACAGTCTGGACCTATACATTGAATGCTTCTGCCGACGTGCACACGCAAAAATTGTGGAAAAACAACATCGCTTGCCTCATAACCTAACGCAATGCCATCCACAGCCTCAGAAACCACCCTGACATTATCATCAAAGAGGCAGATAAAGGAGGTGCTGTTGTCATCATGAATAGGTCTGACTACCAAAAGGAGGCCGCCAGACAACTCTCCAATACCAAATTCTACGGGCCACTTCCCTCAGATCCCACTGAGGAATACACTAAGAAACTGCACCATCTACTCAGGACACTCCCTACACTAACACTGGGACAAATCAACATACCCCTAGAGCCCCGACCAGGGTTATTCTATCTACTACCCAAGATCCACAAACCTGGAAATCCTGGACGCCCCATCATCTCAGGTATTGTCACTCTCACTGAAGGACTGTCTGGATATTTGGACTCTCTACTCAGACCCTATGACACCAGCACTCCCAGCTATCTCCATGACACCACTGATTTCCTGAGGAAAGTACAATGCATTGGTGACCTTCCAGAAAACACCATCCTAGCCACCATGGATGTAGAGGCTCTCTACACAAACATCCCACACACAGATGGAATACAAGCTGTCAGGAACAGTATCCCTGATGATGCCACAGCACAACTGGCTGCTGAGCCCTGTGCCTTTATTCTCACACACAACTATTTCAAATTTGACAATCTATCTCTCCAGATCAGTGGCACCGCTATGGGCATCCGCATGGTCCCACAATATGCCAATATTTTTATGGCCGACCTGGAACAACGCTTCCTCAGCTCTTGTCCACTCACGCCCCTTCTCTACCTATGCTACACTGATCACATCTTCATCATCTGGATCCATGGGAAAGAGACTCTGGAAAAATTCCACCACGATTTCAACAGCTTCCACCCCACCATCAACCTCAGTCTGGACCAATCTACACAGGAGGTCCACTTCCTAGACACCACGGTGCAAATAAGTGATGGTCACATTAACACCACCCTATATCGAAAACCTACCGACTGCATCACATCACACGATCCATTGTCTACAGCCAAGCACTGAGGTATAACCGCATCTGCTCTAACCCCTCAGACAGAGACCAACACCTACAAATTCTCCACCAAGCATTCTCAAAACTACAATACCCACACGAGGAAATAAGGAAACAGATCAACAGAGCCAGAAATGCACCCAGAAGCCTCCTGCTGCAAAACAAACCCAAGAAAGAAACCAACAGGACTCCACTGGTCATCACATAGAGTCCCCAGCTAAAACCCCTCCAACGCATCATCAGAGATCTATAACCCATCCTGGACAATGATCCCACACTTTCACAGGCCTTGGGTGGCAGGCCAGTCCTCGCCCACAGACAACCTGCCAACCTGAAACATATTCTCACCAGTAACTGCTCACCGCACCATAGTAACTCTAGGTCAGGAACCAATCCATGCAACAAACCTCAATGCCAACTCTGCCCACATATCTACACCAGCGACACAATCACAGGACCTAACCAGATCAGCCACACCATCACTGGTTCATTCACCTGCACATCCACCAATGTAATATATGCCATCATATGCCAGCAATGCCCCTCTGCTATGTACATCGGCCAAACTGGACAGTCTCTATGGAAAAGGATCAATGGACACAAATCAGATATTAGGAATGGCAATATACAAAAACCTGTAGGAGAACACTTCAACCTCCCAGGCCACACTATAGCACATCTTAAGGTGGCCATCCTGCAGCAAAAAAACTTCAGGACCAGACTTCAAAGAGAAACTGCTGAGCTTCAGTTCATCTGCAAATTTGACACCATCAGCTCAGGATTAAACAAAGACTGTGAATGGCTTGCCAACTACAAAACCAGTTTCTCCTCCCTTGGTTTTCACACCTCAACTGCTAGAACAGGGCCTCATCCTCCCTGACTGAACTAACCTCATTATCTCTAGCTTGCTTGCATATATATACCTGCCCCTGGAAATTTCCACTACATGCATCTGACGAAGTGGGTATTCACCCACAAAAGCTCATGCTCCAAAACGTCTGTTAGTCTATAAGGTGCCACAGGATTCTTTGCTGCTTTTACAGATCCAGACTAACACGGCTATCCCTCTGATACTTGACAGAAAAGAATCGTTACTGTATGACCATCTTCTCTGGTCTAATCAACCTAGTCATATTTTTTCTCTCTGGAATATTTGTTAATGATATTATGCAAATTTTATATTTTGGGAATAACTCATCTGACAGCAAGCAAAAGCAGAGAGGGAACAGCTGTGTGGCTCCATAATGAAGGTGCTAGCTGTAGACCAAATGACTGCTTTTCAAATTTCTGAAGTGGACGCACTTGCTCATTCCACCTCAGTCCCTTCTGGGACAGGAGCCTCTGATTTGTAGGCTTCCACAATATATAGTTTAATCCATTTGGTGATGGAGAACTTGGAAGCGCTGAGGTTCTGGCAGTTTGGGTGGAAGGACACAAATAAGGAGCCCAATCTTCTTGTGGATTCTGGGAGTTTGAGATAGACTTTCCACTCTCTCTTCTGACCTCCTATGACATGCCACCGCTTTTCTATTGGATTTTGTGGTCTTGACAGAACAAAAGAAGCACAACTTCTTGGGATGTGTGAAAGGAGGAAATTACCTTAGGATGAAGGGATTCTGGCATCCTGAGCACCCACTTGTCCTCATGGAACAGGCAGTAAGGCTCCTGTAGAGATAAGGCTGCCAGCTCCAACACTCACCTGGCGGATATGACAGCTACTAAAAAAAAAAGTGGATAAATGAAAGGCCAAAACTGAAGTCAGACGCTCAAAGGCATGGCTTGTCAGAGCCTTCAAAACTAGTCGTAGGTCCCATTTTTGGAAGAGTGGCCTGACCACCAGGATTAAGGAATCCAGCTGTCTGTGGATTGTCTGCTAAGGAGCCCAAGGATACTGTGAATAGCACTCTGCTAAAAGAAGACACCTGATGTGCAAAGTTACTGGGCTGAAGGCCTATATTTATGCCTTCTTGGAGAAAGTTCAAAATAGTTGAAATTCCAGTATTTCAGGGATTTGCAATGTGCTCTTGCTGGATCTAGACTAGATACAAGAGTACACTTTGTGTCATTACTCTCCTAGACAAAAGCAACGTCTTAATGACTCTGGAGGGCAGAACGAGATTTTTTCAGTGCTTCCTTCTCAATAGACAGGCTGTTTCAGGTCTGGATGAAGAGACCCTGCAAGAGGACATCCAGTCTCCACAGAAGCTAGATGGGAGGGCCTCCAGTTTCAGCTCTACCAGGTCTAAGAACCAAGGTTTCCTCAACCAATGAGGAGTTATCACTATTTCCATTGCCTATTCTCATTTTATTTTCTGGACCACTCTTCCCAGTAATGGATACGGTGGAAACACATAAATCAGGCCCTGCGGCCAATTGTGCAATATGACATCTGTCCCTATGGATATGGAGTCTGCCTCCCTTGTGAAGTATTTTAGCCTCTTTCCAGTCATATGATTTGCTAACAGATCACTTGAAAGGAGGCTCAGTGTCTGAACGATGAGATAGAAAACCTCCTGATTCAGACACCACTCAGCGTTCTTGAACCCCGTGGCTGCTAAACCAGTCTCCTTTTGGTTCAGACATTCTTCGACGTGGATCGCTCTGACAGACAGCCTACTTCATTATTTATATTCCTTCCACATTAGTACTAGATTCCTTGTTCCCAATTAGTTGTTTAAATATGCAACCCAAGTCATATTTTGTGATTGAACCAGATTGTGGTTCCCACTCAGGGTGGACTGCAAGCTTTGCAGAGCTAGTTTGACTGCTCCCAGCTCTAGGAAGTTTATGCTTTGAGCTTTTTCTTCCTCGCTCCAGAGGCCTTGAGTTGTTTCAATCTCCAAGTGAGCTCCCCAGCTCTCGAGGCAGGCATTGGTTGTGAGGACTGAAAGATCTGGAAGGCAAATAGGCATGCCTTTCAAGATATTGTTGTGGACTGATCAACATTATGAGGAGTTGAACACCTGTATTAGAACCCCTACTTGATTGTTCATGTGTTCTGGGGAGTGGTCCCACACCTTTAGTGTAAAGGCTTGAAGACTTGTGATATGTGATTGTGCCCATGGAGTGATTCCTAAGGATGATACTATGAGTCTGAGCAGTTGGAAAGTATACTGTTATTGTAGGCCTCTTTTGGCTTTGGATCAAGAAAATAATTTTCCTGGATGAAACTAGAGAACTTTTTCTTGGCACTGATGATGAAGCTGTGTGCCTGGAGAAGATTCAGCATCCAAGACATGGCTCTGTTAGCTGACTGTGATAGAGTTCTGATCAGGATGTCATTCAGGAAGTGGTACAAGTGAGTTCTCTGTGACCTGAGTCTGGCTATTATCACCATCATCTTTGTAAAAACCCTGGAGCCCAAAGACAGATCAAACAGGAGTGTTTGGAACTGATAAAGTTTCCCGAGGTAGGCAAACCTCATAAGTCTGTAGTGGCATGATCTGATGGGGCTATGGAGATATGTATCCACTCCAGCTTTTGAAATCCCAAAGTATCCTCAGAACAAACATGGCACCAGAGAGGCCAGGATCTCCATCTGAAACTTTGTTTTCTTCATCCACTTGTTGAGCCTTTTGATGCTGAGAATATCGCTGATAGTCCTCATGCACTTCTGTACAACGAAGATGAAGTAGAACCCAGAGAACAGTCTCTATCACTCCCATATCCTCAGCGTGAGATATTTCCTTCTGGATCAGATTATGTTTTATAAGTTTGCTGGAGCTGGGTGATTGGATGATGAACTGATAGGGTGGAGACAGCAGCTCGAGGGAGTATCCCTGGCTCGCTATTTTCCTGACCCACTTGTTTCTGGTCTATGAAAACCATTCCTCCAGGAAATGGAAAATCCTGCCCCCTAGATTCAGCTTTGGGCGAACACCTATGAGATCTTTGTCATAAACTGAATGTTGGGTGGCTGAGGTCCCTCAGGACTTCCCCTCTGGATCTCAATACCACTGTTTTCCCTTGCAGAATCTATCGTCATTTTACTGGTACCTCTGCAAGGACAAGAAATGAAATGAGTGCATCTGTCTGACCAGTCTATATTCTTTCCTGAGGGCTCTCAGTAGGAAAGAGAGGCACTCATTGCATTTTGCTGCATTGTCTGCCACATTATCCAGCTTTTCTCCAAAAAGCAAGGAGCCTGTAAACCTAGCTGATTTTAGAACCTGCTTAGGGTGAGTAACAACTCGCAAGGATAGAGCCATAGATGGTGCCTGGCTGAACTGGAAACCCTGGCTCAGACTGAGAACCTCATTGCATTCCCTGAGTCATCAACTATTCAAACGCTGTAGCTAGGAAGACTTTAAAGTGGAGCCAAAGTCAGGTGATCTCTGTCCTTAAGGGTTTTAAGGTCTTCCAGCTAAAGAGAGATGGTCCCGCAAAGCAGGTAGCTACCAGGGACACTTGGAGAGTAGCAGAGGTTTCACAGCTCTTTTTGAGCGTGGCCTCTATATCTCTATCCATGAGGTCCTTAAGGTAGAACTCCCCTTTTAAGGAAATAACCATATCCTTGGTAAGGGACACTGCACTGGCATCATACTTCATTATCTCCGCAGCAGAGCCCTTTGGTTGTTGAATGTTAGAACCTGGGGTTTCTCTTGTTAATATGCTTCCCCTTATCAGACTTATTCCATTCATCCTTAATCACTTGCTCGAAGGAAAAGCAAAGTAGTACTGCAGCCTCAAGGGAGTATTTTGAGGGGAGACATTTACTCTGAGACTTACTCGTTGAGGCCTGCTCAGATTTCAGAGGCAGATAGCTCACTTTCCTCAATGGCGATGGAGAAAGAGAAGTCAAAGGACTCATCTCCTGGATTTTTTGTACTTTTTCTTTCCCTTTTTAGCCTTTTCAGATTTTTTAACATGTTTAGCTTGCTCTGGAAATGCAGAAACGCTGCTGTGGCTTTGGTGAGGACTTTTGTGACTGGCCTTTCTTAGGGCTTAGAGCCCTTTAGAGAGGTCTGCCTCAAAGTCATCCCCCAGTGGGCCCCATTCCTCCTGGGAGAGCGATACAGTCTTTGCCAGAGCCCTCCTGGGTGAGTTTGCGAGAGAGGACAGCTGCTTCTTTTCCCAAGGTGCTCAGGATCCACTTTAAGACTTGGGAGGTGGGGACTTGTGGCCCCGCAAGCCTCCTCTCTTTGTTTTGAAGAGGTTCCCTAGGATTTATCGCAAGTCAAGTGGTCAGGGTCCTTCTCACTTCTGGAGCCCCTTCCTGCTTTGCACTGGGGTTCCTGGTCCATTTCCCCTCCGTTGGAGTTGCAGCTGCCTCAGTGGGTATAGGACCCAACCTGCCTCTCTGACCTGCAGGTGCTGGACCTACTGGAGTTAGGAATGGAAGGCTGAGTGCAGACTGGGCAAAACTCTACATCTGTTGATCCTGGGAAGGCTGCCTCACATATAAGTATGTCAACACTGTAATTAAACAGCTGTGACTGACCCGTGTTAGCTGACTCAGGCTAGGGCTGTAGAGCTATAAAAATCGATGGATAGACATTTGGGCTCAGGTTGGAGCCCAGGCTCTGAAACCCTGCAAGATGCTTTACTACAATCTAGGCATACACACTTAGGTTTGACCCAGTGCTTTCTTGGCTGCTTGGTATACTTCTGAGGAGCAGAGGAGCCAGCAGAGAGATGCTGCAGCAGAGGCTCAGGGAGCGTTAAATCCCAAGTTGTTAACCAACCCAGGGAGGAGGAGGAATGTCGACGGGGAAGAACATTGCTTCTGACTGCCCAAAAAACTGGGCAAAACAGTTAAAATAGAAGACGGAAGGGCAGAAACAAAAGAAATTGCCACTGTCTGCTGCTGCAGAGGGAGAGAACTGGCGGCAAGCAGGTGCTGGGATGGGGGAGGGAATCAGAACATGTGGCTACAAAATGCTGATCTTCCTCTTGAGCTGCAGGGAGAGGAGAGCAAACCATATGTCCAGAATCATAGGAGACCATAAGCTGCAGAAAAATAGAGCAATTGATTAAAACCAAATGAAAGAAAACTAGCTGTCCTCTTTTAGACAAAGGATGACGAACAGCTTCTATATCTGAACTTTTCTTAAGCCTCAGGAAGACATCTCTAGACATTTCAAGAATAAGGACTAATCAAACGCAACCATATTTTTGCTGTGAAGCCTTTTCTGTTAAAGTAGCATTAAAATATTAAAATCAATCAACAAATTTTTTATGAAAGCCATTCCAAAGACATGTAAGCAAAACCAACGTACTTCTCTTTTAGTTCTGACACTTTTTGACCAACAGAGTTAAGCAGATCTTCTAGCTTCTGTTTTCTGTCTTCAGTTTTCTTTAGGTTACTAAAAAATAATTTTCTACTTTATTATTGATATAGATTCAGTTAAAAAAAATTAAAAAATTAATAGAGATAGCATTTAGGACCTTCGCACCCAAAGCCACAGCCTTCCTTGATTTTTTTGACCCGTAAATGTCAAAGATAGTCTCAGTTTTCAATTTAAAAAAATGTTTCTAGTACTGTTTATTATAAAAACAGCCTTGAAAATGTAAACCAAACACTAATATTGAAAGTTTGTCACTGTGATTCTTCGTGAAGATCAGGGGTCACGCCAGCTCTCTCCCAACACCCAGTCAGGACTGACTTTTGGGACTTTGGAATACCATGTCACAGGTCCCTCAATTTATAGTGATCCGAAGACTAATTCACTGCTGTGGAGGCGCAGTAGCCATGATTGTGCTGAAACCACCCTGAGATCTCTCCTAACCAGCTGCCTGCAGAAAAAGAAACTGCACCTCCTGTAAAGTAGCAGGATTTTCATTGAGATCACCTAACAGGCTATATTAGGTTTAGGTTACTACATCCAATAAAGAAATGATTATAAACTAGTATGTGACTCTTGCATTATTTCATAGTCACAGAATTTAAGGCCAGAAGGGACCATGAGACCATCTAATCTGACATTCTGTATATCAAGTGGTCCCCAACCTTTTCGTCTGGCGAGCACCAGACAAAGGACCGTAGCGGCAGTTGAGCATCCGCCGAAATGCTGCCGAATTTTAGCAGCATTTCAGCGGATGCTCGACCACCGGCGCATTTAGATGCCCCCCCCCCGGGCGCCACGGTGGGGACCCCTGCTATATATTTATCCTTGTAATTTATACATAACCTATTTCCCCATCTTTCTATTTGTTTATTTATATATGTCATCATTTTGCTATTGAACCAGGATGCACTTTGGGGCAAAGTTATGTGCTATCACTGTACAGTATCACTTTTAAAAAATATTTAATTAATAACACTACAGGTATCTTTGGAATGCAGAACAATTGCAGAGTAAAATGCATTTTACTCACGCTTCCAATCCTGCCTGTTCTTTTTCCAGAGGCTGAATTCGTTCCAAGACATAGGAATACTGGACATTTGCCTTAACCCAAGCTGCAAGTGGAGCAGCAGCAATACTAGCTCGTTTAGCATTCTGAAAAGAAAAATCAATACAAATTATAAAAAGGTCCTTACTGAATTTCACATACAAGAGAAACTGCAAAGTGGACTTTGAGGATAACTCTCCAGGGGAGGGGACTCCAATTATTAGGGAGAGACTGGTAACAGTTATAGGGGATTCAATCATTAGAAACACAGATAGCTGGATTTGCGATGATCGAGAGAACCGCATGGCGACTTGCCTGCCCAGTGTAAAGGTTAGGGTTCTCTCAAGACATCTAGATAGATTTATGTGTAGCGCTGGGGAGGAGCCAGTCACCGTGGTACATGTAGGTACCAATGATATAGAGAAGGACAGGAGAGAGTCCTGAAGGCCAAATTTAGGCTGCCAGGTAAGAGACTGAAATCCAGGGCCTCCATGGAAGCATTCTCTGAAATGCTTTCAGTTCCACGTGCAGGGCCAGTTAGATAGGCAGAACTGCAGGGTCTCAATGCGTGGATGAGATTATGGTATAGGGAAGAGGGGTTTAGATTTATTAAGAACTGGGGAAACTTTTGCGGAAAGGGGGAGCCTATACAGGAAGGATGGGCTCCACCTAAACCAAAATGAAACTAGGTTGCTGGCACTTAAAATTAAAAAGGTCATGGAGCAGTTTTTAAACTAAGGACTGGGGGGAAACTGACAGGTATGGAGCAGCAAGTGGTTTGGACAGACGCATCCCCTAGGGGAGGATCTATTAATGGAGATTCTGTATGTCCTAGTAAAGAGGAGAGAATGGAAGATGATAAAATACAGATAGGACCTGATGAGAAACAGTCAAATGAAAAAGAACTCCATTCAATTTCAGATAGCTAAAAAGTTAAAAGTTTTTAAAATGCTTATATATAAATACTAGAAGTCTAAATAATAAGATGGGTGAACCAGAGTGCCTCGTATTAAATGAAGATATTGACATAATAGGCATCACAGAAACTTGGTGAAATGAGGATAATCAATAGGACACAATAATACCAGGGTACAAAATATATTGGAAGGACAGAACACGTTGTGCCGAGCGGGGAGTGGCACTATATGTGAAAGAAAGCATAGAATCAAATGAAGTAAAAAACTTAAATGAACCAAACTGTACCACAGAATCTATATGGGTAGGAATTCCATCCTCTACTAATAAGAACATAGCAGTAGGGATATATTACCGACCACGTGACCAGGATGGTGACAGTGACTATGAAATGCTCAGGGAGATTAAAGAGGTTATAAAAATAAAAAACTCAACAATAATGGAGGATTTCAACTACCCCCATATTGACTGGGTACATGTCACCTCAGGACAAGATGCAGAAATAAAGTTTTTTGACACCTTAAATGACTGTTTCTTGGAGCAGCTAGTCCTGGAATCCACAAGAGGAGAGGCAATTCTTGATTTAGTCCTAAGTGGAGCATAGGATCTGGTCCAAGAAATGAATATAGCTGGACCACTTGGTAATAGTGACCATAATATAATGAAATTTAACATCCCTGTGGTGTGGAAAACACCACAGCAGCCCAACACGGTAGCATTTAATTTCAGAAAGGCAGACTACACAAAAAAACAAGGAAGTTAGTTAAACTGAAATTAAAAGGCACAGTGCCAAAAATGAAAGCTCTGCAAGCTGCACGGAAACTTTTTAAATACAAGATAATAGAGGCTCAACTTAAATGTATACCCCAAATTAAAAAACACAGTAAGAGAACCAAAAAAGTGCCACCCGGGCTAGCCAACAAAGTAGAAGAAGCAGTGAGAGATAAAAAGGCATCCTTTAAAATGTGCAAGTTAAATCCTAGTGAGGAAAATAGGTTTTGGAGCATAAATTCTGGCAAATGAAGTGTAAAAATATAATTAGGAAGTCCAAAACAGATTATGAAGAACAGCTAGCCAGAGACTCAAAAAGTAATAGCAAATTTAAAAAAAAAAATCAGAAACAAAAAGCCTGCTAAACAACCAGTTGGGACACTGGATGATCAAGATGCTAAAGCAGAGGTGGGCAAACTACAGCCCGCGGGACCCTCCTGCCCGGCCCCTGAGATCTTGGTCCAGGATGCTAGTCCCAGGCCCCTCCCCTGCCGTTCCCCCTCCCTCACAGCCTCAGCGCGCCGTGCCGCTGGGACAATACTCTGGGCTGCTGGGCACCGCAGCTTCAGAGCCTGGCCTGACCCAGTGTTCTGTGCTGCGCTGTGGCGTGGCTGGCTCCAGCCAGGAGGTGCAGATGTAGCGCCACCAGCTACCGGTTCTCCAGGCAGTGCGCTAAGGGGGCAGGAAGCAGGGAGGGTTGGATAGAAGGGAGGGGAGTTTGGGGTGTGGATAGGGGTTGGGGCGGTCAGAGGGCAAGGAACAGGGGGGTTGAATGGGGGCATGGGTCCCAGGGGCGCTCAGGAAGGAGTGGGGCGTTAGATGGGGTGGCGGGAGTAGTCAGAGGCAAGGGCTCTGGGGGTGGTCAGGGGACAGGGAATGGGGGGGTGGATAGACAGCAAGGAAGTTTGGGGTGGCGGTCAGGGGGAAGGAGTGTGGATAGGGGTCGGGGCGGTCAGAGGGTGGGGAACGGGGGGTTCAATGGGTGCAAGGGTCCCAGGGGCAGTCAGGAAGGACAGGGGGTTGGATGGGACAATGAGGGCGGTCAGGGGTGGGTGTTCCATAGGCGGTCAGGGGACAGGGAGCAGGGGGAGGTGGATGGGGTGGGAGTCCCAAGGGGGCCGTCACGAGGCAAGAAGCAGGGGAGCGGATGATATGGGGGGAGGGGAGGGGCCGGGCCACACTTGGCTGTTTGGGGAGGCACAGCCTCCCCTAACTGGCCCTCCTTCCAATTTCCAAAACCTGATGTGGCCCTCAGGCCAAAAAGTTTGCCTGCCCTTGTGCTAAAGGAGCACTCTATGACAACTAGGCCATTGCAGAGAAACTAAATGAATTCTTTTAATCGATCTTCCTGGCTGAGTTCTGCAGGAACTTCCCAAACCTGAGCCATTCATTTTAAGTGACAAATCTGAGGAACTGTCCAAGATTGAGGTGACATTATAGGAGGTTTTGGAACAAATTGATAAATTAAACAGTAATTAGTCACCCGAACCAAATGGTATTCACCCAAGAGTTCTGAAGGAATGGAGGGAGAGATAGCTCAGTGGTTTGAGCATTGGCCTGCTAAACCCAGAGTTGTAAGTTCAATCCTTGAGGGGGCTACTTAGGGATCTGGGGCAAAAATTGGTCCTGTTAGTGAAGGCAGGGGGCTGGACTCAATGACCTTTCAAGGTCCCTTCCAGTTCTAGGAGATTGGTATATCTCCAATTATTTAATTTTTTTTTAATTTTTCAAATGTGAAACTGCAGAACTACTAACTGTCAGTTGTAACCTATCATTTAAATCAGCTTCTGTAACAAATGACTGGAGGATAGCTAGTGTGACACAAATTTTTAAAAAGGGCCTGACAGTAAGCCTGACTTCAGTACTGGGCAAACTGGTTGAAACTAAGAACAGAACTGTCAAACACACAGATGAACATAATTTGTTGGGGAAGAGTCAACATAGTTTTTTAAAGGGAAATCATGTCTCACCAATGTACTAGAATTCGTTGAGGGGGTCAACAAGCATGTGGACAAAAAGGATGGTGAGGCAACTGGGGCAGAAGTCAGTAGAGCCTCCTCTGTCAAATTTTCTCTCTCTGTTTCTACTGATAGCCTTCCCCTCTCTTGGTAGAATTCTCCACTGGCTACCTCCTATCAGTTTAAGTCCATTTTGCACTGTGTCCGTAGCGCACAATGATCCTGGTGGACCACAGAAGTTAGTCCTTTTTTTTTAATGTAATGGAATAAGAGAGTTACCTTTGGATCAAAAGATGTCTTGTTTTTAGACAGCAGTTCTTCTACACTCTCTCGTATTTCCTTTGGAATGTTACGGGCATCAAAGGTTGCAATGTCTTCTCTCACTCCTCTTTTGGCAAGGAAACTGCAAATAGTATGAAATAATTAAATGACAAAGCATTGATAAAAACAAAGTTACTCAGTATACAGTAACTGGAGTTTGAGATGAGTTGTCCATGGGCATATTCCACTGATGGTACGCATGCACCTTGTGTGTCAGAGATCAGTGTCTTTTTGGCCAGCAGTAGCTAGGGAGAGTATATACGCTCTTCAGTTCTCATGCTCTGCTGCAAGGGCATATACGGTGGACCTTTCCATTTTATGGGATTCTGGGCTCCAACATCTGGCCACTGACCCCTGTTCTAACCATTAGAGATGACTCCTGCTCCACTAGGCACAACTGCCCATGTCCCGGTCACTTGACAGTTGGTTGATGCACCAGTTCCAGAATATGACTGCTTTCTGGCAGAGTGGAGAAAATCTGGTACTGCCTTGTTTGTTGATGTAAAACATAGAGGTCATGTTTTTGTCATGATTTGAACTGACTGTTCTGTTGTTAGGTGGAGAAAGGACTTGCAGGCCTTCTGTACAGCTCTGAGCTCTAGGTGATTGATGTACATTCTCCTCTTTCTCAGAGACCATAGACTCTGTGTCATTAGTTTGTCTGTATGAGTGCCCCATCCCTGTAGGGATACATCTGTGACAATAGTCTTGGATGGTAGGGATGCTATAAAGGAAACTCCTCTGCATGCACCTATTCATCTCAGTGAGGATAGGACCAACAGAAGGATGACAAGAGGTGTGTCCAGTGATATCTGGAAGGTGTGAAAACCAACTTCAACCAGCCTTGCAAGCAGCAGAGGTGAAGTCTGGCATGCGGCATCACAAATGTTCAGGTGGCCATTTGACATAGGAAGGCAAATCATGACCATAGATCAGCATTGGGGTTTCTTTCTAGTTGAAGAATTAGGGAAGCAGGCCTTGGACATGGAGGAGTCCAGTATCACGACAATGAATTCAGTCCTTGGAACTGGATGGAGAACCCCTGAGTTATCCATAAAGAGCTATATATTATCTATTCATTGTTAAGAATAAAATTCTTTTACTTCTAGAAGATCATTAAAAACTCATCCAAACCTTTTGAGAGAGTAGAACAGAAATTATTTTCCGTTATATATTGCTGTATTAATGCTTTAAATAAAATCCTCAACTTACCTCTTCATGCTCACCCATGATGTATCAAAAATCCCCATCAGTCGTAAAACACCCTCTAGTATATCTCTGATTATGTCAGGTGGCATTCGTAGTGACCGGATTTCTGACAAAGACTCTGGCTTTATATTTCCAACTGCTAATTTAGCTTCATTAACCAGTGGCTACAAAAAATTTAAAAAAAACAGTTACCTTTTCCGTAACTGGTGTTCTTCGAGATGTCTTGCTCATGTCTATTCTACAATAGGTGTGCGTGCTCACCACGTGCACTGGTGCCGGAAGTTTTTCCTCTAGCAGTACCCGTGGGGTAGGGGGTCCCCCGCAACCCCTGGAGTGGCGCCTGCCTGGTGCGGTATAAGGGGAACTGCATGCTCCCCCTATCCTAAGTTTCTTTTTGCCAGACAACTCCAACAGCAGGGAAGGAGAGTGGGATGTGGAATAGATATGAGCAACACATCTAGAAGAACACCAGTTAAAGAAAAGGTAACTGTTTTTCCTTGTTCGAGTGACAGCTCATGTGTATTCCACAATAGACGATTTCAAGCTATACCTGTCAGAGGTGGGTAGGAGTTCACAAGTTCCCAGGACGGAGGACAGCCCTGCTGAACCTGGCGTCATCCCTGATTTGGGAGATGATCGCATAGTGCAAGGTGAATGTGTGAATCAGTGACCACATGGAGCCCTGCAAATGTCCTGGATGGGGACGTGGGCCATGAAGGCATCCGACGAGCCCTGTGTGTGGGTCAAGTGTGCCCTCATAATGGGTGGCGGAGAACGCCCGCCAGCTCATAACAGGAACGGATGCACAAAGTGATCTTATTGGAAAGGTGCTGAGTGGAAATCGGCTGGCCCCTTGCGCGCTCAGCCGAGGAGACAAACAGTTGTGAGGACTTTCTGAACAGCTTAATCTGCTCAAGGTAGAAAGCCAGAGCCCCCTCCATGCAGAGCATGTGGAGGTGGCATTCCTCACTGGATGCATGAGGCTTGGGGCAGAAGATGGGTAGAAAAATGTCCTGACGCATGTGTAAAAGCAGCAAAGAATCCTGTGGCACCTTATAGACTAACAGACGTATTGGAGCATGAGCTTTCGTGCATGAATACCCACTTCGTCAGATGCATGTAGTGGAAATTTCCAGGGGCAGGTATATATATGCAAGCAAGCTAGAGATAATGAGGTTAGTTCAATCAGGGAGGATGAGGCCCTGTTCTAGCAGCTGAGGTGTGAAAACCAAGGGAAGAGAAACTGGTTTTGTAGTTGGCAAGCCATTCACAGTCTTTGTTTAATCCTGAGCTGATGGTGTCAAATTTGCAGATGAACTGAAGCTCAGCAGTTTCTCTTTGAAGTCTGGTCCTGAAGTTTTTTTTGCTGCAGGATGGCCACCTTAAGGTCTGCTATAGTGTGGCCAGGGAGGTTGAAGTGTTCTCCTACAGGTTTTTGTATATTGCCATTCCTAATATCTGATTTGTGTCCATTGATCCTTTTCCGTAGAGACTGTCCAGTTTGGCCGATGTACATAGCAGAGGGGCATTGCTGGCATATGATGGCATACATTAATTGGTGGACGTGCAGTGACCAGTAACTGCACACTGCACCATAGTAACTCTAGCTCAGGAACCAATCCAGGCAACAAACCTCGAAGCCAACTCTGCCCACACCAGCGACACCATCACAGGACCTAACCAGATCAGCCACACCATCACCGGTTCATTCACCTGCACGTCCTCCCTGATTGAACTAACCTCATTATCTCTAGCTTGCTTGCATATATATACCTGCCCCTGGAAATTTCCACTACATGCATCTCACGAAGTGGGTATTCAGCCACGAAAGCTCATGCTCCAAAACGTCTGTTAGTCTATAAGGTGCCACAGGATTCTTTGCTGCTTTTACAGATCCAGACTAACACGGCTACCGCTCTGACATCTGACCCATGTGGTAAGTGGATTCCACCTTCGGGAGGAATGCGGGGTGTGGGCGGAGCTGGACCTTGTCCTTATGAAAGACTGCGTATGGTGGTTCAGAGGTCAGGGCCCTGAGCTCTGAGACTCACCTGGCTGATGTGATAGCAACCAGGAAGGCTACCTTCCACGAGAGGTGAGACCAGGAGCACATGGCCAGTGGTTCAATCGGCAGCCCCGTGAGACGAGCCAACACCAGGTTGGAACCAGGGGTCTAGAATACAGGAAAAGACGGTCTAGACCCTTAAGGGGTCATAGTATGGGAAAACACCATGTTTCCTTGCATCGGCGGATGGAAGGCCAATATGGCTGCCAGAAGCACCTTGACGGATGAGAGAGCCAGGCCCTGAGCCATCAGATGGAGGAGGTAATCAAGGATAAGATGAATTGGGGCAGTCACCGGAGAGACAGCCTGGTCTACCACTCACCGAGAAAACCGGGACAACTTCACCAAATAAGCGCAGCAAATAGAGGGCCATCTACTTTTGAGGAGGATGCGCTGAACTTGCTCTGAGCATGTTTTTTCCTCTTCACCTAACCACTGAGCAGCCACGCTGTAAGGTGAAGAGCCACTAGGTTGGGATGGAGGAGGCGGCCCTGATCCTGTGAGAGCAGATCTGGGGGGAGCGGCAACGCCCATGGCAGAGCTATCACCAAGCCTCCCGTATCAATACTGCCTGGGCCACGCCAGGGCAATCAGGAGGACTCAGGACCTGTCTGACTTTATCTTCTCCAGGACCCTGCTCATTAGATGGAATGGGGGTAAGGCGTAGAAAAGATGGCCTGACCAGGTCAGGAGAAAGGCAATGGAGATAGCACCCCTCCCCTGGACCAGAACCGAGGGCATCACCAGTTCTGCCAAGTCAGGAATAGGTCCACCTAAGGAGTTCCCCACCTTTGAGAGAGCCGGTGGGCCACTTCCAGGTGTTGCATGATAAGGGCGTGGTACTGAGGACAAGCATCTCACCGACTCCTTTGTCAGGGGTCTGGAGAGGGAGACCAACAGTGCTTCTGAAGCTCCAGCCACCAAGCGAGCTCCCACCGGGGGCTGCGCCAGAGGCCACGGTGCCCACTGGTACCACTGGGCCGGCCATGCCACTCAGTGCCACTGCACCTACTGTGGCACCAGCAGGGCTGGCTGCCCTTGTTGACCACTCTGGCCCGTCCAAGGACAGCTACAAATGGAGACTGGGCTAGCATAGGATCCGCTGCTGTCTCTCTCGACTGGGAAGAGCAGTGGTGCCAGGATCTGTGATGGTCACAGGACCACGATCTCGATGTGGAAGACCGGTACTGACGCAATAGCTGCTCCACGAATGGCCTCAATGGGTGGACACACAATGGTGAGGTGACGGCGATTGATGCTTCTGGCTGGAGTGCTTTGGCAGCAACTTGGAGCAGGAGCCCGAGTGGGAATGGCATCGACAACTGTGCCATGAATGACTGCAGTACCCTCTCCAGGATAAGGACCAACGACAATGTCCACTGTGGTCCCATCAATGTCCGCTCTCTGAGGAGGACCAGTGCCGTGCTTCCCGGCTGGACATAACCCAGCCTGAGAGTCTGGTCAGCATTCAGGGTGATCCACATGGACTCTGCCCTAAGCAGACACAGGACAGTGACCGGCATCGGGAATGTTCCCTCGACCAAGACCGGTACCGAGCCAGGGACGACTGTGGAGATCCCAGCGGAGGCTTGCCTCTGGAGCATGGGGCCGGCATAGGCGGCACTCCAGGCACAGCATGGACAAGACATGGTGGGCTGCCTGGAGGGTTTCAGGCATGGACGACACCCGGAGAGGCCTGTTCTGAAAGGGCCGGGCTTCTCCACTCTACATGAGTTGGAGGCCTAGGGCCCAGTGAGGATGGAAGATTGCTCAACATTAGCCTAGCCTCTGTCCCAAACCTCCCTCGGTGCTGCTGCGAAGAGGGAGTCTTCCTGGCCCTCTTGGCAGGCCCTGTGAATGGGGAGCGGTGCCGATTGGTCGATGGCACCAGAGGATCGCCGCATACTGACACTGCAGTGCCCAGTACCAGCTCGGAGAGGTGTGCCAGGGTTGGGGTCAGCACCAACTCCATCAGAATGGCTCGGAGCCTAATGTCCCTTTCTCTTTTCGCTCTTATGGGTTTCTCCCAAGCAGCGCAAACAGTCAGTGTGCGAGTTGCTTCTTGGCATAGAACACTGACAAGAACCACAGGACTTAAATCCCAGGGCTCGAGGCATGCCCCAGCCCAGGCTCACTGACTAACTAAACTAACTACGCTAACTAACTACAGGTATTAAACAAACAAACAGTTCTGGGGATGAGCTGCAGCAAAGCTGGAGCAGAGCAGTTCCGACGTATCTTCACTGGTGGCAAGAAGGAACTGAGGGTGGGGGGAGCGCACAGCTCCCCTTATACCGCGCCGGACACGTACCACTCCAGGGGTTGTGGAGGGCACTCCCCCCTATGGGTACTGCTAGGGGAAAAACTGGCACCAGTGAACATGGCGAGCACGCACACCTATTGTGGAATACACATGAGCAATCACTCAAAGAAGAATAACTGTTTTATAAACAGGAGACAACAGAACATTTATGTCCTCACAGTTTTCACACAAAACTGGCTTTATGTTTCACTTTTAGCATTTTATTTTCCTCATTACATCCAACTTATTTTTTAAATTTGTATTAACTTCTCAAAGTTTAATTTTAAAAAGGTGAAGTAAGCAGGTATTTACCTATGGCAAGAATTTACTTTCATGCTACACTGTACAGTATAATCCTGACATTCTCTTAATTTTTATTCAGCACAATCATCCAAAAATATTGTAACATTGAAACATTTTACTCATATTTTTTATCCCTTTTCCTGCTGGATGCTTCAGATTTATAAAGAATATGCAATAAATCTTATTAAGGAAGTTCTACACACCATTTTAAGGCTGTCTTTGTGTAAGTACATGGGATTGAAGCCTTCTCTTCATATGCAGCTGCATCTGAGGGTAAGTACCAGCCACAGTTGCAGCCCCCATGCACAGAGCCATAAAGCGAGCAATAAATACTTCTCCAAACCCACTTAAAGCAGTAGGTAAGCACAAGGGCAGCAACTGAGGGCATGCTTTGGCCTGAGAAATCTTCATTGTGATAGACAGAAAATAAAGGTTTCAGAGTAGCAGCCATATTAGTCTGTATCTGCAAAAAGAACAGGAGTACTTGTGGCACTTCAGAGACTAACAAATTTATTTGAACATAAGCTTTCGTGGGCTACAGCCCACTTCTTCGGATGCATAGAATGGAACATATATTGAGCAGATATATATACACATACTGAGAGCATGAAAAGGTGGGAGTTGTCTTACCAACTCTGAGAGGCCAATTAAGTAAGAGAAAAAAACTTTTGAAGTGATAATCAAGATAGCCCAGTACACAGAGTTTGATAAGAAGTGTGAGAATACTTACAAGGGGACATAGATTCAATATTTGTAATGGCTCAGCCATTCCCAGTCCCTATTCAAGCCTAAATTGATTGTATCTAGTTTGCATATCAATTCCAGCTCAGCAGTTTCTCGTTGGGGTCTGTTTTTGAAGCTTTTCTGTTGCAAAATTGCCAGCTTGAGTTCCAAATCCCAGACTGACTGCCAGGGCTGGCAATTAGAGTATCCTGAACATATTTTTTAATATAAATCATTGAGAGAAAATAAATATGAAATCCTATGGTGATTTTTTTTCAAATCTCGCAGATCAAACTGCAAGTCAAAGTCAAATAGGATCAGTTTTATCTATTCATTTTCCTTAGCAGTTCTCACCTGAACCTCTTTTAGTTCATCTTCAATTTTTCTTTTTCTTTCTTCAATTTTTACAACTTCTTCTGCTATCTTGTGTTTAATTTTTTCCATTTCTGTCTTTTGCTCACTGGCATCCTGTTAGAAGAGAGATTATTCATGAGGGAACCCACTTTATTTTCCAAACTTGACTATGTGGTATTATCATACTTTTGATACTCACGTTTCTTTAAATCATTTTACTTTTAAAATACATTTTAATTTGTATAGTATTGTTCATACTAAAGTACTAAAAAAGACTTGACACCGAATTACTGTTTATAGCCCTGATTCAGGAAGGCACTTAAGCATGTTTAACTTTAAACGTGTTTAAGTCTCATTTGACTTCAATGGGCCTTAAGCATGAACTTAACTGCTTTCCTGAAAATAGGAACACTTGCCGGAATTGGAGCCTTTGTAAGGTAATACACATACTTCTTCAACAGGCCAGTAAGGAAAAAAGAGAGAGATTATTATTGTTATGTTTATTTTAAAACATTTGAGAAGCGCTCAGATACTATGGTTGTGGACAACATATAAATAGATATGACTAATTAAGGACGTGTATTTTCTAACCTGGATATCATGTTCGATTTGGACCTGTCTCTAGCTCCTCACATCCAGGCTATATCTAAATCTTGCCAAATCTTTCTGCATAACATCTCTAGGATAAGGCCTTTCCCATCCATCCAAAGAACTAAAACTCTCACACACGCTCTCATCATCTTGCATCTCAATTACTGCAACATCTTTTTTCTCTAGCCTTGACAAATTCAATCCTGTCCTGCACATGTTTATTCAGAATGTTGCTGCAAAGATGATTTTCACAATCTGCTGCTTTGACCACATCACTTCTCTCTTTGCATCCTTCCACTGGCTCTGACTTCTCTACCATATCAAACATAAGCTACTTGTCTTCACTTTCAAAGACCACCATGACACATTCATAGGCGGCGAGTTCCATACCCACGTGGTGCTCGGGCACCAGCAATATTCAGAGCCTAGGGGCCCAGCTCCACAAATATTTAGGGCTGGGGTGGGAGACCCAGTCCCACCTGTGGCCCCCCCACCTTCCCCGAGTGTCCTTGGGCCCCGACTTGCTGCCCTCACACCCCGCTCACCTTTCTGGGACTCCAGAGCAGAGAGGCACTGACACCCTGTCTCTTCAGGGCAGCTCCATGTTGCCTTCCTGAAGCAACTGCCTCCGCAGGGTCCTAGTGCCCCCCATAGTCTGCCCTGGCAGTGATGACTCTGAGCCTGCCCTTTCCCCTCAAACCCTTTCCTTTTCTGGTAGGACCCTCCAGCAGAACAGCCTCCCCCCCCCAACACAGTTACTGCTCCTGCCCCATGCTCGGCAAGAAGGCAGCCCCATCCTTCACCCCCAGTGAGGCTACAGTCAGAGGAAACAGCAAGGAAGGAGGCGCATGCAGCACCCCCCAGGGGAGAGGTGGGAAAGATTCCTGGATCTGAGAGAGGCCCTAGAAGCACATGCAGTGACAGTGGTGGGCGTGAGTGTGTTGCTGGGGGGGAAGGAAAGGGGCGACTCCTCCCTCAGAGCTTGTTGCTGCCAGCAGGGAAGGGCTGGGGGGAGTCCTTCTCTCTGGCCCCTGTCCCAGAGCAGCCTGCCTGCACTCCAAACTCATCCCCAGCCCTGCTGCACCCCAGAGCCCACACCCCAGCCAGAGCTTTCGCCCCCCACCGCATCCTCAACCATCTGTCCAAGCCCTGAACCTCTCCAGCACCCCAAACACCTTATCCCCAGTCCCAGCCAGAGCCCTCACCTCCAACATTCCTACTCTCACCCTAAGCCCCTCCCACACCCCAAGACCCCCATTGCCAGCCCCAGACAGAGCCTTCACCTCCTACACCCCTACTCTTGCCCTGAGCCCCTCCCACACTCCAAACCCCTCATCTGTTGCCACACTCCACAGCCCTCACCCCTGCACTCCATACCTCTGCACCCCTCCCTCATCCAAACTCCCACCCAGTGCCTTGAGCAGGTGGGGGGCAGAGTTGGGGGGGATGGAGTTTGGGCACCACCAAAATTTCTACAAACCTGCCACCCCTGGACACATCTCCACCCTACCCGTCATCTTCCATTCACAATTGAGATGTTGATTCCTGCCTCCAATAAGTCCATGATGTCAGCCTCTTTCATCCACTTGTTCAATTTCAAACAAGCACCTTTGTGTTTTCTCCCACACTACCCCCTATGCTCGGGTGGAGCTCCCCATAAACATCTGCAAATCCACCTCATTATCCTCCTTCAAATCCCTCCTTAAAACTTTTATTTTCTATGGTGTCTATTAAAAAAATTTACAATGGTTAGACAGCTTGTGCTGTGCCCACTGCTTAACATGCTGACCAACACTGCCTCACTGTTTCCTTGAATTCCCTCAACTGTCTATTGATACCCATCTGTTTTCTTTTGTCTCATAGGGTATGGCTACACTTGCAACTTCAAAGCGCTCCCGCGGCAGTGCTTTGAAGTGCGAGTGTGGTAGCGGAACCAGCACTGAAAGAGAGCTCTCCCAGCGCTGCAGGTACTCCACCTCCCATGAGGATTAGCTTACAGCACTGGGAGCTGAGCTCCCAGCGCTGGGGCACTGTTTACACTGGCACTTTACAGCGCTGTAACTTGCTGTGCTCAGGGGTGTGGTTTTTCACACCCCTGAGCGAGAAAGTTGCAACACTGTAAAGCACCAGTGTAGCCAAGGCCACAGACTATATACTTTTTGGGAAACCGACTGCATTTTGTTCTGTGTTAGTGCCTAGAATAATGGGGTCCTGATGAATGAGTAGGGCTCCTAGGCATTACAGTAATACTACTACCACTCAATAATAATAACAACAAACAACAACAACATAGCCTAGAGATGTTGAACACACACAACTGTCATTGAAGTTAATGGGAGCTGACAGTGTTTAGCGCCTTTGAAAATCAGGCCAAAAATGTATAATGCATGCACCCCACAAGTAGCAACAATAAATGTGATAGCATGGGTTAATATGCAGGCCACATTTTGGGGTGAAAAACTGAGCATGGAGAACAGGGCATAGGTCAAGGAGAGGAAAGGGGAACAGGTAGTGATCTGAAAGAGACACGGTAAATTGAACATAAACTGTTCAAAATTCTAGAAACTCCATGGAAGAATACTCTACCCTATGCTGCACAGAGAAAGATGGAAAGCCAAAGAGTGTTGACACCCAACTAGAGAACAAGTAGTGGAGGATATGTCCAAAAAGGAAGATACCACTTTGGTAAGACAGAGGTAAACAAGGAGGCATAAGAAATGAGAGGTCAGAGGTTCATGTAAATTGTGAACACAGATGTTCTTATCTCCACTTATGATGATGATTGAAAAGACAAATTTATGACCATTAAGTGAAGCAAAGTTGATATATGAAGTGACAGGATATGATTCCAAGAAGTGAGGCAGTTGCACTCTGAGCTGAAGTGACAGCAGAAAACAGTGCCTGTGTATAAGCAGCAGAAATGAAGGATGATATTTGTCCATCATAGCATTTAACCTGAAAACATTTACAGACAGATAGGTCACTAATACATTATAATGATATAGCATTAAATCATCTAAGACTAGGTCAGGCATTTTATGCAATGCAAATGTGAATATATCACAGGTAATTAAAAAAGAAGTCATAACCTCAGTTGCACGTCAAAATCACTGTTCAGAAAGAACATCATTGGCATCTTGTGAGCATACATTAGAGCCCTCTGTCTCAACTAACCTGGTTCCTTTTCAAGTTTTTTTTAAATATCAGAGGGACTTTATGCTTCTGTAGTGCTTCTTAGAGGATGTTAACCTCAGACCTGTCAGTCCTGTTAGCACACCTTTGATACTACTGAGCATACCATGTTTCATTGCTTTTGTTCCAACTCCTATTTTAGCCTTACGCAGTAATACCAAACATCATTCTGGAATGCATTAGCAGGAATGTTGTACGCAAGACACAAGAAGTAATTATTTTGCTTACTCCATGCTGATTAGGCCTCAGCTGGAGTATTGAGTCCAGTTCTGGGTGCCACATTTCAGGAAAGAGGTGGACAAACTGGAGAAAGTCCAGAGAAGAGCAACAAAAATGATTAAAGATCTAGAAAACATGATCTCTGAGGTAAGATTGAAAAAATTGGGGTTGATTAGTCTGGAGAAGAGAAGACTAGGGGAGGGGCATGATAACAGTTTTCAAGTACATAAAAGGTTGCTACTATGAGAGGGGGAGAAAAATCTGAGGATAGGACCAGTAGCAATAGGCTTAAATTGCAGCAAGGGCAGTTTAGGCTGGACATTAGGAAAAACTTCCTGTAAGGGTAGTTAAGCACTGGAATAAATTGCAGAGGGAGGTTGTGGATTCTCCATCACTGAAGATTTTTGAGAGCAGGTTAGACAAATACTTGTCAGGGATCATCTAGATAATATTTACTCCTGCCTTGAGTGCAGGGGGGACTGGACTAGAAGACCTCTCGAGATCTCTGCCAGTCCTATGATTCTGTGCTCTACAACGGGTAGGCAACCTATGGCATAGGTGCCAAAGATGACACGCAAGCTGATTTTCAGTGGCACTCACACTGCCAGGTCCTGGCCACTGGTCTGGGGGCTCTGCATTTTAATTTAATTTTAAATAAAGCTTCTTAAATATTTAAAAAATCTTATTTACTTTACATACAGCAATAGTTTAGTTATATATTATAGACATAGAAAGAGACTTTCTCAAATGTTAAAATGTATTACTGGCACGCAAAACCTTACATTAGAGTGAATAAATGAAGACTTGGCACACCACTTCTGAAAGGTTGCCAACCCCTGCTCTACAAGTGTACAAGGGGATTTATGGATAGGATAACAGCCAAGGACTTTCAAATCTCTTCTAGCTTCCAAAAGTCTTCCAGCTGCCCTGGGGAATACTGGGTAAAAGTTATCTTTGCTACAGGAAGCCAACACACCTAGGTAATCCATCATCTGGCTAACATTCAAGTACATCTACACCAAATAAATTCAGAATACATAAAAGCCTCAGAAGACTTGATAAAAATTCCCTCAAATCTTCATGGTTTCACAGATTCTATAGGATAAATATAAGGATAGACATTGCAAGCCAAATATTTTGAGGCTGCAGTCACCTGGTCTACTATAAATAGGAAATCTGTTTTCTTAGACTGAATTTACAGTTGGAAGTATTAATTGCACTTGATCTGCTCTCATTGAAATCAATGACAAAACTCTTTCTGATGCCTATCAGAGCAGGATCACCCCATTATGGCTTACCTTCTGTTTCTAATCTTCAGAATCACATGTAAATCAAATACTAATATCCACTTTCCACAGAAATTGGAAACCTTGCATTTAACTAAGGAAGTGTCACTAAAGAAAATGGATTCTCAAAATAAAAGAGAGAGAGAGAGAGAGAGAGAGACTACCTCAGAGCCAATGGCTAGCAGTTCAAAGGGTGGTCTAAAGAAATAAGCTTGTCTGCTTAAAATCAGAAATATCAGGAAATCTCTACTTTCAACTAGATGCAAAAATGCCACACAAGAAATTTAAAGAACTTGGCACTTAAAATACTACAGATAAAATAGTAGATCTGGTTCAAATTTTTTTGAAAATTTTAAATGTCATTCTCTGACCAACTCTATAAAGTAGAACAGTTAGATACAGAAAGATCTGGAGGACCTTTCAGTCTGAACTGCACCAGTAAGTAACAGTGTTACTTAAGTCCTCTATCCTACTTGGTCGACCCACACATTGATTAAATTCCCTTATAAATAATGTTTTGTCTCAGTGTTAATCTCCTCAAGTTTCAAAGGTTCATGTAACCTCCTAAGCCAACTGCTTTTTAATATTTTCAGGTTTTTCAGCCCTCAATATGCAACTCCAGGCGTGGGAATCTGTGGAGACAATTTCACATAGAAAAAAAAAAGGAGAGGGGGAGAGGGATTTTATTTTTTAAGATTCTGTTGTGACAATCAACATTACCTGCATAGACATTGTAATTTCTTGGAGTGCAGCATCAGCTTCATCTTGCTTAGTTTTGAGTAATATGCTTTGTTCTCCAGCTTTTCTGTTCAGTTCATCTACCAGGGCTTTGGCTTCATTCAGCTTAGACACTCCTGCCTACAAATATATATAAAATGTTTTTAGCAACAATTAGTAAACAAAAATATCTTCACCAGAGAATTTGGTACAGACAACCTTGGAAGGATTAAAAAGTGACCCATTTTGGTACAGACAACCTTGGAAGGACTAAAAAGTGACTTATTTTGACACGAGGTGTAGGGTAAAACATATGCAGGAAAATGTCCTGGTTGGAGTGAAATTGGGACAAAACTTTTGGAAGGAAAGCCAGGTGAGGCCTGAATTGCACCTTGTCCTTGAAGTAGACCATGTATGGAGGGTCAGAGGCGAGGGCCTTCAACTCCAAGACCCCAAAGTAATGGCAACCAGAAAAACAACCTTCCATGACAGATACAGGTAGGAGCAAGTTGCCAATGGTTCAAATGGAGGTCCCATCAGTTTGGAAAGAACCAGGTTGAGGTACCATGCAGGGATCAGTTGCTGAACCTGTGGGTAGAGGCACTCCAGGCCCTTGAAGAAGCTGCCTACCATGGGGTTGGCAAAGATGGAGCAACCAGTCGCTCCCAAGTGGAATGCAGAGATAGCTGCCAGGTGCACATTGATGGAAGAAGCAGCCAGACCTTGCTGCTTGAGTTGCAACAGGTACTTCAGGATGACAGGAATGGGGGCCTGCAAAGGTGGAGAACAGCTGTGGCAGCACCAGATCACAAACCGCTTCCACTTTGCCAGACAGGTAACCCTCCAAATTCCCACTGCTGGAGGGCTTCCCAACAGAGGGGAAAGGAATGGGCACCACCCTGCTTGTTTATGTAAAACATTGCAGTTGTATTGTCCGTTGTGATTCCCACACATTAACCCAAGTGGGCCTGGAAGGTCTACCATACTAATCAAATCGCTCTCAGCTCCTTGATGTTGATGTGGAGCGAGAGCTCGTCTTGAGACCAGAGGCCCTGTATCTGAAGGTCCCCCAGATGTGCGCTCCACCCCAGCGCCAATGCCTCTGTTACCAGGGATGGGGAGGACTGAGGTCTGTGGAAGGGGATTTCCTTGCACACACTTTGACGGTTAAGACACTAGCCCAGGACTGGAGGATGTGATCCAGAAGAGTGACCACAGAGTCTAGACTGTCGCATCCTGGACTGTCGCATCCTAGTCTGTACCACGTACATGTTGCACCACATAGGTACAAGATGCCATGTGACCAAGTGGTCTCAGATAGGCCCTTGCTGTGGTGGTAGGGTACCATCTGAGACCTTGTACGGAGTCTGAGATCATTCAAAAACAGGTCTCCAGCAGGAATGCTCTGGCATGACCCGGGTCCAGTACTTCTCCAATAAAATCTATCCTTTGGGTTGGTATCAGGGTCAGCTTGCTCGTGTTGAGAATAAGGCCCAACCTGTTGAACATGGACCTCATGATATGTAGGCTGACCAGATAGCAAGTGTGAAAAATCGGGATAGAAGTTGGAGGGTAACAGAAGTCTATATAAGAAAAAGCCACAAATATCAGGACTGTCCCTATAAAATCGGGACATCTGGTCACCCTAATGATATGTATCTTCACTTCTACCTGATCCCTGGAGCGCCCCTGGAGCTGCCAGTCATTGAAGTATAGACACACCTGCACCTGCCTCCAGCAAAGGAAGGCAGCAACAACCAACATGCACTTGGTGAACACCCAAGGTGCTGTGGACAGGCCGAAGGGGAGAACCATAAACTGGAAGTGGTTGTGATTGACCACAAACCTGAGGTATCGTCTGTGAGTAGGACATATGGATATATGAAAGTATGCGTCCTTGAGATCAAGGGCTGCATACCAGTCTCCCGGATCCAGAGAAGGGAATATCGAGTTCAGGAACTTCAGTTTCACCATGAATCTGTTGAGGCCTCGCAGGTCTAAAATGAGTCTGAGACTCCGTTTGGCTTTGGAGATTAGGAAATAACAAGAGTAGAATCACTTGCCTCTTAGCTCCTGAAGAACCTCCTCCACTGCCCCTGCAGTGAGAAGCATTTGCCCCTCCTGGATAAGGAGTTGCTCATGAGAAAGGTCCCTGAAAAGGGATGGGGAAGGGGAGTGGGAGAGAGGAGAAAGCAGAACTGGAGAGAATAGCCCATTTCTATCATGTGAAGAACCCAGTGATCCGATGTTATTTGGGACCAAACATGGAAGAAGTGGGATAGATGGTTCAGAAAATAGAGTTGAGGCATTCTTACTTCTGCGCTTCTACTGTGGTGCGCTGCCCTCAGAGCTGGGTGCCTGGCCAACAGCCACCGCTTTCCGGCCAACAGCTGACACTCTCCAGTCACCCAGCTCTGAAGGCAGAGCAGAAGTAAGTGTGGCAATACCATGATCCCCCTAAAATAACCTTGTGATCCCCCTGCAACCTCCTTTTGGGTCAGGACCCCCAATTTGAGAAACTCTGGACTCCTCTGTGAAATCTGTGTAATATAGGGTAAAAGCACACAAAAGACCAGCTTTCACAGTCCGTGACGCGTTTTTCATGGCCATTCATGATCAGGAAAGCTGTGCAAATAAACAAGTTGCCTTTCCAGTATATATGCATGAACTATCAATTATCCAGTTGGTCAGAAATTACCAGATTCGAAAAACCAAAGCCACTGTTAACAGCTATAGATCATGAGTTTGTGACTAATGTACAGTACATCCAGATAAGGTCAACAGGAAATAATTTCAATTCACACACACACACACACACACACACACACACTTAGAATCAAACAACTGCATTGTCTCCGACTCTAAACCAAAATAAAAAGGAGTAATTATTGTCACTGGTTACTTTAACTATAGCTCTCCCCACTACAGTCAGTACCCATACTCATATACAGTATGCATCTGTCAGAATAGAGCTTCTGCTTCCAAACCCTCTCCCACCCATACATGCACTAACCAAAACTTTTCTAGCTAGAACACTAACCCTACATATTGAAGTGCTGGGAAGTGTGCCTTTTGGAAGGGAAAACATATCTACTTTGCAGCAACTGGGAAAAACTAGAGTGGAATGAGGGAATCCCCCTACTTCTGAAGTCATTTGGGAGAGGAGAGTGGGGGGTCACTGTACTAAGACTACACGTGTCCCTCACCTCAAACCAGAGAAGATACTGTATGAGAGCATGCACAAAGGGAGCGAAAGCTCGGACTAACCAAGATAGCAGCAGCCCATGCTGCCAATCACACATATGCAAGATACAATAACAAAGAGGTAGAGCTACTGCCGCAGTATAAACTGTGAAAATCGATTCACAAATATGGAAATATTCTGCCAACTCACAAGTAGAAAATGTTATTAATGACATACCTGCAAATGGCTTTGCCTTTTTAACAACTCTGCTCTTTTGCGGCTATTGATGGCACTATATACACGCAGGAAAGTCATATATCTGCTTGGAGTTGCTCCGTATGCTTTACAGGACTCATGGATCACCAAAAAAGATTTCAAAAAATCAGAATCACCTATATAGCAAAATATATTATTTATTAAACAGCTTTATCATTCCTACTGCATCCAGAATAACTTAGGATGAGCAATGTGATATACTTTTTAAATCATGAATTGAGGACGTACACAGTACCTAAAAAGGCAGAGTTTTGCAGGGTTTCATGAGAGAAACGAAGTAGCATTCCATTCTGAAGATCTGCCCTTCAGAAGGCAACATTCTGTTCTTGTTTTACAGCGTTAAAAGTTTTATACTGAACTGAAAAGGCATACGAGCATTGCCAGAATTAGTTACACATCACTGAGGGCTTGATCCTAACAGGTGCTGAGTACCTTCATTTCCCACTGATGTCAACAGAACTTGAGGGTGCTCAGAACTTTGCAGAACCTAGGCTTGAGTGCTTTTGGTGTCACTGGTGCTATATACAATACATATTTTTTTCTGGACATTACAGATTCTACAACTTGCTAAATGGAATTTTTGTAAATGAACTCAAGAAGACAAGAAATAAGCTATGCAACACTACAAATGAGAAAAAAACACTAAGATATGTATATGTGAAGGAATGTCTGGAAGCAGCATCAAGGCAAGCATATAAAGGTATCCAGAATTATGAGTCGTTGCATGGATCTTAACCCTATAATCAGAGTATCACTTCAAAGGTTTGAGTATTTTTATATTAAAAAGTGAGGCAACATAAGAATTCTAGAAGGAAACATTTAACATTTGGTTTTCTCCTTATCACTAGGATTTATACATATAATCTTATTTAAATTTTGTTTTTATATAGTAATTTGAGAAAAAATATTTTTCAAACTAGGATGAGTGCTGATTTTGTGATTTAGACTATTCTTGCTACAATTTTTTTTAATGGACAAATGTGCAGTTTTAGCACATAATCTGATCTAATCACTTAATAATTTCCTGTTCTGAAAACACATTGTATTATTTTTAATTATTACAGACAGTTCTAATTAATCTTTCTATTTCTTATATTATAACCCTGTTCCTCCTTTTCCTCTTCCTCTCTACTCTCTCTCAACTCTTCACCACTAGACTCTTTCCTCTTACTCCTCTAACTCACCCAACTGTACACGACTTTAATTCTTATTTGTACAGCGGTGGCTTACAAATTTACATCTTCACTCAAATCATTCCATTATGGCACCACTCAGCTTTCTGATGTACAATCGTGGCTGTTCTACTAGCTCAAGCTTTACAAGCTCACCATACAAACTATTAGTTCTTATATTTCCCAAATCCTGTCCTCTTCCTCCTTTCTTCAGAGCTGTCTACAAAACCACCATCCTTCTCATCATCCAGGCTCCTCCCTTCTATTCTCACAAACCTGGTTGTCACTGCCATTCTTTTATCTACAACATATCTAAAATCTGATCCTTTCTCACTAAATGTCAATATGACAGCAAAAGTGCATACTTTCTTCTCTCTGAACTCTCCATTTCCCAGCTTAGCCCCATTCCAGCATATCTGGTAATGAAGCAGCTTAACTCACTTTCTGTTTTCTGCTTCCACCATCTCACACTTCTTGAATTCCTCCACTATTTTCCCCTTTGTCCACCTAATCAAGTTCAAGAACTTCACCCTCACCTTCAAGGTTCTAAGAAACACCCACCACACCCTACCTACATCTCTGTTCATCTCATGTATCCCTCAACTCCTGGCATCACTTGTGATGTTAGTGTCACCATTCTCTTTGTTTCTTTCTCCAGCACCACTCCCACACTGTATATCTAATGCCAATCCTGAAATTCATTGTGCAGGGGTGCTCTGCTCTGCCCTTGCAGAGCCTCACTGAAATGAATGGAGCTCTTCCTCAGAACGGGAGTTTGCCTGTTCCTAGATCTATTTGCAGATTCCAGACCATTATTTGTGCCTTGTACAACACTAAGCGAAGTAATTAACAAGACTAAATAAATAAATAAACAATCAATAATAAAATAATCATGTTAAAAACACAACTTTAATCAAATTCACCAAAATATTACCAGAATATTTTTTCTTAGGTTCTTTATGTGCTCTACCAGTCTTTTCTTGTTCATCCAAATCAGCAAAAAACATTTCAGGTATCTAAAATAAAAAACATTTTTTGTCAAAATGTGCATACACTGAACTTTCAAGTAAAGATAAAAGCAAAGAAACTATTAATAAAATGGCAACATCGGTTATAAATGTAAAAAGGATTTGAAAACAACAGCTTTGTTCAAGAGCCCTTTATTATTACCATTTATTATTTATCATTATTCAGCAATTAATAATAAATGAATCTCAGCTGTTAGTACTGATGATTCCCTGTTCTCTCAAGAACAATCTTTCACCAACTCTAAGGAAACAGCAGTTAATATCATTGAGGAACTTCACAACTATATAAGCAGCAAAGAGTCCTGTGGCACCTTATAAACTAACAGACGTATTGGAGCATGAGCTTTCATGGGTGAATACCCACTTCGTCGGATGTACCCCCTCTGATACAATCATACAAATTCCAAGGAAGTATCAAATTCAACATGAATTCAAATGACCTAATAAAATGCCTTGTTTAAGGAGGCACCATGGGAATGAGCTTCCCTCATGCAGTGCAAACTTTCTTAACCTTGATCTACAGTAAGATTTTCAAGTCTTCTACACGGTCACAGATGGCTGGTGGGCATCATAGTTTATCTCATGAATTTCACAATGGTAGACAATAAACACTATATGTACAGTATGTATGGAAATATGACTACAGGATCAAATCCTGGGTCTTTATTCAATTTACACTCAAACAAATCCTACTGAGGTCACAAAAATATCCTAAAAACATTTTTCAAACTTAGACAATTAAATTTCATCAAAAAATGCTGTTTCATCAAAACTGACACATTTTGCAGAGACATATGGATTGTGACAATGTTTTTGTCTGGAAAGTTTTTGAGGTCCAGGCCCCTGATAATTTCTGATCCAGAAAGGAATGAAAAAAAGGAGACCTGAATCAAAAACTTGAGGTTTCTTTAATCTGAAAACAGCTGTTTGACACAATTCTGTTTCACAAAACAGAATTGTCATTCTCTGACAGCTCTACGTACAGGTCCCATATATCTTTTTCAAAATGATGCCACTAACATTCTGCAATAGGGATAGATTGATGCAGTAAGGTGCTCAGTTCTCTGGCCTCAATCCAGCAAAGCACTTAAGCATGTGCATAATCCCACTAAAATCAAAATTTAAATTCTGTGTTTCATCAAAGGAAGAGTGATCAGCCCATAGTGAGATACTAACTTACCGTTGGTGAATTATCAAATGATGATAATATTTAACTTTTCCAAAGCACTTTGTATTTTTAAAGCACTGTACAAACATCAATGTAAAAAAGCAAGATATGTCAGAGGTTCCTTAAACACTTTAATTAAAAGCAACTTTGCATCTCTTTTTTAGAGCTGAGTAATTTGGACTTGAGTCATTTAACATGAACAAATGGCATTTTCCGATTGCAGCACTTTTGAATTACTGATAATCTAAACAAAGAAATCTTATTCAAATATGATGCAAGGGAAGAACATTGGACTGAAAAAATGCAATTGCTAGCTTTCCTTAGCTTTATAAAAAACTGAATATTTGGGTAAGAGAAGATTACATCATAATGACAATTTGGTCTGATAAAGAAGCAAAAAATAACTTAATAGAACAGGAGGGAAAGCCATATAATGACATTTACAAAATAAATGAATTAATGCTCACTTTTAAATTTTGCTTTGTTTGTCTCCTATACTTACCTTTTTCATACTGCTTTCAGACCAGCTTTCCATCCACAACACCTGACATTTTTTATGCAGTGCTGGATTACTCTCACAATTTATTGTGAAATTTAAATTGGCAGAATCCATAATCAAGACAATATGCAAGTTCTGCTGAATCCCTAAAGGAAATACAACATATTACTATATTAAGCCAATTGAATTCTAACTACCAAATGATAAATTTATTACAGATCCAATACAGTATCATTTTTGACTGTCCTTCATATATTGTCTCTCAGACCTATTTCCAGAAAGAGACAATAACAATCAAAATACATAAGGGATACAATTATCTTAAAATGTAGCCAAGTCTAAAACAAATCAGAAGTAATTTTAGTGCCCTGGAGTCTGCCTGCCAATTTCAGCGTTTTCTCAATCTTGTTTTCTAATTGTATTTCCTTGTTTCTATGTGAAAGACCCACACAAACTAATAACTAAATCCCCTATCTTGCCAACATTAACTTCATTACAACTACTCACTCATGTGTGGAAAGTTCTTCATGTGCATAAGTGTTTGTAAGATTGGAGTTAACTGATTGTAAAAGGGAAATACTGGGATGTGCTAGCATATGCACAAAGTAAACAAACTGAAAAAAGAACAGGAGTACTTGTGGCATCTTAGAGACTAACAAAGCTCAAATAAATTAGTCTCTAAGGTGCCACAAGTACTCCTGTTCTTTTTGCGGATACAGACTAACATGGCTGCTACTCTGAAACTGAAAAAAGAGATAAACATTTTCTTTCCTGTAATCTCTTTCAGTTATAGGATTCTTAGATGTTATTTGAAACCATAAGTGTGAATGCAATTTTAGACAGAATGTGATTTTTATGTTGTGTTCCTTCAATTAAACCGAAGTATTGATTGTTCCTTACTGTTTTTTAAATAAGTACATGATTCAAAATATACTTTAAAAGTAAAAAATAATTTTGCTATTATATATGCTATCACTTTGATAGCCTTTCATAACTAATGAATTATAAATGATGGAGTCCAATTCACTTACTGTATGTAAAATAGTTGAAGACTGGTCCTGTAAATCCATCTTGGGCAGCTTGATCCTTCAGAGGAGACAGTAATGGTTCTAATTCTTCTATAGTGTACAGTCCAGGAACCTCACCTATGTCAGGAACAGTTTCAATCAGCTTTAAAATGTGTAAAATGAATTAATCAAAATAAAATTGATAAAATACCACTAAATATTTTATTTGGTGAATTTGGGTGATACAGAATCTATCTACATATCAACATACTTACATGACCTTCCTTTTCAAAACAACAAACCAGTACTGTTCACAATCTCATTTTGGATGAAGCACCCCGTCTTGCTTGCATCACTGAGACATGACTCAGTGCCTCCTCCAATCCTATCCACAGATAGTCACTACAGTATATACCCTATACATCACAAGCCAAAACTGACTCCAGAATGCACCAGAAAATAAAAAGAGGATGCAGAATAAAAATCCTGTTCCCCTCCAACTCAGATACAAAAGACGCTTCACTTCAGAAACAAAGTATCAGAGGGGTAGCCGTGTTAGTCTGGATCTGTAAAAGCAGCAAAGAATCCTGTGGCACCTTACAGACTAACAGACGTTTTGGAGCATGCATCTGAGGAAGTGGGTATTCACCCACGAAAGCTCATGCTCCAAAACGTCTGTTAGTCTGTAAGGTGCCACAGGATTCTTTGCTGCTTTTTCAGAAACAAAAACATTTGAGTGCATACATACGATCTGTGAGCCAAAAGACAAGAGAAACTTAGGAATTCTAGTGGTATACAGGCCTCCAGATGGAAACCTTGTCACCTGCAGAAACTCAGAGCTACTGTCCTGCATGGTACAAGAATTAGACATTTCTTACCTGATAATTCTCTTTTTGTTAGCAGCTTCTCTTCTTCATCACAAATGGGTAATATCTCCACAAATGGATGGAGTTAACAGACAGTTTAAAGATGTTGCTGGAGGCCCCAGGAGTAGGCGCCACCCTTCAACTCAGAACAAGAGTTCTTCTCAACATGATGAAACATTCTAGCGTACAGATTATTAACATTAAAAATTTCTTGTCATTTGCCATACTACCAGGATGGGTTGAATAAGGAGAGAAGCTACTAGCAGAAAGAAAATTATCAGGTGAGAAATTTCTCATTCTATTGCACAGCTTCTCTCCTCATTCATAATGAATGGGAAGTTGTGAGAAGTGAGTCTCAGAATTCAGGGAGGAAGAGGATGGGAGGAAAATGCAGAATTGTAATTATTATTACAGTTGATACTATGTAGAAATGGACATTCCACCCATATAAAGCAAAAGCTTTGTAATTTAAGGAATTATTTGGGAACCAACCCAGTAACACTTTTCCTACCAAAAGATGCATTTGCAGAGGAACTGGAATCTACTTTACAGATGTTCCTCAAATGAATAGGGCCCTAACAAAGTCACAGTCCATTCTGGTCAATTTCAGTCACAGGATTTTTAAAAATTGTAAATTTCATTATTTCAGCTCTTTAAATCTGAAATGTCATAGTATTGTAATTGTAGGGATCCTGACCCGAAAAAGAATTGGGAGGGGGGGCATCACAAGGTTATTGTAGGGGGAGTTGCAGTACTGCTACCCTTACTTCTCCCTTCAGAGCTGCGCAGCTGGAGAGCAGCAGCTGATGGCCAGGAGCCCAGCTCTGAAGGCAGATCTGCCACCAGCATCAGCGCAGAAGTAAGGATGGCATGGTATGGTATTGCAACCCTTAGTTCTGCGGTGCTACCTGCAGAGCTGGGCCCTTAGTCAGCAGCCACCACTGTCTGGCCGCCCAGCTCTGAAGGCAGCAGTGCAGAAGTAAGAGTGGCATGGTATGGTATTGCCACCCTTATTTCTGCACTGCTACTGCTGCGGCTCTGCCTTCAGAGCTGAGTGCCCAGCCAACAGCCGCCACTCTACAGCTGCCCAGCTCTGAAGGACGTAAAGTAAAGGTGACAATACCTCAATCCCCCCCTAAAATAACCTTGCAACTCCCCTGCAATACTCTTCTGGATCAGGACCCCAATTTGAGAAATGTTGGGCTCCCCATGAAATCTGTATACTATAGGGTAAAAGCACAGAAGAGATCAGAGCAGATTTCACGGAGGAGACCAGATTTCACAGTCTGAGACACATTTTTCATGGCTGTGAATTTGATAGGACCCTACAAATGAGGCTCAGACCTTTTCTTTCTACAATGCCATTAAGTATGTTGTAGAGCAGAGATTCTCAAACTTTGGTCCGTGGATAGATAGCCGCACACAAATGAATGAAGGGCCACCCACCTAATTAGTGGAGCCACGCAGGCGTAGCTCCACTATTTAGGTGCCTGGACCCTGAAGAAGACACACATGTAAGGCGAGGTGGTGCTCCTAGGAGAAAAAGGGGTAGGTGGGAGGGGGCAGTGGGGTGAGAAGTAGGGATGGTGGAAATTTGGGATGTGCAGGGCTGTGGCGACCAGAGAAAGAGGTGACTTTCCTCAGCTCCAGGGCTGCAGCTACTGGGGAGAGAGCACCCTCCTTCTCAGCCCCAGCTCGGGCGCTGCCGTGGTGTGGGAGAGAGGGCCTATCCTGTGCATTAGAAAGGTAAGACTACTGATATTGAAATATGAGTTGCGTGCTCTTATTTGTAGAACAAGAAATGTTAATTATTATTATGGTTTATTTATATAGCACTTTTATCCAAAGCACTTTACAATAGTTAGCTAACGGTACAAACAACATTTGGAAAGATCATTAAGTGGTCCCCCGAGAATCTCAGCAATTTTCAAGTGGTCAATGAAAAAAAAAGTTTGAGAAGCACTGTGTAGAGGGGCCTTTGATTACCTGCAGGAATGATTTCCCGGATGCTTAATATGGCAACTTCTGCAGCAACTCTGAGGCCTGCAGCAACTTTGAGGCCCCAAGGCCCTGGGCATTTTGGATGGAATTAGATGAATAGAGTACAACTGGCATGCATCCTATGTATGTTTGAACGGAAAAATTCTTACTGATAATTTCCTTTCTGCCAGCCGTGTTTTCCACAATTCTGGATCTCTGGGCGGCTCTCCTCTCTCTGGAGCTCAAGGATGTGGATCAGCATTTTGTACATTAGACCAAAGAAGATGGTCAAATAGTAATGTCTCCACTTAATATCTGACTCATGAGCCACTCAGGGTGGAAAGAATTGTGATAGACACTGCTAGCAGAAAGGAAATTATTGGTAAGAAATTTCCATTCTGCAGCCCAGCATCTCCCACAATTCTACACATCTTGGAAGTAGCAAGCTGTAAACAGATGTAGGGAGGGATATGAAACAAAAGTTTAGTAGGAAAGAAGCACTAACCCCCTCTCCTCTGTTTGGTCAACTCATTCAAGTATGTATTATTTTTACCCATTGCCTGTGACAACTTCCTGCCAAAGGAGGTCTCTGCAGAAGACAGGTCCAACTTGTCATGCTCAGTGAAGGGGATAGCTGTAGACCAAGTAGCTTGCTGCCATTCCAGTCTGACCCAGCACACCGCCTTGGAGGCAGGCATAGTATTGTTGATGAACTCTTATTTGATTTTCCCTTGCTCAGGATGTCAACAAGTCCAAACTGCCAGTTAAGTGCTAAAGAGCACCTCCTTGCAGTGGGTCTCTATTAATGGAGAAACTAAAATTGAATATAAACAAAACTTTCACCCCAACATTCCAGCATGCCAACTAGGTCATTCTTAGTTCATGTGCCCTTCTAAGTCCAGCGTTCACCACTACTCAGGCTTTTCCTCCAAGGTTCTCTTAGTTCCAGTCTCTGCCTCTGATGTTATGACTCTTGCCCCTACTGGAGTACTTCCTCCTCTGGAGTCTGAGGTCTGGAGAGGTCTCTCCACTGCAACTCTTCTCCAGGGACAGAGGGTGATTCTTTGCAGGCTGGGCTTCTAGCCAGTATCTCAGGGACCCCTGACTCAGACCAGGTCCTCTTGAATGTCGGCTGGCTGCTGCCCACTATTTAAAAGGCTGTCCTCTCCAGGAGCTCCTCTTACAGACTCCCAGTCCTGGTAGGTACCCCAGAGACCTATCTTCTAGATTCCCTGTCCAGGCTCTGGTTTCGCTTGGGAGCTCCCCTCTATATGAGCCTCTTGTCTCCCTTTGGAGTTCCCTCTAAAGCCTTATCTACACAGTTTTGTTGACAAAAGTCACCTTCATTGACAAAACAGTGGAGCTGTACACACTGAAATGTTCCTCCTGCAGATGTAACTCCCCTGTTTGCCAACATAATAAAACCACCTCGAAGAGCGTCATGGAGCTTTTTGCAACACAGTTAGAGCAGTGCAGTATTAGTGTAGACACTTCCCTTGGTTATGTCACCCTAAGCGGTCTCCAGGAGGTATCCCACAATGCCCATCTTGACTGCTCTGGTCAGCACTTTGAACTCCACTGCCCTGAAGGTACTCAGGTATGTGCTCCTCCCTCATTTAAAGGCACAGGAATTTTTGAAATTCCTCTCCCTGTTTGCTTAGTGTGCACAATTCACACAGCATCTTCCCAGCTGACCATGCCGACTTTCTGCAGCAGATGCTCTCCCGCATGGAGCACGCTGGAGCTGTTGGATATGCTGGGTTTATGGGGAGAAGAGGCTGTGCAGTTTCAGCTTCACTCCACCCGTAGGAATACCTATGGGCTGATTGCTAGTGGCATGCAGGAGAAGGGGCACAAGAGGGACATACAGCAGTGTCATGCCAAGATCAAGGAGCTGAGGCAGGTGTAGCAAAGACAAGGGAGGCCAACCATTGCTCTGGTGCAGCACCAAAGACATGCCATTTTTATAAGGAGCTGCAGGCCATCCTCAGCGGCGACCCCACCTCCACTGCCAAAAGGCCCATGGATACTTCAGTCAGCGACTGGAGGCAGCAGACTCAACCTCAGTGACGAAGTGGTGATGAGGAAGTGAATCTGGAGGACAATGTGGAACAAATGGCAGGGTCATCTGGTGGTGCAATGAGTCAGGACCTCTTTTTCACTCCAGATGTGTCTAGTCAATCCCAGCACTCCAGCTCTGGTGCACAGGATGCAGGAGGGGGAAACTCCGGTAAGTGCTCATTTTGCTTTGGTGAGTGGAGTTTGAGCTCCCATGTATTTTGTCATATGGTAGAAGAGGGATAAGGGACAGAAATTAACAACAGAGCCTGTACATTTACACTGTGGGTCCACAGAGAAAAAGTTTGTTAATGCTGGTGGGGATATCCCTCGAATCTGCTATAGTGTTCTCTAGGAAACTTTCCAGTAGGTATTCTGCAATCCTCTGCCGAAGGTTCCTTAGCAGAGCGTTCTTGTTTCTCCCCCAGCTGTAGGAAACTTTGCCGCATCACACGGCAATTATTTCTGAAGGGACCAGAGCAGCACACAGGCGAGCAGCATACGGAGCCAGTCTGAAGCCACATGCGTGCAAGAGATGCCCCCTTGCATCCTAGATTACCCTTAGAAGTGAAATATTGGGTTCAATTACCCTATCCTTTGGAAAAGGTACCAATATTCAGAATAGTCTCCCTGGCTGCTTGTAATAACCCCCTTCGCGAACCACTCTTTGTCCCTTCTTGCCTACTGCCTTTGTCACCACCACATCTGAACTCATCATATTTGGAACTCATGCCAACCTGTGTGCTATCCCAGGAACAGTGAGAAAGAGGTGTGTGTAACTTTTGTGACTCACGGCTGTGAGTGCACTTTCAATACTGTTTCTGTTCTTGTTTTCTTTGGTAAGGAGGATATGTTTCATGAAGTGCTGCAGTGAACAAAGGCAGCAAATAGAGAAACAAGAGCATGAAGGGAGACAATCAATGAAAAACTGAAACTGGATAGCCTGGAAAGGACTCGGGGGCAGGAATGAATGACAAAGCTCCTCCAGGGCCAGACAGAGATGAACTCCCTCATTACCCTGCAATCAGAGCTCCATGCAGCCACTACAGAACACCAGTCCATGCCATCCCCAAACTCCCGACCGAAGACCTTGCGTGTTCCCAGTCCCTCACAGTACCCAGCGCACTCCATGCCTAGGGACTGGTTTCCCAACTAAAGCTGGAGTTACAGCTGTGAGAGCCCTAAATGTGAAACTGATCCTCATTGTCATGTCCCCCATTTGACCAAAAAATTGTGTTTTGTCCTCTTATTAAAGCAACTTATGATTGTCAACGTAAGTCGACTTAACTCTGTAGTGTATATATGGCCTAACTGAGCTTGGGTAACCTTTATTAGGTCCAGGTACTTGTTGACTAATCAGCCAGCTGTGGCAGTCAATTACACCTCCATCAGGCATTCATAAGACAGTCACAAGCAGACTGGCCCTAGCTCCCCATAAAGAGCAGCTGCCTAGTGACATGGTCACTTTGCAAATGTCCAAAGTGGGTGCCCTTTCTCATCCCCCCCATGAGGCTGCTAAGGACCTCATGGAGTGAGGGGAGAAGGATAGCTCAGGGGTTTGAGCATTGGCCTGCTAAACCCAGGGTTGTGAGTTCAATCCTTGAGGGGGTCATTTGGGGATTGGTCCCGCTTTGAGCAGGGGGTTGGACTAGATGATCTCTTGAGGTCCCTTCCAACCTTAATAATCTATGATTCTATGAGCGTGCCTTGATCCCTTCTTGGACAGGACCTCTGATGATATGTAGGCTTCCACAATTCCTTTGCCTAATCCATCTAGTGATGGAGGACTTGGAAACTCTGAATCCCTGACATTTCATTTGGAAGGACACAAATAGGAAGCCTGATCTTCTCATGCTTCTGTATGCTTGAGATAGTTTTTCAACCTCTTCTGACCTCTAAGGTGTGGCAGACTTTGTGAAGTATTTTGGCCTCTTTGCATTCGTAAAATTTGTGAACAAGTCGGTTGAAAGGAGACTAAACATCTAAACGATGAGATAGAAAACCTTCTGATTCTAGCACCACTCAGCATTTTTGAACCAGTGCTTGCTGAGCCAGTCTGCATTTTGGTTCAGCTCTCCTTTGATGTGGATCACTCTGAAAGAAAGGAGGAGCATTTCATCCACGTCACTATTTACACTACTTCCATGAGGAGCACCAGACCCTTAGTTCCCCCTCTGATTGTTTAAATATGTGACCATAGTTGTATTGTCTGATTGAACACAGGGCATGGTTCCCCCTTAGGTTGGACTGCAAACTTCACAGAGCTAATTTAATCGCTCTAAACTCTAGAACATTTATACTGTGAGCCTTTTCCTCCTCATTCCAGAGGCCCTGGGTTGTTTGGGTCTCCAAGTTAGCTCCCCAGCCCTCCATACGGCATTGGTTGTGAGAACTAAAAGATCTGGAAGGCAGACAGGCATGCCTTTCAAGATAGTGTTGTGGGCTGATCAACATTTTAAGTAGTTGAACATCTGTATTAGAACCCCTATCTGATTGTTTATGTGTTCTGGGGAGTGGTCCCACACATTTAGTATGGAGGCTTGAAGACTTCTAATGTGTGATTGTGCCCATTCAGTGATTCCCATGTAGGACAGCTGAAGTTCTAGCAGTTGGAAGGCACAGTGGTATGGTAGGCCTCTTGCAGCTCTGGAGTAAGTTTTTGGATAGAACTAGAGAACTTTTCTTGGTAATGATGATGAAACTGTGTGCCTGGAGAAGATTCAGCATCCAAGACATGGCCCTATGGGCTGCTGACTGTGATGGAGTCTAATCAGGATGTCATCCAGGAAGTGCATAGGTGAGTTCTCTGTGAACTGCGTCTGATTATTATCACCACCACCATCTTTGTAAAAAACCTGCAGGTTGAGGACAGGCCAAACAGGAGTGTTCAGTACAGATAACGTTTCCTGAGGTAGAAAAACCTCATAAGTCTGCAGTGGCATGGGTCTGTTGAGGATATGATATGCGTCCATTACATTTACTGAAGTCAAGAAGGTCCCCCAGGAGAGGGATGACAGCATAGAGGCCAGGGTCTCCATCTGAAACTTCATTTTCTTCATCCACTTTTTGCAGGGCACCTTCTGGATATGGGAATGAAAAAGAGTGTTCACCCAGAAGTCACTATTGCCTTTGGCTCCACTTTAAAGAAGGTCTCTCTACCACGTTTGTAGCTGACATCTTAATGAATGCAATGAGGCTACTGGCTTCCAGCTCAGTAGCTGAAATGTAGATACTCACTCTAAGGAGGTCTTATGCTTGGCGAAGTTTACAAGCTTCCTTCTTTTCAGATAAAAGCTGGATAAAGTGGCTGACAATGTGGAAAAATCCAAACAGTCTTCCCCCTTCCCCACTAAAGGCTCTGAGGAGAGAATATAGACCAGCCATCACAAAGAGGCACTCCTTTCACTCCTTGTTCCCACAGAGGCACCAGTGAAGGGACAATAGATTCCCTAATGGAAAGCATTGGAATCAAGGGCTCTACCTGTCTGATTGTTTCTCTCACCCTCCATGACCATTGGTAAATGCTGATGTAAAAAGCTGCATGTTCAGTTGTTCTCTATGTCCACTGAGGGTAGGACAAGAGGTAATGGACTTAATCTGCAGCAAGGGAAATTTAGGTTAGATATTAGGAAAAACTTTCTAAATTGTAAAGGTGCAATAGGCTTCCAAGGGAGGTTGTGGAACCCCCATCACTGGAGGGTTTTAAGAATAGGTTGGACTAACATCTGATGGTATAGGTTTACTTAGTCCTGCCACAGTGCAGGAGGCTGGACTTGATGGCCTCTCGAGGTCCCTTCCAGCCCTACATTTCTGTGATTCTGTGATTACTAGACCCAACTGAGCAAATAAGGAGTGAATCTGCAGAATACTGATCTCCACTTGATGTCTGGAACAACCGCAGACCAATCAGCCATCCAGATAGAAGAACAACTGGATGCCAGCCCTCCTGAGGTGAGCCACTACCACTACAATGCATTTGGTAAACACCTTTGGGGAAGACGACAGGCTGAAAGAGAAGACAATGTATTGGTAATACTGGTCCACAACTAGAAATCTCAGATATTTTCTGTGGTTCAGGTGGATTGCCACATGAATATAGGCATCCTAGATACCAAGAGCGGCATATCAGTTGCTGGGATATAGAGATGGGACGGTTGCTGCCAAGGAAACCATGCAGAACTTGATCTTTCTGATGAAATTAACTTCTTCCTCAGACCTCCTTCCCCCTCCACCTTCTTTTGGGAATGAGGAAGTAGTGAGAATAAAACCCCTTTCCTAGGGATGGAGGGGAACTTTCTTCATAGCTTCTATATTAAGAAGAGCTGCTCTTCTTGTTTAGGTGCAAACTCACAAGAGGAGTCCTTGAAAAGGGATGGGGAAGGTAAGTGGAGGCAAAGTGTAGACTGAAACTGGATTGTATAATTCACTTGGACTGTGCTTAGAACCCACTGATCTGAAACGATGGACTCCCAAGCTCCAAGGAATTGTTGGGGAAAAGAGAGGGTAGGTCGAGCACAGCTGGAATGTTCCTCACAAATGGACAGTCAAGTGGACTGTTTAGAAACTAACGGCTATTGTTTAGAAGAGGCATAAGAGATATGCCTTCTCCTCAGAGACATTATTTTTTTGGAAGGGTCAGGCCATCTAGGCTCATAGTAACTTTGCCATGGTTGTTGCAGCTTCTACTGCTTCCTTCAGCAGTGAGATAAGGGAATGCAGTGCCCCTTCTTTCTTATGCAAAAAAAGAAGGGCAGGTCCTCAATAGTTTGTTCAACTTCCGTAGGTATCTCAGAGTTCTAAAGCCACAAAGCTCTCCTCAGGGTGACCACTCTGGCCCTTACCCTAACTGCAAAGTGACCTGAAGATTACATCAAGCTACAAGATGGTCTTCAGACATCAAAGTCTTAAATTCATCCTTCATATCTTCTGGGAGCTTGTCCACAAATGTACATATTGAGTACCAGTTGATGTAGTCATATTTAGACAGAAGTGGCTGGGGTGGCTGAAATTGTGCATCTGTAGATTTGAAGTAGAGTATGTTTTTCTGCCAAATAAGATTGGTTTCTTTGGCTCTTTTCTCTTGGTGTGGTGCAAAAGCATCCCTGGCATGATCATTCACACACGTGACTAGCAGGGAGCCTATGCTGGGATGTGAATAGAACTACTCAGAACCCAGAAAAGGGAGCTTATAGCATCTATCGGTTCTTTTTGCCATCAATGTGAGGCTAGCTGAAGTCTGCCACAGGATTCTATCAGGATCTAATAAAGCCTCATAAAACAGGCAGTGCAACTCTGCCTGTTATGTCTGTAAAATATCAACAACCATGTGAGTACTTTCTATGTTGTGGTTATTTATTAGTCTGCAAGCTGTGGGAATAGAGGACCTGTGCTGAGGGGAGAGGAAGGAAGGCTTTGAAAATTGTAACCCTAGTTCCATGTGAAAGTTCTTCCACAAAGAGAGACCTGAAGTCTGCCAGGTGTGCCATTTGGAAGCAGAGAATTCTGAAGAGTTCTCCCTCAGAGTAGGACGGAAAAGGAGAAAGGGTTTAAAGCCTGTTTTTTATGCCACTTACATATTAACAATTCAAATTAATTCCTTACAAAGGGGATGCTTGATTTTCTCTTTCTGGAACCTTTTTTGAAATAAAGTCAGTGCTACATGAAAATGAATAAAACAAAGTAGTCAAGAGAAACTGAAATGTAACTTGTTTCCATTAGAGGTAGAAATTCTGCTGGTTTGTGTTCAAAGATGGGGCTTTGTCCTGGAGCCCCCAGCAGCAATGGACTGCTTCTGAATTCCACATGTAAGAAGCATTACCCATTTGTGATTAATTAGGAGAGAAACACTCCAGCAGAAATATAGGACATTTCTACTTAAAAAACCTTCTTTAAAAGAAAGTTATTTAGGTTGCAAAATCAGGAAATGGCAGTTATACAGTTGCCCATGCAACATCAATTCTGCCCTACTGTATGCCCACCCTATGCACTGAATTAAGGGAACAAGCTTTTTGTACTCATCTCACCTGATGACAATAGACTGTTGACCATCTCAAGGAATGTGGAGTGGACAAACTGATAGTCTTCGAGCAGCAATACAACCTGTTGTGCTTCAATACCAGCAAGCTGCATCACCTAATAGCAGGGAAGTAATTTTAATCTAATTGAACAGAATGTATACATTCTTTTATAATAGAATAATAAATCCTTAAATTTATTTTACATATTTATCTATTCCGCCTCCCACCACACACACACGTTCTGTATTACTACATTTGTATATTCTCAACAAATGATTTTGGTCATCTGTCAAATATAAAGATAAAGAACAGTTTACATGGAAGAACTGATTTCTAATTAGAAAATAATTAACATAAATACTTTGATGCTTACATGACATTAAGGACCAATTTTTTCAAATATGACCTCAAACTGTACCCCAAAACTATGCAGTTGGTGCTCCCTTTGTTGTGTGGAATTTTGGAGGCCACTTTGGGAATTTTGACCCTAAAAGTTTTGTTGTCTGTTTTAATTTAATGTGTATATCTTCGTAAATCAAAAGATTTTTGCTTGATAAAGCATATTATAATGAGCCCACATAGTCCATACTTGCTCTTGGAGAGAACCCTAAAAAAATCAGTGGGGCTCTAAGTAAGTGCAGGTGTCCACACACACAGAACAGCTTGCAAGATCTGGATCTGAGAAGGAGACTGTATCTGTGTCTTACAGTACCTAAAGGCCTGTCTTCACTACTGGGGAGATCAATGCTGCTGCAACCAATGCAGCGGGTGTCGATTTAGCAGGTCTACGTTATTCACATAGCTGAAGTAGCATAACTTAGGTCGACTTACTCCACTAGTGAAGGCAAACCTTCATACAATGAGGCACTGCTACTAATAATATATATATATAACTGTCAAAAATAAAATTCATAAGGAAAGATTTTATAATGTGATCTCCACCACAGCTGGGGCTAGATTTTCGAAATATCTGAGCACCATGCTGCTCTCCCTGAGAACAACAGGAGCTACTGATTGCTGAGCTCTTTTGAAAAATTGGCTACTTCATTTAAGTTCCTAAATGGGTGCTGACCTCTTCTGAAAGTCTGACCTGCAGGAAACATTTTTATTTTGTGTCTTTCAAAGTTCCCATAACTATTCAGTTTTTTTCCAAACAAACTTAATTTAAATAAACTGCAAAATAGAAGACTGTGAGTGACACACCTGTTTAAGATCATTTTTGAACTGCTTCAGTTCATAATCTCTGGAAATCTTGGGAGTAATCAGAATAGATCCATGCATGTGACTAACTAAAGAGGTAACTGTCCGACGACCAACACCACTACGTCCTGCTAAAAGAAGTGATCCTCCAGGAAAACTCAGCACTCTGTCTATCCTGGACACATAATCAAGGACTTCTTGGAAAAGTAAAATCTCTATCTCCTTGTTATCTCGTCCATAATGAATAATACCCTATATAAAAATGAGATAAATTAATAATTGTGTTAATGATAAATACAAGTGTAACTATAGAATGTGATAATGTCCAACATTTTACAAAGTTAAGAAACAGAGGGTAAGAAACTGAAGAGATGACACTGATGTTCTTTACAAACTGAACTATTTAATGCACTAGAATTGTGTTACCTTGCTGTCCCTGTTCCAGCAGTGGATAGACTTCAGAGTCCCAGTAAAGAAGTCACTTAAACCGAAGGTTCAGAGTAGCACAGACCCAAATATGGTATGCTCTGGAGCAGAGGTTGGCAACCTCTGGCACGCAGCACCCTGGCGGGCAGGGCCAGTTTGCTTGCCTGCCGTGTCGGCAGGTTTGCCCAATCGCAGCTCCCACTGGCTGCAGTTTGCTGTCCCAGGCCAATGCGGGCTGAGGGAAGCCGCGGCCACCACATCCCTTGGCCCGCACCGCTTCCTGACACTCGCATTGGCCTGGAACAGTGAACCACAGCCAGTTGGAGCGACAACTGTCGAAACCTGCTGACACGGCAGGTAAACAAACTGGCCCAGCCCGCCAGGGTGCTTACCCTGGCGAGCTGCGTGCCAGAGGTTGCCAACCTCTGCCCTGGAGTAATACTTACAGACTAAAATATATTGAAACAAGAATAAAAGAACATACCAATGGATGAATTTAAAGTAAATAATAGGCCAGAGAGACAGGTCTAGCCAAACTGTGCTCCAAGCCACCTCTTTTAGTCATAGAATCATAGGACTGGAAGGGACCTTGAGAGATCATCTAGTCCAGTCTCATGAACTAAAGGCAGGACTCCAGTACTCCAGCTGAATGTATTAGATTATGTTTATTTTCTGTTGTCCCTTTGTTTTGCATAGAGGGAGAATCGAATTGAGTTTCTTTGTGTAACTAAGGTTTATTCCCAGAGGGACATCCTCTGCGTTTTGAATCTGTTGTCTGTGAGAGCAGTTTGCATGCTAATCTCACAGAGGTATTCCTTTCACCCTTTTTATTTAATTAAACATCTTCTTTTAAGAACCTGATTGATTTTTTCCTTGTTTTAAGATCCAAGGGTTTTTTGGATCTGGGCTCACCAGGAATTGGTGGGAGGTGAATCAGTCTCAATTCTGCCAGGAAGGAGAATAAAGACTGAGGAAATATTTGGGGGGGAAGACAAGAGTTTCCAAATAAGTCTCCCATAAACATTTGTTTAAACCATTTGGTGGCGGCAGTTACTAGATCTAAGCTGGTAAATAAGCTTAGGGGTATCTCATGCAGGTCCCCACATCTGTACCCTAAAGTTCAGAGTGGGAGTGACACTTTAACATCTGCTCTTAAAAATCTTCAATGATGGAGATTCCACAAACTCCCTAGGCAATTTATTACAGCGCTTAACCATCCTGAGAGTTAGGGAGTTTCACCTAATGTCCATCCTAAACCTCACTTGCTGCAATTTAAGCCCATTGCTTCTTGTCCTATCCTTAGAAGTTAAGAAAAACAATTTTTCTCTCTCCTCTTCTTAACAAGCTTTTAAGGACTTGAAACTGTTATCTTGTCCCCCCTCAGTCTTCTCTTTTCAACACTAAACAAATCCAGTTTTTTCAATCTTCCCTCATAGATCATGTTTTCGAGACCTTTAATCATTTTTGTCACTCTTCTCTAGAAATTCTCCAATTTGTTCACATCCTTCCTGAATTTTAGCACCCAGAACTGGGCACAATACTCCAGCTGAGGCCTAATCTGCGCAGAGTAGAGCAGAAGAATTACTTCTCATGTCTTGCTTACAACACTCCTTCTAATACATCCCAGAATGATGTTTGGTTTTTCTGCAACAGCGTTACACTGTTGACTCATATTTACCTTGTGGTCCACTATGACCCCCAGATCCCTTTCCGCAGTACTCCTTCCTAGGCAGTCACTTCCCATTTTGTATGTGTACAACTGATTGTTCCTTCCTAAATGGAGTACTCTGCATTTGTTCTTATTGTATGTCATACTATTTACTTCAGACAATTTCTCCAGTTTGTCCAGATCATTTTGAATTTTAATCCTATCCCTCAAAGCACTTGCCACCCCTCATTGCTTGGTATCATCTGCAAACTTTATAAGTATACTCTCTAGGCCATTATCTAAATCAGGAGTCGGCAACCTCTGGAACGCGGCTCGCCAGGGTAAGCACGCTGGCAAACCAGACCAGTATGTTTACCTGCCGCGTCAGCAGCTTTGGCCAATCACAGCTCCAATTGGCCATGGTTCACCGTCCCAGACCAATGGGGGCAGCAGGAAGCCGCAGCCAGCACATCTTTTGCCCACACCGCTTCCCGCAGCCCCCAATGGCCTGGGACAGTGAACCACGGCCAGTGAGAGCCACGATCGGCCAAACCTGCCGACACGGCAGGTAAACAAACTGGTCTGGCTCACCAGGGTGCTTACCCTGGTGAGCCATATGCCAGAGGTTGCCGACCCCTGATCTAAATCATTGATGAAGATATTAAACAGAACTTGACCCAGATTTTCTCACTTATCTCCTTCATCTGATCCTTGGCTCTGACCAGTGACCAAATTGCCCACTGGCATAACTTAGAAAAGCCTTTAGGCTCCTATAAATTACATCAGTTAGAGCGGTCAGCTACCCAGCCCAATCTGACCGCAGGTTAGAACTAAATTCTTGTCCTATCATACTTCACAGTACTGAGTTGGCCACAGCTTTGAAATCCAGCATTGTTTGGCATTGTTGGCATCGTTGCCAAGAAGGCTAATGGCATTTTGGGCTGTATAAGCAGGGGCATTGCCAGCAGATTGAGGGATGTGATCATTCCCCTCTATTCGACATTGGCGAGGCCTCATCTGGAGTACTGTGTCCAGTTTTGGGCTACACACTACAAGAAGGCTGTAGAAAAATTGGAAAGGGTCCAGCAGAGGGCAACAAAAATGATTAGGGGGCTGGAGCACATGACTTATGAGGAAAGGCTGAGAGAACTGGGATAGTTTAGTCTACAGAAGAGAAGAATGAGGGGAGATTTGATAGCTACTTTCAACTACCTGAAAGAGGGTTCCAAAGAGGATGGATCTAGATTGTTCTCAGTGGTACCCGATGACAGAACAAGGAGTAATGGTCTCAAGTTGCAGTGGGGGAGGTTTAGGTTGGATATTAGGAAAAACTTTTTCACTCAGAGAGTGGTGAAACACTGGAATGGGTTACCTAGGGAGATGGTGGAATCTCCTTCCTTAGAAGTTTTTAAGCTCAGGCTTGACAAAGCCCTGGCTTGGATGATTTAGTTGGGAATTGGTCCTGCTTTGAGCAGGGGGTTGGACTAGATGACCTACTGAGGTCTCTTCCAACCCTGATATTCTATGATTCTATGATTCATTGCTGTGCAGTCATGGAGCACTATACACCTGACAAAGAAACTCACAGAGTTCTCAAGCCACCAAACCTAGTCCCTACCCACTATCCTTCATGGGCCCTACATGGGCAGAGTAAGAGAGAAAGAGCTACTGAGGACTACTTGAAGTTGTGGGGAGTTGATTTCCATGAGTTTCCCATCTCCAGAGCCTAATACTCAAGTAGGTGTGGAACCCTGCCATGATTCCTTCCACTATGGCCTGACTATCCTCAAAATCAGTTAGACCAATTTAGAGCCAGCACAGTGTCCCTTCCTCCACATGTTCTGGATTTGTCCTTTCTCTCTTAAAAGCATGCCAACTTCTGTTACTAAAATAACTGTGTCTCCCTTTTAGAATACAAATTATATTCTATTATTCTAACCAAAAGAAAAATGTTGGGTAATATAGTTCTGGTTACTTTAAACAAGGTACAAATATAACTATAGACTTTTGAAAGTTATTTCTTTTGTTTTTATTCCTTATTCTTGACACACCTTTTTGATAACATCTTTTAGGTCTTCTGAATTTAATTTGCCAAGTGGCTTTCCATGAGGTGGTAATGCCTGCTCTGGTGCTCTGAATGTTCCCGCTTCATGATGAGCTCCCCATGTTACATAGAAGCTATCTGTGAAAATATAACCATAAATGTAATAGGGGTCTACATTCTCAAGTGATAAAGCATATTACCAAATATTACAACAAATCTCATGTAATACATTTTATATGTTTTACCTGCCATATTCTCCAGGATATCTGAGCCCCAGTCTCCTTGAAACACTTTCATTAAAATATTATCAAATATGAGGAGTTCTTTAGCACCAACAATCTTGTCACGGAAGAGGCGACGGGCTTCATAAGCAACAATTTCCAAAACGTAATCTAGTGTGTGTGTTGATGACCCTGCAAAGTATATATAAATGTGTGTGTATCTGTTGATGACCCAACAAAGCTGATAGATAGATAGATATTTTTGCATTTCAAAATACAGTCAAATAGAAAAAGAGTAAATCAGATTACATACCAGCATAAACACATCAAGAGGAAAGAAATAAAAAGAAAAAACAAGCATTATAAAATATTTTTTTTAAATCTTATGGGTACAAACAAGGACAAATTACAAGCACACAGAGAAATAAATACTTTAAAAACAAGTTTTCTGCAAAGTACACTATTGTTTAATAATTGTTTAGTATGTTCAAGGTGATTAACACAGAATAAAAACAAATATATTGTAATAAAAATAATAAAATATTACCCTTTTAAAATACAATCCTATTAAGAAAACCTGGAGATCCAGTTTTAAAGGGGGAACAGAAAGTAACTGGTAATAAAGAACACAAGAACATAAGAATGACTATACTGGATCAGACCAATGGATCACCTAGCCCAGTATCTTGCCTTCCAACAGTGGCCAATACCTGGTGCTTCAGAGGGAATGAACAGAAGAGGCAATTATCATGTGATCCATCCGGTCGTCCACTCCCAGCTTCTGGTAATCAGAGGTTAAGGACATCCAAGGCATGGGGTTGCATCCCCAACCATCTTAGCAAATAGCCATTGATGGACCTATCCTCCAGGAACTTATATAATTATTTTTTGAATCCCATTATTCTTTTGGCCTTCACAACATCCCCTGGCAACAAGTTCCACAAGTTGGCAGTGTACTGTGTGAAAAAGAATTTCCTTTTGTTTGCTTTAAACCTGCTGCCTATTAATTTCATTGGGTGTCCCCTGGTTTTTGTGTTATGCAAAGGAGTATATAACACTTCCTCATTCACTTTCTCTACACCATTCATGATTTTACAAACCTCAATCATATTCCCTCTTAGTCATCTCTTTTCTAAGACAAAAAGTACCAGTCTTTTTAATCTCTCCCATATGAAAGCTGTTCCATACCCTTAATCATTTTTGTTGTCCTTTTCTGTACCTTTTCCCATTCTAATATATCTTTTTTGAGATGGGATGACCAGAACTGCACGAAGTATTCAAGGTGTGGGTGTAACATGGATTTACATAGTGGCATGATGATATTTTCTGTCTTATTCTCTATCCCTTTCCTAATGGTTCCTAACTCTGTTGGTTCTTTGTCACACTGAGCGCATGTTTTCAGAGAACTATGCACGACTCCAAGATCTTTTCATTGAGTAGTAACAGCTAATTTAGAGCATCATTTTGTATATATAGTTGGGATTATATTTTCCAATGTGCATTACTTTGCATTTATCAGCATTGAATTTTATCTGCCATTGTGTTGCCCAGTCACCCAGCCTAGTGACATACCTTTTTAACTCTTCACAGTCTGCTTTGGACTCAACTATCTTGAGTAATTTTCTACTATCTGCAAATTTCGCCAACTCAGTATGTACCCCTTTTTCTAGATCATTTATGAAAATGTTGAACAGCACTGGTCTCAGTATAGAAGCCTATTTACCTCTCACCATTCTGAAAAATGACCATTTATTCCTTTCCTTTGTTTCCTGTCTTTTAACAAGTTAGTGAGCTGTGAGAAGACTTTCTCTCTTATCCCATGACTCCTTACTTTGCTTAAGAGCATTTGGTGAAGGACCTTGTCAATGGTGTCTGAAAGTCAAGTACACTATATTCACTGGATCACTTTTGTCACATGCTTTTTGGCAAGAATTCTAATAGACTGTTGAGGCATGATTTCCCTTTAGAAAAGCCGTGTTGAGCCTTTCCCAACAAATTGTGTTCATCGTGTGTCAGAGAATTCTGTTCTTTACTACAGTTTCAACCAATTTGTCTGGTACTGTACTGAAGTTAAGCTTACCAGCCTGTAATTATCCGGATCACTTCTGGAGCCTTTTTAAAAACTGGTGTCACATTAGCTATTCTCTAGTCATCTGGTACAGAAGTGGATTTAAAGGATAGATTACATACCGCAGTAGTCGTTCTGCAATTTCATATTTGAACTCCTTCAGATCTCTTGGGTGAATACCATCTGGTTCTGGTGACTTATAACTGTTTAATTTATCAATTTGTTTCAAAATTTCCTCTACTGACCACTCAAGCTGGGCCAGTTCCTCAGATATGTCTGAGGAAAAAGAATGGCTCAGGTGTGGGTATCTCCCTCACATTCTCTGCAGCGAACAGCAATGCATAAGAATTCATTTAGCATCTCTGCAAAGCCTTATCTTCCTTGAGTACTCCTTTAGCACCTCGATCATCCAGTGATCACTGGCTGTTTGGCAAGCTTCCTGCTTCTGATGCACTTTAAAGGATTTTTTTTTTGGCCTAGTTTTTGAGTCTTTGGCTAGTTGCTCTTAAAATTCTTTTTTGGCCTGCCTAATTATACATTTACACTTGACTTGCTACCATTTATGCTCCTTCCTACTTTCCTCAATCAGGTTTAATGTCCAATTTTTAAAGGATGCCTTTTTGCCTCTAACCACTACTTCTACTTTGTTGTTTAGGCATGGTGGCACATTTTGGTCCTCTTACTATGCTTTTTAATTTGGGGTATACATTTAATTTGAGTCTCTATTATGGTGTTTTTAAAAAGTTTCCATGCAGCTTGCATGCACTTCACTTTTGTGACCAAACCTTTAAATTTCCGTTTAACTAGCTTCCTCATTTTTTTGTAGTTCCCCTTTCTGAAGTTACAAAAAATAAGTCCAAAGTCAAGGCGAAAAATAAATCCAAGAACAGATAGTGGTTATCTTTGGGAAAAATAAAGCTTTAACATGCTCCTTACAAGTGGAGAAGGGACAAGATGAGATGGGTTTCAAGTGGAGCAAATTACTCACCACACTCCTCATCACAGAAAAAGCATAGTCATCCACCAGCTTCAGATATAATAGTGGAATCCTTAAACAGGGAGAAATCCCCACTTGGTGTAAGTAAGTGTACCTTCATTGACTTAAGTGGAGCTATGCTGGTTTACACGCCCCTGAGGCTCCAACCCAATGAGTGGAGTGTGAGTACAGATGCTTATCAGTTCAATGCGACCAAGGCATGTCTCAAATTTAGCCATCAACTACATCTCCACTAATGCCAATTTAAAACCTAACTGACACTTTTCAGGAAGACAATGTAAAAAACACAGGTCTGTAAATGATCCCATAAAAGTTCACAATTATTAGCACAAAACAAATACAATAGGATTATTATAAGATTATTCATGACCCAGTAAAATATCAACTCCAAAGGAAGGATAAAAATCAGACTGGAAACCAGCCTAAGCTGTCAGTTTCCAAGAGTACCTAAAACTAAATTCCACTCAGCTTATCAGGAAAAGGAAAAGTTTGAGGAAAAGGAAAATTCTGAGAATAAGTGGTCATTAGAAAGCACTTCAACATCATGAGAAGGATTGGTCACACCTTTCCTTTGTTAAGCAGTATAAGAATAACGTCCCTCAGTAGTGCCAATGCTGCTACACTCCCCAAACCCACACACTTTAAGCAATTGATACAACTAAAGTCATTTGTGGCAAGCCACTGTGGGTATGCCTACACCTCAGTGTAAGCCCAAGATTCGAACTCAGGCTCAGGTTCAAGTACTCCACAATTCCATGGGCCGGCTTTCTTTGTCCTCTGGACAGTCGAGTTTGGTGGACAGTCAAGTTTTTCCACACTGCACCATAAACAAAGGGCTACAGCTGCCACATTTGGGGAGGGCACTAAGAAGTCAGGGATATGAGTGGTTGAACTTGGGCCCACATAATGCAGTGTAAATGTTGGCACCCACAGTTGGGACTCAAAATTCAAAAATTCCTAAGCTGGGGTTACAAATAAGTGTAAACGCTCAAGCCCTACATTAACAAACCTGGGGTGTGCTAACTCAAGTTCCACTTACCCTGGGCTTACTTTGAAGTGTAGACATACCCTGAGACATCCTCATCAAAAACCAGCTCAATTGCAGAAAGTGGAGTCCACAGATTTCATAATCAAAATGACTGAACAGCCCAGACTTATTTATTTTCTTTAAACTCAAGATAGTTATTACCTATATTTTAAAATCTCACATTATTTTTCAAAATTAAAAACAACAACATAACTTTTCATGCAATGGAACTTTTGTTTTTCAACTGACATTAGGGCCAATCCTGCAAACTTCCCAGGTTTTAGTGGGGATTCAAGGAGGAAGAGATAGCTCAGTGGTTTGAGCATTGGCCTGCTAAACCCAGGGTTGTGAGTGCAATACTTGAGGGAGCCATTCAGGGATCTAGGGCACAAAAATCTGTGTAGGGATTGGTCCAGCTTTGAGAAGGGGATTGGATTAGATGACCTCCTGTGGTCCCTTCCAACCCTCATATTCTATGATATGGAGAGTTTGCAAGATAGATAAATAATAAGAAATATCACAAAATATTTGAATATTCTAAAAATGTTTTCTCTTTTAGAACAAATCAGAGTAACTCACCTCCTGTTAAATCATATCTGAATAAGCCAAGAACCCACTGAGTAAGAATGTATGGTGTAAAGAGGTAATGACTATGATCATCAACTGTGAATTTTGCTCGTACCTGAAAACATAAGTTATTCACAACACAATTTATATTTTAATTGCAAAGATTTCTTGACAATTTGTTCAATTTTTTTCTATGCTTTCACCAAGTGGATTTACTTCAACTGTACAAGTTCATATATTTTGTTAATTCATCTGAAAAATACACAGCTTGGACTGTTTACATTTTGCTTTCAGAACAAAAAAGCACAATATCTCATTTCTAAAATATTTATTCTATATTATTTCTGAGAAAAAGGTTATGTTGGAAAATTAGTTCCCTGTTTCTTCCATGGGAACAATCTCTCTTCCAGTCTAAAACATCTATAGTGGGTCGATTTTTCTAGTTTGGCACCAGGAGAAGAATTTTGTCCAAATTCGGATAGACTCTGACACTCTCTACCTCAGGGGATCACCCTGCACCCCCACGTTCATCCTTATAATATGTTTGTTTGGTATCCAATGCAAAGTTTGTCATGACAACGTCTTCAGAAGGCTCATGATGCACTGAGCATTGTTGTTATAGTAACGTTATAGGTTGTAATTTCATGTATATAGTTATGAGGCTGAAAATGTGTCCCTGTGGCTTAAAACAAGCCCAGGTAAAACTCTCCAGGAGCAGAAGGGAAGTTCACACCCCATCAGGGCATGTATGGGACAAACCCAGCCCAGCCTCACAGGAACAAAGGACACTGGCCTAGGCAGCAACAAAGGATCTGTTGGACTCTTGAGTGAGTCACCTCCCTTCCTTTGGTCAGTTTGGGACTACGATGAGGTAATGCTCATCTGACTCTGAAGGAGGGGAAGGGTAATGCCAAAGGGGAAGAAAGAACATGATAAAAGGGAGAGACGTTTGCCATGCTCTTCCTCTCTCTTCTACCTACATCTACAGACATCACCACCAGGCGACTGAAGCACTGATCAAAGGGGCAAGCCTGGCTGAAGGGCAACCAGTCAGCCTGTGATGAAAAGCATCTAAGTTTGTAAGGGCACTGAAAGTGTTAAGTTCAGCTTAGAATGTGTTTTGCTTTTATTTCATTTGACCAAATCTGACTTGTGTTTTGACTTATAATCACTTAAAATCCATCTTTTGTAGTTAATAAGTTTGTTTGTTTATTCTACCTGAAGCAGCGCATTTGGTTTGAAGCTGTCAGAGACTCCCCTTGGGATAACAAGCCTGATACATATCAATTTCTTTGTTAAATTGACGAACTCATATAAGCTTGCAGTGTCCAGCGGGCATAACCGGACACTGCAAGATGGAGGTTCCTAGGGTTGTGTCTGGGACCGGAGATATTAGCTAGTGTCAATCGGATGCACAATTCAAGCAGCAGCTGGCCAAAAGTGCTCACTACCATAGCTGGGAGCAGCTTACAAGCTAGAAACTGTGCGTGAATAGCCCTGAAATGGGGGTTCTCACAGCAGAGCAGGGTAAGGCTGCCTGCCTCCCTGAGTCAAGTACTGGAGTGACCTAGAAGATCACCGGTCCAGATAACACCAGGGGAACATCACATAGACCAAGAGGATGAAAGGCCTGTGCACGGTTGGAGGACATCCCAAATACATTTGATATATATAACAACACATGCTTTCAAAGGATCTGTGGTCAGACAAATCACATGTATTAAATATGACTGTATTTGTATAGTGTTCTTATGTATGGTACATGATTTGTGTGGGGCCAAGGTATATTTCTGAACAGAAGATGCTACATAAATGTAAGGTATAATGAATAAAAAAAACAACAACAATGCATATCATAATTTGGCTGACTGATAATGGAAATATTAACTATTTATTTATATCTGAAAACACACCTTGATTTTTAACTCATGGAGTAACTGCATAGCTCTCTTTGAGGATGAGACAATTATCAGCACAGATTTACACTAATAACTCATAAAATATACAGATAAAGAATAGGCCATATGAAAAGCATGCAAGGCATGAGACTGCAGCTGTTTACCAAAAGGATAACAAATATTTTGATCTGATTCTCCTTAGACTATTATATGTAAGGTATTGATGTTCAAAATGTGTAGAATCTCAAAGAATAGAAATGTTGTTACTATTCAATACACAGGTAGTGTTTCTTTAGTGTGTTTGTTCTATTAAACCTGTCAGTTGTGGTCTGAAATGGTTTATAGGTAATATAATTGTCTGCATGGTGAGAAACGGCCTACTTATTACATTCTGTAAACTTGACTCTACCTCCACCATAACTTTTTATCATCATAAAGATTCAGCCTTCCACTATTGGAAAACTTTTGGCTAAGCTAAGTTTCCTTAATCAAGATTTTCAAACATCTAATAACCGTGCCTTACCAGAATGACACTTGCACATATTTCTTTGAAGAGTTGAATTATGTGACTAGTTGGAGGTTGTCCCATGCTCCATCTGCTTTTAAGGATGTGATCATTCTACCTAGATGTGTGTTAAGCACTTGGGTCCTAGTCCATGTAATTACTCCTACTAAATCCAGTGAGACTATGCTTAAATGCTTAAAGTGATTACATGCTTGGCTGGGACCCTACAATTTTGAATAGGAAGTTAAAAATGTATTTGTGTGCCTAAATGTTATGTTTTATATGCACACTATTTGGTATACTTAGTCCTATCTAAGTTTGGCCCTCATCATCATACAAAATCATAGTATCTGAACAACTTGCAATCTTCAGTGTGAAGCAGAGTTATCCTCATTTTACAGATGTGGTATGGAGGCACAAAAAGGCTGAATCCACCATTTACTAGTGTAAATGATAGATTCTCTGGAACTTGAAATCTTTAAATCATGATTTGAGGACTTCAGTAACTGAGCCAGAGGTTATGGGTCTATTATAGGAGTGGGTTGATGAGGTTCTGTGGCCTGCAATGTGCAGGAGGTCAGACCAGATGATCATAATGGTCCCTTCTAGCCTTAAATTCCATGAGTCCCTAAGTGACTTGTCCAAGCATACACAGGAAGCCTGTGATGCAGCAGGGAATTGAACCCAAGTCTCACAAATCCTAGACTAGTGCCCTAACCACTGGACCATCCTTTCATGTCCATAACCACATGCATGTACTCTTCACTTTAATTCTGAGATCAACATAAAAAAAGTTACTTGCATTTAGATTTTAAATATGGTGAAACACTGTATAATCTATTGTTACTGTCTAAAGCCAGAGAGTAAAAGACAAGGCAGCTTCTCAATTTTTCATCTCCATTTCCCAATAAAGAAATCAAAGCACTGTACCTGCTCATATACTTGAACCATAGATCCTGCCAGCTGATGTATTTTTGGTAAGGAACCCCAAACAGAGTGATTCTTTAGGTTTTTGTGAAGCACAGGCTCCAAATATGCACTATAAATTGTTTGCAGTTGGTCTCTTTCTGGATAGCTAGAGGAAAAAAAGAAGAGTCCAAGGAAATTGTGAAAGCAGCAAAGAATCCTGTGGCACCTTATAGACTAACAGAGGTTTTGGAGCATGAGCTTTCGTGGGTGAATACCCACTTCCTCAGATGCATGTAATGGAAATATCCAGGGGCAGGTATATATATGTGTGCTAGCAAGCAAGCTAGAGATAACGAGGTCAGTTCAATCAGGGAGGATGAGGCCCTGTTCTAGCAGTTGAGGTGTGAAAACCAAGAGAGGAGAAACTGGTTCTGTAATTGGCAAGCCATTCACAGTCTTTGTTCAATCCTGAGCTGATGGTGTCAAATTTGCAGATGAACTGAAGCTCAGCAGTTTCTCTTTGAAGTCTGGTCCTGAAGTTTTTTTGCTGCAGGATGGCCACCTTAAGGTCTGCTATAGTGTGGCCAGGGAGGTTGAAGTGCTCTCCTACAGGTTTTTGTATATTGCCATTCCTAATGTCTGATTTGTGTCCATTTATCCTTTTCCGTAGAGACTGTCCAGTTTGGCCGATGTACATAGCAGAGGGGCATTGCTGGCATATGATGGCGTATATTACATTGGTGGATGTGCAGGTGAATGAACCAGTGATGGTGTGGCTGATCTGGTTAGGTCCTGTGATGGTGTCGCTGGTGTAGATATGTGGGCAGAGTTGGCATCGAGGTTTGTTGCATGGATTGGTTCCTGAGCAAGAGTTATTATGGTGTGGTGTGCAGTTGCTGGTGAGAATATGTTTCAGGTTGGCAGGTTGTCTGTGGGCAAGGATTGGCCTGCCACCCAAGGCCTGTGAAAGTGTGGGATCATTGTCCAGGATGGGTTGTAGATCCTTGATGATGCGTTGGAGGGGTTTTAGCTGGGGGCTGTATGTGATGGCCAGTGGAGTCCTGTTGGTTTCTCTCTTGGGTTTGTCTTGCAGTAGGAGGCTTCTGGGTACACGTCTGGCTCTGTTGATCTGTTTCCTTATTTCCTCGTGCGGGTATTGTAGTTTTGAGAATGCTTGGTGGAGCTTTTGTAGGTGTTGGTCTCTGTCTGAGGGGTTAGAGCAGATGCGGTTGTACCTCAGTGCTTGGCTGTAGACAATGGATCGTGTGATGTGCCCGGGATGGAAGCTGGAGGCATGAAGGTAGGCATAGCGGTCGGTGGGTTTTCGATATAGGGTGGTGGTAATGTGACCATCACTTATTTGCACCGTGGTGTCAAGAAAGTGGACCTCCCGTGTAGATTGGTCCAGGCTGAGGTTGATGGTGGGGTGGAAGCTGTTGAAATCATGGTGGAATTTTTCCAGAGTCTCTTTCCCATGGGTCCAGAAATTGTGATGTATCAACATACTTAATTTCCATACCAAAAATGGGTTTAGATTTATATCTATAATTTACTCTGAATCTTCAATAAACAGAGCCTTAGTCCAGCAGTAACTTAAATACATTTGGTTTTATCTGAATATGCAACCCTCAGAGACTTTCCAGTGTATCTTTAAATATGTTCCAATTTATAAACCCAATTTATAAACCCTTCCTCACAATGTATTTAATTCACTAAACAACCAGCACTTTAAAATAAGTAATCTTACTTGAAAACTTATTTCAGATACTTAGGAACAACATGGTGCATTAAAATAATTATATATTGCTCTTTAACTGGTTTCAAACACCAAGAGGTAGCAACATTGATATTATATGTGAAGATTCTACATTATTAGGAAAGATTAGAGGCTTGACTTGCCAGACACAATCACATTCAATGTTTTCAAGTCTCACATCAAGGAGGATAGGCAGAGGCAAACAGACCCTGCAATCTGAATCTGAGATCTCAAAGTCAAGTAGGTTCTTGCAAACACTTACTCAATTGCACAAAGACGAACAACAGAAGTAAATCTGGATGTAAGTTTATGCCTTCCTAATGTTCCCCCAGCAGACATGGATGCCACAATTTGGATACTTTCTAAACCAACCCATTCAAGATTTTCATCGTAAAATCCTTGGTATGTCAGAATCTTTAATATAACAAAACAAAATATTTTAGTAAAATTAAATGAAAAATAGCAAGGTGCCTAATGAAAACAATAGATTAATGATGAGTCTCTGATTAGTATTATTTGTTAAATACCAACAATGTACTCATCACTAACATTTTCCTCAAAAGTGTCTAATATATTACTCTTAAGCAACTGTGCAGCACTATAAACAAAAATTTATATGGCATTTTATAAAATCATAAATTAGGCCAGATTCTCCTCTGTGAACCAACAGCACAAAGGAGCTAGAATCCAGGTGCAACTGGACAGCTGACAACTCCTCCTGGAGAGAGGCAGCTCTCAGCTATAGTAAAGCCAAAAGAGTTGGCTCCTTCCCTAACCTGCCCGATCTCAACCAGAGTAAAAGACATGTCAGGCGTGGAAGGGGGCATACTGGAGCTTCACTCTGCCAATTCTCAGCTCTTGAGTGGTCCCTTAGAGACCATGAGCAGCTGAAGTAACTTAGGGCAGCCCTTAGCTCAAGGTCTTTATCCCAGATAGCTTGCAATGTAAGAGAAAATTAAACCAAAGGGGGAAATATTTCAGTAAAAGGGCGAATGTAGTAAATTCATTGTTAAAAATCAACAAACACTACAACAGATTTGTTGGGTGAAGTGGGGAAGAGGGTTTTAAGAAGGAATTCGGAGAAGGAGAAAGAATGCATGATGGACAGAATGTAAAAATGAGGAAAAAGGAATTTTTAAAATACTGTAAGCATTACATTTCAATTTCCAATCTCTGAGGAGAGAAGAATTATGCAAATCCACAAACTTACTTTATTAATCACTATAAGCTTTTGGGGACAGGGACTGTCTTTTGATTACATATGCAAGGCCGGCTCCAGCTTTTTCGCTGCCCCAACCGGCGAACCAAGGAAGAAAAAAAGCCGATCGGCGGCACTTCAGTAGCAGCTCAATTGCAGTGCTTCATCCTTCTGTAGCAATTCAGCAGCGAGTCCTTCACTCCCTCTCTTCCTCTTCAGCGGCAGCTCAAAGAGGTGGAGAGTGACTGAGGGAACCGTTGCCGAATTGCTGCCAAAGATCCTTTTCCATTGGCCATCCCAAGCAACTGCTTGGTTCGCTGGTGCATGGAGCCAACCCTGTATATATGTGTACAGTGCTTAGCACAAATGGAACCTTGATACCAGTTGGCATCTCTACATGCTACCACACTACACATAAATGTAATGATAATAAACATGTAGGATGTTAACTATTAAAATCATCAGCATATTGTAAGGTGTTCAATTCAAAATACTCTGCCTGTATATCAAATGATTGCAAATAGGACTTTAATATGTATTTACTGAATCATAATAGATCATTTATAGTCTATAATTCTAAATATAATTATTATCAAAGCCATATACGTTCACCTGTTGCAGGAAAGCCACTAGAGTGCTGGTTCCCCATTTATCAGGTTTGGGCAGGTTGATGTCCTTTAAGTATAAAACCAGCCTTTCACAGTCTTTCGGTCTGTATACTCTCCCAGTATTTGTACTGATTACCATACAAGTCTGATTTAACTTTTGGAGAAGATGTCGAGATGTAGTTTGAGCACTGCAGTGAACTGTAGCAATCTGGGTGGATCGGAGTTGGGAAAAGGCATAACGAAGCAACATTCTAACAAAATAAAATATACGAATATATATTTTATATACACAGAAATTTTTAAAAAGCAATTTGAACACCTTAAAACTGCTAGCACACTGTTTAATGTACTGCATATAATGCACTGGATCAGTTTTGTTGAACTAAGTAGTCTTGATTATAAAATCAAATTGTATCATTTCACATTTATGAAGTTCCAGAAAAGTACTTGTACAGATTTGTGTAAGAAACAGCTAGCTGGTGAACAATGAAATATGGCCCCAAACCAGCTATTTACAACACATGGACAATGGAAGTCAATAGGGCTCTGCAAAAATTCATTAGTCCTCTCATGCAGTATACATTGCAGGATCAGAGCCTTTGCACATGAGGATAAAGAAAATAAAAAGGAATGGTACATCTCTTTTTCTTTTAGGAATCATATTTATGACTGAATTTTAAACAGTGGAAATAGCATTAGATTTTTGAGAAGAAACCACTAAAAGAAAGAATATAATCTATTTGCAAATCAACAGAGACACAGAAAAAAAAATGGGTTCACACTTATTACCATTATTATTATGTAAGGAGTACGCCCTCACCCTATTGAGGGAGAATTTAATGAGCTCTTCAGGGCTCAGCCAGCACTAACTAGACACAGCTGCATGGCTTGCTCTTTGAGGGAATCAACAAGCACATGGATAAGGGTGATCCAATCGATGCAGTGCACTAGGACTTTCAGTGCACGAGGTCCCCCACCAAAGGCTCTTAAGCAAAGTAAGGAGTCATGTGATAAGAAAGAAGGTCCTTTCATTGATCTGTAGCTGGTTAAAAGATGGGAATGGAAACAAAGAGTAGGAATAAACTGCTTGTTTTCACAATGGAGAGAGGTCAACAGTGGGAGAGTTCCCTGTAGTGGAACTTGTGCTCTTCAATATATTAATAAATGATCAGGGAAAAAAGGGTGAACAGGAATGTGGCAACATATGCAGATGATACAGAATTACTAAAATATTTAATTCCAAAGATCACTTTGAAGAGTTACAATGGGATTTTGTTGCAGATGAAATTCAATGTCGATAAGTGTGTAGGCCAGGCTTGATATAAGAAACTTGTTTCATTTCTTAGTAGGCATAATTGGAAAGGTGAATGGAAGGTTAAGTTGTAAATAGGGGCTTGACAAAGAGTACGCTGGCGTGCTGATAAGGACTATGGACAAGATAAACCTTGAAGGTAAAGATCAGGTTCCACATGAACAGCACACAGACAGAGCATGCTGTACAGGGACTGGTTCCTGCAAAGTAATCAAGCCAAGCCAAAAACGTATGCTTGAATGTAAAACAAATGCAATGTTATGTGTAAATTCATATAAAAGAAGAGATTGTCTGTGTAACTTTGAATGTGCGGTATGCCCTGTACCTATCCCCTATGCTAGAGTCCGATCAACTCAGTGTAGCTTTGCTGTATGCCAAATAAAGGAACCTGAGTGAAGAAATCCAGAGTCAAACTGAGAGCTCTGGATCCCAGAGAACTGGATTAAGTATTCTCCCAGAACTGGACAAGGTGCTCTTGATAAGCCAAATGTAAAAACTCCCCGAGGGAATCCCAACAAAGTGCAAAGTAATGCACACTGGATAACTTAAACCCAACTATACATATAAAATGTTGGGGTCTAAATTAGCTGTTACAACTCAATTCATTGTGGAGAATTCTCTGAAAATTTCTACCCAATCTCCAGTAACAGTAAAAAAAGCTAACAGAATGTTAGGAACTATTAGGAAAAGGATCAATAATAAGACAGAAAATACCATAATGCCACTATATAAATCCATGGTATGCCCATACTTTGAATGCTGCACGGAGTCCTAGTCGCTTCATCTCAAAAAAGATATATTAGAATTGGAAATGGTGCAAAGAATGACAATGAAAATGATTAGAGATATGGAACAGCTTCCATATGAGGAGAAATTAAGAAGACTGGACTGTTCCTCTTAGAAAAGAGATGACTATGGGGGGATATGAAAAAGGACTATTAAATTGTGAATTGTGCAGAGAAAGTGAATAGCAATGTGTTATTTACCCCTTCACTTAACACAAGAACTGGACATCATTTGGTGAAATTAATAGGCAGCAGGTTTAAAACAGACAAAAGGTAATACTTCTTTACACAATGCACAGTCATTGCCATGGGATGCTGTGAAGTTCAAAAGTATAACTGGGTTTAAAAAAGAATTAGATAAATTAATGGAGGACAGATCCATCAATGGCTATGAGCCAAGATAGCCAAGGATGCAACCCTATGCTCCATGTGTCCCTAAACCTTCAGCTGCCAACAGATGAGACTAGATAACAGGAGATAGATCACTCGAAATTGCCCTGTTCTGTTCATTCCCTCTGAAGTATCTGGCACTGTCACATACAGGATATCAAGCAAGGTGGACCATTGGTCTTACCCAGTATGACCATTCGTATGTTCTTATGGTATCTGAGCGGTGGTGTGAATGGCTGGCTGATATGAAGCAGCAGCAGCAAGCACTCAGCAACAGCAGTTCCAGCAACAATTGCTGCAGCAGTGAACCACCCACTAGCAAGTTCAAACAATGCAACAGCAGCAACAGTTGCTGAGGGAGTTGATGAGCCACCAGCAGGAGTTCCACAAGGAGATGATACAACAGATAGTGCTCACCTTACGCTCACAAGGGCACCCTTCTGTCAAAGTGGATCCCCCACCAATACCCAGGAAGTTAACCAAGACAGGGCCAGACACTACCCTAAAGCCTTTTTAATTACCTTTCAGAGCAGAGCACTAATCTCCTGGTGGAGTAGGCTTTGATTTTGGCTCCGTATTTGATGGGTCTGGCACAGATGGCCTACCATAACCCAGACCTGGAGAAGTCTAAGAATTATAAACAAGTAAAGTCAGATATGTTGGACAATTTGGACATTTCTGGGGAAACTCACATCAATGACACTACCAGTGGGACTACCAAGCATCTCAAGCAACTGAAGATGGACCTGCAGAACAAGGGCCAGCCACTACTCCACAGCTGAGTTCACCCCCAACTAGTAAAGATATCATCAGTGCCAGCCCAGCGACTTGCTGCTCCTGTGGTTAGACAGAACACATAAAAGAAAGAATGCCCTCTTAAGGAATGTGATTATGCACAGGGCTGGAGTGCAGAAATCCATGCATGAACAACAGCACTTCCCAAGTTGATGGCGCTGCTGATGGTCCAAGGGAAAAGAGTTCAATGACTTGGACTCTGTCTGTAGTTAGACAGTGGTCCAGGTCTCCTTCACAAGGGATGAAAACACCCCCAAAAGGCTGATCTCATCTACAGTGAATACATGGCAAAGTGAAAACCTATCCCAGCCAATGTTTACAGCCGACTGTGGGGACATGTATCAAGGTGACAGCTGTACCACTGGTGGAGAAATTGGAGTATCCCATAATGGGAGACCGGCACTGGCCATTTTTTGGGCAAGTGATTAATGAACAGGCCAGCCCAGCAAACAGGCATCCTGGTTGATCATCGCAGAGTGACCAGAAAGCCTGGTAAATCTTGAGGAATTGGAAGATCCTAAGGACGGAATGTCAAGAGGAAAAGAACTGTCAGCCCCTGCAAGTGAGGAAGAGGTTATCTGATGTGGAAGCACTCCTACAGAATGGGAATTTTGTGCAGGCATAGAAAAGTGACCCTACACTGAGCCATGCATATGACCAACTGGTCCCTGTAAAAGAGAAGTAATGGAGCCTCATCTGGTCAAGCACTATCCACACTTCATGCTCGAGAAAGAGCACCTGTACCAAGCTGAAAGAGATACACAAACAGGGGTAATAATGTTTTGTTAGTCATAAGGAGCAGGGGAAAGGAACTCTTATTTAGAGAGAAAGAGAGAGAGAGAGAGACTCTTGCACACCCCGGGTACATCCCAAGCAGAGGAAGGACTCTGTTAGGGTCAGAGAAGGAAGTAACTCAAACAATGTTCTGGTAGTGACTAAAGGGGCCCCTACCAACCACAAGTATGTATAATTTGCTATTTGCATTCCATTAGCACCAAAGTTCCAATCAGAAACAGCATCTCACTATAACAGATGCTGGACAAACACACACACAGAGTGAGACTGATGTTACTAACTTGTTAGTAACAGGTGTGTCAAAGAACATTTCAAATGGTTCTATTAGTATTTCATCTAAAGAAACAACTTTATCAATGGAGCAGAAACTTTCACTATGCAAAAATGTTCCAAAACTTTATCACCAAACTTAGAAAAGTTAGATTAAAACAGTTAAAATAAAAAACAAAAACAAAAACAAAAAACTTACCCCTTTCCACATCCTTCAGGCCCAATAAGAAGAAATGGCTGCTTGTTGTCAAAGTCTAGCCATGGTCTGAAGTAATCTAAACCTCTCTGCATGTCAGGGGTTTGAATGACAGGAAGTGTTCGGAGATTACTAAAGTCATCAGCAGTCAAATGTATAGGTTTTCTCAGCTGATATGACATTAAATGTCCAGTGTCAGGGTCATAATATGTGTCCAGTGGCTTCCTGAGATCTGGTGGAGACTCTCGTGCCCAATTAAAAATCTTTACAAAAATTTTAAAATAATAACAATTAAGCTTTTAAAAATCTGCATTCCTAATAACAATACAATAACTATAATTATAACTACATCCAAAAACTATGCTAAAAGAATATTAAATTTGCAAAGTCAAGCACTCAAAAGTTAGAAAATGCAAGAATTAAGGTTGCCTATGCAACTTGAATTCAGTCCCGTTGTGTGAATATATTGGGTAGTGAGTGAATGAGTGGGTAGTTATCTAATATTTATTTTTCATTCGATGCGTGGTGCCAGACCTCATGGAATAAATGTCCTCATTCATTTCCTTGAGTCACTGAGGGCCTGACTTTACAAAGTACTTAGTAAGTTCAAAGTACAGCTCCTATTGACTTCAGTCGCACTCATGAGCACTCATGAGCACACAAATGAGCATTTCTCACACTGAGTAGAGAGAAAATGAGGGACACACAATTAGTAGTCAACTGTAAATAAAAGTTCAAAGTTAGGAAATTCCAGAATTAAAGGCTGCCTAAAGAGATAACTGTTTTTTTTCTTTTTAAGTAACTTTTTTCTTTTTCCTATTTTGTGGTCTGGTAGGAACACCTACCACTCACAGTCATCTTTTTTTTTTCTAACACTTTTAAGATATGAATGTGTGTGAGGATTTACTTAGCATTTATACAATCGTAAATCACTTCATGTTATCCTGGGCTAAAAAAGTGTGGCTGCACAAACTATGCTGTCCTAACAAGAGAAATTATGGGTTATTAAGAGAAGTCCTGCTTAGTGTGACAGCCTTGAGCTGCAGCATGCCTAGCACATAGAGGATCTTCAGAGAACATATCTGCCAAATTACAACAAACCTCTATGGAACATATGAGAACTGAGATATTTGGAGGCTTACAGTTTGGCCAAATTTGGGCAAGTTTTCATGGAGATGACAAAAGGCACATCCTTCTCATCAGGGTGATGCCCCTTGCCAAATTTCAAATCATGGAAGCAGTAAGTTTAGCAGTATTGGACCTGAATGAAACAATTGTAAGAATGTTTTTAACATAAAAAAGACACATAATATCATCCTCAGAAATGACTAAATTGTTTTAGCTGAAACTTTCCCAAAAGAAATCAGCCTTAGGTAAACACCCAATACTGAAAATTTCAGCATGAACAAGTGATGTTTGTCAAAGATAAAAGCAACTGAAACCTAAGTTCTGTAATAGAAAATGTTAGGCAACTTTAAGGATAGATGATAGAACCAGCTCCACCTATAATAAAATGGAATATGTTTGTGATCAAAGAAATGGAAATGTAAGGAGGGATGGGACTGGACTGTTCTGAAGTATGTACATGTGAATAAACACTTTTCGGAGGCAACAGTATACCCACTTATTTTTTTTAAAGAAATTATGATCGTCTCCACATGTTGAAGAGCTGGGAGGAATGAAGTATTTAATCCACAGTTGATATCCTATGCTCTTGACTAAAAATGTTCCTGACTAAAAACCTTCCTTTATCTTCCAAAAAATGCACATGCATCATTTGCAACAAAACAATATGATATCGTCAGAATTAATTTAGGGCCCAATTTTGGAAGTCCTTATACACATAAGCAACTTTACTAATATGAGTAGTCTAATTAACACCAATGGGACAACTCACATGGGTTAAGTTACTCATGTGCAACCATGGCTAAATTCCAGAACCTGTGTTCCTTACTCATCCTGCTTGACCTCTCCGTGGCATTCAACACACTCGATCACTCCCTAGTTCTTGAAATCCTATAACCCCTTTGGCTTTTGTGATCTCATCCTCTCAAAATTCTCATTCTACCTCAGTGATGGCACCTTCAAAGTCTCATTGGATGGAGTCTCCTCCTCTTCCCTTCTCCCCTTTTCCATGGGCTTCCCACAGGCCTTCATCTTTTGTCCCCTTCTCTCTTTGGACCTTATCTATAAGTGATCTTGACCACTCTCATGTATTTGACTACCATCTATCTACCAAGGACACATAAATCTGCCTCCCTATGGTTGATCTATTTCCCTCCACCTAATCTCAAATTAGATTATAAATTTACTGAGGCAGGGACTAACTCTTATTCTACTTTTATACTCTGAAACCATAACAAAATCAAAATTTCTGTTTTATTCATCTCATAGTTTGAGATAAAATAGAAAAAGATTATTACCTCTTTTGTAAATTCCAGTCGTGATTTCATGTTGAGATTTCCACCAAGACCCCGCATTAAGCTAATAATAAATTGTCCACGATCAGTGCATCCACGGAGATGAGACAACCCATTCATCACAGTGCCAACTAGACTTGTTTCTACCACATAGTCATTCTGTAAATTGGAATTTATAATAGTGTATAATAACTTATAATAATAATATAATTTTAAACAAACTTCTAGCAATAAAATAAATGAGTTATGGTGCAAGTAAATATGTCAGTTTCATTGCTATTAGGAGCCACCTTTAGACTTCTAAAATTGGTAGAAAATTTGGTCCATTCAGGTCTAGAAGAGGTGATCCATTTCCAATCACTTGCTTTTTAAACATTTACTTCTGACTCTTATACCAAACCTACTTACGATTTATCAGTTCTCATGCTCGGTCATCCTTCTATTTTAGATGTTATTAGCCTACCGACTGCAAAGAAATGTGCACAATTGTGCAATGGAGATATGTGCCCAGAAGGGACTCTCCATGTGTGGATCTCACTCTCCCCCATAGAATGGGGTGGGGAAACAACTGCTTCTGCAACAGTGTGCCCCTTTTCTTTGATCCCACACAAGTGTAGAAATCTGCATGGAGGAAAGAAACAGCTATGGGAGAAACACATCTTAATCCCCATCAAGCTATGTAGATTCTCCAAGGAAATATAGCAAGATTGCCCCTCAGCACTTGGGATCCCTCTTAAAGGAAGTTCCACAGAAGAGAGGCCAGCTGCACAAGGCCTGCATGGCTCCACTGTGAGGGGTATGAAGCCATGGAGGGGTAGTAGAGCCACAGGAATCACAAAGCAAGCACAGAGACACAAGCAGTCTATATGCATGGTAATAGACTCCCATCTGGGATCCCTGGGTTTTCAGGACATCCTGCCCACTTCCCTTTCCCCTAGATAGCACAAGTGAAGGGAAATCTCTGTAAAGAAAAGCTTGCAGAGGTTCCTGCCTACGTAGAATTATTTAATGACTTATAACATTGTTAATTTTTCCTCAAGCCTAGCAAAGCACATGCCTTCCTGATTAGGATTTTGGGCAGAAATTTCAAATTTTCTGAGCCTAAATTTAGATACCTAAATCCATGATTAGTCAATGGAAGCTCTGGGATCTTAGCATCTCAGAAAAATCAGATCCCTTATTTAGATGCCTAACTTTAGAGACCACATTTACAAATTCTGGCTGACATCTACACCAAGTTCATAAATTTGAATAAAAGCCAGAAAGTTATTAAGATTTTGTGAGTTACTCACCTGTTTTAGAACCCAGTTTAATGCCTTTTCAAAATAGTTCCCAATCCAATTTTCAAGATTATGTCTGCACTCTTCAGGCTGGTTTCTTAGCCAAGATTTTATCAAAGAATTAAGATCCGTATCTTCATCACTAGAACAAGACATACTTCAGATTAAAACAAAAACAAAAACATCCATGCAGATGGATGCAGTATGATCTAAATGCTCAAGCAAGATGACTGAGTTAAGAGGCCAGGGTTGTGTTCTCAGCTCTCCCAATGAGCCACTGTATGAATTCAGACCAGTCATTTAACCTCTCTATATTTAAATTTGCCTTTCAGTAAAAAAGGGGTCAGAAAATGTATGCTCTTGAATAAAAAGCACTAAGATGCAGAAAAAAGATGCAAACTAGAAATGGAGTATCTTTATTATTACTGTCAAATGTCAAAATAATGCTCTAATACTAGGTGAAACTGACTGAGCAGATGTGAGCATTTATTTTCTGATTTCTGTAATTACAAGAAATGGACAATGGTTTAATTTTGATTCAGTGCAATTTTCTTACATTTTTTCTAATAAATTTTGCTTTAAAATATTTGGGGGTCTAATAGTGTTTAGAGGCAATTTAAAGCAACCCAGTCTCTGAGTCAGGAAACAAACTTCTGACCTTTGGTGAGAGAAAGAAAGGCGCAAAAGATATGACATGGGGTATTTGGTGAAAGGTGTAGGGCAAAAAACAGCCCTTCCCTACGAGGCTTTACTGACCATAGTCAGTAAAGAGCAAAGAGACTGACTGGAGACATTCAGGAGTCACAAATACAGTGTCAAGTATCAGAGGGGTAGCCGTGTTGCATCTGAGGAAGTGGGTATTCACCCACGAAAGCTCATGCTCCAAAATGTCTGTTAGTCTATAAGGTGCCACAGGATTCTTTACAAATACAGTGGTAGGTTACAAGCTAACAGATGAAAAACCTGACTTCAGAGATAAAAAGGCAAATACAGGTAACATCTATACAGACAACTCCACCTACTCAGCGTAAATGAACATTTTCAGAGGTTAGCATTACAATGAAATCATCAGTTTTATAATAATAAAATAAAATACCATTCATAAAAATTAACTTAAAAAAGGAAATTACAGACTTGTCAGCCTAACTTTTATACCTGGAAAGATATACTGGAACAAATTATTAAACAACCAATCTGTAAGCATCATGAGGATTATATGGTTACAAGAAATACCCACTATGGATCTGTCAAGAACAAATCATGCCAAATCAACCTCATTTCCTTCTTTGACTAGGTTACTGACCTAGAGAATAGGGGGAGAAGCAGTAGACATGATATAGCTTGATTTTATTAAGGCTTCAGATACAGTTCCACATGATATTTTTATAAACAAAGTAGGGAAATGTGATCTAGGTGAAATTACTATAATGTGGGTGCACAACTGGTTGCAAGACCATACTCAAAAAGCAATGATTAATGTCTCACTGTCAAACTGGGAGAGTATATCTAGCGGGGTCCGGCAGGGATCAGTCCTGGGTTTGGTACTATTCAATATTTTCATTAATGACTTGGATAATGGAGTGAAGAGTATGCTTATAAAATTTGCAAATGACATCAGGCTGGGAGGGCTTGCAAGCACTTTGGAGGACAGGATTAGTCCTTTGACAAACTGGAGAATTGGTCTCAAATCAACAAGATGAAATTCAATAAAGACAAGCATAAAGAACTACATTCAAGAAAGACGACTCAAACACACAACTACAAAATGGAGAATAAGTGGCTAGCCGGTACTACAGCTGAAAAGAATCTTGGGGATATAATGAAATGGATCACAAATTGAATGTGAATCAGCAATGTGATGCAGCTGCAAAAAAGGCTAATGTTATTCACTGGTGTATTAACAGGACTGTTATATGTAAGACAGGAGAAGTAACTGTCAAACTCTACTTAGCACTTGAGAGACCTCAGCTCGAGTATTGTGTTCATTCTGGGTGCCACGCTTTAGGGAAGTTGTGGACAAACTGGAAAGAGTCCAGAAGAGAGCAGCAAAAATGATAAAAAGGTTTTAAAACCTGGCAAATGAGGAAAGGTTAAAAAAACTTGGCACATTTAGTCTTGAAAAAAGAAGACTGAGGGGGGACCCAATAGTCTTCAAATATGTTAAGGAATGTTATAAAGAGAATGGAGATCAACCATTTTCCATGTCCACTGGAATTAGGAAATGAAGTAATGGGCTTATTCTGAAGCACCGGAGATTTAGGTTAGATATTAGGAAACACTTATCTGTAGGGGAATTATGCTCTGGAATAAGCTTCAAGGGAGGTTGTTGAATCCCCAATCAATGTAGGTTTTTAAGAGAAGGTTAAACAAACACCTGTCAGGGATAGTCTAGGTCTATTTGGTCCTGTCTCAGCACAGGGGATTGGGCTCGATCACCTCTTGAGGTCCCTTTCAATCCCACATTTCTATGATATTATCAATAAGCAAATGAATATGCACAAAAAGGTGCAAAGCTGGAAGGAAAAAAAAATTGGAAGAAGTTTAAGCATGTTGCTGAAACTCTGTAAAGGGACTATATATATATAGAAAGCCATACACTAACCTATCACAGCCAAACACAACTGACACAATAGGGTTTTAAAAAGTTAATAACTATTCACGATGACAAATAAGTTATATAAATTTCACCCTTGTGTCTCACCTCAGGAAGATCATTCCCATCCGTGAAATTGTGGCAGGAGAGGCACAACTCAGATCATGTGTTTCAAATACAAAGTTTACATTTGGGCCAAACTGAATTCTTTCTCCACTGGGCATAGTGAGTAATCGATTGTCATCCAGGACAGAATTCAAAGACTCAATCCACTCAGGGTCGATGTCACCATCACAGATTATCCATGAGTTAACATCTACTTACAAATAAAAATACAAAACAACAAATCTACTGGAAAAACTTAAAGAATATGAAGGCTTGCTAAATTTCTAACCATTTTTCATTCTCTATGACAATTATAATTTATTAGTTTTATATGCTTTACATATAACTTCTTTAAATATTCCTCACATTCTTCACCTTCTGATGCATATTGCATGCCATTTATTTTCATATTACACTAACTTGGAAATTACAAACTGAGGTACTTGACAATGGTATTGCCGTAAGCCTTTTTGACCTTACACTGGCCACTTTCAACAATTTTAAATGAGCATATTGTCAAAATATGAACCAAAAAAATAAAGTTTATTTCAGCATGTTGAGCACAACACAGACTTCTGGATTGACATACCTTGCGGTTCTCGTACCACTTGTCGAGCACTACTTGTAAGCACACCATCAGACCACTCCCTGGTATCCATGTCAATGTGACCTAGTAACTGATGTCGAGGCATAGCTTTGGGATTCATAGTATATTGTTTCACCACTTTGCCAGTTTTACCAAGCGCTGTCCTTAACATCTGCCAAAGCGTTGATTTACCTGCACCACTCGGACCTACAATAACCACACCCATTCTCTGACGTAGCTGTTCATACAATTCCAAAGCTTTCTTGATCTGTATAAAAAAGAAATAACGGTTATAGGAGGTTAAGCATTAAATCAAACTTGTTCTCTAACCCTAATTTCACACATTCCTCTTTGATTTTGTATACTGTCATCCTCTTCCCTTAATTTAAATTTATTTTAGTAACTTGTAGGTGCAGAAGCAAAGAATAAAAAAAGTTTGTATTCAAACAAATCAAGGGCTCACATTATAAACATTAAAAGGCTGAAGGTAACTAAATAAAAATTAATAGATTAGCAACTCAAGCCTCACTGAGACTCTTAACTCATAACATCTAAACTTGGTTTATGCTTATACTTCATATTTACCTGGGTGTTTATAATTTCCAAATTGGCTTCCTCAAAGACTTGTTGTAAAGAAGTGGTTAATTCAGCATATTCTACATCCTTAAAACCAATGCCAGGGAACACATCTTTAACCAATGCATCAAACCGTGCACAGTCTGCAAATGTAAGCTTTGACATGGTATTGAGGCGCAAAGCTTGGACCACAATATGGCTTTCATTAACTGCAAAAGAAAGTTCAGTTTACATTTATTTCCACAGCTGAGATATCACCACCTGAAGTCATAGTGGGAATTGTTTCTTGGTATCACAGGTTGTTTTTTGGCATCACAAGGGATTATGATTTTAGGTGGGAAATTAGCATTAGTAGCATATAGAACTTCTGAGTCTTAAGTTACAAAGGGACAGACTCTAAGTGTACCCATCACAACTTTTGTATATAACTGCGTTCTTGAAAATGATAATTCATGCCAGACTGATTATATGCTGTGGGAATTTCTAGATGTCCTAATATGCAGGGTGTCTCTATCCTGACTGGATAGTAGTCAGCTAAGAAAGAACTTTGAAGAGGAAATATCCTAACATATGTTGTCGGTGTGTTTTCAACTGATAGATGAATTCCTGAAGTCGATTATTAGTTGTTTGTTAGCTATTTGCTTTTTATATCTAATGGGAAAACAAGGGTTGCCTCTAATAACCCCAGGAACAGTCAGAGCAGATCTGTCATTTCTTAAAGCATCAAAGAAGCAATATTCATGTCCCAAACATTTAAACTCCTCATCCACTCTAAACCTCTGCCCCCAACTCTCCCACAAACATAGAGAGAAAATCACCACCCACTCAAACACACTTTTTTATAATACACAACATTCCCATCCCTTAAAATACCATCTGGTATCGGTGCTCTAGTTAGCAGTACTCAGTCAGAATTAGATACGGTAACCCAAGAGTAATTGAGACTTCATATGCAAGAGCTCTCTTTTCAACTTGCCAACTCCGCAGATTATGTGCCCTGAGTTTCTGTGGGTTATTTAATTATTTATTTTTTATTGGGAAGGCTCTGATTCAGAAGGGCTTTCATAGAGGCTTATCCTTTTTTTGAATAGTCTGGCTTCCTACAGTTCCAGAGCATATAACTCGGTACTTGAATGAACAAGAAGGCTGTAGATATTTATTTCAATATAACACCTTGATTGATCAAAAGCGAACCAACCCTTGGCACAGTCAATCTTACTTTTTTCCTTCATTCCATTTTTCTTCAGGTGACGAAGGAGATTGCCACATCCTCTCAGAGCAGTCTTCATTGCTCTTAAGCCCCAGTCATAGTGTTGCTGGGGTGTCAAAAGCTCCCTATGTTTTTAAAATATTCATATTGTAATAGGCTGTAACAGTTGAAACTCCAGTACTTGTAGTTGATCATTGAGGAATTGACATTATACATTTTTCTGAAAATCAGAGCCATTAGAAAATAATATACTGGCCACAAACACTACCATTTTTCTTGAACTTCAGAGATAGATACACATGAAGTTGCGTGTTTCCAAACTTTCAGAGAGGCAGTTTCTTCAAAAACTAGATAATAATAATAATTGTTTTAAAATAGGACCTCTAATAGTTCCCTCCCAGGGTTTTTCCAAAAGGCACACAAATGAAAAAGTGCCATTGTGGTTACTTGGATGTCAGCTACTCCTCGAAAAAAATCACAGGTACATGATTTTTATGGCAGCACTGCACACTCAGGAAAATAACCATGTGCTCCCATTCAGACAAACAAATGGGAAGCAGAAGAAGAAAAAAGAACAGAAAAGAGTATATAGCAGAGAGAAATTAATAAAGGTATCATATATGAACTTGAAAAATGTTTATTTTAATACTTTTCTTACCTATTAAAGAGAAAATTACATTAATATTCAAGATGCCAACATAAAGGAAGGAAACAGTCAGGGTCTTAAGCAAGCAATATTTTCCCATCATGGGATTATAACTGCAGTTCCTGTATTCTTACATTTTTGCTTAAATACAAAGCAGTGCATCTCAATAAAATTCAAGCTGTGTTTTATTCAGACAGATTTACATATTACTAATTTTGGAGAACCGTGTTTGGTAGCATTCAAATATAAGATATTCTTGTTCAATGTAAAACAGCTTAAGGAGACTATAGGCATGAGACAGTAGCTCTATGTTGCTTATGGTATATAGCTTTATGAAGGTGATTTCTGGAGTGTCCATTTCATAAAGATCAGAGAAAACATACAGGAACAATGTTTAAAAGATTTCTATATCAATCTTTTCAAGGTTTGGTATTGAATGGACTGAAATGTAAGGAAGGTAAAGTGACATAACATGAGGGGGAAGTACTATAGATCGCAAAAGACAAAAGCTATATATTGACACAAACATGATTAATGGAACAAAATGTGCTTACCTGGCTAGATTAAAAATAGCCACCAACTTTCTGCCAAGGGTTTTAGCCTCTTTAAAACCTTCTGAATACAAAATAACTTCCGCAATGAGTTCATTATCTGGACGAGTCATAGCAACTGGCCTAAAAAGCTGTTTGAGGTTATCAGGCAGTTTTTGTCTTCCTCCATAACCTTTTCCAGCAGGATTCATAGTAATGAAAATTCCAGAATTATGATCCATTTCAACCTGGCATTAAAATCAATATATTGTCAAAAAAATAATATTTTCATCTCTATATCCTTAAGTATGAAATAACTCATGTAATTAGAACACTGTAAAATACCACTGTATGCTGTGGTGATGTAGCTTTGTCAGTCCCAGGATAGTAGAGAGATAAGGTGGGCGAGGTTATATCTTCTAGTGGACCAACTTCTGTTGGTTGAGAGAGACAAGCTTTCAAGAGCTCTTCCTCAGGTCTAGGAAAGTTACTCATGGCTTGGCTACACTACCGCGTGGGGTCGCTCTAAGATACGCAAATTCAGCTACATGAATAGCGTAGCTGAAGTCAACATACTTGGATCTACTTACTGTCATGTCTTCACTGTGGTAAATCGACAGCTGACGTTCTCCTGTCGACTCCGTTGACGCATCTCGTTCTAGTGGAAAACCGGAGTCAATGGGAGAGCGCGCAGCGGTCAATTTATCGCGTATAAATTGACCCCCGCTGAATCAATCACTGCCTGCCAATCCAACAGGTACCGTAGACAAGCCTCAGAGTGTCACAGTTAAATACATGATCAAACAGATAGTTTGACATAAGTAGTTAGATTATGTGCTAAGGGGTCATTCAAGGTGAAATGGCCCATTAACATCCCTGTAGTCATAGGATAAAAAGGAGGGTTAGTGGGTTACAAATTGTTGTAATAAGCCATGAATCCAGTGTCTTTATTAAGACCATGATTTTTAACGTCTAGCAAAGTTATGAATCGAACCTCCCAGACTCATCCTTTAATGGTGGTGTGCAGGTTTCTTTTGAGGATGAGGACAGGTCAACTATAGAGTCATCGCTTTGTGAAAGTGTGCTTCCCCACAAGTGATATGGTATTTTGTCTTTTATCATTTTCCTACGTGAGTTCATGTGAGAGCATAGTGACTGTCTGTTTCCACCCAGAGTTGTTATTGGGGCATTTAGTGCACTGGAACAGTCATGTGTAGGATTCAGGGATCTTGAAAGGTGTGTTGTGGGGGTTGTTGATCATTGCAGAAGTGAAGATATGTCTGCAGGTTTTGCATCTATTATTCTGGCAGGTCTGGTGCCACTTTGAGTTGGTGTGTCCTCGTCTATGAGGAGCTTGCTTCTGATGATGAGGTTGGAGAGGCTGGGAGGTTGTCTGAAGGCCAGAAGAGGGGATTCAGGAAAGATTTCTTTCAGGATGGATTCCCATTGAGTCTGGGTTGTAGTTGCTTGTTTGTGTATGGTGTATAAACAACTACAACCCAGACTTCATAAAGCATTCACTCTATATCTGACCTGTCCGTCCTCATTCTCAAAAGAAACCTGCACAACACTTTCAAAAGACAAGCCTGGGAACTTAAATTCATAACTTTGCTAGACACTAAAAATCATGGTCTTAATAAAGACACTGGATTCATGGCTTATTATAATAATTTATCCTATGATTACAGAGGTGTTAACAGGCACTTCACCTTGAATGATCCTTTAGAACAGTGGACTCAGGACCTATTTGTAAATGTTTATGGCCTGTCATGACCCAACAAACAGTCTGCTGGTTGAGGTCCTGGGGCAGAGACGTAACTAGGTATTTTAGTACCCGGGGAAACAAAACATATTTGTGCCCCCTACCAGAGGCAGAATGTGAGGGGAAGGGAGAGAATCACATGGGGTCCTATGCCCCGCACCCAATGTTTCTTGGGTGTGCTTCCCGACCCAAACAGGAAGGGTGGCCTGCTAAGATGAGTCACAGGGTGGAAGTGGCACTCCCTCTCTGAGCGCTGCCATGCCGGGCTGGCCCCACCAAGCCCTGCAAAGCAGGGCTGGCTTGAGCTACTCCCACGGCTTTGCACCCTGGGTTACTGCCCCACTCTGGTTACAGCCCCGACTTAGGTGATTTCGTTTGGATCCTGCCCACACTCAGCCCTCAGTGGCAGCTCCTGCAGCTCCTGTGCTGTGGAGCTGACTGACTTTGGCTCTCTGGGGTTGCAGCACTGCTCAGGTTTGGTCCCATCCATTGACTGGACCAAATTTGTGTGAGTGGAGTTGTGACCCAGCTCATGCGATTACAGTGCCATTCACACAAATCTGCTACCTGGAATTCCATCCTCATGACGGCTGGGCCAAACCTAAGTGGTGCTGGGATGCCAGAGGTTGCAGTGCTTGGAGCAGAGAGGGGAGACCACCCAGCTCTGTCAGACAGGAGCCGCCACGCAACCCTTTGAAACACTCTGGCGACCCAATTTTGGGTCCAGACACACATGTTGAGAAACTCTGCCTTAGAATATCTGTTAACTACTTATGCTAATCTATCTGTTCAACCTTGTATTGAGCTGTAACACTCTAAGTACCTTTCCCAGACCTGAGGAAGATCTCTGTGTAGCTCAAAAGCTTGCCTCACTCACCAACAGAAGTTGGTACAATAAAGATATTAGCCTCCTTGTGTCTCTATAAAATAGTATCAGAAATGTTGGGCAAAGATCTTCCTTATGTATGTGGGATTTATATATTGGACCTAAAAATGGTATACTTGTTAACAATACAAAGGTTTACAGGGTTTTCAGAAGACATTTGATATTAGTGACAAAATTTGAACAGTTTTCAACAACAACAAAAAATGCTGTTCTATACCTCCTTGCCAAGTAGTTCACACACAGGTCTATGCTTCTTCAAAGCATGCTGAATTGTCTGAATTTGCATGGACACTGCAGACAATACTGCCTCCTCCAGCCTATTGAACTCATCGAAACATCCCCAGGCACCACACTTCACCAAACCAACAAAAATACGACCCATCGACTTCACGTCAATACCCTTAAAATAAAAGAATATTATTTATATGTTAAATACCATGAAATCAATCAATGAAGATTTTCTTCCTAGTTCCGCTATGAGGTCTCTTATTGCAAATGCAAAGATCCTAAAATTTCTATTTGATTATAAATGAAAAACTCCATTAAATTACACTCAAAGTTTTGTTTTAAATTGTTCTTTAAATCCATATTGAATAGATACTCATTGCCTAAAATATATAAATATGCACATCACTTCACCTCATCACAATTAAAAACTAAAACTTGTCTTCCAAGAAGTCCACCCAAAGCCTTTACTGATTCTGTTTTTCCAGTTCCAGCTGGCCCATAAGGATTTCCTCCGAGGCCCATCTTCATAGCCTGAGTAAGAGTTAAGTAGCACTTATCTGTCAATGGTGTATAAACAAGTTTCGGGGAATTACCCTGTAGAAACAAAAGATATACTGTATGGATTAATACACAGAATCAAGGTCAATAAGTCAGCATTTCACTCAGTTTGGACATAATGAAGATAACACAGAAGCACAGAAGTCCAGATTACTAGCTGCCCAAGTCTGAGGACTATACTTGGGGCCATATAATTTTTGTATTTACATTCATAAATTCTGTTAGAACTACTCCCAAAGTGTTATGCAATCCTTTATGCACCACAGATTGAGGCTCAAAAAAGGGAAACACCTGCTATATTCTCTCCCTCATAGACTTCAACAAACATTGCCTTCATATACCCAAGAGCATAATTTGTTCCATATTGTTAATCAAACATTTGATTCAATTTAAATACATCTCAAAATTTATTTCAAGTTATCATTTTGTCTGCATTTGGCATTTTACCTAGCACTAACATAAATGAGAAAGTAAGAATGATACTATGTTCTTCACTTTAATATAAAAGCCATATAAATCCACCAATTCAGCAGTAAACTCAAGAATTCAGTATCACAGGTATTTGGAGATAAGAAGCATCTTAAGATTGAAGAAACACCAATACACCATTTTTCAATATTTTCTGCAAAACAGCATCATAAAATGGCAACTGACAAAATGGAAGCCATGTGGAAGCAATTGTGGAGAGAAAGCTGCCTCCCAGAACTGAAAGGTGAGCACCACACACATTTAAAAGCCAACAAAAATAGATTTAAAAAAACCCATACCTGATATTCATAGGTATACTGGAGTTCAGCATCTACCATTTGAATGTAACATTTTTGGTCTTTCAGATAGAATCTGAGTTGTTTCTTCCACACCCAGTCATCAACACTATTAATCTGGGCTTGATTTAGCTGCTTCACCACATCAATGTTATGAATAATATCAAGAATCAGCGCTTTAAGCTTGAGCTCAAGGATTCCAGATTCTGTAAATAAATAAAATTATTCACAAAAACACTTTCAAGTAGTTTATGTTGCGGTTTACAATCATAGAATCATAACGGGTTCATCTAGTCTAACCCCCTACCAAGATGCAGGATTTGCTGGGTCTAAACAATCCAAGGCAGATAGTTATCCACCCTCCTTTTGAAATAGCTAAAAAACTAAAGCAACTAACATACAAATGAGAGGTTGATATAGTTACTAGATAAAAGCATAACAGCCAATTAACTTTAATCTAGAATTCAACAGAGTGACCAGATGCACAAGGATAAGTATTGATCCACATTACACATTACAATCTGCACATCATATTGGTGTTTTATAGGTTTGTGATGTTACATTTAAGTCAAGAAATAACTCCAGAATCCAATCGAATATCGTATTACCAGGGGGAAAAAACACCGGGACTTATAGAGAATGTGTTGACATGGTATCATGTTTATCCAATAGTATCTGGCCAGTTTCAGTGAAACATAATGTTAGAAATCAGAAGATGAAAATAACGATATAGAAGCAGATTTTGTAATGACAAATTATTAGTAAATATATTAAATAACAAAAACATCAAGTTAAAGGAAATGGATAAAAATTGAAAAGGAAACAGATTCAGACTACCTAATAATGTTAAATATAGAATAAACATCTGGAAAAGAAAGGACATTCACTGTGAAATATTAAATATCACTAACCTGGCCATTACTGGTAGGTCACTCAATATCATTTCTAGCTCAGAGGTTTGGATTACTTAGCACCTTACATTTATTTTAAGGAATTATACACTTATGATCATTTTTCATACCTACTCTCCCTGGATCTTCCATACTAGTATCTATGCTGGTATAATGTTCCAGTTTAGCCATAAGTTCTAACTCTATCTGCTGCAGGTTATGCTCTTTGATAGCAGTTTCAACATCTTCAGTGAACTGAATTTGTTCTGCCAAGGAAAGAATCTATTGACAGAAAGAATAAAGTAAAGTTTTAGAAATAGGTAACCATGAGGGACAAAAGATTTTCAACTCATTTATAAAACATGCCAATACTCCACTATCCCTTTAAAAAACATAGTTACTCTAAAGGTGCTCCCAGAGCAAATATAATTGTATTTAAAAACTTACTAAAATGTAACAAACAGCTGCAAAATAATTTAGTATAGCTATTCCCTTAGGTGCAATATTACGATTACTGTACATTCACTATAGCAGCCTATTGTCTGAGCTGTGATGTTTCAGCCAAACTCATTGCTTGAGGGAGATCTCCACAGTACTGAAGAACAACTGTTCATGAGTAGGAAGAAATGTGGATTTGTTTCACCAATTTCACTAATACTTTGTAAATCTGTGTGTCTCTCTCTTTCCTTCCTACCCTTTGATTCCACTCCCGAAAAATATGCCAGAGGTGAAAAAGAGCTACTCACTGCCAGTACAATATTCTCCCCTTATTCATACCAAACTTCAATGCCCTCTGAAACATATGCTCAGAGTGAGTAGCTTAGTAATAATCAGAAGAATAGAGAATTAACATCTTGGCCAAAACTGGGTATTAACTCAGGCACTTCCTCGACTAAAAGCATGGGGGTTCTCAGGACAAACTTTTCGTGGCCTCAGAGTGCGGCCACCAATTCTTGCTGGTGGCCACTCTCACACTTTTTCCTAAATACTTAATTAGCTTTAGGAAAGCCAAATAAATATGTACATATACACATCCAAATCATTATAATTTCTTTACTGCTAGCTAGTAAGTCTGTTGTGAAAAGTGGTATTAACAAACATACAAGTATCACTTTTCACAGCAGACTTACTCAGCCCTGCCAAGCCTGGGAACAAATTAAGTCCTGGATGGAGAGTCGGGGGGGCAATGGGGGCCAGGGGAGATGGGGTGAGGGGCTGGAAGAGGCAATGGGGGGCTAGAACCTGACGCCCAGTGGCCAGAGCCTGCTGCCCTGCTACGCCAGGACTGAAGCCCAGAGCCTGAGCCCAACTGTCCATGGGAAGGTAGGAAACTCACTGGCTGCCTAGTCCTACAGCGTTGTGCCCCAGGTGACTCCAGAGGGGGGCAAGGACAAACTCCTGGCCCTGCCTCAGCAACCTGGTGGCCCCAGCAACCAACACGAAGGCAGTGCATCCAAGGGTAATAGGAAAGGGGAGGGGGCGCTACTTTCCCTCCCCAACCCCATCACAGTCTAGGAGGCTGTGGCCGCAAGAAAAGCCCCTGATGGCTGCATGAGGTTACAGTGGCTGCACTTGAGAAACATGAGCTGGAATGGATTCACACATAACACATGCTGAACTACGGGTTCCACTTTCATAAGTTAAACAGAATAGGAATTCTCTTCTCATCAAAATTCCACTCTTTGCTTTGGCCATGTGATTCAGGTAAAGCAGGAACAGCTAAACACCGATGACATAAGGAGAGGGTCAGGCTGTGGTGCACAGCACTCCCATACTCTCAGCATGATGAAGAAAGGCAGTAGATTGCAATGGTATACACAGATGAAGGGAAGATTTATTTCAACTAAAAAGCCCACACAGGCTTTCTTCAACCTGTCATTAGTACATACTCTTTCACTAGCATTTTCTACCCAAGTTATGCATGAACTTCAGAAACTATTCTAATAATGCCGCTTTGAATCAATAGCAGGAAACAGTTTCTGCATCACTGATTAGCCAGGGACTTGATTCAACATCAACTGAAATCAGTGGAAAGACTCCCTTTTATTTAAATGGGCAGTGAATCAATCTCCCAAGTGAGCAGAGTTCTATTCTACAGATGCTTATAACATTGCACATTCTGAGTAATTTCTATCTACCTAAAATCAAGGTATACAGCAAATCAACTGTTTTTTCAAGTCCATATATATTTCCCAAGCAGACTTATCCTTAGGATCATTCAGAAATTGAGTTATTTACTTCAAGGCTGAGACTAAATCAAGATGAGACTGTATCACTCACTACCTGGGAAGGAAAGAGTGATGGATCAATTGAACCTTGTGAACGTCTTCCAGCAGTAACACAGTCAAGCAATAATTGTTTCAATGTGTCCTTCATCTCCAAAGCCAAACAATTTAACCAAACCTGGCAAATAAAATATAGAGGGAAGAAAAAAATCACAAATCACATAGCAAACATATTTACCACAATTGCTGGTAATGCATTTTAACCTGCTTCTCTTACCTCAACATCACTTGAGAGAAGAATTTTATTTTTAAAAGGCACAACTTCTCCCTCTAAAGATTTCATTGCAATTATGTTTTTAAAGTCCCCATCAAAGCTGACACTATTAATTCCTGTTAATCAGAAAATAACAATATCTCTTTAAATAAACTCAGCAAGTGATTAAATACAATCTAGATGATTTACTGTAGAATTCTTAAACATTTGTTTCTTGATAGAGCAGTTACTTGGGAAATAGTCAAAAAAGTTGAATCAATTCTTTTTGTATATGTAACACAATATTTATGATAATTAAGTAGATGAACATAAAAAGTCCTTCAAAAGTCAGAGATATTTTGAAATATTTTTTTCGCCTAATAAATGGTGAAATATCAAAAACATTTTCCTTTTCGAAGTTATGTTATGGAAACAGAAAGTAAAGAAACAATTTCTAGAATAAGTTCTTCAGTGTCAAATGACTGTACTTCTGAATAAATACATTTTACAAATGATGACTAATGTATTATGAAAATACTAATTTAGTTTACCAGCAAAAAGTTTCTTAAGATGAGACTGAATCACTGAAGGATTAGTGGACTGTCCCAAGATTTCTAATAAATCATCATCTCCAATGAAATAGAATCTAGGGAATGCTGAACGCTTTTCCTGTTTAAAAAAAAAAAAGAATTGTTGTTTTAAGCACTGAAATATTGCTTTTTTATAAAATTATATATTAAAATAAGCAGTTGTACCTCCAGAAATTCATTCAAGGATTTTTGACATCTCTGAAGCTGATCAAGTAGGGTAATCAACGCATGCCTCATTCCTGTCCGAGCATTCAGTGATGTTATTCTATTGTCCCTCTTGATATCTATCATTATGGATCTTTAAAAAAATATAATCTTAATTGTTTGTAAATCTACCACTGCATTTTTGTCCGAATATATCTCTTTTAAACATCTGATTAAAACTCAAGACACAGATAAGTAATATTCAACAGTCAATATCTGAATGTAAAAATTGCAACATTTATGTCAAATTTCTTCCAGTTAAACATTAGCTAGATCTGTCATGATTCTCCTCCTATTATACCTATCATACTGTTTCTGATCATGACTCTTCCTTTACATCAAGACCCCTCTATCCAAAAAGTCCAATCAAGTTTAAATCTTGACCATTTTTTCTTCTAAGTGCCTCCATCTCTGTCATTTCAGCTCTATTTTTAAGCTCAACTACCATATCTAAACTAAAGAAACTCAATTGTGTCTATCTTTGGACACCTCTAAAATCTACTCTCTAATAATCCTCTCTGTATGTCTTGATCAAGTAAAGTCATTTCATCTCAAATTCCTTCAATGTAATTTTTTTGGAAAGAGAAGTGCTTCTCTTCAGCAAGAAATATTTTTTCATAATCCAACATCTTCTCTACTTCCTTTCTCAAATAAGACCTTCTATTTGCCTGCATTGTTCATAATAGTGGCCATCATATTTGACTCAGAACCTTCCTTCTTTTCCCACATATCCCATATCAATAAATCTTCTCATCAATCATCTCTTTTACAACTCTAATTCTTTCTATATGATTGCCTCAATGCAACCTTTGCTGAAATCCTTATGCATGCCTTCATCTTCCTGCACATCCTGTTTGTTCTGTATTAATTCACTTTGAATCTTGGCTTGTAGCTGTTCAAAGGACTTTATACAAAATAGAGTTGTGTTTAATAACACTGACCTGAAGTCTTCATCAACTCTATTAAAACGTGCCTGCTCTTTGGGTAGAGCTCCACGACCAAAAATGGGTTCCAAATACACCCACTTCCTTTGAATCTGGTTTAAATTCTGTAGGTACTCATCCAGCTCAGCAAGTTTTCTTTCCCAGATAGACACTTTATCCTCAAAGCCTTTGTAATATGGAGAGTCCTTTAGGGACTGAAGAAGACAGCGATTATCTCCAACCTGGTTAACTATGTCTTTCCAGTCTTTAATTAGTTTGATAGTCCTGCTCTGGCTGTCTTCATAATCTGTTAATGTGAAGACTGCTCCAACACCCCAGAGCTCAAGTTCACGTAAGGCCTCTCTGATTGTGACTTCACCTTGTGCCCGACTATTCAAATCCTATTTTAAAATATAAAACACAAAAAAAATTACTATTTATATAATAGAAAACATATAAATGAGGAGAGGAAAACAGTTTTATTAAAAAAATAAACATCTTCAGTTTCCAAAAAGGAATAACAGCATATGGAACATATTGTATAAAAAATTAATAATTTTACTTGTGAAATAATTCATACCTTAAGCGCTGCTGCTTTTTCTACAATTACATCTGACACTTTGAGTAGATCTCCAAACAACAAATTCTCTAGACTAGTGCCTCTAGGGAGACCAAGAAGACGAAAGAGGTCCAGCCAATGATCTGGAGACAGGTGTTCTCCTCTAACATATTTCAGGACAGGAAGTGTCATCTAAGGGAATAATGCAAATTGGAATATACCAAGTTTTTACAATGACTATATCTGTTCAGTCCTACTGTCATGTACTGTGAAAACATAACAAAAATATATTTTCCCACTATGTATTGAAAATAAATCTGTTTAAATTGAGATCTGCTTTGTATTTTCAATACACTAATTTTAGCATTTGGTATTATGCCATTAAGGCTGTTTTATTACTAAATGTGTGTCAAACAAATTGAGAAAAAACTGTAATGATTGTCCTGTTCACTGAAAGAAGCTCAAATGTACTTTGAAATGAATGATATGTTTAAAAATAGTTGCAGGAGATATACAAAATATCCTTAAGGCTCACTTTTATATTTACATGGAGGTCTGTTTGTGTATTAGAGTGAAGCATATTACCCAGTAATACCGGAAAGCATTTTGCTTTGATTTCCCTTTGTATAATGAGGATCTTACTTTGTATTTGTCCACTTCTTTTTGCAACTTCACAGTCATTACAGTGTGTTCTTCCATCTTCCTCAGCTTATCATGCCAGTTCAACAAGAATTCCTCAAACAGGTAAGTCTTACTCCTATATAAAAATTAAATTTTAAAAAGAGCACAATAACACAGTACTCCAATAACCAACAACTATACATAAAAGTTTAAAAACAAAATCAGACCTAAAAGTAATCCAGTCTTCTTTGGCTTTTTCCTGAAAACCTTGATGAAATTCTTCATATAGTGCCCATACTTCTGCACAGTTCTCAATATCTCTACATACAGCTTTTGCCAAAGAGAAATCAGGCTCTTCTAATTCAAAATGATGGCAGTCCTCGCTAAATAAAAAGATCATTGCATTGTTATAATATTGCATACTGACGTTATGATCCTGGACATGCTGTCAGACATGCTTAACTTTACCAATGTGAGTAAGTCCACTGACTTCCATGTCCAGAAGAACACATTATGTTGTACTCCCCAAGCAGAAAAGAAAGTAGCATAAGAGACAATTATCATATGAAATGGCCTTCCCTAGCAGTCACAGCTTTCTTCTTTTTTTCATTCCTTTATATTAAGAGTACTAATTTGTCTCCCAAAAACATAAAGGAAAAAATAAATTATCTTTAATTATCTTTCTCTGTAAGTAGAATCCTATATAGAATCACATGCCATTTAGTGTATAAATTCAGTTGTTTCAAAGCCTAAAAATTTTAAGAAACTTCCACTTTACAAGTGTCAGTGAAGATTAAACTATACATTGAAATACAATTAAAATAGGATTTATTAAATTATTTGTTGTGTTCATATTTAGTTAACTATAGTTCGTATTGTCTGACCCACCAAAAAGCTGCTGCTGCCTGATTTACTGCAGAACATCTCTAAAATAATGTGCTATATACAAAGAAATACACATACATCAGTTTTTTCTTTGTGGCTTCAAGTTCATCAAACTCAATTTTCTTTTCCTTTATGGTCTGAGCACTTTTCTCAAGCATATCCTGATGGCCTGCTTCAATGATACCATCGCTGGGCTTTAGCTGATCCCAGCGAACTTTAAACTTTTCTAGTTCTTGAAGATACACATTAACATGTGACATCACATTTCCTTTCATCACTTCAATCTACAAACGAGTAGATAGAAAATAGAAAATAATTATCATTTTTAAAACCATCTACAGGTTCAAAATATGGGTGATAATCATGGAATCAGCTCATCTCAATTGATTAGACTCTTCCTGTTGGTATGCATACTTCCATCTTTTCATGTTCTCTGTAGGTATAAATAGGAAAAGTACTGAGGCTGCATTGGCTCCATTGAGCCCCAGCAATTCACCTGCAGGACTGTGGACATAATATTTAGCATGGATTTTTGGAAAAGTTAAAAATATTATGCAACAATATTAATAACATGTGTAGTAACATGGTAAAGTTGACAAATGTTCATTTTTAAACTGCTATATTCTTTTCATTTCAGTTAATAAAAAGAAATCCATGAGGTGAAACATAGTCGTGATTCTAGAGTGAGCTCCTGCACCTGGCACAGTACCCTAGCTGACTTCACTGTTACTCTGTAGGGGCTCAGAGATCATTTCAAGATCGGGGCTACAGCGGTATCAGCTGATGCTAGATGTTCTTTCTATAAAGGCTCTCATTCACGCCATTAACCTTGGTGCCAATACTAACCTGCAATATCTTCGGGGGGATGGGGGAAGGGTTACAACAGGAGAAAAAAATGTATCTTCTAACTAATTCAAAATGAGATCAGTGCATCTCAGTGAATTACTAAACCTTCATTCTCACCTGTTCCTTAATCATAAGTTGATGACTTTCCATCATTAATTCAAATTTATCCCACATAGCTCTCAGGTTGCTGATTGTGTCTAAACCCCCACCAGCCACAGTCCGCAAAAGCTTGTTTTTATTTTCAGCTTCTTGAAGCTGGAGAAAAATCTAAAGTTGAAAAGATATTTTATACATGTATGAAAGAATTTCAATAAAATGTAGCATTTTTATGCAAACATTTGAATAAAGACACAATATTTATATATTTTCATGTTTATATTTAATTATTTTAATATTTATCAAAGTAAAACTATACAAAGGTAAACATAGGAGACAATACAGAGCAATTATAGGGGCTCTTGATCCTGAAATGTGTGAAATAAAAGTGAAGGCTTACACCAAATCAGTCAATTGGACTACTCACAGGGTATGTCTACACTACGGGATTATTCCGATTTTATATAAACTGGTTTTGTAAAACAGATTGTATAAAGTCGAGTGCACATGGCGACACTAAGCACATTAATTCGGCAGTGCACGTCCATGTACCGAGGCTAGCGTCAATTTCCAGAGCGTTGCACTGTGGGTAACTATCTTGTAGCTATCCCATAGTTCCCACAGTCTCCCCTGCCCACTGGAATTCTGGGTTGAGATCCCAATGCAAAAACAGTGTCGCGGGTGATATTGGGTAAATGTCGTCACTCTATCCTTCCACTGTGAAAGCAATGGCAGACAATCATTTCGTGCCCTTTTTCCCTGGATTGCCCTGGCAGATGCCATAGCATGGCAACCATGGAGCCCATTTTGCCTTTGTCACTGTTACCATATGTGTACTGGATGCTGCTGACAGATGCGGTACTGCAGTGCTACACAGCAGCATTCATTTGCCTTTGCAAGGTAGCAGAGACAGTTACCATCCCTATTGCACCGTTTGCCATGCCATTGTAAATTGGAGATGAGATGACCATTATCAGTTGTTCTGTACCATCTGCTGCTGTCATGGGTGCTCCTGACTGGCCTCGCTGAGGTCGACCGGGGGCGCATGGACAAAAATGGGAATGACTCCCCGGGTCATTCCCTTCTTTATGTTTTGTCTAAAAATAGAGTCAGTCCTGCCTAGAATATGGGGCAAGTCTACTAAAGAACCAGAGAGCACAGCCACTCCATGTCAGAGCCCCAGAGATCCCGCAGAAACGATGAGCTGCATGCCAATCTAGGGGGTGCCCCTGCAACAACCCCACCCGTTGCTTCCCTCCTCCCCCAATCCTTCTGGGCTACCATGGTAGTGTCCCCCCATTTGTGTGATGAAGTAATAAAGAATGCAGGAATAAGAAACACTGACTTTTTAGTGAGATAAAATGAGGGGGAGGAAGCCTCCAGCTGCTATGATAGTCCAGGCAGTACAGAATCTTTTCTTTAGACAAGAAAGGGGGGGGCTGATAGAGCTCAGCCTCCAGTTGCTATGATGAAGACAGTTACCAGCCGTTCTGTACCATCTGCCGGGGATGACCGGGAGTCATTCCCATTTTTACCCAGGTGCCCCCGGCCGACCTCACCGAGGCCAGCCAGGAGCACTCACGGGCTGATGATGACGATGGATAGCAGTCATATTATACCATCTGCCATCGGGAAGGGGATGCTGGTGTTCAGCACTGCAGCACCCTGTCTACCAGCAGTATGCAGTAGACATATGGTGACATTGAAAAAAGGCGAGAAATGGTTTTTTTCCCTTTTCTTTCGGGGGGGAGGGGAAGGGTGTAAATTGATGACATATACCCTGAAACACCCAGGAAAATGTTTTTGACCCTTCAGGCATTGGGAGCTCAGCCAAGAATGCAAATGCTTTTCAGAGACTGCAGGGACTGTGGGATAGCTGGAGTCCTCAGTCCCCCCTCCCTCCCTCCATGAGCATCCACTTGATTCTTTGGCTTTCCGTTAGGCTTGTCACGCAGCACTGTGCTGTGGCCTCTGTCTATCATAGCCTGGAGATTTTTTCAAATGCTTTGTCATTTCGTCTTCTGTAACGGAGCTCTGATAGAACAGATTTGTCTCCCCATACAGTGATCAGATCCAGTATCTCCCATATGGTCCATGCTGGAGCTCTTTTTGGATTTGGGACTGCATCGCCACCCGTGCTGATCAGAGCTCCACGCTGGGCAAACAGGAAATGAAATTCAAAAGTTCGCGGGGCTTTTCCTGTCTACCTGGCCTGTGCATCCAAGTTCAGACTGCTTTCCAGAGCGGTCACAATGGTGTACTGTGGAATACCGCTCGGAGACCAATACCGTTGATTTGCGGCCACACTAATCCTAATCCAACACGGCAATACCGATTTCAGCGCTACTCCTCTTGTTGGGGAGGAGTACAGAAACCGGTTTAAAGAGCCCTTTATATCGATATAAAGGGCCTCGTTGTGTGGACAGGTGCAGGGTTAAATCGGTTTAACACTGCTAAATTCGGTTTAAACGCGTAGTGTAGACCAGGCCACAGGCACAGGCATCCACTCACGTGGATCAAAGCTTTAAAAAAAATATATATATATACATATGAAAACAGCAAGCACGAGGAGAGAAGTTGAGAACAAATGGGAAATCTATTAATATATTAGAAGAAGAACACATAAGGAGAAAAATTAAGTCACCTGATTGTTTCAGAGATTATTTTTTCATACACTAAAAAAGCCCAATCAGTTAAAAATCACTACAAGAATTATGATTAAGTAACACTATAAAAGTCAGAAAAATTGAAGTAGAAGAAGACATTAGAGAATATGTCCCAAAATGTCCTGTTTTGTGTGCATTCATTTCACAAGGAAGTGAAGACAACAGGTACTGAGAGACTCAGGGACAGTATGGATTATGGAGGCTTAATCCTTTCCAATATCCACCACCTCCACAAAACAAATTCCACAGAATTTAAGTATTCATTTGAAAAAATATATACGTACATACATATTCACACACACACACACACACACACATATATTTCTAGTTATTACAACAAAGTCAAACCAATACAGTATTATCTTACTGAGTATGAAGGCAAAGTGACTGAAATAATAGCTGTAAAAGAAGGGCGACGCGCCCATTCTTTGCAATCAAGTGTTTGGTGTTGAAGACTAATAATGACAATTCAGTGTAAATGTTTTTAATTAATTCACTGACAATCACTTCAGCAGAATCACATTTATCCAACATTCTTAGATGCAGTAGCAAATGTAAACGGGAGGTGATCCTGCCATAATTTTTTTAAAAAGTTATTTTTAAGTAGCAAAGCCCTGCAATATAGTTTGCTTGCTCTCTCTCTTACTCTCAGCAACTTGGTACCTTCCTGGTGAGTTCATTCCCTGCATATGTGTGGTCTGCAGAAGAAAACTCAGCTGCCACTAGGCCTTCCATTGGTACCAGCCTAAATATGCATCATATTAAAGAAGCAAGGATTTTTAAAGATGAAGCTAAAATTTAATCAAAGGATCTTAAGATCTGCCCCTCCCCCATTTTAATAGAAGCCAAATGTTATCATCATAGTCTAAAGCAGGGATCGGCAACCTTTCAGAAGTGGTGTGCCGAATCTTCATTTATTCACTCTAATTTAAGGTTTCGTGTGCCAGTCATACATTTTAACGTTTTTAGAAGGTCTCTTTCTATAAGTCTATAATATATAACTAAACTATTGTTGTACGTAAAGTACATAAGGTTTTTAAAATGTTTAAGAAGCTTCATTTAAAATTAAATTTAAAATGCAGAGCCCCCCCGGACTGATGGCCAGGACCCAGGCAGTGTGAGTGCCACTAAAAATCAGCTCGCGTGCCACCTTCGGCACCCGTGCCATAGGTTGCCTACCCCTGGTCTAAAGGTCCTGGGAAACCACTCTGGTTTTGAATTTGCTGTGTAAGTGGGGTGTGGTGATATGAACCAGTATAACAAATAGTACAATAAATGGTAGAAAACACAAGGAAGAATGGCAAGAAAAACATTAAAAGCAACAACAACAAAATGTTGTAACAAACTCTACTAATAATACTTTGAAAAGTATTTTGCTCAGGCATACTAAACATGACTAAACTTTTTGCCTAGATATTTTCCTGACTATGATCAAATAAAATCCTACCTCTGCTTTTTTTTCTTGTAAATTTCCATACTTTAAGTTATCTTCTCCAATTTCATCTACAGTCTGGGGCCTAACTATTAATGCTTCCATGGCATCAGTAAGAAACGATGAAATATCATGTAGATGAGCTATGTAAAGAATATGGGAAAACAAAATTATTACAAATAAAAATATCCATGATATCAGTCTTAAAATCGGATAAATATGTGTGCAAGACGGTCACTTAGACTGCATGAAAGATGGTCCAGTTGTTACAGGATTAACCTGGGCCTGTGGAGACCCAGGCTTAATTCCCTATTCCACTTACTCTGTACTCCAGTTTTCCAACCACAAAATGAAGACAATAGCACTTCCCTACCTCACAGTGCTGTTGTGAGGATACTTATGCTCAAATAAATGTGTTAGTCTCTAAGGTGCCACAAGGACTCCTCGTTGTGTTTTCCGATAATAAAGCAATAAAAGCAATAAAAGTCATATAAACATGATAGATTGATAACAGGGCAATAAGGGGGAATAAGAATTACCTCTGCACAGGTACCTAGGCTATGGGTCCAGTTACATACTCCTTGCTCTCTCAGAGCAGGTGGGCAGGAAGGAGTGGTAGATGGTTTTGTATCAGGCCCTTAATGGAAAACTAAAAACATACTACTTTTGCTCCAAAACAACTTTGGCACTTCCCAAGGATAAAAGATTTTTTTTTAAATAAAAAGGTTACTATATGTAACAAACACAACAAAAGGAAAAGTAAAAAAAAAAATACAAACCACCAACCAGCCACCACCGTAGCTCAAAATTATTTACCTTGTATGGACTTTCTTAAAGATAGAACAAGAACATCATAAAGCTTCTGAATAAGATCATCAATCACAGTCTTCACAGGATTGCAATTTACAATTAAACAATCTATCTTGATGGTGCTTCAAGATTCAGTATGATACATTCCAAAATATAAAAGAAAAAGAGAAAAGATTAGAGGCAATATGCTCATTAAGATATATATTATATAATAAACTTTAAAAACTGTCATTTCAATACTTTATAAATTATCTTTAATATTTTCAGTTTTACAGTTTAATATTTTGCTCAGAAAATTGTTTATATAGAAGTACACAAATAAATGTGGCTTAATGTCTTTATATGTAATTATGTTCAAATACTATAATCACTGCATATACAGTTTTACTGGAAGCAATTACAAGCTAAGACCCTGACCCTGCATGTACTTAACTTTACACATGAATACTGTCACTAAAGTCAAAGGATCTACTACACATGAACAAAGTAAAGTACATATTTAAGTACTGGCAGGTTTGGAGCTTCAGATCTTGATCCCGCAACAGTATCTGCTAACCCAGACTTCTGCACTCTTGCAGTGCACTGACATCCATATGGATGGGAATTCACAAGTACAAGGGTCCACACTGGCATATCTCAATGTGGGATCAAGGCCTCAGGGCCGAATCCTAAAAACACTTAGGCATGAATTACTCATGAGCACAAGTGTTTGCAACATCAGGCCCTAAAGGTCTCAAGTACTTATTAACTGGAACAGTACTTAGTAAATTCAACTGTTAAGAGCTGCAAGCACTATGCCTAGTGTATGTGTTTGATCAGGCCTTAATCTATAAGGGCCTGACTCAATTCCCATGAAGTCAATGGGAGTCTTTCAACTGATTTCAATGGGAGTTGGACTGGACTCAAAGTCAAAAAGTTCTGTAATACTAATCTGAAGAAGGAGGAGTTAAAAAAATTAGAAAGGTACATAGATGTTAAAAAGCAGTGCTGAAATTCTGCTTAATTTTTCTCATATAAAATGTATATTTCTATTACGCTATTTACACTAGAATGATTGGCCAGTGAAAGCATCCGTTGTTCATACACAAAAATGTTTAGGTAAACTGTACCTTGGAAGGCGTTCCACTTCTTTCCCTTTCCCTTTTAATGCTTTAAAGTTTTTTTCCCAATCTTGTTCACTAGAAAGATGTTTCTCCACCAGAGTTTCCATATCTACTTGCCCAATTATAATCCATTCCTTTTCAATATTGTATTTGATTATGAAGAAAATAAGTAAGATGTTAAGATTATGAAGCATTAATTGACATTAATATTAATAAAAAGAGTAATATATTTTTATGTTCTTAATCTATCATTTTTTAAAATATTTTGCATCCTTTCAACTCAATCATTTTAACCATAACAACTGGAGGTTCTCTTCTTCACACAAAATTATTTTACATTCGTCTGTGCTCAGATCAGAAGGCATAGACTGGTATAACATGGCCACACTTTTTAGTGATACTGAAAAACAAATCTTGAACAAGGGGTACGGTCTCTTACAATATTAAGACTTCAACGGGAACTACAAATATACTTCAAGGTACGCATGTGCTTAAGGGTTTTGTTGACTAGGGATGGACTTACTCATATGCTTAAAATTAAGCCTATGTTAAGTGCTTTGCTAAATTAGGACCAGAACGTACAGAGACCAGGAGTGCTGGAACAATTTTTATAGTGGGAGTGCTTAGAGCCATTGAACAACATTGTAGACCCTGTATATAATGGAAACTACTTCAAGCCAGGGGGTGCTGCAGCACCCCTAGTTCCAGCACCTATGACGGAAACTAACAAAAATCAGTGCTCCACTTCATCTAAAATTATTCATCCCTAAAAATAATTGTAATTAGGTCTAAAACAAAAAGTCTGACTCAATTAAAATACCGTACAAACCTTAAATTGGTTTGAAACTTCTGCCAGTCTTCTGAACAAATCCTCTGCTTTACTGAAAGTAGTCAGAAATCCATTTGCATTTCTTTCAGTCATAATAGTGAAGATGGACTCCTCTTCTGTTTCACTCAGTCCTCTAAACTGATTTGGAATGGAGATGAATCTCTTCATTTCTCTGTAGTATCTAGCTCGTACTTCTTCAAAAGGGGGTTTGAATTGTAATCTTCCTTGTCTAGAAAGCGAAACAAACCATATAAAAATTAATATTTTAGACAATTTCCAGCTATAATATTTTAACAGTAGGAAAAAATATCTTACTTATAAGTTAAATCAATATTTATTTCTGGTAGATTCTCATTGAGTGCCTCCAAACCCATTTGATATTGATGCTCCAGAGCTTTATAGAGTTGATGATTCCAGTGTTGTCTCCATGCTTTCATATCACGAGGAAGAAAACCCTAAAATGTAATAACATTTATTTAATTTACATATCTTTCCTCAGTGCATAATGAGACTGTGGAACTAGTGCTACAATATGTCACTGAGCCCAGGAACTTAGTAAGATTCAAAGAGGGACTAGATGTTTATGTGGATAATAAGAAAAAGTGTTATAACACTTAGTGCAAACGAAGAGTTAGAGATAAAAATATCTCATGCTTCAGGGCTTAAGAAAAACTCTATTACATGTTAGGATGAGGTTTTTATGGAAGCAGATTGTCCCACATCTGTCTACTGTGGAGTGCCTGCACCTTCCTCTGAAGCATCTGGTACTGGCCACAGTTGGAGACAGGATACTGCACTAGATGAGCCAGGGATCTGATCTGGTATGAACATACCTATGTTCCTATGATTTAGAAGCCTATCTTCAGGTACCTGTTTTTGAAAATCCTGTGATTTGAAGAATTAGTATTTCTTAATAAATATATTTTAGATCTTGTCTCTCAAAGCAAGGACATTAGTCACTAAAGACAGTCTCTACAGGATGAAAGCACATTAGTAGGAGTGATTAAAGAGAATTTTACTGGAATCTGTTGGATTGCACTGTGAGGAAGTCTACAGCTACAACATGCAATGCAGTTCAATGTCAGTAAAAAGTTACTTTGTAAACCAATCACACTATTGCAGCAAATTTTCAAAGGACAAAAGGAATGATAAATTTCTTAACTGATCATTCTTTTTGTTAGCAGTTTCTCTCCTCATTCATCACAAATGGATTATTCCTCTCACCTGTGGAATTCAGACAGTCTAATGCTGTTTCTGGAGTTTCCAGGTCTGAGTCTTGCCCTTGAACTAAGGCCCCCAGAAGAGTTCTTCCAAAGCTCTAGAAACACTCCATTAACTAAGAAACCAATTTAAAATGGTATATGGTAACCTTAAGGAGGCAATTGTCTTTAAGTTCCTCTTTAGAGAAAAATGTTAACATGTTACAAATTGTATTCTGGTCATTTACCAGTCCACCAGGGTGAGGTGAATGAGGAGAGTTGTTAACCGGAAGAACATTATCATCAGATAAGAAATTTCTCATTCTGCTGCATAGCTACTCTCCTCATACACAATAAATGGGAAGTAGTGAACAGTAATTCACAGAAGTGGAAGGAGAGGACAAAGCAGAATTGTAATTATTATTACAGCATAATAATAAGCAGAAATGGAAGTACCCTCCACATGATACAAAAGCTTTGTAATTTAAGGAATTATTTGAAGCACCTTTCTACTAAAGGATGGTTCTGCGGAGGAATGGAACCCCACTTTGCAAATCTTCCTTGGATAAGGCTCAGACTATTTCTTCTCCCAATGCAATTAAGTACCTTGTACAGGGAACCCCAATTCTCTCCATGAATTGTTTCCCAAATGCACAGCACGTCAACTGATACAGGATTTTAACATCTTGCCTGCAGAGAGGCCTTAAGACCCTGCCATTTTGGATGGAATAAGATGAACAGGGGAAATTGGTGTGTATACTCTGTATACTTTAGAGCTCTAGCAATTCCTATTTATGCCACAACCTTTCCAAGAGAGTGCCAAGGTTTGGAACAAATGATGGGAAAACTATTTCCCAGGGACCGTGAAAAGAAAAATTTACCTTGTGCAGAAAGGTTTCTGGAGCGGTGACAACAGCAGTTTGGTTCTTGTACAGATAATTGAACTAATTTCAAAACCTGTCTTTTGGAGGTAATGGCAACTAAAAAGGCTGCCAACGGCTTCTCTAATCTATCAATCTGATTAATTCTGACACGTGATACTCAGCTGGGGAGTCTGATATGCCTGTCACACCATTATCCTGTTCTGATGTTTGGTTTTAGGACCCCCACCAAATATCCTGGAGGAACTCTAGTGCAGCTGAGGTCACCAGAACTTTCTGATTATTTAAATTATTTATTAGTATTATGGTAACATCTAGAGGCCAGAACCCCATTGTGCACAACCATTTAAGGGTATAATCCCATAACTGCTGATGTCAATAGAAAAACTCCCCTTGACTTAAATTGTATCTCAAAAGAGCATTCCTTGCTTTGGCTTATGTAATAGCAGTGTCACCAACTCTTATTGTTAAAATATAGTACTGTGTAATTAGTACTTCGCAGGTAAGGAAGGGGAAAAAAAACCTCATCATTATTTAAAACAGTGGTCACCAACCGGTCGATTGTGTTCCACTGGTCGATCCTGGAGGATCTCCCAGTCGATCGCGATATCTAGCTGCTCAGTGGGGCTGCCACTAAGACAGGCTCCCGGCCTCCCCCGCCCCACACCACTCCCAGAAGCAGCCAGCTCGGACCCGGGCGGGGAGGGAGGCAGGGGCCTCTCTCCGCACCTCCGCACACTGCTCCTATCTGTAAGCACCGCCACCACAGCTCCCATTGGCCGGGAATGGGAAGCACTGGTGAATGGGAGCTGCGGGGGCAGTGCTTGCAGAGAGGGGCAGCGCACGGATCCACGTACTGCCTGCCCCTTCTCAGCGGTCACAGGGGCGCATTGCTGTTTTCCAAGAGTGGTGTGGGGTCAAGGTGGGCAGGGAGCCTGCCCTAGTGGCAGTCACGCTGCCTCACTGACTGGGAGCCACTGGAGTAAGTGCTGCCCGGCGAGAGGCCATACCCCAACCCCTAGCCCTGAGCCCTCTCCCAGAGCCGGCATCCCAAACACCCTCCTGCACCCTGAACCCCTTCCTGCACCCTAGCCCTGAGCCCTTCCTGGAGCCAGCACCCCATATGCCCTCCTGCACCCCAATCTCCAACCCTGACCCCTCTCCTGGAGCCAGCACTCCAAACTGCCTCCTGCACCCTGAACCTCCTCCTGTACCCCAAGCGCCAACCGTGAGCCCCCTCCCAGAGCCAGCACCCCAAACCAGTTCTGTGCCCCCTCCTGGAGCCAGCACCCCATGCCCCCTTCTGCACCCCAACCTCCTGCCCCAGCCCTGATCCCACTCCCAGAGCCAGCATACTGTACCCTCTCCTGCACCCCAACCCTGCCCCACTCCAGAGCCCCCTCCTGCACCCAAACTCCCTCCCAGAGCTTGTACCCCTCACCTCCTCCTGCTCCCCAACCCCCTGTCCCAGGCTTAGCTCAGAGCCCCCTCCCACATTACAAGCCCCTCAGCCCCAGCCCAGAGCCCGCACCCCGTCCCAAACCCCTACTCTAGCCCAGTGAAAGTGAGTGAGGGTGGGGGAGAGCGAGTGACAGAAAGGGGGGGGATGGAGTGAGTGGAGCGGGGCTTCGGGAAAGGGGCGGGGCCTCAGGGAAGTGGCAGAGTAGATCCTGGGTTGCCCTTAAATTCAAAAAGGGATCTTGGGTGTAAAAAGGTTGGAGACCACTGATTTAAAAAGTAAATGCACGTCTAAATTTAAAGTCTACACATACATCCTGTGCTGCCTTGGGATCTTAGATTTTTGGAACAAAAGCCTTGTAGTTCACCTTTGCATTTTTGTTATTAATACTTCATTACTGAAAATTCCATTTAAAATTACTTCATAGCCTACAATACAATAATGAAACCATGCCTGTGACTCAAGGCTGGCAAAACCAGTTCTTAGTTCCTGTAGTCCATCCTTCCAACGCTGCTGCTGCCGCAGTAGATCAATGTTCATGAGAACTACAACCTTTTAAAAGAAAGAAATTTAAATGTGCTAAATATTGTACTATTAATTTGTCATCAATGAAAATGGAAGAAAACACAGTTCAGAAAATGTTATTTCAGTTTCATTATTAAAACATACCTTTTCAATGAAGTTAGTATGCCACTTTCTTAGTTTTCTGTTTTCAGTGGAAAGCCGTTCAGCAGCAGCTTGTAGTTTCTGAATATATGCTTCTAATTCTTTAGGGTTATCCCACGTTATCTGTGTCTTTCCCCCAGAGCCAGCTTTCGAATGCTGGGGGAAAGAAAATATTTCAAGGTTTAATGACAAATGTAGAGCTAAATAATCAGTTTGCAATCTAGTCCATAGTAAGGGACATCCTCAGAAGGAAATTGTGACTTGGAGTTAATCTATCTCACTCTCTCCCTGCTGCTTCAGGAAGGAGTATATTGTCGCAGCATATGCTCTGTAACACACTGGTGTAACTAAACTAGTGAGTGGGTTAAGGGGGGAGGAATCAAGGCTCTGCCCACTCCCCAGCAGCCTGACAGAGATGGAGGACATAGCCAATATGCACAGCTTGGAATGCCACAGAGATGCCACACATCCCCTCTGCTTCCTTGCATCTTTGCTCAGAGTGAACCATGAACTGATCCACAACTACTTACTTCTCCAAATTTACACTTTCTCCATGAAAGTAGTAACTGTCCAAAAGTACATTGTAAAAACTTCTATTTTCAGACAGACAATCTGACTTGCAGTTTACGCGGATGACATAGACTTTTTTGTAGTTTTCCTTGTTTTTTTGGAACACGTCTTGCTAAGGTTACATTTTAAAAATTATAGAAGAAGGCCCAAGCTTGCATGAGATTTTAAATACATTCCTGAATCAAGAGATGCAGCACACGATCTGCAACCCAGGGAAGAGGCGCCATAATGGCCTTAAGCCACTTTTGTGCCTTCCAATCTTGGGCCATTTGGGGGGCTGGAGAGACCTCCAGTGCAACCTATAGCTACTCCTGGAAGACTGTCTAAGTTACAGTAGCCTCCCCAGACTGCCTTTGTCAATAACTTTAGTCCCAGATTTGGACCTTAGCGTCCAAAATATGGGGGTTAGCATGAAAACCTCCAAGCTTAGTTACCAGCTTGGACCTGGTACTTGCTGCCACCACCCAAAAAATTAGAGTGTTTTGGGGCACTCTGGTCCCCCTGAAAAACCTTCCCTGGGGACCCCCAAGACCCAAATCCCTTGAGTCTCACAACAAAGGGAAATAATCCTTTTTCCCTTCCCCCCTCCAGGTGCTCCTGGAGAGATACACAGACACAAGCTCTGTGAATCCAAACAGAGTGACTCCCCCTCTCCGTTCCCAGTCCTGGAAACAAAAGCACTTTCCTCTTCACCCAGACGGAATGCAAAATCAGACTAGTAAATCTAACACACACACAGATCTCCCTCTGACTTCTTCCTCCCACCAATTCCCTGGTGAGTACAGACTCAATTTCCCTGAAGTTTCCCACAAAAGAAAACTCCAACAGGTCTCAAAAAGAAAGCTTTATATAAAAAAAATACATACAAATGGTCTCTCTGTATTAAGGTGACACATACAGGGTCAATTGCTTAAAAGAATATTGAATAAACAGCCTTATTCAAAAAGAATACAAATCAAAGCACTCCAGCCACTATAGACATGTAAATACCAAAGAAAAGAAATCATATAGCTCACTATTTGATCTCTTTGTCCTTACAACTTGGAAACAGAAGATTAGAAAGCAGAAACTACTTCTCCAAAGCTCAGAGAAAGCAGGCAGACAGACAAAAGACTCAGACACAAACTTCCCTCCACCCAGAGTTGAAAAAATCCGGTTTCCTGATTGGTCCTCTGGTCAGGTGCTTCAGGTGAAAGAGACATTAACCCTTAGCTATCTGTTTATGACACGCCCCACAAATTGCAGACAGTGGGGAAGCTCACTGGCGGCGATTTCCGTCTAGAACTTTAAAATAAACAGATTAATACAACACATGCACCTTTACATATACCACTAAGTATATAACTAACAGACTTTAACATTTTAAGAACACTTTTTAACTACTGAATTCTGGGAAACTCTCAAGGGAGAGTGCATCAGCTACTTTGTTAGAAGCTCCTGTGATGTGCTGAATTTCAAAATCAAAATCTTGGAGAGCTAAACTCCAACGAAGAAGTTTCTTGTTGTTCCCTTTGGCCGTATGAAGCCACTTTAGTACAGCATGGTTAGTTTGTAGTTGGAACCGCCGTCCCCAAACATATGGGCGTAGCTTTTCCAGGGCGTACACAATGGCATAGCATTCCTTTTCACTGACTGACCAGTGACTTTCCCTCTCAGACAGTTTCTTGCTGAGAAACACGACAGGATGGAAGTTGTGATCTGTTGCTTCCTGCATGAGCACTGCTCCTATACCACGCTCAGGGCTTGTCTACATCAGAAAGTTGCAGCGCTGGTGAGGGAGTTACAGCGCTGCAACTTAGGAGGTGTACACATCTGCAGGGCACCACCAGCGCTGCAACTCCCTGTTTGCAGCGCTGGCCGTACTCCCGTTTTGTCTCGGGTGTAGAGGATCCAGCGCTGGTGATCCAGCGCTGGTAATCAAGTATAGACACTTACCAGCGCTTTTCTTGACCTCCGTGGAATAAGCAGGTATCCCAGCATACCTGAGGAAGCCTCTGGTAATCAAGCTGGTCTCCTTCCCCGGCTTGCTCTCGCGTTCCCCGAACCCCGAGCAAGCAGGTCTCCGTCCCTGCGGTTTGCAGGGTGGTTCCGGGAACGCGAGAGCAAACCGGGGAAGGAGACCAGCTTCGCCGCGGTTTGCTCTCGCGTTCCGCGAACCACCCTGCAAACCGCAGGGAAGGAGACCTGCTTGCTCGGCGGTTCGGGGAACGCGAGAGCAAACCAGGGAAGGAGACCAGCTTCGCCGCGGTTTGCTCTCGCGTTCCCCGAACAAGCAGGTCTCCTTCCCTGCGGTTTGCACGGTGGTTCGCGGAACGCGAGAGCAAACCGCGGCGAAGCTGGTCTCCTTTCCCGGTTTGCTCTCGCGTTCCCCGAACCCGAGCAAGCAGGTCTCCTTCCCTGCGGTTTGCAGGGTGGTTCGCGGAACGCGAGAGCAAACCGCGGCGAAGCTGGTCTCCTTTCCCGGTTTGCTCTCGCGTTCCCCGAAACCCCTTGAAGCCGCCCAACAGCGCTGCAGTGTGGCCACATCTAACACCACTTGCAGCGCTGGTTGCTGTAAGTGTGGCCACTCTGCAGCGCTGGCCCTATACAGCTGTACTAATACAGCTGTAACAACCAGCGCTGCAAAATTTTAGATGTAGACATGGCCTCAGATGCATCCGTGGTTACTAGGAATGGTTTGTCAAAATCCGGGGCCCTGAGTACAGGGTCAGACATGAGCGTTGCCTTAAGTTGGGTAAAGGCCTTTTGACACTCATTGGAGAATTTGTTGATGAATTTTCGTATCATGGCCCCCAAAGTTCCATTGAACCTTTCCACCCGGCCATTTGTTTGATGGTGGTACGGGGTGGCAACCAAGTGATTCACCCCATGCGTTTCCCACAGTTTTTCCATGGTCCCTGCCAGGAAATTAGACCCTGAATCTGTAAGGATGTCGGAGGGCCAACCTACCCTGGCAAAGATGTCTGTTAGGGCCAGGCACACAGTGTTAGCCCTGGTGTTGCCTAGAGCTACTGCTTCCGGCCATCGAGTAGCAAAGTCCACTAAAGTCAGTACGTACTGCTTTCCTCTGGGTGTCTTTTTTGGGAAAGGACCAAGAATATCCACAGCTACTCGCTGAAATGGGACCTCAATTATGGGGAGTGGCTGGAGAGGGGCCTTGACCTGGTCTTGAGGCTTTCCCACTCTTTGGCACACCTCACAAGACCGGACATACTTGGCAACGTCCTTGCCCATCCCCTCCCAGTGGAAGGACTTCCCAAACCGGTCCTTGGTTCTGTTCACCCCAGCATGGCCACTGGGATGATCATGGGCTAAGCTTAAGAGCTTCCCCCGGTACTTAGTGGGAACCACCAACTGTTTTTGCGGCTGTCATTCTTCCCGGTGTCCACCAGAAAGAATTTCCTTGTATAAAAGTCCTTGGTCTATAACAAACCGGGATCGATTAGAAGAGCTGAGAGGCGGTGGGGGTGCTCCGTGCCGCCGCCCATGCTTTCTGAAGGCTGTCATCTGCTTCCTGCTCAGTCTGGAACTGTTCCCTTGAGGCTGGGGTCACCAGTTCTTTCTCAGACTGTGGACTTGGGCTTGGTCCCTCTGGAAGCGATGTAGGTGATGGGGTTGTTTCCGTTGCTGGTGAACCGCTCTCCGCTGGTGCACCTGAGGGTATTTCAGGCTCTGGCTGAGCCTTTTGGGTATGGCTGTCTGTTGTTTCTGCCAGTTCTGGCTCGCTGGCGCCCTCTGGCGTTGAGTTTGTAGATGGGGTTGCAATTGCTGGTTCTGGTTGCTGTTCCAGTTCCGGGCCTGGGACTGGAGGTGCTGTGGCTGTTTCAGTGGTAGACATGGAATCCGGGTCCACTACCTCTGTCTGGGTCTCTGGTAACACAGACGGGGCGTCTGTGGACGGCTCAGGAACAGGAATGGGTCTGGAAGCTTGCCTAGTTTGGCTACGTGTAACCATTCCCACTCTCTTGGCCCGCTTCACCTGGTTGGCCAAGTCTTCCCCCAGTAGCATGGGGATAGGATAATTGTCATAGACTGCAAAAGTCCACATTCCTGACCAGCCTTTGTACTGGACAGGCAGTTCAGCTGTAGGCAAGTCTACAGCTTGTGACATGAAGGGGTAAATTGTAACTTTGGCCTTTGGGTTGATGAATTTGGGGTCAACGAAGGATTGGTGGATAGCTGACACTTGTGCCCCCGTGTCTCTCCACGCAGTAACCTTCTTTCCGCCCACTCTCAAATTTTCCCTTCGCTCCAAGGGTATTTGAGAGGTATCCGGGCCTGGGGATCTTTGGTGTGATGGTGGTGTAATGAATTGCACTCGCATGGTGTTCTTTGGACAGTTGGCCTTGATATGTCCCAGTTCATTACACTTAAAGCATCTTCCATCTGATGGGTCACTGGGCCGAGGTGAGTTACTGGAGACTGGTGAGGTGGAAGAATAGGGCGTCTGTGGCTTTACTTGGGTTGTATGTGGGGTCTTTGGCTGTCCTCGGTTGTAGGGTTTATGGTCGGTGTGCCCCCTGGGGTATTCGTTCCCCTTGACCGTAGCTTTCTTGCTTTCTGCCACTTCCATCCATCTGGCTCCAATCTCCCCCGCCTCAGCGAGATTTTTGGGTTTTCCATCTTGTATGTACCGTGTGATGTCTTCAGGAACACCATCCAAGAACTGCTCCATTTGTATGAGGAGGTGCAGTTCTTCCAAGGTTTTAACATTGTGTCCTGATATCCAGGCCTCATAATTTTTCCCAACGTAGTAGGCGTGTTTGGGAAATGACACATCTGGTTTTCACTTTTGGGTTCTGAAGCGCCGACGGGCATGATCCGGGGTGATCCCCATTCTGTATCTGGCCTTGGTTTGAAAAAGTTTATAGTCATTCATTTGCTGCTTAGGCATTTCAGCTGCCACCTCTGCTAAAGGTCCACTGAGCTGTGGCCTCAATTCTACCATGTACTGGTCTTCAGGGATGCTGTACCCAAGACAGGCTCTTTCAAAATTTTCCAAGAAGGCCTCGGTGTCATCACCTGCCTTGTAGGTGGGAAATTTTCTGTGGTGTGGAACCATAATTGGCGAAGGGTTGTTAGGATTGGCTGGCACATGCAGCCCAGCTTGCGCTAAGTCCAGTTCATGTTTTCTCTGTTTTTCCTTTTCTTCATTTTCTTTTTGTTGTTTTTCCATTTCTCGGCAGTGGGCCGCCTCTTTTTCTTCTTGTTTCCTTTTGTGGGCCACCTCTTCTTCTGCTTGTTTCCTTCGGTGGGCCACCTCTTCTTCTTCTAGTTTTCTTTGGTGTGCTGCCTCTTTGGCTGCCTGTTCTCTTTGGTAGGCTACCAGTTTGATGCTTTCTTCCTTTTCTTTCAGCTCCACCTATTTTTGTCTTTTTTCCAGTTGTCGCCTGTGTTCAGCTTCTTTGATTTGTTTTTCGGCCTCCATTTTTGTCTTGGTAGACATGGTTTCTGTTTTCCTGTGTTGGGATGCCCTCCGGTGTTTATCTTCAGAACTGCAGGTTCTCTGTTGCCTCCTGAAGTCTGCCTAGCAACAGTGCTTATTTCCTTTTCTTCCTCTAGCGTAAACTAGAAAAACCACTTTATTTGCATGTATATAGTGCTGGTATTTGACTCCTAATGGGAGTGCTATTGCATGACAAAAGACCTGTAACAGCTCCTTAATGGCTTCTTGCTTAATATGCAAGCCACAAACTGCCAGAGAGAGCAGAAAAAAAAATTCTCTCTGGTTTCTTTGAAAACCAAACCCTCTCTGCTAAAAAGTCCCTAGCAGAGAAAAGAAAAATATAATATTCCTACTGGCTTCTGGATTCTATCTCACCACTGCACACCATGTCATAACTTAGTCCCAGATTTGGACCTTAGCGTCCAAAATATGGGGGTTAGCATGAAAACCTCCAAGCTTAGTTACCAGCTTGGAGTTGGTACTTGCTGCCACCACCCAAAAAATTAGAGTGTTTTGGGGCACTCTGGTCCCCCCTAAACCCTTCCCTGGGGACCCCCAAGACCCAAATCCCTTGAGTCTCACAACAAAGGGAAATAATCCTTTTTCCCTTCCCCCCTCCAGGTGCTCCTGGAGAGATACACAGACACAAGCTCTGTGAATCCAAACAGAGTGACTCCCCCTCTCCGTTCCCAGTCCTGGAAACAAAAGCACTTTCCTCTTCACCCAGACGGAATGCAAAATCAGACTAGTAAATCTAACACACACACAGATCTCCCTCTGACTTCTTCCTCCCACCAATTCCCTGGTGAGTACAGACTCAATTTCCCTGAAGTTTCCCACAAAAGAAAACTCCAACAGGTCTCAAAAAGAAAGCTTTATATAAAAAAAATACATACAAATGGTCTCTCTGTATTAAGGTGACACATACAGGGTCAATTGCTTAAAAGAATATTGAATAAACAGCCTTATTCAAAAAGAATACAAATCAAAGCACTCCAGCCACTATAGACATGTAAATACCAAAGAAAAGAAATCATATAACTCACTATTTGATCTCTTTGTCCTTACAACTTGGAAACAGAAGATTAGAAAGCAGAAACTACTTCTCCAAAGCTCAGAGAAAGCAGGCAGACAGACAAAAGACTCAGAAACAAACTTCCCTCCACCCAGAGTTGAAAAAATCCGGTTTCCTGATTGGTCCTCTGGTCAGGTGCTTCAGGTGAAAAAGACATTAACCCTTAGCTATCTGTTTATGACAGCCTTATGAGCCAATCTCTGCAACACTTCATGCTGTGACCCCACCCCTAACATGTCCCTCCTGTCCCTAGCTATGCCAGGGCTTGTGAGGGGTTCTCTGGAGGCAGCGTTCCAGCTGCTTTCAACAATGCTTGCACTGGGGAACCTTCCTTAATTAGATATGAGGCCCTTAGAGCCTCTTTGCAGCACTCAGGCCCTTTTCACAGCATAAAGGGGCCCAAGCAGAACAGAGGATCATACCAGACTATACCTAAGAAACAGTGAAACTCATGATGTACAAAATGCTTGTCAATGAATGAAGTAAATAAACAGCAAAAATAGAGGAAAAAATTCTTCAGTCTTTCCCTTATAGTAATCTCAAGAGTTATCTGCACCAGTGCTATGTTAAATAAATTCAGACAGTAGGGTAAAGTTTTAAAGTGATAGTGTCCCTTTAAAGTAGGGAATGGGGAGGAAGAAAAGAAAAAAAAAATACATGAATGTCACCAATTCGGACACTTTCTAAAAATCCCTCTATATTTCAAACTCCTTAAAATAAGGTTCTAGTACATCCTTTAAAAAATGGTGAACTTCTTCTTAATCAACTGTAAACCAACACCTTGGTTCACAAAACAAAAATATTTAAGTCTTTGACCATTAACCCAGAGTAACAAATAGTATCCATAAGTGAAAAAACAAATGCATACAGAGAATTTTTAATTCTTCCATCTAAAATTATAAGCTGTATATTTTCAAACAGTCCAAAATAGTCTCAGAAATAATAAACCTAAAGAGGGAGAGAATTCCAAAAGCCACATTTTTTATGATCTACGTTTTTAGAGACATAAGAGTTAAACTATTCCTTTTAATTAATTTAAAGAATAAAAAACACATATATGTATTATATGTACTAAATAGACAAAAACTGTTAAAGAAGAAATACTCCACAGAAGGTACAGACTCACGTATCTCTCTATTCTCAAAACCAGCAAAAGGTTGAAAGGACATGCACATGATATATTTTACTTATTTTTATATGTGTAAAATATATACCACCCATTCTCTGGCCACATGTTCATAAAAATTCAAATAATATACATGATATGTCAAGACATAACAAATTACACTTTTACCCCAAGTTGGCCCTTATAGGCATCACCTGCAAGCCTCCCCACCATACACATGCACACCAAGTAAAGACCTTGGTAACTATGTGGACCTGACAGAATGCCCTAAAGGGAAACAAAATTAAGCTATTTTGCCCTTACAGGAAGAGCACTAATAAGTCATTCAAGAAGAATAATCTGCCGCCAGCCTCAAAATGTTCAAATCTGAGGCCTGTCCTCAGTTGACCTCAACAGTCATAATGATAAATAGAGCGCCTCCTGGAAAACTAGGACCCAAATCATATACTGTAGTGCTTTATAGTTCAACACTAATCTTGAATTGCAACTTGTCATAAACATACAGCTTCAGGCAGCATAAAATCCCTTTTGCCCTGTAAAGGGTTAATTCCTCTTTTACCTGTAAAGGGTTAAGAAGCTCAGATAACCTGGTTGGCACCTGAACAAAAGGAACAATAAGGAGAAAAGATACTTTCAAATCTGTGGGGAAAGGTTTTTGCTTGTGTCTTTGTCAGCAAAGAACCAGGGCAGGAAAAATACATCTCCTTAAGTATATCTGGACTAAGCATCTAGTATTGCAGAAATAGTAAGTAATAGCAAAGAAATGCGTTCGATTATCTTTTGGTTTAGCTTGTGAATTTTCCCTGTGCTAAGGGGGAGGTTTATTCCTGCTTTTGTAACTTGAAAGTTTTGCCTAGAGCAGCAATTCTCTCTGTTTTTGAATCTTTTGTTATTCTGTAAAAGTACTTACCATACTGATTCTACAGAGGTGATTCTTTTCCCTTTTCTTTCTTTATAATGAAGTCTGGTTTTTTTAGAATCTGGGTCTGGTCTATGCTCACCTTCTTACCCAGCTGGTTGGTAGAGTATTCTCAAGTCTCCTCAGGAAAGGGGATGCAGGGCTTGGGGAGATATTTTGGGGAAACAGGAACTCCAAGTGGTCCTTTTTCTGAATCTTTGTCTAACTCACTTGGTGGTGGCAGCATTCTGTTCAAGGACAAGGTGGAATTTGTGCCTTGGGAAAGTTTTTAACCTAAGCTGGTAAAAATAAGCTTAGCGAGTCTCTCATGCGAGTCCCTACATCTGTACCCTAGAGTTTAGAGTGGGAAAGGAACCCTGACACACCTGAAAATAAATAGGAAACCAGTGCAAATTTCTGAAAACTACTGTAATATTGTTTATATCACCACCATTACTGAAGTACACAGCCACATTCTGCCCCATCTGTAACTTCCAACTGGTCTTTAAGAGTAAAAAGCACAATAAAATAATCAAATATGGAGGTAAAAGAGGCATAAGTAACTGCGGAAAGAACCATATCTGAAAGAAATGGTCATAATTGTCTAGCTAAATGCAGATGAAAGAGATGTTCTCAGTCAGTTATAAAATCTGTTCTGCAGAGATGTTCTGCAGTGATAAAATCAATAGGCTAATAAATATTCACAAAAAGATAACAGCACATGAAATACATTGCCAAAGCTTAAAGCAACAAAGAAGGATTCCTTTACCTTAATTATCTGTTCAAATGCTAAGGCAGACTGTAACATCATTGGCTTCTGACTCTGAATCATTTGTTGATCAATTGAATTGTAAAAATGTGCCACCTATAAAACAGACACGATTTACTGTTATATATAAACAGCATATTTCCATTTATATGCCAATAGTTTTTAATACTTGTAATATATTCCGGAGAGCATTGCCAATTTCAATATTTTCAAGACTTACATTTTATCAATATGATTGTTAATAAGATATTTAACAAGTATATATAACATGCCATTTTAGAACATGTGATCATGTCTCCCTTTAGTGACTGGCCCTAGCAATTATAAGATGGATTTGACCAGAAGATTTTGCTGGTTGCCACAGACCTTCCAGTAAACGCAATCACACCTTATTCCTTGCAATAGAACACAAAATATTGGATGTGTGGTGTGACGGGTTCAGTCACAGAGACCCCTTGGGACTGTCACCTGACGTGCTGGAATGACCTCTGAGCCTGTTTTCCACTGCAAGCTTGGGACTCTAGAACCCTTCCTTGTTGAGCCAGACACACTAGTCTGCTGCAACACAGACCCAGGTCTGGTCCATGCCCCCAAAGCTGCAGACTTTAACCAAAAACTGCTCAGCAAGTCACCTTTTTCCAGCACCCAGACACCCAGTACCCAATGGGATCCAAACCCCAAATAAAACTATTTTGCTCTGTATAAAGCTTATATAGGGTAAACTTATAAATTGTCCATGCTCTATAATACTGATAGAGAGATATGCACAGCTGTTCGCTCACCCAGGTATTAATCACATACTCTGGGTTCAATAATAAACAAAAGTGATTTTATTAAGAATGAAAAGTAGGATTTAAGTAGTTTCAAGAAATAACAGACAGCATAAAGTAAGTTACCAAGCAAAATAAAACAACACACACAAGTCTAAGCCTAATACATTAATAAACTGTATACAGGTAAATCTCAGAGATGTTCCAATATCCTTCTTTCACAGACTAGACTCCCGTCTAGTCTGGGCCCAATCCTTTCCCCTGGTAAAGTTCTTGTTAGTTCCAGCTCAGGTGGTAACTAGGGGATTTCTCATGACTGGCAGCCTCCTTTGTTCTGTTCCACTCCCTTTTATATCTTTGGCACAAGGCGGGAATCCTTTGTCTCTGGGTTCCCACCCTTCCTTCTAAATGGAAAAGCACCAGATTTAAGATGGATTCCAGTATCATGTGACACGTTCAGATGTCCTGTGAGACTTCATTACTTACTGGCTGGCATCTACATATACAGGAAGGCTTACAAGTAAACAGAGTCAATTGTCCTAGTTAATGGGAGCCATCAAGTTTCCAAGCCACCATTATAAGTTTGCACCTAAAGAGGTTATATTTACCTTAAGTGGAAAATTGCTAATGGCTCTCTTTATTGTAATATCTCATAGTCAATTTCAAAAACAGGTATCAGAGGGTAGCCGTGTTAGTCTGGATCTGTAAAAGCAGCAAAGAATCCTGTGGCACCTTATAGACTAACAGACGTTTTGGAGCATGAGCTTTCGTGGGTGAATACCCACTTCCTCAGATGCATGTTCAAAAACAGGTTAATTTTTAATACTGCACTAAACATTTGTGTGCGTGTATTTCTTTATTTTTGTTCAGTTTTTAGGCTTACATTTATTTCCAATATTATCGTCATTCAATGTTATTAAATTGTTCAAGAAACACATTGTAGCTTTAATAAAGATAAAGGATTATAGCAGAAAGTTTATTAGCCTGATAATCATAATGACAATATAATGGTCTGGAAATACTCTACCATTAATACATAGAAATCAGTACAGATAGTGGTTATAGTTTATCATCTCATACCTGCTTGAGGATAACTGCTTGCTTGCAGAATTTTTGTGCAGTGTTTGCAACTTGCTGTATTTTAGCAGGAATAACAAAGCCAAGTGCAGATAACTGACGCACTTCTCTTAGGAGAGTCACCAAACGATCCGAATAATGTATTTTTAATTCTCCATCACAATGATCCAGCTCCATAATAGGACTACTAGCTTGCATGCTAAACCAAAATTAATATTAAAAATTACCAAGTATGATTTGTCCAGGATCCTTTCCAAAATTCTGGATAACATTTACTTTTTTTCTGACTATTTTTTATTTTAAAGTTGTTAATTCTATGATTCTATGTGTTAATCCAGCAACCTCTATCCAAAACCTCTGAAGACTAGCAACAAGGGCAACACATAACAGAACTTCATTTTAAAATTTGTTTTTACTCAGAAGATTGTCAGGCATGTTATAATACACCCTGTTTCTTTAGTTCCCAGCCAGGGCTACTCTGATCACTCTTTGGATTCAGAACCATGCAAGGGACTTCCAGTCTGAATGTGAAAGGGCTCACATGACACTATCCCTCCACTCAACCATGTGAGATGGAGGAAGAGAGAAATTCCAGGGCAGAGCCAGCCTGAGGATCAGAGACGCGGACCAGCAGAAGCAGATACAGAAACATTTGCATCAGATACAGCAACACTGGTGGAGGAAGAAAAGATGAGATCTATTTTTCCCAAAAAAATCCCCTACACCTAGAACTGTGCAGAGAGGACATCCCACCTTTTGGGGACACAAGGGTTCCTCAGTCATTTCTGCTCATGGAAAGGAGAGGGCCTTAAAGTCTATTATTCTATGAGAACCAACCAAGGGGCATAGATGCAAGCTAGCAGAAGCATTTGCAGCATACTGTCAGACACTGATAATGTCATCAGACTATCTTCAGTTTTTGGATTTGAAAATCTCACTCCTGTGCTAACTGGCTCTTTGTGCTGACCCTCTCCCAGAGCACCTCAGGTCATTTCTCTTCAGCTTTACTCCTTTTGCCCTCCATGCAACCCTTCCTCCTTTTCCCACCCTCTTTCCTCTGACTCATTATCCTTGCCACCCTCTCTTCAATGCCTCCTCTCTCATTTTCGATTTAGCTATTCCTCTCTCAACAAACCCATTTTAAAAAAAGCCTAACAAAAAGCAAAACCTTGTGAAGCTAAGAAACAAGATGTTTGCCAGGCATCACACTGTTCATTTGGCTTGTTTGTTGTAACTCTTCACTGCTGCCAACTCTTATGTGAAATGTGAGAATCTCATCTTTCATTTTTTTTCAAATTCAGTTGGTAGCCCTCATGTTTACAGAGGAAAGCTTGAAGGAGTAATCCAAGTGTGTCTTCGGGTTCAAAAAACAGAAGGTAAATAAAAAGAACTGCCCACCCCCACATTTTTTTTTAAATCTCATGATTTTAAAGATAATGTCATGAATGAGTATTTTAACTGCTTTTCTCAATCCATCTTCTGTCTGCCTTGTCTATCTAGATTGTGAGCTCTAAGGGACACTGATGACCTGTTATCCTATATTTGTCTAGCAACTAGCACAATGGGACTCCAATCTCATTCAGCCACTAAGAACTACTGTAATACAAATAACAAATAAAAATAATAATAAAAATATTCCCAAACGTATTTCATTTTGCTTTACCAACCAAGTCTGATACAATCCACAAAAATGATGTGGCTGTGAACTGCCTTATTTTATTTCTCTTATTTATTCTCTCTTCTACACCAGAGCTTCACTGTATAGGTCTTCATCAGCTCTTTTTAGATTACATTGTAATACAGACTTTGGTAATAGTTCTTACTGCATACAATATTTTATACTTACCAAAGTCCTGACCGGGGATTCGACAAACCTGACTGAATGTCCCTGGACCAACCATCAAATTGTTCTTGTTCGTAAACCTTCAACTGTTCTAAAAGATCATCTGCATTTTGACGGAATGTTTGAAATCCAGATAAGTCAGAAAGAAGAGCCTCTGCAATCTTGATGGCATCATTTACCTTAAACACAATCCCATTTGTCAACGATGAAAGGGGCATAACTTCTGGATTGTATTTTTATTTTAGACATCATAATAACTACAAAAATAATTATTTGCAAAACACAAAACATCTAAAGACAAATTGTTATAAGTGGAGTTCTCTAAGAAAGGAAACTTTTGGTAAAGCACATGGTTTTCAAGGAACATTTGTGTTCCCTTTTTAATAACCAGATATTACATGTCACAGTCCCTACCCATAGGGTCCTTTTCACCCTTTACATTAGTTCTTTTTTAATCTAATATGAACATACTGTAATCACTTACTCTAGTATAAACTCCAAACACTGACCATTAAAAGCCAAATATTAAAAGATATCAACACTACATACAAACCTTCCATTTACAAATTTTAAAAAAGAGCACAGCTGCAGTTACCTAAAGACCTCAATGAACACTCAAAATCTTAAGGAACAGGATTTTGTCAAAATCAAGGGAACCTGCCAGTGGGCTTTGAAATTTGCACTAGAGGCCCAAGCACAGAGTACAGTGAAGTGGTGCAGATGACGGACTGTGAGGAAGGTTAACAGAAACCCTTTAATATTGGTAGAACATGGTGATCTACCCCTATTTGATTATCAGATCCAGCTAGGAAGGAGTGGGTGATTCTTATAAAGAACTGAGATGGCTTAGTTGGAGTGGAGCTTCAGGAAGGAATTTGGTTCCTGGGGCTGAACATAAGAACGGCCGTACCGGGTCAGACCAAAGGTCCATCTAGCCCAGTATCTGTCTACCAACAGTGGCCAATGCCAGATGCCCCAGAGGGAGTGAACCTAACAGGCAATGATCAAGTGATCTCTCTCCTCCCATCCATCTCCACCCTCTGACAAACAGAGGCTAGGGACACCATTCCTTACTCATCCTGGATAATAGCCATTTATGGACTTAACCACCATTAATTTATCCAGTTCCCTTTTAAATGCTGTTATAGTCCTAGCCTTCACAACCTCCTCAGGGAAGGAGTTCCACAAGTTGACTGTGCGCTGTGTGAAGAACTTCCTTTTATTTGTTTTAAACCTGGTCCTAGAACAGGCGGAATGAGACACAAGAGGAAAGGCCTTTGGGCCCCTGCAGCTTGTTTTGGTCAGGGGAATAAATGAAGGTAACTTGTAACCAGGTTCTTCAAGTGAAATCTGCATATTCATTCTCTGGGGACCTGCACCAAACTGTGCAGCAGGATGGTAGAAATTAGTAGCAGTGACCACTAGGTGACCATGCTTCCTCACTCTCCCTGTCTAGCGCTTAAGCGTGTTTTAAGCATATGAGTATAAAGGGGGTGTGGCACAGTTACCACCTCAGTTTCTTCTACCACTAAAGCGGAAAACCACTGATATTTTAATTTGGACTCTGGAGGAGTGGAGAAGGTGGAAGGACTATGAATTTGCAGAGTCCATCTCAAAGAACTCTGGTTACAAATAGGTAATCTTAAATTCTTCTTTGAGTATTCTCTGCATATTAGCACTCTTGGGGTAGTTTGGCAAGCAGTAGAGTAAATTGGATGGAGGGGTGCAGAGTTCTAATTAAACAGAGATTGGAGTAACGCTCTACGAAACTGGGCATCCATCTTGGATGCCATATCCAAAGTGCAAGGCTTCACGAATGTGTGAATAGTAAACCACTTAGCAGCTCTGCATATCTCAAGGGAATATTTATAAAAGCTGTAGACACAGCTACTGCCCTAGTAGAATGAACTCTAAGCAGAGTAGGAATGGGAAGAGAAGCTCCTCAGTCTATAACACTCTTCAATGCACTGTCTAAACCACCTAGACAGGAACTGAGATGACATGTCTTTCCCTTTGAGTTACCAGCATACGAAACAAACTTAGAAAAAAGAGTTTTAAGTCTTCTTCTATCTAAGTAGTACGATAGTACTGTCTTGACATCCAACAAATGTAACCTGGCCTCCCTTTTAGATGAATGAGGCTTTGGAAAGAACACCAGTATATTAATAGTTTGATTTACACGAATCTTAGAAACTATTTTAAGAAAAAATGTAGGGTATGGCCTAAGAACCACTGTACCTCATAATGACACCCTGTAACCCCCATATTCATTATTCATATATGGTTGTGATATATCATACAAAGCATGCTGTGTAAGGTAGTATATGAAAGGTCATGATCTGATGAAACTGCTTGTTCTGTCTCAGTATGTGTATGTGTATAAAAAGTTATGAGATTGTGCTATATGGTTGTTATTGAAATATGCTGAAGTTTGCTAGTGGCATGCAAAAGATCCCTGCCCAGGTGGGGTGCTGACTACACATTAATCAACTGTGTGACTCAACTATGCAAGCACCATACCAACGGAACTGATCTTTCACTGTGACTCAGCAAAGCCCACCAGGACATGCCTTGGCTAGTGTCTGCCAGGTACATGGGCCAAGGGTATAAAATAAAGGACAGTTGAAGCAGACAAGGCCCTTTCTCCTCTAACCACCTACACTGGAAACAACCGGGATGCCAAGAAGATTAAGATCATCTGAGGAGTCTTGTCCAGACTTCAGGAGGGAATCTGCGCATTAAGGACTATAACATCCAGTGGGGCGAGAATAGCGCCTGATTCAATCCGGTTTAGTTTATAGAATATAGATTGACTGCACATTTTTATTTTCTTTGGTGACCATCTCAGTTCTTGTATGCCTACCACTTATAACCAATCTTTCTGTAGTAAATAAACCTGTTCTATATTTTACCTAAAACAGTATATCTTGCTTGAAGTGCTTGGGAAACCTCAGTTCAGGAACAAATGCTGGTCCATGTCTTCTCCACATTGGGGGGGGGGGGGAGGGTGGACTGGGTTACAAACTTACACTTCTCAGACTTCTGATCAAAGTAGGACAGTAGTATGGCTCTGGAGTCTTAAGATGGGGAGCTGTGGGAAACTGGTTGGAGCCTCTCTGTTGCTGCTTCATGAGAATCATTCAAATAACTCAGCTGGGTGTGTACCTGCCTGTGGGTATCTGTGTGAGTGCAGTACTTGGGAGAGGTCTGCAGCTTGTCACAACATATCAGTATGAGAGAGAGCCCAAGCTGGTAAACCAGAGGTCTCTGCAGTATCCCAGTTCCAGATTGCACCATCGGGAACCCATCACAACCATCTTGTCCTTACAAAAAGTACTAAAAGGGTGATCTATCACCAATGCATGTAGTTCACTAATTCTTCTGGCTGAAGTAACTGCTATTATAAAGGCCATCTTCACAAATAAATGGAACAAAGAGTAGCTCACTATAGGTTAAAATGGTTGCGACGAGTTGAATCAAAACTAAATTCCGATTCCATGGAGGAACAGGGTTTCACACAGGGGGACACAGATTTAACGTCCTTTCAAAAAGTTCTTAACCAGCATATACGTAAAAACGAATTTGACAATTACATGATTATGGTATGCTGCTCTGAGTCAGACTGCCCTCAATCTTGAATACATTTATGTGCAACAGAGATTCTTTGTTGTTCCAAAGGCCTTGAATGTACAAACTGCAAAGATGTGCTTCCCCCTGTGTATGTATTATTAAAAAAGGAGAAGGTGGGTTGAACAAAACTCCTTTGAGGACATTTTGAGGTTCCAGTCACCATCTTAGAGAGAGAAAAACCTTCTTGAGAACAGTGAGTATTTTTTTGCATACTGTTCATAATGGGTCTGAAATTCCTTAGTAGTCATTGCTGAAGAGGTCTCATTCTGAGCCTGGCATATGGAGTCACATAGGTCATGGATGCCATTAGATAAACTACCTTTTCACAGGGATATTGAAGCATATGGTAGTTTTTAATTTTTAAAACCTCTTCCTTTTATGGAGTTGAGAATCACACCAATGAATGGAATCTTTTGTGACGGTGTGAGAAGAGACTCTTTTTACTTTACGAGAAGACCAAAGGTTCCAAATAAAGAATGAGTGACCAAAATGGCTTTCTGTAATTCTTCTTCTGAGGAAGCCTTCAGAAGCCAATTGTCTCAGTACAGAAATACAAAAAAATGCCTGTCTTCTCAGATATGCTGCTACCAGAGCCATGCATTTGGTAAAGACTTTGGGTGTGGTTGAAAGGCCAAACAGTAGGACTCTGTACTGGAAATGGTCTGAACCAACAGAAAAACAGAGATATTTTCAATGTGAGGGTCTTCCTGAAAGACGAATCTTTGAGATTGAGATCACCAAACCAATTCAAAAGTGGACAGGGAGGGAATAATGAATGCCATACCCACCAGCCTGAATTGAAACTTCCTGATGAATTTGTTTAAAGCTGAGGTGTAGAATTGGTCTGAGGCCTCCATTATTTTTAGGGGATTAGAAAATACCAGGAGTGAAATATCTTGTGCCTGGAATCTAAAGGAAGTTCTCATCAGAAGAGTCCCTGAAAAGATAGTGGACAGCAGATGGATCACTTGATGATTGCCTGTTCTGTTCATTCCCTCTGAAGCATCTGGCATTGGCCATAGTCGGAAGATAGGATACTGAGATAGATATAATACTTAGTCCTGCCTTGAGTGCAGGGGACTGGACCAGAAGACCTCTCAAAGTCTCTTCCAGTCCTACGATTCTATGATTTTATGGACCTCTGATCTGACCCAGGATGGTTGTTCTTACATAAGGAAAGTGAGAGGAGTTGCATGGAGGAAGGAATTTGAATTGGATGGTATAGCATGTTTTTATTTTATCTAAAACCCATCTGTCTGAGGTGACATTTGACAGGGCACTGTACAAATGAGAGAGACAGTTTCTGAAAATATGGGTAGTATTTATTGAAATTGGTATGAAGCTTTCATTCATCACATCAAATCTGCAGGCTGATATTAGGCAAGAAAGATGTAATCAAGGAGTTCTTCATCCTTGTCCTGGGCTTGTAGGATTTTTTCCTCTCCTGCATTTTAGAGGATGTCTGTTTTCAGTGTTGATAATAACGCTGCCTCTCAGAGGTTTAAGAAGAAGAAGGGAAAGAAGATGGAAGGTATTGTCTATGATATCTGAAGATAAATACAGATGTCTTTCTATGATAAAGAGGTAGTAACCCCAAAGATCTCATAGGTGAGCTTATGTCCTTCATTTTCTCCATCATTTTATCAGTTTTTGCACTAAAAATAATCCATCTCCTTCAGAAAGTAAATCCTCGTTTTTGTCTTTCTTTCCATAGGCAAATATGAGGACTGTAGCCATGCATGTCTGTGGAGAGTGATCACTAAAACCACAGATCTTAATGCGGTGTCAGAAACATCAAATGATGGCCTAAGGACATGTTTTACCACAAGTTGCCCTATTATGATGAGAGCTGTTAATCTCCTCTGGTCCCCCGGGAGGTTCTTGGTTAAGACAAATCTTCTCCCACAAGTGAAACTGATATCTGGCCATTACTGCTTGATATCGACCGTACGCATATTTAAAGAAAGCGATAAAAAAAATTATTCTTAGAGAGTCCAACTTTTTTCTTTCTTTCTCATAGAGAGAGTCAAGTGCTGAAGACCTGACCTGGATCTTTGACCTGATGCTGCTACCACAAAAGAATTAGTTTGAGAGTGCACATGAAAACAGAAAAACTCTTCCTGCGGGATCTGGCATAATTTATCTGCCATTTTTTAAACTGACTGAAATGAAGATGGATTTGACCAGAAGATTTTGCTGGCTGCCAGAGACCTTCTAGTATAGGCAATCACACCTTATTCTTTGCAATAGAACACAAAATATTGGATGTGTGGTGTGACGGGTTCAGTCACAGAGACCCCTTGGGACTGTCACCTGATGTGCTGGAATGACCTCTGAGCCTGTTTTCCACTGCCAGCCTGGGACTCTAGAACCCTTCCTTGTTGAGCCAGACACACTAGTCTGCTGCAACACAGACCCAGATCTGGTCCATGCCCCCAAAGCTGCAGACTTTAACCAAAAACTGCTCAGCAAGTCACCTTTTTCCAGCACCCAGACACCCAGAACCAAATGGGATCCAAACCCCAAATAAAACTATTTTGCTCTGTATAAAGCTTATATAGGGTAAACTTATAAATTGTCCATGCTCTATAATACTGATAGAGAGATATGCACAGCTGTTCGCTCACCCAGGTATTAATCACTTACTCTGGGTTCAATAATAAACAAAAGTGATTTTATTAAGAATGAAAAGTAGGATTTAAGTGGTTTCAAGAAATCACAGACAGCACAAAGTAAGTTACCAAGCAAAATAAAACAACACACACAAGTCTAAGCCTAATACATTAATAAACTGTATACAGGTAAATCTCAGAGATGTTCCAATATGCTTCTTTCACAGACTAGACTCCCGTCTAGTCTGGGCCCAATCCTTTCCCCTGGTAAAGTTCTTGTTAGTTCCAGCTCAGGTGGTAACTAGAGGATTTCTCATGACTGGCAGCCTCCTTTGTTCTGTTCCACTCCCTTTTATATCTTTGGCATAAGGCGGGAATCCTTTGTCTCTGGGTTCCCATCCTTCCTTCTAAATGAAAAGCACCAGATTTAAGATGGATTCCAGTATCATGTGACATGTTCAGATGTCATGTGAGACTTCATTACTTACTGGCTGGCATCCACATATACAGGAAGGCTTACAAGTAAACAGAGCCAATTGTCCTAGTTAATAGGAGCCATCAAGTTTCCAAGCCACCATTAATGGACCACACTTTGCATAGTTACAATAGGACTTCAGAGTAATACTTTATATTTCTAGCTTCAGATACACGAATGATACATACATACAAATAGGATGAACACACTCAGTAGATTATAAGCTTTGTAATGATACCTTACAAGAGATCTTTTCCATAAAGCATATTCCAGTTACATTATATTCACATTCCAAGCATATTTTCATAAAGCATATGGAGTGCAACATCACATGTGGCTTGTTTCAAAGCTACTCATGTAATATTAAAGTTGATGCTATCCTATCCACTAGCTTATGAAACTGAACTGTGTCCTCAGAAGGAGAAAATGCTGTAGCTACATCCACATTTTCCATTTCTTCTTGTTGAAATTCCTGTAGAGGAAATGTTGTCTGATGCGCCTCCTCATTGTCTCTTGTGGTAAGGATAGGGAACATTTTCTAACTGTTGGATCCTTACCCCTCAGATCTGCAACTCTCAGATCCATCAGTTCCAGTGAAAGATGTAGTGGATATGAAGATTCATGGTTCCTGGAGTGATAGTGGTAAGTAGAAGTTGGCCAATATGTCCCAGGCATCCAAGGCAATATATGCCAATCCTGCAAGTCACCCCAAACCTGTCTCACATACCTTGTTTGGAACATAGGGTGCCATGAATGGAAATTCTCATCTGTAAATGGTCAGATCATAGTCTTGCTTGTTGGATCCAGCTCTATATCTGATTGCAGATCCCATCCCAGATCCAATACCGAAACAGCAGGTGAAATGACCGCTGTGAAGATCTGGGACATGTAGCATGGTGACAAATCTCTTCTTACAGTTGGAATCTTAGGTGGTGGAAGAGATACTGGAGAATCTCCATGTTTGGTGTCCCATCTCAGTCTTTTATCATAAGAACCATGAGAAATAGCCAGATCTGTTAGTAGATGTGAATCTGTACCACGACAGTTAAAGCTGCTGAACTGATGTGTTCAGATCTGATGACCTTTCCTTCGGATCCGTATCTCTAGAATGGATCTACAGATTTACTATCCTTTGGTCTCAGATTCGCATGTGAACAGTCTGATGAACTACCAGGGATATGTTTTAATTTAGCTTTCTGTTTCCTCTGAAACAAGGCAGCCAGTTCCAATAAGTTATTTGGACCCTTAGGATGACTGTCCGAAATGGGTTCCACAATTAATAATAAATGTATTGATTTTGGAGTCAGATCCAAAGGCTTAAGAACAGTCAGATCCACTAATCTGGAACTGGAGCTCAGTGCCAAGATGAAAGACTTCATTGTTGCAATTTTCTTGGATCTAGATGTACTCAGAGCTGATTCAGACCGCTTATCCTTATTTTCAGATCCTTCAGAGTTCTCAGATCCCAGGGGCTTGACAGACAAAACCTCCTGTAATAAAAAGGCCTGAAGAGTGCTTAATTTCTGCTCAGCCCTGGCACCACTAGGCTTGAGGGTTCATAGCCCCAGCACCTCGGGGCTTCATCAGTTATGAATGTAAAAAATCATTTGAGCCCTAGCACCTCTTTCATTAAAAATTAAGTACTGGGCCAGAAGTCTATTTTGTCTTTCCTTCTGGCCCCAAGGTATGAAAGTATTACAGGTAGCACAACATGCTGGGAAAAGGTTCTCCCTCAAACACTTTAGACACTGAACATGTATGTCAGATGCAAAGAGGAGCGCTGGGAAAGATGTGCACCACCTGAACCCATGTTTCTTCAGAATGGGATCATCCATACTGAACTATAAAACTATACCTTAAAACTATGATATAATCTAAATGTGGCCTAATTTATCCTAAAACTAAAGTATAGACTACTAACTATAAAAACTATTAACTACTAACAGCAATGAACTAATATGAAGGCACTATCAGTCAATACATCTTTGAGATCCAATGGTTCATATCCTTTCACTGCAGCTGTTGGAAAGAACTGAGGCTGCAGTGGCACCACAGCTCCTATATAGTCATGCTCTTAGAATGCCCTTAAGCGCCAAACAGGGAGGATGGAGGAGCATGGGCACCTGACCGGCACTGCTACTAGAAGCTTCTACCATCTTGCTGCACTAATCAGAAAAACTCCCAGGAATGACACTATGCAGAGGACACTTGAAAAATTGTGTGTTACTTTGCAAGTTTTTTTATTTGAAGAATAAAACTGCCCTGAAGGAAGGACCTGAATAGACTTTTGGGTGTGGCATGAGTCCTTCTTGGGTTGGGGGAGACAGGCCAGAAGATCTACAACTGAATAGTCCAAAAAGCTATCTAGCATCCTCTTTACTGTGCTTTTTGGTTAGAATAGAACACAGTCTCTTTGAAGCCAGCTGGTGCCTTATTAATTAGTGTGCCCTGGACTTGGGGGACCTGGAGCACAAAGAAGATTACAATACAAAGCTTTGGTTAATCTGAATTTGGTAAATTATTATAAATTCTCTCTCTCTCTTAAGATCATTATGTTGATAGTTTCACCTTTGTAAGCCAGAATGAGGTCTCTATTATACAGTCAAATATATTAGGAAGCCGTGTTTCTCCCAGGATCTCAAGAAAAATGAGAAGATGAATTTCAACTGAGTGCCAAAAGCATAAGGAAATATTCAGAGGGTCTGAACACTTTTTTCCATCACTTTTAAAAATATCTTTTTATGGCTGTATGTTTAAAAAATGTGCCTACTCTCATAACTCTGTTACAAACTGCAATTTAAGTAAAAAGTTTAGAATACTAAAATGCCTCCGGCAATTTTAGAAGGAAAGCTGGGCAAGTCAGCCTTTCTCAAAAACCAAAAGTATGCCATTGGCACAAACATCAGTGTATGTATAAAGAAGTGATGGTGCATATGTTATAGCTGATGCTACCTTCTGAGTTGGATTTTAGACTGTCTAAAAACTTGAAATATTTACTCTAAAGTCAAATTCATCAGGATATGTGAATCTAGTGTATGAATCTGTACAAATCTTTCCATTCAATTAATTCATTTCTACCTGTCTTTTCCTTATTCCACACACTTAAATATGTTACATACTGAACACCTCACATGCATTTCTTTAATCTTAGAAATCCATTTATATCACAAATTATAAATGTGATGATATCAAAGCACAGATATTGTTTGTTATTATTGTTTGAATACAAACTAATCAAAGGCAGGGAATTATAACTGAGCAAATACCTTTAACCCATCCTGTTGTGAAACAGAAAACACTAATGTACAGCACCCTGACGTTACTACAAAGAACTAACAATTCTGCTTTTTAATATGATACTGGGAACTCCTTGCTTGCACTGGTGAGCATTTATTCACACAAGAAATACAACTGATTTCTGAAGGACTACTCATGAGTTACTACTCACTACTGAGAGTAAGTGGGTCACAGTTTGGCTCATTGTAAGTCTTTTATGGGAACAACATGTGCATACTTGAGGAAGCAATCTGAGCCAGAGTGTCTACCACCACTGTAGAATTCTAGTCTTTCCCAATTTTTGTAATACTCTAAAATATTTTGTAATAAACCTTATTTAACATAAGAAGTTTTTCAGTGTATTATTTATCCAAGAGATAATTTTTACATGTTGAATAAATGAAAAACTATTTAACAAGAGTCCTACTGAAGAGGAGCTTTGAACTTTTAACTCCAGTGAAGTCAACGAGAGTTGCAGATGTTGAGTATCTTCGAGGTCTTTTATGCCACATTTTTTACTTGGAAGTCAGTATGCAGTGTCTCAACAAGAATTTAAACTATTACCTTCAACTGCAGCTGCCGCACCCAAACAATATTATTGACAACTTCAGAAAGATTTTTTCCTGAAAGTGGCCCAGATACATCACCAGGAACACCATGGCATCGAGCTTCAAAGTCTGTTCGAAAATCTGTATCAAACAAACTGTTCATGTTAGACCCACAAAGCAACAGAACCAGTTAGCAATAATGAATTATAGCTACAAAAAACATACTAGGCCAGGGGTCGGCAACCTTTGGAAGCGGTGTGCCGAGTCTTCATTTATTCACTCTAATTTAAGGTTTCGCGCACCAGTAATACATTTTAATATTTTTAGAAGGTCTCTTTCTATAAGTCTATAATATATAACTAAACTATTGTTGTATGTAAAGTAAATAAGGTTTTTAAAATGTTTAAGAAGATTCATTTAAAACTAAATTAAAATGCAGAGCCCCTCGAACCAGTGGCCAGGACCTGGGCAGTGTAAGTGCCACTGAAAATCAGCTCACATGCCGCCTTCGGCACCCGTGCCATAGGTTGTCTACCCCTGTACTAGACTTTTACAAAAAAAATTGTAGCAAAATACTACTCCCAAAAGAAAAGAGACAAAGTAGAGAACAATTAAAACATTTCCAAATTGATTCTGAAATGTCTATGATACACTTTTACCTTTGACTGAGTCCTGAAGTCTTGCTAGCAAAGTTTCCCTTTCCAAAAGCAACTCTTTACTAATGCTTGGGCGTTTTACCAGTTCCTTATATTTCTGAAATGCTTGAAGCAGCTAGCATAAGAAATAATGTAAAGAAAAAAGATTATTTCTACTCAATAAAATGAAACACATTCTTAGGCACCACTGTTCATAAAACCTATATGTGATCATTTGTCTTAAAATAACTATTTGAGAATTCTGCAACCTGATACATAGTAAAGCCTTTGTGATATAAAAATATTTTTACCTGTTGCGGACTGTCTTGAATTTCTGAAATAAATGTTTTCAATTTGCTTGCTATTTTCTGTTCCACTGGTGCAACAATTCTCTCATACTGAGACACTGCAGCTCTCCATAAAGGCTGGAGATAATGAATAGCTGTGTTAGTTTGAGATATGTTAATACTCACAATAAAGTCACAGAAATTATGTACAGAAAAAAAAATAACATTATACCTCTGTGTAGGGGTTATAGTGCACAGGATTCAGGCCAGCAAAGGGTTCAAACACCTGAGCAAGGTGCAATGTTTGCTGTTCCCCCACTGGTAAAAAATATGCAAGTTTTTCATGAAGTGTTCTAATAGTCAGCACCTAAAACAAAAAAGTAATATTTCATTTATTGTAATGGGAATTTTATGTGCCCATTATTATGATGCCTGGGCACATAACTTATATTAAAAGCAAGAAATGCAATACACAGCACAAACTCCCCCATCTGTACCATACTACCCCATCACAAATGATACTTCCCTAGCAAGGAGCTAAAGTCAAATAAACATTGAACCCAAATATGTGTATTAAACCATGCTCTGATTATAAAAATGATGAGAAAATATTACAGTTTTAATTACAACTAAAAAAAATCCTTTGCAGTTTTGTTTCCAACAAAAACAAATCAAAGTTCACCAAATGGATACCTCATCAAGACGTTTGCCAAGTTTGTCTAATGATTCAGGAACATATTTCTCACTTTTCCATAGATGTGGTGTATACCGTTGCCATAGTTGTCCAGTTAGGTGATCACAGGCAGCTACCCACTGTTCACAAATCATGATACCAGCCTTCAGATTTTCTTTCACAATGTGAAAAGCATCCTCCCACAGATTCAAAGTTCCCATTTTTTTCTGAACAAACCTACCAAGAGAGCCACCTAAAACAGCACAAAAACACACACAGACCCAAATATAACAAGTATGTTTAAAATCCTTTCTTTATATTCCACACCACTGTGCATTTACATTTTTAAAAGCTATTGAAGAGATATTTTGATACTAAATGCAAATCTCATAAACTACTATTCACTTAGGGCCTGATTCTGCAATCCTTCGCTGACAAGTAAGAGCTACAGAACTGGAATCCTTAATAAATTAAATTATATACACACTGTGCAAGACAACATATTTAAAAATAAAAGTCTTAATGCACAGTTGCATGTGTTATGAGCATGTTGAGGACAATGCAGAGCTTCCCATCCTCACCATGGCCTATGAAGGGAGGAATGAAATGAGGATTCATAGACTGCCAGGCCAAAAGAGACCACCATGACCATCCAGCCTGACCCCTATACGCACAGGCTATAGAATTTTTCCCAGAAGCTGAATTAAACCACACATTTTAGAAAGATATCTAATCTCATTTCAAGGATTCCAAGCAATGGTGAGTCCACCACCTCCCCGGATAAGTTGTTCCAGTGTTGAATCACCCTGACAGTTAGGAAACAGACTAATTTCAAGGGTGAATTTGCCTAACTTCAACTTCTACCCAATGGATCTTGTTATGCCTTTTTCTGTAAGACTCCTCAATATTTCCACCTCTTTCTTGAAGTGTGGAGAACTGAACAGAGTAGTCTAGTATTGGTCTTAACAATGCTGTGTGTACAGAGGCAAGGCCACTTCCCTATTTCTACTTGATATTCTCCTGTTTATAAAACCAATGATCACAACAGCCCTTTTTGCCACAGTATTGCACTAACAACTCACGGTGATATGGACATCCACAATGCTCTCTAAGTCCTTCACTGCTTTCCAAAACATTCTCCCATCGTGCAGGTATTGCCTTCATTCTTTGCTCCCAGACATATTACCTTGCATTTAGCTGTTTTAAAATGCATTTTGTTGGACTGTGACCATTTAAGCAGACTCAGATAACTCTTACTACCCAGTCTTCATGTCATCTGTAAAGTTTACCAGTAAAGATTTTATATCATCGTCTAAAACTTTGATAAAAAATATTGAATAGCATTGGACCAAAAACTTATCCCTGAGGGATCCCACTAGAAATAGCCCTGCTCACTGATGTCTCCCCATTAAAAACCACATTTTGAGAGCTGGTTTTAATCCATCCAACGTTTGCCCCATTGGTTCCAAATAATGCAAGTTTTTTAGTCAAAATTTCATGTGATATTGAGTCAAATGCCTTGGAGAAATCCAAGTATACTATATCAACACAGTTGCCAAGATAACAGGTCTGACAATACCTACTTATCAGGAAAACAGATTGACTGGTATTAATTATATTTTTAGCCTCCAATTCTTTGTTGATAGTCCAGATTATTTTGTCTGGGAATGATGTCAGATTAATCAATCAACAGTTCCATGGGTTTTACTTTTTTTAAACGGTGGAGCTATTTTGCCAGTCCTCCAATCCTTTGGATTTTCCCTAATTCTCCAAGATTTGTTCAAATTAACATTAGTAGTTCAGAGAGCTCCTCAGCTAGCTCCTTTAAGTGTCCTGGGTGTAAGTTATCCAGGCCTGTTGATTTGAAAATGTATGATCATTTCTACCCGCAGCTTTACCTATGACATCCAAAAGATTTTGCATGCGTGGCTGTGGAAAGGGATCGTGTTCTGTTTGTCTCCATACATCGTCAACAGTATCCCGAGTAGTCTCCACTAATTCCACAACTTCAAATAAAGAGAGACTATCCAAATTGTAATAATCCTAGAAATAAAATACATTTTAAAATAACATGATTGTGCTACTGAGGGATTAGAAATATTTAAATTCTTTAGAATATATTCAAATATGTTTGTTAAACAGGGCTGGCTCCAGGGGTTCTGCTGCCCGAAGCAGCCGGAAAAAAAAAAAAAGCCACGATCACGATCTGAGGCAATTCAGCAGAAGGTCCTTCGCTCCAAGCGGGAGCAGAGACCCTCCGCTGAATTGCTGCTGAATACCTGGACGTGCTACCCCTCTCCAGAGTGGCCGCCCCAAGCACCTACTTGCGATGCTGGTGCCTGGAGCCGGCCCTGTTGTTAACTGAGGCATTTTCTTGTTTACAGATATGTCAGGTCTTTATTTTAACACTTAAAAATATAAGGGACAATCCTGTAAAAATATAAGGGTGTGAGTAACTTTATTCATGTGAATAGTCTCACTGACTTCTGTAGGACTATTCATGTGAGTAAAATGATTCAAGTGCTTAATACTTTGCAGGGCAGAGTCCACAATCATCATCTTGTCGGCAGGGGTTCTCAAACTGAGGGTCGGGACCCCTCAGGGGTCATGAAGTTATTATGTGGGGCGCCATTAGCTGTCAGCTTCCACTCCAAACCCCACTTTGCCTCGAGCATTTATAATGGTGTTAAATATATTTTAAAGTGTTTTTAATTCATAAGGGGGGTGGTCACACTCAGAGGCTTGCTATGTGAAAGGGGTCACCAGTACAAAAGTTTGAGAACACTTATCCTGTGTGTTAAATAATAAAAAAAAATAAACTATCATCATCCCATTTTCAGCTGACAATCTTCTTACCATTCCTTTATTACTCTCTTTAAGACTAATTTTAGGATTGAAGGAGCCATATTCTGCTCTGAATCAAACCTGAGCAACCCCCACTAAAGTCAGTGGGAAATGCAGAAGAGAAACTGCAAGAAGAATTTTGCCCAAGATTTTGTACTTCTGAACATCTCATACAATTTCAAAAGTTGAGTACATTCTTTACGAAGTTTGAAATAAATACATCATTGAATAAATAAAAGAAAAAACATACTCTTGCAATTGCTTCAAACAGATCTTTAAAATGAGACGCTCTCTCTTTGCTACATGATTTACTTCCACGATGAGCACGCTCTATCCAGAACTGAAACTCATCATTTGGTGTAAGTATTGCTGCAAATACAAAACAGAAAGCACTTAAATACATTATTCAGATACAGTGTATAACAACAAAATATCTTTAGGCAAAACACACTTCAAAATGGAAAATTTTACTTTTGGGTTATATAACTCTGCTTCAACTTTTGGGTCTAGGTGTGATATCAGCTTAATATTAAGGCACCATACACTCAATCCTGATAGACCATGGGTGCCTTCAATTCCTAACTCATAAGAGTATTCACAACCTTTCAAGGTCTATTCTGTTTTATTTAGGTTCTTCAACCACTCACATCACAGTGAAAGAGACATGAATTCACAAATCAAATGAAATATTCAATTTTTAATTTAAATACTGTTGTAAAAGAAATAATTGTGGTACACACCGCGCACATCATCTTCACGGAATTTGGTTCCTGAGTAATTAGGATCTGATCTTCTGAGGACAGTGCCCAAACCAATCTCTAGCTCACTCAGAAGGCTCTGGAGTTTGGGATCAAACTCCCTACTCCATTTCTCATCCTACAACAAAGATTCCAAGCAACAGATATCATGTTAGAACTCTTTATCATTTTCTATTATCTGTTTTTTCAAAAATAAATAAATGATTAATAATAATTATTAATTTGATGGGGGAAGAGAACAGGGAATGTACCTTAAATTCAGGGAAGGGCATCTTATTCTTTTACAGGTTGGACAAATCAAAACACTGAACCGTATCATGCCAATAATTTTTTGAAAAAAAACTCCTTACTGATTTCAACATGGCCTATAGTTCAAAAACTGATTGCAAGACATGAATTAATATTTGCAAAAAGATGCTGCAAACAGATATTCTTTCATTATTCTCTATTAAGACAACCAGGTATGGTATTTACTCCTGTGCTGAAAATTACTGGTTAAAATGAATAATGAAGGTTATTGTGATCCTCTGGAATCACTCTAAGAGTATGACAAAAAATAAACTGGAGCTTGGAAACTATGAAACACTGAAATTTCTTTTGCTAAGATAAAGAAATGTAGCCATGATTTTTTTTTTTGTTTGTGAAAATCTGAATAAAGCAAATATCTTCCTTATCACAAAATAAGAAAAGGAGGTATCATTTTAGAAGATCCTCAAGTTAGCTTTTACATTTTCACATGTATGATACACTGCTACCCTCTCCAATCCCTGTGCCAAATTCTGCGTTCCTCAATTAAGCAAAACTCTCAGAACTTAGCCCTCTGTGATCAACTCTCCTATTGACACATGGTGGAATTTAAGCAGGCAAAACCCATCCGCACAATGGAAAATATAGTCAAATAAGTCAGTTTAGGAATCCAGCACACCTATTTACCATATAAAATAGCTATACTGGTTTGTGCAGTCCTGCCACTGAAGTTAAACCAATATCTGACACACAGGTTGCTGTAAGGTGCCTCCTTTAACTTGAAAATGAAATAAATTGTTCATTCCTTAACCTCTGTAAATATTTTAATTTTAAATCTAACAGAAAAGCAAATTACAATAAATCTCAGAGAACAATTAACATGGGATGGGGAAGATTTATAATTAAAAGAAAAGTAATCTGTAAGTACACATTTTAAAGCATAAAAATATCTAATGGTATATTACTCACCTTTAATAATACTGGTGCAAATACTTGCCGTACTGCTTGATAAAGTGTATTAATAGGTGAATCTAACATAGATGACACAAGAATATTACTATGAAGATTATCTTCTGTAATAACATCTGGTCGCAGCTTAAAGAATACCAATACTTTATCTTTTGAATCACCAGCTTCAACCTATAATGATAAAAAAACCATTAGGTTCAAAAAAGAAAGAAAGAAAGAAAGAAACTGCAAATCACAAGATGTTTTTTCCCCAAAATGCACTTTCTATACAATTTAGAGTAAGAAAATAATTAATGACAAAATGTCATATTACTTGACTTGTGACAAACATTCTGTTCATATCTGATTTGTAATACATTCAAAACTTTATGTGATATTTATATTGGCTGAATAGGAATCTGAAATGTAATACAAAATCAAATACTTAAAATGGCTTCTGCATTATAGATAGAGCTGAGCCAAAAATGGTTTGAGATACTAAACTACTCAAGATAGTTAAGACCAAAGCAGATTGTGAAGAACTTCAGAAAGATCTCACAAAACTAAGTGATTGGACAACAAAATGGCAAATGAAATTTAATGTGGATAAATGTAAAGTAATGCACATTGGAAAAAATAACCCCAACTATACATACAATATGATGAGGGCTAATATAGCTACAACGAGTCAGGAAAAAGATCTTGGCGTCATTGTGGATAGTTCTCTGAAGATGTACATGCAGTGCGCAGAGGCGGTCAAAAAAGCAAACAGGATGTTAGGAATCATTAAAAAGGGGATAGAGAATAAGACTGAGAATATATTATTGTCATGGTACGCCCACATCTCGAATACTGTGTACAGATGTGGTCTCCTCACCTCAAAAAAGATATTCTAGTACTAGAAAAGGTTCAGAAAAGGGCAAGTAAAATGATTAGGGGTTTGGAGAGGGTCCCATACGAGGAAAGATTAAAGAGGCTAGGCCTCTTCAGCTTGGAAAAGAAGAGACTAAGGGCGGATATGATAGAGGTATATAAAATCATGAGTGATGTGGAGAAAGTGGATAAGGAAAAGTTATTTACTTATTCCCATTATACAAGAACTAGGAGTCACCAAATGAAATTAATAGGTAGTAGGTTTAAAACAAATAAAAGGAAGTTCTTTTTCACACAGCACTCAGTCAACTTGTGGAACTCCTTACCTGCGGAGGCTGTGAAGGCTGGGACTATAACAATGTTTAAAAGGGAACTGGATAAATTCATGGTGGCTAAGTCCATAAATGGCTATTAGCCAGGAAGGGTAAAAAATGGTGTCCCTAGCCTCTGTTCATCTGTGGATGGAGATGGATGGCAGGAGAGAGATCACTTGATCATTGCCTGTTAGCTTCACTCTCTCTGAGGCACCTGGCATTGGCCACTGTCGGTAGACAGATATTGGGCTAGACGGACCTTTGGTCTGACCCGGTACGGTCGTTCTTATGTTATGTTGAATAAAAAAAATTTTGTCAAAAAATCCACAACCAGTTCTAATGTCAAGTTATCATTTTACTTATACTATGCTGGCATTGAAAAGTACACGCCCCTACCTTCCAGCGTCAAGTAGGTGGAGTGCAAGTGTTGGAGTGTAAAATATCACATGCTGCGGAATTTAAGCTTTCATTTTAAAAAAATAGTTTCTACCCTTCATGATTTTGAAGATAAACTTTTCAAATGTGAATGCATGCAATCTTCATGCTCTGCAGACAGCTAGCTCCAAAACCTCTGCAGCTGCTCATAGACAACTCAAGCAATGGCAGAGTGAAATTGATATGAATTTAATCAGTTTCAGTGTTGTGGCCCAATACAGGATGGGCAGCAGTAGAAACAGAAGAGTCATGCCAATTTCACAGTGCAGCTTCTTGGCAAAACTACAAATAGCAGAGGCAAGCACTGAAGCTATTCAGGGAAGAAGACACATAAAACAGAGGCTGGGGAAAAGTAGCCTAGCAGAGATCCCAGCTTCTGTACAGCAGCCAAGAGCCTAGGTTTAGGAGGGAAAAGAAATCTTTTTCTCCCTTCCAACAGGCAGAGGAGGATCATGGGACGGAGGTTTCAAATTTATCAGACACTTGTAGAACTGATAAATGAAATTATTTTTAATTTATTAATGTAACTTCTGTTCACCATCCACACTACACTTGCCTACACTGTAACTTCTGTTCAATATTGTAATTCAAACCCCATTTTAAAACACTCCATTTTGTAAAAGCTTCCTCCAACCTTCATTTTTGCAAGCCCTGCTGTAATCTTATTAGTTTAGTTTAGATGTGTGAATGAGGTACGTATGGATGATAGAATCAACCTCCAGCCCCAGCCTGTCCTGATGAGATAAAGTTCAAATACCAACGGCTGAAGACCTAGACAACAGCCCTAAACAAAGTAAGAAACATCCACCCTAAAAAGAAAAGGAGAACAGAACAACAGAAGGAAGATCAAAGCCAGGTTCAAGGCTGAAAGTCACGCCTGTAATTGATGGGTGATCAATCCAAACCCAGAGGCAGCGTGACGCAGCAAGACCTATAGACTTTGAATCCAAACTAAAAGCCTATAAAAAAGAAGGGTGAGATGAGAGACTCTGGGTAACATTCTGCTGCCAACATGGAAGGACATCAGTGCCTGCTCAACAGAGATCCAGTTTGTCCTTGTGCCCGGCTTTCCTGGCCAGTTAGACGCCACAAGCTACGAACCCAAGCTACAAAATCAAGCTATGAACTGAAGCTATCTTCAGGACTGGTAACTATGCAGCAGCTGCAGAACATCTGATGGGGGTGTGTGTGTGTATTAGGTATAATGTGTGTGTATAGAATTAAGATATTAGTTATAAGCCATAAATCAAATTATCATAATAAATATGGTATCTTTGTCTTGCCCCCTGAAAAGATCCTGTGTAGTTTTGTCTGTACAACAACACTTACTAGACAGAGGTTAAAATGAAAAATGGAGCATCTCAGCAGGATCCAATGACAAAAAGAAGTTTGTCTCTGGACTCTAGTAGTGGGCTCTCACCTCATATTTCATGTTGACCTCTGGCTATAGTAAGTTCAATCTTTTGTCTAATACCTAGAATTTTCAACTCACATGCTATGGTTCCCTCTGCACTGAGGAGAACCTTCCCCAACTCCCCAATCCATCCCACTTGCTAGAAATTCCTGCATTTAAATAACAAAGTTTCTATCAATCCAACCAAAACAAGACAACAAGAGATAAAATTGACTGACAGTCTATTCTAAAATCTTATCATAAAACAGAGGGAAAAGGTCTACAATCAAACTGAAGAAGTTTTTGCAATAACATGCAAAGCACTGACATTCTGCAGATAGCACAAAACTCTGTCACCCCATTTTATTTTCCTCATGTACGGTACAGCAGACACCCTTTTTACACAATTATGTATGTTACTTGTTTCTCAATATATTATAGTGCACAATGTTTTAGATAAAATTAACTTTTAATGCTCTTTCAGCGGTATCCAAATGTTCTGCAACTGAGGACAACAAACATAATTCTCCAATAGTTCAATGTTAGCAGGAACTGCACTTAATTTACATAGAACAGAGCACTCTACATACCACAGACAGAGAGTGTACTGGGCACCCTGATCTGCATATTTGTTTTCCATTAGTTAGCATGCCACACACTGGGCTCAGTGGTATACACAAGCCCTGGGAGTAATGTGACGCATACTGGATCATAGGGTCTGCATGCACTTCCACCTGGACAGTATAATTCACACAAAGCCTCATGATCTATACAGAGATAATAAAATGCCCCTCCCCCCGTAGATGTTTCCTCTGAGACAGAACACTGTACAGTGGGTCTCGTGGTTTGTGAACACACTGAGACAGCATGTCACACACCAGACCTAGTGGTTTGCAAACTCACTCCCAGTGAGACAGAATGTATATAATGTCACAACATTAGGACCTGAGACTCTGCTAGCACTGGAAGGGAAATAGAATGTAACACACCAGACTGCCTGGTCTCCATACACATTAGTACTGGGACAGCATGTCACACACCTGAGCCCGTGGTGTGCAGGGACACGGACACCAGAATGGTGTGTCACACATCGGAGATCACAGTCTATATCAGGGGTAGGCAACCTATGGTACGCGTGCTGAAGGCAGCACGCAAGCTGATTTTCAGTGGCACTCACACTGCCCTGGTCCTGGCCACTGGTTCAGAGGGCTCTGCATTTTAATTTAATTTTAAATTAAACTTCTTAAACCTTTTAAAAATGTTATTTACTTTACATACAACAATAGTTTAGTTATATATTATAGACTTATAGAAAGAGACCTTCTAAAAACATTAAAATGTATTACTGGCACACGAAACCCTAAATTAGAGTGAATAAATGAAGACTCAGCACACCACTTCTGAAAGGTTGCCGACTCCTGGTCTATATAAATATAAAAACATAAGAACAGCCATACTGGGTCAGACCAATGGTCCATCTAGAACAATATCCTGCAGTGGTTGGTGCCGCATGCTTCAGAGGGAATGAGCAGAACAGGGCAATTTCAAGTGAGCCATCTCCTGTTGTCCAGTCACAGAATCTGGAAGTTCAGGTTTAGGGACACCCAGAGCATGTGGTTGCGTCCCTGATCATCTTGTCTAATTGCCACCAATGGACCTATCCTGTGATGAACTTATCTAATTCCTTTTTTAATCCAATTATACTTTTGGCCTTCACAACATCCCCTGGCAATTAGTTCCACAGGTTGACTGTGCGTTGTGTGAAGTACTTCCTTTTGCTTGTTTTAAACCTGCTGCCTATTAATTTCAACAGTGACCTCTAGTTCATGTTATGTGAAGGGATAAATAACACTTCCCTATTCACTTTCTCCACACCATTCACGATTTTATAGACCTCTATCTCTTTTTCAAACTGAACAGTCCCAAGCTTTTTAATGTCTCCTTACATGGAAGTTGTTCAATACCTTTAATATTTTTTCTTGCCCTTCTTTCTCTGCACCTTTTCCAATTCTACTGTTACCTTTTATGAGATGACTACCACAGCACTCTGATAAAAAGTTTTGAGAGAACTATCCAGGACAATCCCAACATTTCTTTCTTAAGTGGTAACAGCTAAATTAGACTAATTTTGTATATATAGTTGGGATTATATTTTCCAGGATGTATTACTTTTTAGCTATCTACACTGAACTTCATATGCCATTTTGTCACCTAGTCACCCTGTTTAGCAAGATCCTTTTGTAATTCCTTGCTGTCAGCTTTTATCTTAACTATCTTGAGTAACTATTGTCTGCAAATTTTGCTAGCTCACTGTTCTTCCCCTTTTCCACATAATTTATGAATATGTTGAACAGCACAGGTCCAAGTACAAATTCTTGCAGGTCCCCACTATTTACCTCTCTCCATTGTGAAAACTGACCATTTATTCTTACCTCTTTATTCCTATCTTTTAACTACTGATCCATGAGAGGACCTTCCATCCCATCTGGTGACAGCTTAGTTTGCTTAAGAGACTTTGATGAGGGACCTTGGCAAAGGCTTTCTGGCACCAGGCTGGCACTTCACACATCACAAAGCCCCTGGCCTGACACTCTCACCAGATGGGGTATCGCACACCAGGCACCATGGTCTGCATGGACGCCCACACCAGGACGTACCTTGTTGGACACGGTGAGCTGGGTGCCCGAGTGCTGCACAGTGAGGAGGAACTCGTTGCCGTCGTCCAGGAAGCTGGCCAGTTGGGGGCTGGCAACGAGCGCACTGGACGGGTCGGTGGTATCGGCCGACGCCGCGAGGCCGAAATAATTTGCTGCGGTGACCGATATGAAGCGTTTCCTCTTGTCTCCCTCCCCAGCCAGCGACATGATGGCGGGGTGTCCCGGGGGGGGAGTTACGGGGAAGAACTCACCCGGGGGTGGCAGGTAACTGAGGGGGGCTCATCCGCAGGCTCAGAGAAAGGCCTAACTCCCTCTGGCGTCCCCGGGTTGCCAGGACCCGTCACTATGGCGACCGAAGATGGCGGCCGCGGAACGCTCGCGCGCTCGGCTGGGATGTCGGGAACGCGCCGCGCCCGCCGTGGACATTGGGGGAAAGGGGAGGATGGAAGCGAAGATAGGCACTCGCTAGCCGCTCCCCGTTAGCATCGATGCCATCCCCGCCCCAGCTCCTCACGGGAGGGGAAGGGTGGGGCTCCTGAGGGGGAGTTCGCTCTACTATGACCTAGGCGGGGCGCGCGCTCGCGGATCAACAGCCCCGCTGTCCGGGCGGTCTTGGAGGCCTTGCTGGGGTGGGGGAGCTCACGCATGCCGCAGCGCTAGCCCCAGCCTCGATCTCGGCCCACCCATCCCCCAGCGCCCCTGCCCCTCTAGCAGTCCCTGGCCCTTGGCACCGTAGCCCTTGCATCACCCGCCTTCTTCTGCAGCCTGTCCAACACCATTAAACTGTTAGGTGCCCCCCTCCTCCAACCTCACATTCCCTCTGGTTCTTTCACCCTTCCCACTTCCTACCCCCTTCCTACCCCAAGCCTTGCCGCCCCCGCGCCTCTGTTACAAAAGTGCTACGTGCAGGAGTGATTACCCAGCCTCTGTAACCCTACCTGACCTGGTTTTACAACACCACCAAGTCACGTCAGTCCCAGGATATTAGGAAGATGAGGTACTTACTGTCTTTTATTAGAACAAGATCTGTGGGTGAGAGTGAGAGAGACAAATTCTGGAGCGATACAGAACACTTCTTCGGGTCTGGGAAAGATACCCTGGCTGTCACAGTTAAATGCAAGGTGGAACAGATTGTTTAGCATACGTAATTAGCGCATATGCTAAGGGACCAGTCAAGGTAGAGTGGCCATTTAACACCTCTGCAGTCATGAGACAAAAATGGTTAGTGGGTTACAAAAACAAGGAGGAGTCTGGTGGCACCTTAAAGACAGATAAGGGTATGTCTACCCTGGAAACTTCAAGCATTGTTCACCCTGACACTTTTCCTCAGGATAACTTTTGTCATTCCGGGGGCAGAGGGACGGGGGGACATGTTCTTTAACACCCTTGAACAACAAGAGTTTTCCTGAGGAAGTGCCAGTGTAGACAAAGCCTTAGACATAGCCACACTGCTTATTACAACAATCTGTAACCCTGAAGAAGTGGTTTTTTTTACCCATGAAAGCTTATGCCCAAATAAATCTGTTATAAGTGACTTGTCTCCACTTACATTTTATAGTGCTCTAACTTGCTGGCTCAGGCGTGTGAAAAATTACCCCCCTGAGCACAGCAACTCTGAGCGCTTTAAAGCCTAGTGTAGACAGGCTCCAAGCGCTCAGAGATAATTCTCTTATGGAGGTGGATTACCAGGAGCACTGGGAGAACACTCTCCCAGTGCTTGCGCGCAACCACACTCACACTTCAAAGCGCTTCCGCAGGAGTGTTGCCACACCAGCACTTTGAAGTTTCCAGTGTAGACATACCCTGAGGGCATGGCTATGCTTGCAGATGTAGAGCACAGTAGGGAAAGCGCTGCAGTCTGCCCACACTGACAGCTTCAAGGGCACTGGCATGCCCACATTTGAGGCATTTGCAGCAGCACTGGGAGTGGTGCATTATGGGCAGCTATCCCAGCATGCAAATGACTGCAATGTGCTTTTTAAATGGGAAGGGTGGCGTGGAGTGTGAATGGGAGTGTGTTCTGTGTATGTGGGGGGAAAGAGAGTGGGTTTTTGGGGTGCTGAGCATATGTCAGCTCGCGTTCTTGTACGTTCAGACCCCCCCTCCTCTCCCCTGCCTCTTTCTCACTTACTCAAAGCAAACAGTAAATGTTTGCTTTTTCTCAGAGCTGGTAAGCAGCCAGCTTCTCCAAAACGGAGCTCTGAAAGGGCATTTCTGAATTCCTGCAGCCGATTTCACAACAATGACAAGAGTGGCCACTTGATTTAAGGGGATTATGGGACATTTCCGGAGGCTGATCACAGGGCAGTAATGCAACACCTCGTTCACACTGGCACTGTGGTGCTCCAATAGGGGTGCAGCAAATGTTATTCCACTCGCCAAGGTGGAGTACCAGCAGCGCAGTAGCTGCAGAGTCAGAGCATTCTATGTGCCTTGCCAGTGTGGACGGGGAGTGAGCTAGGGCACCTGGGGCTGCTTTGTTGTGCTGTAACTCTCAAGTGTAGCCAGGGCCTTAATCTTTAAGGTGCCACTGGACTCCTTGTTTTTGTAATCCTCTAACCTTCTGTTTTTGTCTGATGACTGCAGAGGTGTTAATGAGCCACTCTGCCTTGAATGGTCCCTTAGAATATGTGTTAACTACTTATGCTAAACAGTCTATTCCACCTTGCATTTACCTGTGATGCTTGGAGTTCCTTTCCCAAAAGTGAAGAAGAGGTCTGTGTGGCTTGAAAACTTGTCTCTCTCACCAACAGAAGTTGGGTAAATTAAAGACATTACCTCACTCATCTTGTCTCTCTAACACCAAATGACATTACTTTTACTTCTTCCTACTTTTGTTAATGTTATGGTTACTACTCAAAGGAAAAATAACACACAAAACCATATTTAAAAAAAATAAAGCTGGTTAGGAAATATTTTTCCTGCAAAAAATACTGATGAAAACATTTTTATTTTTTTGTTTAAAATATTCCACAAGAAAAAGGAGGGGCACGGGGAGGTTGTAAAAAGAATTCAGAAAACAAAAATGTGTTTTCAACAAAAAACAGAAATGTATTTATTTTTGCAAAAAAAAATTAATTTTTCACAAAACTCCATTTTCCAATCAAAAAACCTTTACCTCTGAAAAATGTGTTTTAATAATAATGGCTAGGCTAGGCAAATATTAGGGATAATAATAATAATAGGGAGGAGGGATAGCTTAGTGGTTTGCACATTGGCCTGCTAAATCTAGGGTTGTGAGTTTAGTCTTTGAGGGGGCCACTTAGGGATATGGGGCAAAAATTGGTCCTGCTAGTGAAGGCAGGGGGCTGGACTCAATGACCTTTCAAAGTCCCCTCCAGTTCTAGGAGATTCATATATCTCCTATTATTATATTTTTTAATGACAAGTAAAGAGGCATTTATTTCTTCTCTTGATTTAAAAATATCTGCCTTGACATCTACAAATTATGCAGATATCTAATTTGTGCAATTATGCATTATCATTAATGGTGGTGCCATCTTCCTATCCCCATCTACTGTCTACTACAGTCAACTGTTGTATCCTGTCTTTAAACTAAACTTAAATTCCCAGAGAAGGGACTGCTGCTGTATTTTTACAGCACAATTGGTTTCTGAATTTGACTGAAGCCTCTCAGTGCAGTCTAGGATATTGATCAAGTGGTTCCACAGTTTCTTTGAGAGTGTGTGGCACAATGCTGAAAGATTGTGCCACACACTCTCAGTACAGGTGTCATACAAATAAATATTAATAATACTGTTATAATAACAATACAATTCACAAATGATTTTTTCAGAATTATAGTCTCTGAATCTTGATAACTTTCTGATCACATGGCCATTTCATCTTGTTCAAACAGTGCCTTCTGCAGTGGCTTGTTCAACTGTTACCATGCTTTTGCCATCTGAAGCCTGTTTGCTGCTGCTTCTGATGTTTTCACTGCCAATTAATATGCATTTTTAATTAGGTACTCTCCTGTTTATTCACTTTTTGCTAACACTTTCATCTGGAAAGCAAAGTTTTTACAATTTCTGTAATATCCAGTTTTCTTTCCAACATTTATCTCAATAACCTTGCTTTGACTTGGTTATCAGTTACACCACAAATAATTCAGACTCTAATGAACCATACATGTTAAATGTTCATATTCACATGAATTAGCTTTGTTATGTAAACCTATAACCATTATCATGTTACAGTGTATCAATGTGGGTGAAGAAATTAAGGCTATTATTGAACCCTGCTAAGAAGTCACAGGTATGGCTGTCCCTGGATTAGGATCTATCACCTAATTGATCTCAGAGCAAATAAGGACAAGGGACAAGAAAAAGTCAACTAAAAAAGTGCTTTATTTAACATAAGGTAAGTAAATGGACAAAATATCTCAGTGGCTTGCATAGGTATGAAGACCAGAACCCTCACGCTCTACAAATGACAGACAAAGGTATTTATACTTTACAGAACAAAGTTTGTCTGATCGTCTGCCTCAGCCTTGAGATGTTGGATCCAGACCTACCACTGCGCTTGGGGATGACAAGCGGCACAGGGGGGACTCGGACCTTTGATAACTGCTGAACCAGGATTAGGATCAGGATCAGCATCGGAATTATTTCTCAGGTAAGTAACTGTGGTGGTTTCTCTCAGAGATCTTATGGTGGTTCTTGATATGACTATGCGATTGCAGGCTGCCACTAGGGAGGACAGTACCTTAGAGCCTGTGTGTGGGGCTTATCCTCTAGTCTCTAGGCAGATTAGTGACTACCTGACCAGTGCTTTTCCCGCCTTTCCACCAAAGAGAAGGGTAGCCAACATGGCTGCCAAACAACTACTAGACACCATTCAAGATAGAGATTTTAACAAATTTTTGACATTACCATTTTCCGGGTAAATAATACAAGATACAACATAGACATAAATCAAAGCATGCATATTAAAACATAAACACGTGAATAATACTGTACAATCTGACCCAGAAACTAGTTTCTTGTAAAGAAAATGTTACTTTCCTATGTGACATTCTCGGATGTATTACAGTATTCTTGAAATTTTTGCATGACTTTGTCTAGCGCAGTGGTTCTTAACCTATTTACCATTGTGGGCTGCATATACAGCTTTCTACTTGTTATGTGGGCCACAAATGTGGATCTCTATATGTTATGTGGACAACACAATAGATATACTATCTGTATGGTCCTGAGAATGTCACATGGGCTGCAGCTGTGTGCTGACTAGGTTTAGAACCACTGGTCTAGTGGTTTCTCATTCCCTTAATCTTACTGCTAGCACAGTGGTTTTCAACCTGTGGTCTGTGGACTCCTGGAAAATAGGTCGAAGGGGTCCGCAAAAGGCTGTCGTTACCACAGAAAAGTGCTTTTCAATCTGCATTCCACAGACCCCTGAGGATCTGTAGACTATGGCTAAGATCTCCGAAGGGGTCCATACCTCCATTCAAAAATTTGTAGGGGTCTGCAAATAAAAAAAACGTTGAAAACTACTCCACTAGTAGACCCCCCAGTACCTGTAGGCAGGGCCAGCTGTAGGCACCAGCCCAACAAGCAGGTGCTTGGGGCGGCCAACAGTGAGGGGCGGCACATCTGGCTTTTCGGCGGCAATTTGGCAGTGAGTCCCTCGCTTCCTCTTGCAGCGAAGGACCAGCTGCCAAATTGCCGCCGAAGACTGAAGCGGCGGTGGTAGAGCTGCCGCAGATCACGATTGTGGATTTTTTTTTCTTTTTTTTTTTGCTGCTTGGAGTGGCAAAAACACTGGAGCAGGCCCTGCTGTAGGGCTGTCACATGTAGCAATATTAAGGATTTCACCCTTTCCAGTTTCTCAGTAACTCTATAGGCTTCCAGGAAAGTTTGGAAACATTTTATCCTGTCTTTGTCCAACTCTCCCATCCAGGCTGAAGGATTCAGGAACTTCCTTTGCTCTGGTTTTGTGAAAGGTTAGTTTACTTCTGACCCTATATTATAAGGCTGTGACATACATGAGTGTTGGTGTGAAAGTGAACAACTTTATTTCTTGACCCCCCCACTGACACTGTAACTCCACTGTTTACTGTTACATTCCACTGTGACCCTTCAACATCATGTATCGCCTTTATGCCCACCCCTCTTGCACGGCCACCTCCCCCCTCGTCCGCACCACCACCAGCCTGCCAAAACCATCAGGGGACTGCTCCACTGACAGTGCTAGCCATCAAGGAGTCAGCAGGCTGCTGGTGAAAGATGCAGGGTAAAGCGGAGGCTGTGACTGGTGTCTCACACATACAGCCCAGGGTGGGGGAGATGTCCTGAGTGTGGGAAAGTTGTCCAGCCAGGGATACACTCTGAGCCGGATGAGCTGCCCTGGGCCTCGAGCATTCCAGGAGATCGCTGCTGGGTATCAGGGCAGAATGGTAGATCCTGGAAGGGAAGCTGCCTGGGAAAGGGAAGCAGTTCAGGGCTGAGGACAGGGGCCTGCCGTCGGAGGGCTTGATGCCTGTGTTTTAAGGGGAGAGGTCCGTGCATGGAACTGGCTACAGCTGCTGGCCAGGAGGGTGAACGAGGCAAAAAGACTCATTATGGGCCGGGGACTGTCCAGAGAAAGGGACTTTTTCACGGGTCCGGCGTGCGGGGAGCTGCTCTCAGGCAAGCCTAGGCGGGCGCGGGTGTCGAGCGGGCGGACATAGCGCCCGCAGCGCAGCTCACACGCTTAGCCCCGCCCCGCATGGGGCGCTAAGAGGCGTGTGTGCGCGTGGGGGTGGGGGTGTCAGGCACCAGCATTGGATCCGCCCCCCCGCTGTTAGTCCCGCCCCTCCCCGCGATTCTGTCACTTCCTGCTCCCGTCCTGCCGTCTGTGTCCGGGTGGCGCTGCCGGGTCCCTCCTTACCCGCCCGCAGCGGGACACGCACTTTCCCTGCCGGGGCAGAAGCAGCCGCCAGCGGCGAGGCCCGGGCGGCTTGTGAGGGGAGCGGAACACGGGGCTCCTCTCGGCCCCACGAGGCGCCTGGGGCTGTGCCCTGGGGGGACGCGCCTGAGGGCCCCGGCTGCCTGCAGCGGGGCGGCCCCTCCCGCTCCCCGAGGCAGGAAGATGCCGGTGAAGAAGAAGAGAAAATCCGCGGCGGCAGCGGTAGCGGATGAGACCGGCCTCAAGAAATGTAAACTGGGCAGGTACCGTATCCCCGCCCCCGGGGTCCCTGCTGCCGCGTCGCTAGGATGCAGCGTGGGGGCGGCGTTGCTGGGCAGCGGGGTGTCAGCGTCGCAGGTGCCACTGGGCACGTGTTGGTGTCCCAGGGCGAGTGACACCGAGACCTGCTGTCACAGCTCAGCGTGGATCTGAAACGGGCAGTGGCTTGGCGACACGTGTCCTTACGTCGCGACAGCAGTTGTCCGCGATATCCCATGGTGTCATGGCGTGTTGGCATGTTGAAACATGCTGTCCTGTTGCTCTGATATGGGGTGTTGTATCGCAGCAGGGCCGCACAGCCATTCAGTGCAGCACATAGTACAGTGACAGCTTGACATAACATAATGGGGTCACAGACACACCTATCTTGCATGTTGTGGCATGGTCTCCATGTTTGGCTTGTTCAGCAAGCTTCAGGGGACTAGCTTTCAACCCTGCCTCTCTTTCCTGTTCCATTTTGCATAACTGTGCCATTTATTGGGTTGCTCCCAATATCTATCTCCTTGTTCAAACCCACTGCATCACACTTGCTGTTCTGTAGATCTGGGAGGCTGGGTTTCATAGTACCCATAATCTCCAGGTTAAGGTACAGTATGTGTAGCAGAAAGGGAGTAGGACGGCAGGATTCACCACTAAACAAGGAAGCCTAGAATACCCAAAACAAGTGAGAAGCATCTCATTAAAATGAATGAATATACCAGAGGTCTGCTGAGTATCTAAAATTCCTTTTCAAAGGCCACTTGTGCTTCAGTACCAGATAAACAGATTAGAGCAACAATTAAACATTATAATACACCCATCTGAACAAAATATAATAGGAACTAACCAGTATAGTTTCTGTAAGTGGAAACTGTGCCTCTCTAATCTGTTAGAATTATTTGAGCATCTCAGTAAAATAGTGAGTGGAAGAGAACCAACTGACTGAAGTTATCAGGACTTTCGACAAGCCTTTAAAAAGTTTCTCACGAGACTCTTAAGGAAATTTAGTAGCTGTGAGGTGAAAAGCAAAGAATTTTCATGGATTAGTAATTTGTTAGAAGTCAAAAAACAAAGAATATGAGTGGAGCAATCATTTTTCACCCTGGCAAAAGGTTAGCAGTGGAATGCTCTAATGTTCTGTATCAGGGCCAGTGTTTTAAAAAAGATATTAAACTGGAAAAAATTAACCGAAACTCACTGTACGGCTTTGTTTCTTCCTAACTATTTACATTTTTAATTTTATATTGATAGATGCTTTTCTGCAGCACAGCGTTAAATGCAGCTTGTCATTTAAGGCCTGATTTTATGAAGTGCTGAATGTCCTGAACTCCCAGTGAATTTTGCAGTGTTTTATTAGGTGATAAATGTGCCCAGCACCTCACAGCATTGGAACCTTCTTTTCTTGTTTGACACATCTCATTTTAAAGTTGCCATGAAGGAATTACATAATTCCAAATCCTCTTTTACCATCAGTTTTTACCTCATTTTTACATAAGCTAATAATGTAAAAGGATGTCTTCTAAGTCTGAAAGAAGACTTTTTCTAAAGGTGTTATAGTTTGTTAAAGATGATGTGACCACTTCTAATTGAAAGAAATAGGTTATAAAGTGTAATCTATATAGAATGATGGACTGTACAGATTTTACCTCATACACATTTGCATGTCACAGTGAAGTCATTGGGGTTTAGTGCACATATGCAAGGGCAGAACCTGATCTTTACTGTCTACATATTGTGTGTGTAAAATTAATGGATTTACCATGGATTGTTTATTGTTGTTTTCTCTAGCATCCAGACACACTGTGCATGCCCATTTATAGGATATGTGATGATATAAACAGATGTTTACATTAGTAAAAGAGAACAACATTTTTCAAATTTATATATGTAAATAAAAATAGTGTGACTCTCAAAGGTGCTGAATTCTGTGGTTCCCCTTACATGGGATTTGTGGGTGCACAGCACTTCTGAAAAATCAGGCCACTTACCTTAGGATGTTTAGTTATGGATTTAGAAGCCTAACTAGGCACCCAGGTTTAAATATTTGGCTGATAACGTAAGAGCTATTGCTATTGCATTGATATTTTGACAGACCACATCTTTTTGTGCTCTTGCAAACCAGTAGTATTTTTAAATATCAGACAAGGAATATTTGTGATAAATTTGGCAGTGTGAGAGAACTATCTACAACTCTCATTAATGAATAGAATTTATGTGAAGTACTGTATCAAACTGCTGCCCCTAAAACAAATTCCATATATGCTAATTGTTCATGAAGACATTTTTTGGTTTAGTTCTGACTAGTAAGGAAGTATTTGGAACTTAATAGAAAATATTCATTTCTAAAAAATGAGGAAAGTGGATGTAACATTTTAGGCATCTTTGTATGTGTATTTTTATAAGCTATTGCAGATCGCAAGCCTCTGGTAAAGTGATAAGTGGAGAGGAGCATTTTTCAAGCAAGAAGTGCCTGGCGTGGTTTTATGAATATGCAGGTATGGAAGTAACTACAGACATGTTTAAAATCATATGGGTTTGTTTGAAATTAACAAGCTAATAATAAATTAAAGAAAATTAACACTTGTTTTTTCACATTAATGTTTTTCTAAATAAATAGGCCATAAGACACATGAATTGGTGTTTCTTGTACAATTGTGTTTCCAGCTAAAAAGTACCCCTCTAACTTCTTTAGAATCCTCATCTCTTCCCCATCTCCTCCTCCTCCTCCTCTTCTACTTGATCAGTACTCCTAAGGCTTATTATTTACCGTGGCCTTATTTAAAATAATACAGCTGTGTTGCATTGTACATAGTGGTTATCAAGAAGCCATACAAGTGTCCTTCCTATTGATTCAGGGAAAACAAAACACAGTAAAACAGGGTGCGAAAAGATTCTCCAGACAGTGAAATAACCTCTGATTATCTTTTGCATGACTAAATTTTGGTATTTAAAACATAATGGGGAGAGTCATTCAATAACACTGTGCATTAATTCATAATACTGTACCCTAAATTTTTGCTTTAATTTATGACAACAAACCCCACAAACAGAAAATATGTTTTAAACGTTAAAGAAAGTTCCCTTTTTTCATACATTAAGCCTGCTGTGCAGCTGATCACTCAGTTTAACAAACACTCAGTGTGTTTTGTGTAATTTGTTAATTACACAATAAGCACTTTTTGCTGCTTATTTACTACTAAATAGTTAGAAATTGGGCCTTAGGAAATTGCTAATGTTTACAGAGCCCTTCCTCTCCAGGTGAACAGCAAGGAGTCTGGTGCATAAGCTTTCATGGGTAAAAAACCACTCCAGATCCACGAAAGCTTATTTCCAAATAAATCTGTTAGTCTTTAAGGTACCACCGGACTCCTTGTTGTTTTTGTGGATACAGACTAACACAACTACCCCCCTGATACTTGACTTCTTCTCTAGATTACTGATTAAAATTAATCCTAAATAGTTTGTCATTCCTGTTCGCTAGCAAATGTGAAGTGAAATGGTTTTGTCCACTAGGAATTGGATTGAGTATCCATATCACAACTGACACCAATTGACACTTTTTTTTGATAGTCTCAGCTGAGAAGTGAACTACCTTCTCACCTCTAGTGGTGGCCGCTCCAAACTACATTTGAGGCGGATTAGCCTGGGCTCTGCCACATCTTTCCAGTGGAAAAGTAGAGGTTTTCAATCTCAAGGACTTTTGGTCATTAAATTCATAGTGCTTTTATGAAATCTAAATTGATGTACAATCTGCAGTTTTATTTTATGGGATCTTGAACTATGTGAATTTATCTTCTATTTTTTAAAAAAAATTATTTATTTATCATTGCATATTAACCAGTGGACTAAATGTTTTAAGGATACAATTAAATGATTTCTCTTCTAATCTAAACATGTAATCTTTTTTAAAAATACGTTAGGTAGAGAGGAAAAAACTGTAATCACAATGAAGTTGCAACCCATTGAATGGATTTCATACGTAGTGCCCTTTACAAAGTGCAAGTGTCTGATCCTGCAAACACACTCAAGTACTTCCATTGAAGTCAATGGGCCTGTTAATTAATAATTAAAATATTTGTAACAGTTTGAGGATTGAATGCTCAACTAGTAAATATATTCCATGCTCAAGAAGACCAGGTACTTGGACAGCAGTGTGCTACCTTGTACTAGATCTATAAACCAGTGGTTGTGCTCTGCAAACCAGATTCGCTTTCCTGTCTGCCAATAGCACACATTACCTGAAAACAAAGTAACTTTCCGTATTCTGAATTGACTATGACTCTCATTCCATTAATCAGCAGAATTACCAAATTTTTTTTAATGAGTTCTGATTTGGGATCATAGCCAGAATACTGCTAAATTAAGATGGCTATAATGCATGGAAAAGTATAAATCTCTCTCATCTCCTCCAACACTATCTGTGTACCCCAAAAAGTAGTAATTTGCAAAATTACCATAGTTGTCCCAAAAACATAACATGCACCCTTTTGTAGTTTGGTAACGTGCTGTTTTAGTAGATACCTAAGTAATTATCCAGGACCTAGCAAAATGGTATGTAAAGTAAATAGACCTTCCAACAACACGTGTCCATCCAGCTTTGTTAATAGCCCGGTTGGAGTAATTGTTTCAACAAACTCATCAGAAATATCTGAAGTACCAGGGAGAGGTTCATAGCAACAATGTAATGGATAAACCCCAGAATATGTCTGTATGTGTGGTTTTTTGTTTTTTTTTTAAATATGATGCCAAGTTTGCTGCTTGTCAGAGGCTTTATTATACAACGGGGCAGCATATAGCATAAAACCAAGCATAACAACCCCAGCAAACTCATCCTTAGATGCTATGTAATACATTTAGTGTTATCACACTATTATTATTTATTATAAAATTACATCCAAAATGCTAAATTATCAGCTAAACTGAGGCTATGGACAATTTATTAATTTGTAAATAATTAATTTCATATAACTTGATTCATCCTCTGAAAATTTAGGCTTAAACCATAATGTCAGCAGTACTTAAAAAATAATAATAAAAACAATAGCTACTTGGCCTCAGTAAATGCTTTCCTTGACAAAATAGCTATTGTAGGGCTTTGTTGACTAGGTCAAAGCATGTTGAAGATGACTAAGTTATCAAACAGCCTTTGAGGATACTTTGTAAGTGATAACTGGTACTCTTTACTTTTCATCTTCCCCTGCATTACAGATAGGGTCATTTTCTACCACAAAGGCTATTGATACAAATAATGCTGTAATTCTGTGTCAGTTCTTAAATGTAATCTTTTATTTAATATCTCTTGTTTTTATGTATGTAACCAAAATTAGCAATGATTGTAATTTGAATGTTATATATTACTTAGACTGATTTCTTTTTGGTTTTGAAGGTCCTGATGAAGTTGTAGGGCCAGAGGGAATGGAAAAGTTCTGTGAAGACATTGGTGTTGAACCTGAAAACGTAGGTTTTACTGCTGAACATTAATGGAAATTTAAGTAAATAAATTGATAAACTTTTTTACTTAAGACTAAATTTAAACTTCAATAAGTGAAAGGGGAAAGTGTTGTGGCTTCTTAATTATGGGGGCTTTTTCCTGTATTCTCAAGGTTACAATTGGGGAGGTTTGTTTTTTGTTTTTGTTTTTTTAAGTGTCAACTAAGTTTATTTTAAAAAGAATAGATATACTTTATTTTCAAATGTAGGATTAGGGAAAGATTGTCACACAGAATTCAATTAACTTACCTACATTTCACATTTTGGAATCCTTTAAGTCTGTAGCTCAATCTCTTAATTATTTGAATGTTTTAGATGTTTTTGATAAAAATCTAGATATCCATTTGTAAATTATAGTTGTAATTATTGTCTTCTTTGTATACTGACATTTTCTTTTCTTTTTTTCCTTAGATTATTATGTTAGTTTTAGCCTGGAAATTAGAGGCTGAAAGCATGGGATTTTTTACCAAGGAAGAATGGTTAAAGGGGATGACCTCGTTACAGTAAGAGTTTTTTATACATGATAGCATGTTCAAATTTGTGTTTAAGGAAGCAGCTAGTAATTACCCATCTCTCAATTTCTGGATAGTATGCAGGCCTGATGATAAAATATAGCACCTTTTGCTCGTAGGTCTCCAATTTAAACCTGGCCCCAGTCAGTCACTGGGAGTACTAGTCATATGCCATCAAATCATCAATGTAATGATTTCTCTGAAATGATTTGGTGGTCTTGTTTCAGACCCTAATAGACGAATGTTCACTTAGCAAAAATCATATCTTGAAATGTCATCCTAGTCAGCAGACACATGAATGAGTGGATATGGAGATATATAGTGTTGAGGTATATTGGTGAGTAATATGGGGAAATTTGCATTATTACATCCTGTACCAACTCAATGGATAGAGATTTCAATATCCAGTCTCTATTGCTGTTGGTCATCTTTATAATTATAGGTGAGGGGCTGGAAATGACACCTGTGTTTACATTACCTAATTCTTTCCATTGTAAAAGATTCTTGGGACCATTCTTTGAGGAATTCTCATATCTCCATTGTTCACAGGTCTTTGATATTGTCAGTGGGAAAGCCCTGAAGCTAGAGACATCTTTCCTTTCTCTCATGAAATTCCTGATTTCACTAGTATCTTGGCAAAAAACTGGATGGATTTCCTTTCTCTCTGTTGCTCAGGAAACTTTTGACAACATGCCAAGATAATAAGTAAATGTGAACATTCTAAGGCTGGGCTGCTACGGCAACAACAGCACACACTGTAATGGAGATGCTAGGAAGGTGCCAGAGCAGCTGTAGTTTGAGGAAAAGAAAGCTAGGCTCACCCCCCTCATCTGGCATGTGACCCCAGTAGCCTATGCTCCCTGAAAGAGTGTCACATGGGGCAGGATTCTCCACTTCTCAGTGAGTGCTGGGGAAGAGAGAGTCAGACTGGGGTCCATGCTGTGTTTAAATTTTTTTTAAAGAACCTTTAAGAAATTGCATACAAAAAACTGTCAAAAGAATGTTGTTTAGGTTGCAAAGTCAAGCACTCGAAAGTTAGGAAATGCCAGACTTAGTTGCCTCTTCAACCTTAATTTAATCCCTTCTGTATATGTATTTTGATAGTCTTTAATTACATGATTACATACTATTTTTTTCACAGGACCTCTGCCTCAGTCAGTGCACAGGATGGAGATACAAGAGGGAAAAATTAAGGTTACTTGTGCAACTATACACCTAACATTTCCTAACTTTGGAGTGATTTACTATGCAACCTAAATAATAATTTTAATGTACTAGGTTTTTTTGTATGCAATTACTTATATTTTGTCCAAAAGTGGGCTTTGTAGATGTGCAAGAGATCTTATAGTCTACCTCGAAATTGACATGGAAGAAGGGGAATTAAAATCCCAGATTTAAATTCCTCAAGTTTAATTCCGTATGTAACTTTCACTCTTTTTTTAACTGTGTCTCTTTTCTTTGTTTTTAACCATAATTATTTTAGTCCTTCCCTTTTTTAATACTTCAATTGTTGTTTTAACGGAAACTTATTGACAATTCCTTTCCTTTGAATCGTTGGTTCTCCTTTTTTCCTTTATAAAGAAAACAATAAGAAGTCACCAGGACCAGGTGGTAGACAGGACTACTAACTGTGATATGTAACTTATCCCTTAAATCAGTCTCTGTACCAGATGATTGGAAGCTAGCTAATGTAAAGCTGATTTTTAAAAAAGGCTCCAGAGGCAATTCTGTCAATTACAGGCTAGTAAGACTAATTTCAGTACCAAGCAAATTGGTTAAAACTATAGTAAAGAACTGAACAATCAGACCCAGATAACAAAATACATTGAGGAAGAGTTCACACGGTTTTTATACAGGGCAATCATGCCTTACCAATCTGTTAGAATTCTTTGAGGGTGTCAACAAGCATGTGAAAAATGGTGATCCAGTTGATGTACTGTACTTGGACTTTCAGAAAGTCTTTGACAGGGTCCTACACTGAAGGCTTTTAAGCAAACTAAGCAGTCATGGAATAAGAGGGAAGGCCCTGTCATGGATCAGTAATTGGTTAAAAGATAGGATACAAAGGGTAGGAATAAATGGACAGTTTTCACAGTGGAAAATGGTAAACAGTGGCATCCTGCAAGGATCAGTACTGGGACCTGAAGTGTTCAACAGATTCATAAATGATCTGGAAAAGCAGGTAAACAGTGAGATGGCAAAGTTTGCAGATGATACAAAATTACTCAAGATAATTAAATCCAAAGAGTTACAAAGGAATTTCACAAAACTGGGAGACTGGGCAACAAAATGGCAGAGGAAATTAAGTGCAAAGTAATACACATTGGAAAACATAATCCCAACTGTACTTACAACATGATGGGGTCTAATTTAGCTGTTACCACTCAAGAAAGAGATCTCAAAGTCATTGTGGATAGTTCTTTAAAAACATCTGCTCAGTGTGCAGCAGCAGTCAAAAAAAGCTAAGAGCATGTTAGGAGCCATTAGGAAAAAGAGAGACAATAAGACAGAAAATATCATCATGCCACTATATAAGTGATACACCCACACCTTGAATACTGTGTGCAGATGTGGTCATTCCACCTCAAAAAACATAAAAAGTGGAAAAGGTACAGAGAGAGGCAACAAAAATGAGTGGGATATGGAACAGCTTCCATATGAGTAGAGATGGAAAAAGACAGGAACTCTTCAGCCTAGAGAAGACATGACTAAGGGGTGATATGATAGACCTCTATAACATCATGAATGGTGTGGAGAAAATGAATTTAAAAGTGTTATCTACATACCACAAGAATCAGGGGTCACCAAATGAAATTAATAGGCAGCAGGTTTAAAACAAATATAAGAAAATACTTCTTCACACAACGCACAGTCAGCTTGGGGAATTTATTGCCGGGGATGTTGTGAAGCCCAAAAGTATAACTGCTTTAAAAAAAAAATTAGTTAAGTTAATGGAGGATAGCTACATCAATAGCTATTAGTCAAGATGGTTCAGCAAGACAACCCCACGGTCTGTGTGTCCCTTAATCTCCAACTGCCAGATGCTAGGATTAGATCAATTGAAATTGCTCTGTTCTGTTCATTCCCTCTGAAGCATCTGGCACTAGCCACTGTCTGAAGACAGGGTACTGGCCTAGATGGACAATAGGTCTGACCCATTATGGCCATTCTTATGTTCTTATGAGCATCATTTAACTTTCCTTCCTGCTTAATTCCTCCGCATCATCACCTCTCCTTCCCTTCTTCTTTAGCCCAACAGAAAGTAGTAAATTTAATGTAAAGGAAACCTTCCACCAGTTATTTCATTCAGTTGATCATCTGACATTGTGGGACCTCTAGTGCGACAAAGATGGGCTTCTCTGCTACTCTCACTGCAGCTGTACTGTGTCCGTGGTCTAAGGCACTTTATAAGCTGTCCACGAATAATTTGGAAGAAGTTGAAGGGACTGCTTCTTTACGTGACTGGAGAAACAGGCAGCATGGATTCAATCCTCAGCGCACTTCTGTTCAGTTGAATCAACCATGGTACAATTGGAGGTGGGAGCTGCAGAGAGGCCCTCTCTCTCCCTTGCAGATGGAAAAAAATTGTTCAAATAAAGCATATGTATGTCAGTACCATTTAAACCTTGGAGTTTTATGATATGGGTGGTGTTATTTCGTTTTGTGGGAGTACTAGACACACTAGCATAAAGCTTTGGTTTTTGTTCTTTTTTAAAAAATCTGGTAGATAACTTACCAATGAGAACGTGGTGACAGACTGCTTTTGTCCAAAAATCCAGGTTCTCATCTTTGTGTAAGGTGTCTACTTTCCTCTGACGCATCAGGTATCACTAAAGGCAGGATACTCAGCCCAATGGACAATGATTATTATGGCATTTTCTATGTGGAGTCTGCCTTACGTAGCCCCCAAAATAGAAGTCAAAGTACCACTCATTCTTGGTGGTATATTGGCTTACATATTGCATACCTATATGTATTGCAGACATATTTGTTATATTTCAGTTAATGGCAGGCAAAGGTTCCAACAATGAAAGAAACAGGCTTGTTATGTATGCATCTTGGGTTTTGTAAATTTAACTATACTGTATTCAAATTTAGGGACAAGTGTCCAGAGTGAAAGTTGGCAAATACATGGTTTAGGCTTTCTTGAGAGGATAAATAAAAACTGAACTAATTTAGATCTTGTTGTTATTTATGTAGGGGCTCACCGTATTTTACAAAACAAATAAGGCAGGGTTGAAGTTAACGTGTTAAGTGTAAAACTAATAATTTTTGTAATGTGTATGTACAATCTATTTTATTATTTACTGAGCACTGATCTCTGCACTCTACAGATTTGGCTCAGGGTCTGTGCCATTTTGTGTCGTTAGTGCCCTCCACCAGCAGCAAAAAGTCTGCCAGGTACAAGTTGTGACAGAGCAAAATGTCAGCAGTATTCTTCCTCCGGGAGGCATAGAGTGGAGCCAACACAACCCAAAGTAGGAGATGCTCGTTGGGAAGGAGGCGCATCATCTCAGCAACATGCACTGCAAGACTCCTAATGGCCTCTCTTTCATGTATAACCCCTGCAATAGAACCCCAATGGAGTGCAGAGTTAATCTAGCCAACTGCTCTTCTTTGAAATGAATCTCTGCAGAGGGATTCACAGATGAAAATTACCCATTCCGTGTTGGTGAATCTTCTAGCCCTGACACTTATTTTATTTTTTTAAGAGCCATGTTAGAAAAATATTTCCAAAGCTATTTTTAACAGAGCTAATTTCATGACCAATAATTTTTATACTTGTAAATTCTGTTCTGTAATTTGTGAACCACCTTTTTCTGCCAGCCCTACCTAGTTTAATAGGCACCGAGCAGTTCATGCTGTTATATTTGCTTTCAGTTAAGTCATTAAAAGAGGCTCTAGGATATTTTGCATAGTGCTTGAGCAATCCTGCAATTCATATGTATAACTTATGAAAATTTGTATATGCAAGGTGTGCAGCATAGGGTCTTTACTTACAGCTAGATTTTGCTGCACTTACTGACACTGAACGGTACCTTACTCCAGAAGGCTTGAAATACTTGCAGAGCAAGCACTGGCTTGCTAAACCCAGGGTTGTGAGTTCAATCCTTGAGGGGGCCACTTAGAGATCAGGGCAAAAATATGTCTGGAGACAGATCCTGTTTTGAGCAGAGGGTTGGACTAGATGACCTCCTGAGGTCCCTTCAAACCCCAATATTCTATGATACTAAACAAGTAAGCTTCCGGAATCTGGTCCATAGTAATTTAAAAGATTGTACTTTGAATAGTACAAGAAATGAATTTAAACTGTGTACTTGGTAAACAAAAGTCTGTTTACATGGCCTGAGCATCCCTAACATCAGTGACTTGTGAATGGTGAATGCTTCTGAAAAACAGGTCTATATTACCCTCTGCAAGCATGTTTATAATAGGCGCAAACTTGACCCTGGCATATAAGGTTTTTATTATTATTATTTATTTAACATTATTTATTTGGTTTTGTTTAAGGTGTGACTGCACAGAAAAGTTACAGAATAAGTTTGATTTTTTGCGGTCACAACTGAATGACATTTCATCCTTTAAGAATATCTACAGATATGCCTTTGATTTTGCAAGGGTAAGTCTGTCTGATCATTAGAACATTTGAGTACAAGTTCCTTTATCAATTTTTCCTAAGTACTCCTTTCATTGTAATTTTAGGATAAAGACCAGCGAAGTCTTGATATTGATACTGCAAAATCTATGTTAGCACTTCTGCTTGGAAGAACATGGCCACTGTTCTCAGTATTTTATCAGTACTTGGAGGTATGCACTCTATTATTGTTTTAAAAAATAAATTGTCTCAGCTCTCTTGAGGGTGACATTACAATGTGCTGCTGTAAGAAGAGGTTTTGAGGATTGTGCACCTCTGTGTGAGGTTATAGCTATATTGATCCTCCATTGCACCTTGACTGACACATTTATGAAACAGTAATAGCTTCTATATATCTCAAAGGAGAACTTATTTTTCCTATCCTCTGCACCCTCTCAAGCCCAAGAGAGCTGTAATATAAGATCTGAAATTTCTTTCTTCTCATATCGGAAGGTAAACTTGGAATTAAATGTGCCTCTCTACTACTTAAGCCACTACATGACCCAAAGTGAGTATCTTTGGGGACTCTACTTTAGCTCATAGCCTGGAGGGAAGGAGAATCCCTTGCTGAATTTGATTCAGGGCAAGATGTAAAATACACTCTTTTGTCCAAGCTTCCCAATAACAGACACTAGATTCTCCTGATATTTTTATCTTCTGGATGCTATTCACAACTAGTTTCCTCAGAGAAACTCTCTGGCTTCTGCAAAGGGTTGCAGAATATATCCCCTCTAATCTTCTGTTTGTTTTTTCAGCTGGTGTTATATGCCCTGAGATACCATTTTGATGGGCATCCTGTGAATTGATGAAATAATGGATGTCAGTATCCAGTAAGGGAATTGTGTACATTGGGAAATAATTCAAGATGAGTCTAGAAATACTAAAAACTAAAGAAATATTTTTATCAGATTCCCTGATTAAATATATTTTATTTTTCTTAGCAATCAAAGTATAGAGTTATGAACAAGGATCAGTGGTACAATGTGTTAGAATTCAGCAGAACTGTGCATGCAGATCTTAGCAACTACGATGAAGATGGTGCATGTAAGTGTTCATAACATTGTTTATTCAAGTGTAGTTTCAATATTCCCAGTTCCCAGAATGGAGGAATAAATTTAAGTTCCATGAAAGAAAACTTTACTTTAAAGTACAAAATATAATTTAGAATAAATCTACAGAAAAACTGGCCCGATGGTTTACAAGCAACAGGCCAGATCATTAGCAGTTGTTAATTGATATAGCTCCCTTGAAGCACAGATTGCTGTACCAATTTACAGGAGCTGAGGATCTGATCCATTGTGTTCAGCTGCTACATGACACCCAGGGTTTGGACACAACCTCTCTTTTGAGCCAGTGAATGCTGGGCTTCAGTTAAACTGAAGCAACATCATTCCCCGAGGATGGGAAACTATCTGTGGTTTTCTTCCAGCCAGAGCTAAAGTACAGTCAAGTATATTACATTTTTATTGAATAAGGCATCTCGTATTGCTCCTTATTCTAGACAATAGCATGCAATTTTGAAATCTTTAGCAAAAGAGAATTCTTTAGCCTGGTTTGTAGCATAGCTCTATTAAGATGTTAATTTAATATCATCTTACTAATTTAATAAAATCTACACAAACTGTCAAATGCTCTATTTTAAAAAACAAACAAACAAAACTTCACCTTCTCCAGCCCCCAAATACAACTCTCATTCATCAGTTTCTGGTGTGGCATAATTTTAGTTATCTTAAATTCTTCATCAACATTTGATCATAATAATTGACACTGAACACTACCTAGACTAAAAGATTTATCTTTTTATCGTTCAAGAGGAGATTAAAAAGTGGTTTTTAAAGGCTTTGCATCTTGTAACTTTGAACATTGCTATTTCCAGGGCCCGTTCTCCTTGATGAATTTGTTGAGTGGCAAAAAGTTCGTCAAGTGTCATAGCAAGAACTTTGAAGAAAATGCAGAATTTTTTGATGCCCACCTCTGTACAAACTAATGAGACAAAACCAAGGGTTGCATTTTCATGCTTATGAAAGACTTTACAGTGATTTTTTTTTCCTTTTTTTTTTAAAGGAAGTTTTCTTGTTACATGTGATATGGGCATTGAACCACACCTCTTCTGAGACTGAAAGTTGGAGTTTGTTTTTGAGTCTTATGTTTATAGCATTTATTTCAGAACAATAAAGATCCAGATTTGTGACAAAGGCCTAAAAGTGAAGGATGTCCCTTGAGTGTGAGTGCGGTGTCTGTTTTTGAAATTCAAAACTTCAGATTTTACTTTCTTAGAAATGCCCTTTGCTATGAGTTGTGTGGTTTTTTTAAATGTGCTTAACTGGCACTGTAGTGTGCTGATGGTATGATTGTCTTGTGCGATACAAGTTAGAAGGAATGACTGTTGATCTTAAGCTCCAGGTGGTATTTTATTAGTTTGCATACTAGTATCAGACTTGGGTTGTGCCACAACATTCATCTCCAGGTGGAGACAAAGGCCTTAAAAATTCATTTTTCTCCACTACTCAGTCAGGGCTGTATCATTTAAAAGCACGGCCATTTTAAAAAAGTCATATGTGCGTGGCTCCATATACTGTATAGCTAGAAAATAGTCACTTGTATATCAAACGGTACTAACGTTAATACTGTTTGGTACAACAAGGCAGCTGGACATTCTTAGCAGCTGGACATTCTTACCACAGTTCAGTCTCTGGATTGCTTTGAGTGAAAAGTGCAATTTATATTTTAAAAGGGAAATCTGAGAACACCTGATGACTTGGCTACAAGGCTAATTTAGGTTCTTATACATTGGACTAGATGCATTTACAAAGGTGAGCCTCTTAACCGTTGCTCCTTGAAGGTTTTTTTAATATTTAAGGCCAGAAGGGACCATTAGATCATCTAATTTGTCCTCCTGTATATCGCAAGCCATTACATTTTCCACAGTTACTCCTGATTGATCCCTATAACTGCTTTCCATTGCCTCATTTTGGCATCTGATACCATCTCATAGCATTTAAATCTGGGGGACTGGTATCACTATACTTTCCTATCAGTGAAGATGGATGCCACATTGAAGTCTTGGCATACTCGTGAAGAAAAAGGGGAGAAGTTTAATGAGAAAATGTGGAAGCCTGGGATGAGTGAGGGAATGAAGCATTTGTGACTCCTGCCTTATTATATTATTACTTATACTATAGTAGAACCACACAGCTCCAGTCAGTGATCAAGGCCCCATTGTGCCAAATGCTGTAAATGCAAAAAATAAAAACCATAGTGTGCTCCTTGGGGCAGGGACTACGCTAGCTGTGACTTGAAGATCTTTGCCTCAGGGAAGTGATAACTCTTTTGCACACATTCGATCCAGGCTCAGGAAAGACAAGGCAAACTTATACCTGATGTAACTTTTTTCCTGGTTTCAGTAACTACTTTACAGTAGACAAAAGGGGGGGAAATAGTGTCTCCGTGTTCTTGTTGTTCTACAGTAGAGAAATGTAACTACTCTTTCTAGATTTACCTACTGTTCAAGGTGCAGGAGACAATGACAGCCAATGCTGTGCCATGAGCAGTCTTATAGGGAGTCACTTTATACTGTAGATTTATACTACTTTTATGGCTCTGTCCAAGTGACGAAGCATTGCAGAAGACATTGAAACACTTTGGGCTTGCTATGCTTATGCAATGGCTCGTCTCCATACACACGCATACTACAGCTGTTCTAAGCATTTTTCAGGCCTTTTAGAAAGAAGACCTTTGCTTAAGTCCAGCTGATGTGTGCTGTCTACAACATTGTCTCCCAAGAATGAAAGCCACACGTTCTGTATTTGCTGGTACTTCTAACTTCATCCACAACACCGTGCCTTTTTGTTTGGAAATTACCCTATATCTCCTGCAGAGAAGCAGTGCCAAGTGCTTTGAGAGTTATTTCAGCAGTCCCAGAATGCATTGACAGAGCAAGGGTTATAAGGTATGTGGGATGAGTATGCACCAGAAAAAGTTCTAAGGAAGATCAAAAACTGCTATGTAGGTGCCTTGAACTGTTGGAAGAAGCAAAACATGAAATGAATTCTTGAAGTTAAGCAAGGATATCATTACCGGGAGTGTGTTCAGACCCTGTGAGGCTCAGAAAGATTAACTCTTTTTCAAAAGTCTTGGAATACAGGTTAACACATTAAATGTTTGTAGTGTGAAAAAAATTATCCTTGTAAGTAATTGGGAACTGTTGTGAATTCTGTTTAAACAAGATGGTCCTAGGAGGTGGTAATAGTGTGAAACGGAGTGAATGCATCTGCCAATGCCCAGATGTTTAAATATTTAATGTTGAGATACAAATGATATATCTGAGTGTCTTTATATCTCTGAAGTTTTTGTCAGTATTCCTGTAATATCCATATTTCAGGGATTTATAACTTGATTGTGTGTGGTTGAAAATCATATGAATTACTGTATAACTACTTAGCCTGGGAATGAATGTATTTAGACTTCTAAAAAATCAGTATAATTTTTCAAATTGAATAAAACAAGCAGGTTTTTAAAGTTATGTTTTTGTGCTCATAATTGCAGTCGGGCTTGTTCTTTAAATGTGAACTACTGGCTTGCACAATTTAAATGTGGACTTGTCACTTTAGCTGTTTTGTTGGAGGAGAGAGTACTTAAACCTCTCTACATCTTATTGCAGATAAGTGCCAAAAAGCCTACTAATGTATTTCCCTCAGTTGTGTGTCCATGTCCACAAGCCAAATCTGAGTCTATCTGAATGCTTTAGCCTCAGAATTTAGTTTTGCTTTGCTCAGGAGCATTTCAGTCAATAGATTAAAAATCTACAACTTTTTCATTATATTAAAAAAAGATAATTCACAAGTAAAATGCATTGTCACATTTATGACAATAAAAGCAAAGAAACGTAAGTGGAATAAAATATATTGTCTTCCAAAACCTGATGATGATGATGTCTCTTCTGTGGTATTCTGAATAGAAGGCTCCCCCTCAGTTCTTATCTTTTCAGAGAGTTCCTTTTTATATGCCTTGTATGGGTAGTGTTCAATTTTCCTATTTCATAACAGTTCATATTTATTTTTTTTAAAAAAAAATGTTCGTAGTGAGGAGGACAATAGTTCATCTATTTAAAGACTTGACCCGTTATTTAAAAGTCGTAGTAATTAAAGGGTTAGCTAGCTATGTGTTCATATAATGCAAACACTTATTCACTTGTGCATAAAGTTCACTCACTTAAGCATAAAGTTAAACATGCATATGTGTTTGCAAAATTGGGATCTATGTTAGCTCTTTGTATCATATTTAACATTACCATTTAAGCATCTAATCCTTTCCTAATATGACTTTTTGTAATTTCACTTGTTTATATGGTGGAATTGTTTACATTAGGATTTGATTAATACAGATACAAACATGTTATAGGTCATATTGTCAGAGGGAGGTATGTCATAGACCATATTTGAACTGTTTTGTTACTTCTTGGATATCCTTGTTTCACCTTTCCAAAGTCTTTAAGCAGAATTACTGGTAGTGATGACAACATGCAACTTCCAACAGGGACCATAAATTTAACTAGTGTTTCTGATGTATTTTGTTTTCAAAGCTAGTGAATAGTTTTGTGCAAAATGTACAAACTTGTCTAAGTTTGGCTTTGTTAAAAATGAAGAATAAAGATAACTTACGTACTAGGGCAGAAAATCTGTTCCTGCTTCTGTCATGGTGCCTCTTTATCAGTTATTCATTTGTGTATATTCCACTGTGTTTAAAAACAAATGTACATTGTGCTAAAACACAGCTTTACTGAATAACTTCTCTGTCTCTGCCTGCATTGCTGGAGAATAGAGCAGATAAGAGCAGCAAAGTGACATGACATGTCAACTTCTGTAGCAGGCACTTAATCTGAGTAAACATTTACTAGACAATAATTGTCTCTACAAGTGCTGCAAATAATCATCCCATATGTATCACATACTGGACCAGATACCTTTTGCAACAAGCAGCTCCAACTTCTACCCTGGAAAAGGAACACTTCATCTGATTACCGCTCTATTGTGCCATGTTTTTCAGTGCACTTTCCCATGTACCCTTTTAGTGTCTTTTCTGGGGAGGAATTGAAACAAGGATCTAGCCATCTGGCTGAGTTAGAAACATTTGATTATCTGCCTTTTCAAGATTCTGACCAATTTGTACATATAGTTTCAAGAATAATCTTTGAGACAAGGATCTTGCATGACTAACAGATTAATTCCTGCTGTATCTTGTGTTGGAACCTTCATTCTGTCTTACAATAGAAACCTGCATATTGCTTAAGGTAATAGGACATGGTTGAGGCTAGACATACACTAATATATTGACTTCTAGGAAAAATCCAGCACAGCTCAATAATTGTGAAAAATTGTGTGTGTCAAGTACACTACTGCCTCCCATCCCCTGGTACCCTATCCAAATTGAAATTGGTGAAGTATTTCCTCAGCCATTCATGTTAGTGTTTTTGTTTGTTTGTTTTTAATATATTTAACATTATCTTCTAAAAGTCTTGAAGGCAAATATTTTATAATTATGCCTCTGTACATAAGCAAAGCTACTCTATGACCTGTTCACTCAATGGAGTGCATCAAGAACACTTGGCTGCTTGACAGTTGATTGGACTGTCAATGACATACAGACTGCAGAGCCAGAAGCAAGAACTCTCTTCTACCAAGGTCTCCTTACGAGACCTTTCTCAGCTATTAAACAAGATCTATACCACTACCCCATGTTCTTCAGCCTCTAAGCTGGGGAGGGAATTTGAAGATATCTCTTCATTCTCAAATCAGATCAGTGGAAGCTGCTCTGTAAAACTAGGTATGTCAAACACATTGTGATCTGGCAACATTGTATCCAGCACAGTTTACCCCTTGCATTTCTGTAACCTTCAGTCACCAGGCTTTCTCTATAAACCTCACTGATTTCAGGCAGTGGCCTGACAGTACTCTACCAGCATGGCTATTTTTCTAGACCTACATTTTAGAATGAGTGCTCCAGGTTAAGTACTACTTGTCCCTCTGTACATTTAAATAAAATCAGCAGTTTATGGAGTATGAGAGTAAAGGCTGCATGATGGCCAAAAGTATTGTAAAGAAAGCACTATTCATTAGAAAATCCCAAACAGGCCATTAGTGTAAAATCATATTTAGGCTAAAAGCTGCATACTAACCCTCATGGATGGAGTAAAGCCTTTCATCCAAATAATAAAATCCTTCCTTCTTTAGTTTATGTACGTCTCAGTCCTATGTGTTGATAGGTTCTTTCTGTCTTGTCTTCTGTGAAAATTACCCTGTCAGATGAGTATATTTTTTGGTGTCAACTTCCAAATATTGGATAGAAATGAAATCATCTTTTCTGTCACCATAGGGATGATACAAAAGATTATTTAGTGTCTGTGGTACCATATGCCTATCACTGCCTCCCTTAAGGCTCATTTCCCATTAAATGGTAAACCTAATCTGCAAGTGTGAGAAATGGCTCACATTATACATTATTTACTTGCATCAAAGAGTGAATGTACAGTAACGCTACATTTAGGTGTTTGTTGATGTCTTCCCTAGCAATGTAGTCTCCTCAGCTGCTGCTGTTTCCAAAATGGAACGTTGGTCTCTCAGGGTAGGTTATCATTTACCTAGGCCGCTGCGCACATACGCTTTCCCTTGTTTAAATTTGAACATAAGAATGGCCATACTGGGTCAGACCAAAGGTCCATCCAGCCCAATATCCTGTCTACTGACAGTGACCAATGCCAGGTGTCCCAGAGGGAGTGAACCTTACAGGTAATGGTCAAGTGATCTCTCTTCTGCCATCCATCTCCACCTGCTGACAGAGAGAGGCTCGGAACACATTTCCTTACCCATTCTGGCTAATAGCCATTAATGGACTTAACCTCCATGAATTTATCTAGTTCTCTTTTAAACCTTGTTATAGTCCTAGCCTTGCACAACCTCCTCAGGCAAGGAGTTCCACAGGTTGAACTGGTCTAATCAGAGTATGGCATGCCCCAAATATTAATATCCCCTTATTTGTTATATTAATTTATTAGAATTTTCTCTTGGATGGTAACACTTACTATCATAATTGCGTTTTTTGGGCTTCAGAGTAACAAGTAAGGTGATGATTTAGTCATGCATTTTTAGTATAAGTCATGGACAGGTCACTGGCAATAAAAAAAAAATTAATGACTGGTGACCTATCCATGACTTATACTAAAAATGCTGTGATTAAATGGGGGGGGCTGCTGCTGGGGAATGGGGTGGCCATGGCTGGGGAGGAGAGGTGGGACCAGTGACACTAGCTGCCGGGGGCTGTGGACTGCAGCTGCTTCTGTGGCTGGGGCCAGCGGACCACGGCTGCTCCAGCCAGCCGGCCAGGGACCTCTACCTGGGGCTGCAACTGTGGCTGCTCTGGCCAGCCAGCCAGGGACCACTGCCCGGAGCTGCAACTGTGGCTGCTCTGGCCAGCCAGCCAGGGACCACTGCCCGGAGCTGCTGGAGCAGCAGCTGGTGTGGCTGTCCCACTGGCTACCTGAGCAGCTGTCCCCAGAGCCAGCTGATTGGGTGGCCCTGAGTTCATTTTCACTGGCCCCTGCAGAGGTTGCAGAAAGTCATGGAATCCATGACTTCCGCAATCTACGTGACAGACACGGAGTCCTAGTAATAACTACCAGCATGTTAATGATTCTGTCCACAGTTGTAGACCCTACAGATTGCAATGGGTAGAAACTGACTTCAAGATGGGCTGAACACCTTTGGTCCCATCAACTTTTATGACTATCCCAGATACTAGATTGCTCAGCTACAAATAAACCATAATAGGAACTGCAGCATCGCTGGTATTGGTTAAATCTGGGGACAACTGGTGAACTTGCTCAGATGTCAGACGGCCACTCTGATTCTGTTTGAGCATTATGTGTGGCTGACAAACCTACTACAAAGTCATTGGGGCATCCCAATTGCATGCAAATGAAATCAGCTTGGCTTCAGGGTTATATGACCTAATTCCATGAATGTCAAGCAACCCCCAGATATCTGTTAAGGGAAAAGAATGATAGTGTTGTGGTAGCTTTACACCTGCAGTACTGCAGCTTCTACACTAGAAGCTTTTGCCACTATAACAGTATCAGTTAGGGATATGATTTTTATTTTATTTTATTTTATTGCATTCTTTCTATATCAGCAAAAACTCTACTGTTGATGCAGTTACAGTGGCATAAAAGTCCTTTTGGCAATATAACTTACTTTGTTTGGGGAACTGGAATAAACTAGGCCAGTAATTATTTATTTATTTTATTTTATTTTATTTATTGCCACTATAAGCTCAGCCTACGCTAGGAGGAGGTTTGCCAGCATAGCTAAACCAGCAAACTGTTCTAGTGTTGACTAGGCCAAAAACAGGAAGTAGAAGTTTTAGTCCACCTCAGCTGGTAGTTCTAAAATTAGGGTAAAACAGTAGTATTTCAGCAAAACCCTGTGTCAGTCTCTCCTAATACAACACTGATCTTTCAGTTAAAGATTACCAGAGGAGGAATAACATTTGCTTCTTACATTTAAAATGTAGTGTGTGTAGAGAGGGTGTCTGTTACTCTTTCAAAACATGCATGTAACTTTCATTTTCCCCCAATTTTTGGCCAACTATAGAGATGATTGAATTTCAGATTTAAAAAACAAAGAAACAGGTAAACATTTTTTGAAATAAGTTTGTTAAATATTTTTGTCTTTTTTTGGACCAGATCTACATCTCTCTCTTGAATTATTGATGTTCAAAAAAAGGAGGGTAGGAAATTGAAAACATATATAATTTTAATCCAGTCAAATATTTAAAGAATATATTATTTCCAGCTGGTTTGAATTCTGTCTCATATAATACTGAGGCGTTTATTTCTTTTCATCTCCTACATATTGGTAATCCTTCTAATGGAGATTATTCCATAGGTTAAATTCAGCAACATTCAAGTGTACAATAAGTGCAACAACCAGTATGGTTTGTAGTTATTAAGGACTTGAAGGGGAAAAAAAAAAGAGTACATAATTTTTAAAGTGGAATTCTGTTTGCAAGAAGCTTCATACTGTGAAAAGAACACAAACAGCTCCAAAACTCAAGAAATTTCAGCTGAAAGAGTTGTTTCTGCAGCTAAATTTAGTAAAGGAAGTGTTATCCCTTTTGTGAAACACATAAGAACTTTAAACAATACCACTGAAAGAAATTCTCTAATCGATACATTTCTTCATTTAGCTGAATTTACCATATATTTTAATTGAAAACAGCATTAAACTATGACACACTATCAGAAATAGTAGAAATAATACTATGATGATGTAGGGAAAACTGGCAAAAATCAAGGTCAAATAACTTAGTCCTAGGGTTTTAGAAGTTTAACTTTCATTGTGCAGTACTAATAGCACAGCAGCCTAAAGTCCTCTATCCATGGTGGAAGGACGAAAAATAAATTCAGTCTCCACGCCCATTCAGTCTTTGGATGAAAATATTAATTGAATGAAAATATTAATGAGAGGGATTCTTGTAATGGGGATACCTGTGCTCTAGGAACTGAATGGAGATAATGAACTCACCTTTTAATCACTTAAGAAAATTACTGTTCCATTTTTCTGAACAAAGCTTGTTCACCTCTCTCTTGAAGAAAACCTACAATTCTAAGTTTGAAAGAGAACTACAACAATAAAAATCATAATTAAAACCCAGAACTGGGAGGCCAGCAAATCCTGAGTTCTAATCCAACTTTGCCAGAAATTACCTCTTTAGCTTTCAGCAAATCACTTTCTTCTTCTGCCTCTGCTCTCCCACTTGTAAAATGAGGATAACATAGTACCGACCTACCCCAGTGGTATATTATGAGAATATACTAATTATTATTATTGCTGAGGTTGCAATTCATGCTATCCAATGTATCTGGCCAAAATGTACTGGCACAGAGATCTGAATAGATGATTCTAAGGAAAATGACCGAAATGGATTTATTCCAACCCATACCATTATTTTGAACTTCTATAGTACTTTGCACATAATCAAGCATCCTGGCAGGCTGGGCCGGTTTGTTTACCTGCTGTGTCCCAAGTTCATCTGATCACGGCTCCGACTGGCCGCAGTTCACCGTCCCAGGCCAATGGGGACTTCAGGAAGCGGTGGCCAGCACATCTCTCGGCCCGTGCCGCTTCCCGCAGCCCCCATAGGCCTGGAGTGGAGAACCGCAGCCAGTGGGAGCTGTGATCGGCCGAACCTGCAGATGCAGCAGGTAAACAAACCAGCCCGGCCCACCAGGGTGCTTACCCTGGTCAGCCGTGTGCCAAAGGTTGCTGATACCTGTCCTATACTGAGTTTAGCTGCAAGGAAATTAGGTCAGGAGATATGCATTATGTGAATTTTTCTTCTTCCTCCTATAGAAGTAGCACACTAGATGCAGAAGCTGCCCTAGCCATCTATGTAACCTAGAAGGGAAAGGGAGATTCCTTCCCCTGGATCTTCCCAAGGCCCAAATGGACCTTGTGCATTTGCCCCTTAATGCAAAATGGGTACTTTTCCAGTATTTGAACGGTTCTGTAATAAGATCTTGTTTAGGGCTTTGATATTATTTTGTGATGTTCATTCTCTAACTCCTGACTTAAAATGCCTTTTTTGCTCTCTGATATAAGGACTACACATTGAGCTGTGGGAAATGTTGCCGTGGAACCAGTAATGTCAAACATAACAATACTCTTAGGAAGTTAATAATTATTACTGACATGGAATGAACTACCAAGATATTTATGCCAAAGCCCTTTACCAACGTTTTTGCTTCATGAAAGAATTGTGTTTATTAGTCCAGGGTTGAGGGGGTTGTTGTTTTTTAAATATATATGTAACCTTTCTGCCAGGTGGAGCCAGCAACAACAAGGGCCAGGTTCAAGTAGCTAGAGGTTCCTTTTCAACAATACAACACAAAACTGGCTCAAGCCTCCACCCAGTGACCTGGGACAATTACACATGACCCCCTGGGCACCTCGAAGAGGCAATACTTCCCCTTTCACAAGCACAGAGTCTGAGTGAAGCAAAAACTTTTACTAAAAGGAGGGAAGTAACTCAGCATTAATTTGGGAAAACACCACAACTAGGGTTCATAAACATAAACCATGAACAAAAGACCCACCCCCAACTAAGTTGGGCAGTGTCCTTTTCCACACAGGGTCTTAAATCCAGCAACCCAAAAGCCCTTTTAACATGCCTGTCCCTTCTCTGCACCCACTTACAGTTGCTGTCCTTGGCCAGTGCAGCCCGAGAGTTCAGCGATTCATTCGCAGAGTTCACCTCCCACCCTGTGGAAGGGGGAGGGTACGGAGGCACTTTACATGCTCTGATGCTTGGGAACTTGCTTGTCGGCCCACTGGCCAATTGGCACGGCTCTCTGCAGAGCTCTGCTCTGGTCTTCTCCACCAGCACCCCCAGGAATGGCCACTCACCAAGATGTCTTCAGGGCCCATCACTTAACACAACTCTCAGTGATTTCAGCTGTTAGTGGGGAGCCTCGCTGCTAGTGCACACTGGGCAGTCTCTTGCAATAGACACTATCTCAAAGTAGGTCTAAGTAAGTATCAGTGATTTCAGCTCTGCAGCATGTAACAAGATTCTCAGTTGAGTCTAAATTAGCTCTTTTATTATATCGTGGGAAGAGAAGGGGTGAAATGGTATCTAGGACCTTTAAACAGTGCCCACACCATCAAGCATATATACCTGTCCCCACCCTCTCTCAACTCATTGGGCTTTGGAACCCATGTTCCCTGCCTAACGAGTGCTATTCAGTTGGGGGTGAGTCCCTCCATCAGGGTATGCCAAGTACAGTTCTGCTACCCTCAGTTCACATAACAAGGATAACAACTCTTTATTACTTCTGCCCCAATAACAAGGAGACTGGGGATCCAACACCAGCTACAAGTGATCATTTGGGCAAGCAATCCCATCATGCTGAGCACCCAGGCAGGGTGGGTATGTCCATGCAAATGAGATCAGCTCATGAAGTCCTTTTCCACAGCTCACCACTACATGTCAGGGGAGAACTCTTTTGGACTCTGCTTACATCTATATAGGATATTGTAAAGATATAGTTCATGTTAGAGCACACATTAATCATACTGCAGAACAACAGTGAATGTCCTCTAAAATTAAACATGTTTTAAACTGAAATGCATTATCTTATATATATTTAAAATCGAGGGCATGCTTTCTCACTAAAGAATCTTGAGGAGGCAGATAATCAAATGTTTCTCACTAAAGGGCACAGGAGAAAAGGCACAAACTTTGTCCAGGTGTTAATGTAAAACAAGGAAACCCTGGAGTGAAGAACACAGTGTGTTTTGAAACATAGTGGCTACAATGCTGTAGCTAAGTGGAAAATCTCTCCTGGAATGAGAAATCACTGTGAATAAATAGATAAAAAATCACTGGAGCAGGGGGACTGGACCCTGGATCTCCTGTGGGGGTGCCCTAACCACCAAGCACTAGTGAACTGATTCTTAGAGTCACAGAGTTTGAAGCTGGCAGGGACTACTAGGCCATATAGTCTGACCCCCTTTGTATCACAGGCCATCATAATCATCCAGCACTCGCACAGTAAACCCAATAACCAAAATCAGATAGCTCACAGGAGAGTAGGCAATTATGAGCCACAGGCAGAGATTATGAGAAACTAAGGTACACCTGTGCCCGAGGCCTCCACCATTGCAGGGAAATGATTATGTGAGATAAACCTATGAATGTAAGAGAGATGTCGTTCTCTTTGGTCAGGGTGCATGCAATCTCAAAGGTACGCTAGAGACCTTCCAGCAGAAGGTAGCTGCCCCAGGGCTAGGGGTTTCTTGGGTAAAAATAAAAGTCAGAGTATAGGTGCAAAAGTTCTGGTACAAGACATCAGTGCTTCCAGAGTCAGACAAACCATATAAATCATGGATGCTTTAATCTATTTAGGGAATAAACTGTCATCAAAAAGGAGCACCCAGTCAGACATCCTAAGGAGAACTGGTTTAGCAGCCTTAGCCATGGAGGACCTGCAGAGGGTCTGGAGTCAAAAGAAGGTGAAACGATATACAATAGTGTGCATTTCTCAAACCTGCATAATTCTGATCCTCTTACATCAGGAGGCTGGAGGCATTTCAAAAACATTGCTAGTAGTGACTATTAGGTATAAGATAGTTTGATTTTATCAGTAATAAGGATGTATCATTGAGAACTAGCCCTTGAGAGGACTGAAGTCATCATTGGCCACTGCCGGCTAGTCCTTTTCAGCCATGTTGCCCGCCTCGGAGACAAAGTCCCCCTACTTTGAGCTCTGAAGATCGGACTTGAGGTCAGAAGGGGACACTGTCTAATCGTGGACTGGTGGCTGTAATTAACTTGGCTGCATTAGCTCAATACTAACCCTGTGGAGCTCTGAGATGCTTTGAATAAAACCATACAGTGTGGTCAGGGACACTCAGTGCTGCAGACCTCCACTGTCTAAGTGTATTGCTGTTGTTGATATACCCAGATAATCCTGGCAAGTGACCCATACCCACATGCTGCAGAGGAAGATGCAAACCCTCAAGTTCATTATCTATTTGACCTGGGGGAAAATTTCTTCCTGACCCCACATAAGCAATCATTTAGAGCCTGAATATGTCAGCAAGAACCAGGCAGCCAAGCATCCGACACAGAGAATGCTCTGTGAAACTACAGAGCCCTGGGTCCACCTTGCCCAACCTGGAGAAGTACAGATCTTGATTAATAGACTAATACGTTTTGAGGCCATAAGAAACCATTAGATCATCTAGTCTGGCCTCCTGTATAGTGCCATTCAATTCCATTCCGTTTCTCCTGTATTGACCTCAATTACTTGTGTTTGACTAAAGCATATCTTCTGGAAAGCCATCCAGTCTTGAGTTGAAGATGGCAAGAGATGGAGAATTCACTACTTCCCTTAGTGGTTTGTTCCAGTGGTTAATCACCCTCACTGTTAAAAATTTATGCCTTATTTCCAATTTGTCTGGCTTTAACTTCCAGCAATTGGTTCTTGATATGCCATTCACTACTAGATTAAAGAGGCCTATATTGCCTGGTATTTTCTCTTAGTTAAGATACTTGAACACCATAATTAAAACACCTGCCAATGTTCTTTTGATAAATGAAGCAGATCGATCTCTTTAAGTCTCTCACTGTAAAATATTTTTTCTAGTCCTCAGATCATTTTTGTGGCTCTTTTCTGCACACTCTCCAGTTTTTCAATATCCTTTTTAAAATGTGGACACCAGAACTGGACACAGTATTCCTGTATTGGTCTCACCAATATCACAGACAGGGCTAAAGTCAATTCTCTAATCCTACTCACTACTCCCTGGTTTAAACATAGAATCATAGGACTGGAAGGGACCTTGAGAGGTCATCTAGTCCAGTCCCCTGCACTCAAGGCAGGATTATTATGTATTATGTAGACCATCCCTAACAGGTGTTTGTCTAACCTGCTCTTAAAAATCTCCAATGATGGAGGTTCCACAACCTCCCTAGGCAATTTATTCCAGTGCTTAGCCACCCTGACAGTGAGGAAGTTGTTCCTGATGTCCAACCTAAACTTCCCTTGCTGCAATTTAAGCCCATTGCTTCCTGTCCAATCCTCAGCAGTTAAGAAGAACAATTTTTCTTCTTCTTCCTTTTAACAACCTTTTTATGTACTTGAAAACTATTATTATGTCCCCTCTCAGTCTTCTCTTCTTCAGACTAAACAAACTCAATTTTTTCAAGCTTCCCCCACAAGTCATGCTTTCTAGACCTGAATCATTTTTGTTGCTCTTCTCTGGACTTTCTCCAGTTTGTCCACATCTTTCCTGAAATGTGGCGTGCAGAACTGGACACAATGCTCCAGTTGAGGCTTAATCAGCGTGGAGCACAGCAGAAGACTTAATTCTCATGTCTTGTTTACGACATTCCTGATAATACTTCCTAGAATTATGTTTGCTTTTTTTGCAACAGTTTTACACTGTTGACTCATATTTAGCTTGTGGTCCACTCTGACCTCCCAGATCCCTTTCTGCTGTACTCCTTCCTATGCAGTCATTCCTCATTTCGTTTGTATGCAACTGATTGTTCCTTCCTAAGTGGAATACTTTGCATTTGTCCTTATTGAATTTCATCCTATTTACTTCAGACCATTTCTCCAGTTTGTCCAGATCATTTTGAGTTATAATCCTATCCTTCAAAACACTTGCAACCCCTCTCAGCTTGGTATCATCTGCAAACTTTATAAGGGTACTCTGTATGCCATTATCTAAATAATTGATGAAGATATTGAACAGAACCAGACCCAGAACTGATCCCTGTGGGATCCCACTCATTATGCCCTTCGAGCATGACTGTTGTAACCCTTCTGCCAGGTGGAGCCAGCAGCAGCCAGGGCCAGGTTCAATATCCAAGGGTTCCTTTCCATCAATACAACACAGAACCAGCTTGAGTCCCCACCCAGTAACCTGGGAAAATTACTCAGAGAGGCAATACTTCCCCTCTCAGTCTATGTGCACGTCACTTGTTTAGTATCCAGTTTTTAAATCCTAGTCTGTGAACTTGGCTGTGTTTCTGCTAAAGGAGCAGTTTTTTTGCTTTAATGTGGATAGTGGGAAGTAAAGATTTCTGCATGCTATATATGAACCATCTGGAAAGAGTTAGAGTTGATGGGGGTAGTTGAACAGGCTGCAAAGAAATGTGAGGAAATCTACAGTGATGTCTGGGACATTTTTAGACTTTTGACTGGAATCTCACAACAAAATTCTCAGATCCAAATGTTCAAAAGTGGCCACTAATTTGGGGTGGTTCAGTATTTGTGTGCCTGATGTGCTAGACCTAGGGATTGTATGTCAGAAGTACTGAGCATCTGCCACTCCCACTGACTACAACTGGGGTTACTGGTGTAGGCTCCACTAAAAATCAGGCATCAGGATCACAAATTACAGAAATAATCCACATTTTTCCAGTATGTCCCAAGCTGGGGACCCAAAGCTTAAGGCACCCATAACTAGAGGTTACTTTTGAAAATGTTGGCCTACATTTCTTGCTTTCTGATCTTAATGATACTTAAATTTCTTCTTAACTTCCACTGCTCATGAGTTCAGTCACTTCAAGTGGCACATTCTTTGTTCCATCCTAGTTATTTTGTGCTGTTCTGGATGCTCTAAGGAATGGAATACCACTCACAAGCCCCTTGCTGGAAATTCTCCAATGGAGGGAGTCCACACTGGGTGTGGGATCAGTAGCACCATCACCTATACCTCCCTTCTTGCAAACCTATTACAGGAATCATGGACGGGGAGTGGCCAGAGTATGTGATACACTCCGGCTACCTCCAGCTGGCATATGGTTCCTAGGGGACTACAGCCAACTAGCACAATTTAGAATAGCCGTTAAACCAGTGCCAGAGCCAGGGTTGGGGTAGGGAATTAAGGAGCTATGTACCCAGCAGAAAACAATCCCAGAATGTGTACAGAAAGTGTGGACTGTGGAACTTCAACATATGGAGCTAATCAGTAAGGGGAAAATCACAAAAGTCATTTCAAATTGGACATAGAATATGTGGCTGCTTAAAGATTTTGATGGAAAGATTAGAGATTAGATTTATCCAGTTTTAATAGACTTTAACAAGCCTATGTGTCTAAATTGCCATTTAGCAGCTATAATACACATTGTCCATGTAGTTATGTTTTTATAAAGTTAGCTAAATTGTTTTAACTGTAAATGTTTCTGTTATGACTCACTTTGTAAACAATGTAGTGATCAGAGCTTCATATAGCAAGACAGTGTCTATGAAATACATGCTTTGGGAAACAGATGCATTCATTTGTCCAAAACCAACTTTGTCATAAGAGTGTGGCTCACGAGTGGTCAAACTTGTTGGAGTTTATGTTTTAACCTTACTGTAAAACTGTAACTCATGTTGGTGAGCCACCCCACTGAAGCTAATAGTGTCAATACTCACCAGTGTGAATAAGAGTTGCAAAACTGGACCCTTTGAAATTATTGAAGCAATGCTTCATGCAACACCAAAAACCCAAGGGAACTAAAACTGAGAAGGGATTGGGGCCACGACACTAAATATATCTTCTTATCTCTTCAGAAAGTACATAAGAACTTTAAACTTGGAGATCCTTGGGTGAAGTATGATTCTAAAGTATACATTTATTATTGCTGTTCTTATATTTCCTTACATTTGTGTCAGCAGCATAAACAGTGCAAAGTCCCAGCCTTGGTGAATTAGTGATTTCTCAAAAATAAAAAAAAATTATAAAAAAAAATAAAAAAATACTACCTTTTAAAAAGTTAAAATATATCACTTACTCCTGAAAGTAAATGAATGCTTGAATCTATACATAAGGCTTTGCAGTATTGTCTACTGTTATTATTCAAGCTTTCTTTTTACTGGAGTTTTGAGACAGAGAATAGGGAAAAAAATTCTGCAAACCATAGGAAATTAACACAAAAAAAATAAAGTTTTAGAATGTTAGCAGCTTTCAGATATGTAGCTGCAGCAGAATGAAAAAAATCACCAAGAAGCATGCAAGAAGTGCAGAAACAAAGAGAAAAATCAACTCGTGACAGGAGGATTTTATTTTGTTTATCATTTCACTATGTTACTCAATTGGAAAATAATGTACTTTCAAACCAGCCTTCAGAAAGTTATCAGAGTGAATCAGAGCTACAACATTACAACCAATATAGCAGTTCAGTATGCTGCAGAGCTCTGTGGAAAGTTAGACATGTGAAGTGAATCTGTTGTATTTCCAACCAGGAAATAGTCAGTAGAAGACCCTACTATACCGTATTCATTGCAAGTAAAGGTGTGAATTCAAATTAATTACAAAAGCAGTAAGAGAAGAAAAGAAAAACTAATGTTTCATCAGAAACATGTCCTCAAAATTACAGCATAAATTTGTTTTTCCTCCTACTTCTCAGTGACCCAGAAACCAACTGCAGAAGTACAAATCCAGAACAAAATGATTGTATTGCCCCAAAGATCGCAGACAAATCTTGCCTTGGAATTTTCTATCTAAATTGCATGGATACAGTTTAATTGAAGATGCCTCAAGTGGGAGGGAACAGAGAGAGCTGTTGCAAGCCAGAAATGGAAGGCAGAGTGAAAGAAGTGGGTTTTAAGCAGAGGAAGTGAAAAAACCAAAAGTTTTTCTGCAAGAAATTTTGAACTGAAAGTCTACATGTGAGACTTTTCAGTCAACAGATGTTAGTTTCCACAAAGGACATTTTGAATGGATTTAAAGCAACTTTTTCTGTTCCAAATCATCGTTTCAAAACAGCTCCAAACAACTGAAACAAAATGATATTTTAAGTTAAAACAAATATAATTTTTTGTTCCCAGATGACATTTCATCTTAGAGGCATTTGGTTTCATGTTTTTAAATAAACAAACAAAAAGTCAAAAAGAAAAAATTTTTTAAATTTAAATATGTTGATTCAAAATGAAAGTTTTAATTTAAAAAACTTCCTGCAGGATATCTGAATTTTTTTCACTGGAATTGACATTTTCCCATGAAAATGTCGATGAAATTTTATTTTTCACTGGAAAAACTTTCCACCCAAATAATTTAAGGATGTGGAGGATGCTTGGTCAGTAGAAAGCAAAAGCCAAGTTCCAAACATAGGAGGCAGTATAAATTTAGAAACTTCCGTGTTAGTTTTTAGTTTTCTTTTCACCTTCCTTCCTTCCTTCCTTCCTCTGACCTCTCCCCCATTCAGTTCAGCTACTCAGCTCCAGTCATGCCTGGAAACTCTTCAAACCCCATCATTAGCTTCTCCTCACATTTCACACCAAATTTTAACTCCTTATCCTTGGCTTCAAAATGCAGTACAGTTTAGCTCTTGCCTACCAGCTCTCATCTCTTTTTATTCCTCACGTCACCTCATCACACCAGCGATCCTGAACATTTAATATCCAAATCTCCTTTCCATGGCTTCTTCCATTCTTCCCTCGGGCCTGAACCACTCCTCCAGACCCTTTCCCCTCTCCATCAAGTCCCTACACACAGCACACTTTTCACTTGAGGCCTATGAACTTTTGTCCCCTCAAAGTGCTAAAAAAATACAGTAAATGATAAAAAGGAAAGTAAAACAAAACTCTCACTTTTGATACTAACACGATTCATGCTACATTTCATCACCACTTGTTCTTGACTTTCATCAATGCTGTTGTGTTCACAGGACACAGAGAGAAATTAGATAAAATCATAAAATACACTTGCAGGAAGGCTGCAATGTAACACTACATTATTTCTTCGAATTCAGAACAATAACACAAAAGAACCCATAAACAGAAAGAGACAAAGCAGACTGGTCCATAAAACAGAAGCACAATTCAACCCACCTTACTCTAAGCTGGTTTTCTCCAGACTGACTTTGATTGCACACTTCCCTATAGAGTCTAAGATGACCAGATAACAAGTGTGAAAAATCAGGACGGGATGGGGGGCAATAGGAGCCCATATAAAAAAAGTCCCAAATATCAGGACGGTCCCTATAAAATCGAGCCATCTGGTCATCCTAATAGAATCCACTAGTGTACAAGCAGAAGCTTAGGAAATCTTCTCCCCCCACTCTTATTGTGATAGCATGCAGTTCCAACACAGTTCTCAATACAGCAATATACATTATTTTAGGGTTGCCAACTTTCTAATCACAAAAAACTGAACACCCCTGCCCCTCACCCTTCTCTGAGACTGCACACCCTGCTTACTTCATCCCCCCTCCATCCACTGCTCACTCAGGGGGTGGGGTGTGGAACGGGGTGAGGGCTCTGGCTGGGGGTGTGGGCTCTAGGGTGGGGCTGGGGTTGAGGAGTTTGGGGTGTGGGAGGGGACTCCGGGCTGGGGCAGGGGTTTGTGATGCGGTGAGGGGTGAGGTCTCCAGCTGGGGGTGGGGCCGGGGATGAGGAGTTTGGGGTGGAGGGAGGAGGCTCCAGGCTGGGCCAGGGGGTTGGGGTGTATGTGGGGGGGTGCGGGATCCTGGGCACTTTCAGATGGCTGACAGGTCCCTGCAGTGTCCCGGCAAAGGCACGGCCAGGCAGCTCTGTGCGGTGTGTACTGCCTTCGCACCCACAGGCATTTCCCCCTGCAGCTCCCATTGGTTGCGGTTCATGGCCAATGGGAGATGCAGAGCCAGTACTTGGGGCAGGGGCAGTGTGTGGAGCCTCCCAGCCCCTGGATGCCCCAGTGCCTAAGGGCCACAGGGACGTGGCGGCTGCTTCCAGAAGCAGCATGGAGCCAGGGCAGGCAGAGAGCCTGCCTTAGCCCCAGGCCCCTGCTACACTGCCGTCCAGACTTTTAATGGCCTGGTAGGTGGTGCTGAATGGAGCTGCCAGGGTTCTTTTTTGAGCGGATGTTCCAGCTGAAAACCGGATGCCTGGCAACCCTATCTTAAGGGCTGATCCTGCAAACGGGTCTGCTTGCATGGAGAAGCTTGCAGGATTGGGGTTTAGATGGCAAGATCCCGGGAGAAGGGCCTAGTTTTATATTCATCTGTATAGCACTTAGCAAGTTTTGATGAAATACACTAAAATAATAATGTTCCAAAGTTAATTTCTGATGTAATCAACATGAATCAAAAACAAACCCTAGCCACAGTAAATCACCCAGAGAATGTATATGAAAAAGCACAAATCAATAAGATCCTCCAGAGTGTCAACATAAACCTCATTCTTTCCTGAAAAGGATGTGTGTGCTGGGTTACTAGAGAGACTATCAATCAGAAAATTATACCCTTAAAGCACTCACAGATGTAGCAGCTTAATGCTTCTCACATCATCGTAAAAGATTCCAATAACAAGTCTTTAACAGCTAAGTTTCTTAATGTCCATTTTGTGGCCTATTAATGCAGGCCATTTTGCTTGAGAAGGTTATGATACTTCATTACAGTAACTGCAGAGTCAGAGTTGGGGATTCTTACCCTTTCATTACTAATGTATTGTCTTTTCTTTTTTTTTTGCCACATTTATGTACAGTATTAATTTGAATCCAGCTTCAACATTTGGTGCATTAACATTGGATATTAAAATCACTTATCAAAATGCTGTCAACTTTTAAAAAATCGTGAATATTTCTCTTGTTTTGACAAATATTATAACTAGGCTTCATAATCTATGCAGAGAGACGAAATTAATCTTTGGGGTAACTCCAGTGAATTCAGTGGTACACAAAGGAGGAATCTGGCCCAATACTACTACCTTGAATTCTGCATCTGGCATTTATTATTTCTGACATCAGTGCAACCCAACACTAGCACTAAACCATAAATAACTCTCTCTCTTTCTGTAATGGATGCAATCAAAACAAATGATCCATATTTTATATGAATAAAACATAACTGGTTCTTCGCAGTATTAACCAAAATGGATGATTAACAACCTAATATAGCAAGAGTACCTGCAAGAAAATCTGATGATAAAATTGGAATGAAGACCCTCTTCCCTTTCCCAATTGATTGGATGATTATGTAACTGAATTCAATGAGAATTTTGCCTGAGAATGAACAGCAAGATATGTCCCACTGCATTTTTTTTCTGGTGCCATATGATTGTGATTAGGCCTCGTTAAGTACTGGATTCATACCAAGGTTCTGATCTACAAATCTCCATATTAAATAGATTCAGTCTGTCTTCAGAGTGTCTCTTCTCCTGGGAGCCACCAGAGCTAGCTGCAGCTAGCACTCTTTCCAAAGGAGATCAGAAAAAGTCCTACTCTTGCTACCAGCAAATAGGTTTGATTAAATCACAAATCCTGGAATATGCTGTAGATGAAAAATTTCAAAATCAGCCTTTAAAAACTGCAGATCATGGCTAAGTACCCAATTTGAATGTGCATATGTATAGGCTGAGATGATGCCACTTTGAAATACTATCCCTGTCTGCATAGTGCCATAGTTGCATGGAAACATTTAAAAGAGCAAAATGAAACATAAAGATCTTTCCCTGCAGTGTTTGCAACCAAAACATTTTTACACCTTCCTCTAGTTCCTTGGTAGACAAGTTAGAACAATGTAGGGTTTCTTAGACATCAACAGAATGAACATAAGTAGATCTATAGAGTCTAAGTTAGCATAAGGGCAACATAGCACCTCCAAATTTGGCGTTCTGAGTCTAAGAGCATGCAAGGGACAGATTCTCTGAGCCACTCCATCCCCTTTGCCTCTCAGCTTCCTACTCAACCTCCCCAGAGCCCCCAGCACAGGAAACACATCAAGAGGGGGCGGGGAGAGAAATGGCTGGACTACGCTGAGCTCTGGTAGACAGTTGCCAGCTGGAGTAAGGTAGGCCCAAGGCACCATGACAGGGGCTGGGACAGAGAATCAGAGTGCTATTACCAGGCCCCTGATGTCCCCTGCTCTGCTGTACTCCAGGGGATGCTGAGTGCAACAGCTAATCTGTTTCTGTGTATCTAAGTAAAGCTAAGGGAGTCTGGAAATGGTCCTAACTGGCATAACATTCACATTGAGGAGACCATAAAAAAGTGTTTGTTTCACCAACTTTGACTCCCTATATACCAAACTCATCTCTTAATGTGGCCCAGAATGTGTAAGAGGAATAACATGGATAACTACGGACTGATTCAATCTAGTCTCTTGGTCAAGTGAATGGACAAGATGTAAATCAGTGACATTGAAAATTCACCAGAATTTAGAGACATCACACACAGGAGAGCAGTTTTATATATATCTGAAAGATGGCACCTCTAGGAGCACAATAGGCTGGAGCCCTTGGGTCAGCACTGACTCAGAAGAAAGAGCTGTACAGTCACTTCATTAAGCACCTGGAATTTCCTAGAGGTCTGACCCAGCCCAACACAGTTTACTGTAATTTAAGAGATGACAGTCTGAGGCTTTAGAATTGCTGGTAGGAATTCATAAATTGCTATAAAAATGGGAATAGCAGATTAAGGCAGCAAACAATACACTGGCACTGCAGGAATAATGGATCGAGAAGCTAGGCTATAAGGGAGAAGGCACTGGTGTTTTTAATAACGGCAAAAAGAGCTTGGTTAGATACATTTCTCTCTGTATTCATCTTTTTAAGTTTAATTCCAGTGTGAAGTTCTCTTTCTAATACTTTTTAAAATATTCAAAAAAAAAGCCTTCAGGCTCTTTATCTTAATTTTCTATGGCTTATGGAAGACAATAATGAGAGTAAAACAGGGTAAGTGTGAATTTTACTTGCTATCCAGGTAAGATAATGCGATAAATAGTCCTATGACATCCCCATATTACTGAATAGTAATGAGCTGATTTCAGTGTAAAAGGAATTTGGATTTCATGTCAACCCCTCCCTGAACCCTCCTGAAAACTCTAAGAGTATTTCACTTACAATGTTCCTCACCAAAAATAATTCTTGAAAGCATAAGTAGCTTATCCTCTATTGGTAACAATGGTTTCTCTCTCTAAAACACCACAGAGTAGCTACATTAAAGTGAAATTCCAGTTTTCTGTTACTGAAGTGAATTTTTATTCTTTCTGGCCTGTGTAGAGGAGAGCATTGGATGCAGTCCACTGGAGGGCTGGAGTAGGGGCCTCTGTCTTTAGTGGTCAGGAACCCCTGAGTGTGGAGAGGTGACAGCCATTATTCTGGTCCTATGGCCTGTTACTGGGTTTTGAGTGAACTTCCCTCCCCTACCTTCCCATTCACCATGCAGTATACCCACATGATGTCTGATCATTTGCACTTTATGCGGGTTTCCAGAATTTCTCCATCCTATTATGAATTTTACTAATATTTGTCTTAAATTGCAAAACAAAACAAAATTTTAATTAAATTAAAGAATAAATATATATAATAGGCCATTGTGAAAAAAGAAATGCGATAATTTGTTAAATGCTGGGTATTATTTTAAATACAATTTTCTAAATTTAATATATTAAAAATGTTTCACTTGTAGAGTTTTTACTGGCAAGCTAACCACTCCTTCCCATCTTACCCCTCCCCAGCCACAGTTTGATGTTTCTTAGTATTGGTGAGCCACATCTGCCTTTGTTTTTACTGGATATTATGTCAAGGGCTGTGTTGTTAAACTTTAAGTGGTTATGATGCATCAGCTCAATGATAGTCAAGCCCAGAAACCCCCCAAAGTTGTGGTTTGGTGATAAAAAATTCCAAGATTATGAAAGGAGATTTATATAGTAAATAATAAAAGTTTTAAACATACCTCCTTGGCACAATACTATTACAAACATTTAAAGTCTGTTATGTTAATAATACAATACATATAATTTATTAAATGATAATCAGATTCTTCCAAAAGAGATGCTCTAGCCTAGCTCAACCACAGATTGTTGGGCTTAATGCAGAAATCAGAGTGTGATACTCTATGGCCTGTGTTATACAGGAGGTTAGACAAAGGCCTGGTCAATGCTACAAAGTTAGGTCAACATAAGTGACCCTGTGTCGAACTAGTTGTGCATGTGTCTGCACTCAGTGGTGTAGCCAGGTGGAGGGAACAGGGGGAGCAATAAAAAAAAAAAGGCGTCACCCACTGCGGCGCTTTTACTTACCCGGAGGTGCTCCGGGTCTTTGGCAGTGGGCCCTTCACTCGCTCTGGGTGTGCTGCTGAAGACCCGGAGCGAGTGAAGATCCCGCAGCTGAAGTTCCACCGAAGACCTGGTGAGTAATGAAAGCGTCGCAGAGGGTGGCACCCTTTTTTTTTAATTGCTCCCACAGGCGAGTACAAAGGCGCCAGGAAATTGACAAAGCTCCACTTGTGCCCAGTGGGGGAGCAACCGCTCCCCCTGCTCCTCCCCTAGCTACTTTACTGTCTGCACTTAAATATGTCTCCCAGCGATGTAAGTGCTCCACTATGCCAACATAGTAACACCACTTCCCTGAGCGGCGTTGAGCAATGGTTGATAAATTGAGGTCAACGCAATACAAATGTAGACACTCTGTTACCAACATTGACACTAACAGTTCCACAGCAGCTGTCCCACAGTGCCCAACACTCTGGTCAGAGTTGTGAACTCCACCGGCCAGGGGTCATAGAGGCCAGAAGCCCCTCCTCAGCCTTAAAACCCTGCAAATTTTTGAAATGCCTTTTTCTAGTTGTTCATGTTGGGGAACATACCTAGCAGCTCTCCATTGTTCTGTGCAACTGCCCAGCTGACCATGCAAGCTACACTGGCATGCTTTGATTTGAGCAAGGGGTTGGACTAGATGACCTCCTGAGGTCCCTTCCAACCCTGACATCCTATGATTCTATGACTGCAGCATAGACATTCACTAAGTGACTTGGCCAAGGTCACACACACTGCGACCTGGAATAGATAGGAGATATTGGCTCTCCTGGGCCTGTAGGAAGAAGAAGCAGTGCAAGCAAATTTATGAATTAGCGTACTGCATAAAAGCAAAGGAACTACGTCAGGCGTATCAAAAGGCCATGAAGGTCAATGGTCAACCTGGTGCCAAGCTGCAGACCTGCTGCTTTTACAAAGAGCCACATGCCATTCTTGATGCAGACTCCACCAGCACCCCCCACACCACTGCGGGTACCTCTGAGGAGCCTGAGTCACAGGCCCCTGGTGTGAACAGTGAGGAGGTGGAAGGGGGACATGTGACCGGGGAATCTAGCTATGCCACAAGCCTGGACCTGTTTGAGCCTCCACTGCAGTTTAGTCAGTCCCAGCAGTTGTGCACAGGTCAGCTTGCTGCAGGGGAAGGAACCTCGGGTAAATTTATTTCCCATTCTAATGATGATGCCCCAACTTCGCAGGAAACAGCTCTTGATTTTTCATTAATTTACTTGTACTAGAAGAGGCAGCAGTACAACACAGAGAGGTAGCGTTTATTATCCCTAGCCTTTTAGGTGCCCTATGCAGCCTCTCCACCCAGGGTCTGGGAAGCAAGAGCTGTGGGGGGGAATTTTTTGGGGCCCACGGGATTAGCAGGGAGGGGGCAGAAGCAGCGCGCTCCGTTTCCCTCATCCCGGCCCCAGCCATGTTGCTTGGGGAAGGGGGTTTGAGGGAAGGGTTCTCCCCCTCCACACACACTCATCAGCAGTGGTGGGAAGTGGAGCAACTCCAGCAGCTCCTAGCCGTGATGCTCCGCTTCCCACTGCCGGTGAGTGCGGGGAGGTTGGGGAAAGGGTGCCCCCCCGCACTTGCCGACGTCAGGAAGAGGAGTGACACGACCCCAGCCCACTCCAATTCCCTTGCCCTTGCCCTTGCCCTTGCCCCAGCCCCAGACGTGTCGCTCGGAGGGGGGTGGTTAGGGAAAGTCTCCCCCTCCGCCCCCGACTTGCTGGTGTCGGGAAGCAGAGCGTCGTGGCTAGGATCTAGTGGAATAGAGCTGGCGGGGACTGGGCTGCTCTGCTTCTCGCTGCAGCCAGTGAATGCAGGGTCACTGGGGGAAGAGGTGGAGTGGGGGTGGGCTGGGGGTGGAGCAGGGGGCAAGGGTAAGATGCAGAGCAGAGGGAGTTGTCCGGGGACCCACATCCCCCCTAGGGACGGCCCTGCCCTTTGCAGTGGGCGCAGCCTGTGGGGGGCCAGCCAGGGGATAGGGCTGGTCACAGGGTTGGTGCTGCCGTGTATGCAGCACGCAGCTGCCTAGGGCACTATGAAATTTGGGGCAATTTGGTGCCCCAAATTTCATGGTGCCCTGCACAGCTGCATATGCCTAAGGACAGCCATGGAGGGAGGCTGCAGAGCAGTTTGTTTATGTACACAGGGATGTCCCTTGAATCCTCCTCAGAGATCTCAATGAAACTCTCCTGGAGGCACTCTGCAATCCTCTGCCAATGGTTTTGAGGAATGGCAGTCTTATTTCTTCCTCTGCCGTTGGACACTTGCCCATGCCAGTCAGTGATAACTTTGGGAAGCACCATTGCACTTAACAGGCTAGCGGTGTATTGACCTGGGTGGCTTCGGGATGTCAGCAGCAGCTGTGCTCTTTGTATCTTTGTTACCCTCAGGAGTGAGATACCAGCTAAAATCACCAGTGCCTGTGGAAAAGCCTGCCAGTGTTCAGTGTCATTGTATTATACTCATAGTTTCATGCAATCAAACAATTCTCTCCAGATTTCCCTCACCCCTAGAGGGGCATACATACCATAGCTGGTGCTGTGTGTGGTGCCACGCACAAGCAATCCCAAGCAGAAGAATCAATAAGCATGTCTTGTGTAAAACTTCAGGGGAGCAAAGGAAGGGAGTTCTGAATCTTCCTTCCCATTCCGTTGTGACTATACTGACAATGATACCGCTGTGTGTTTTATCTGTAGCTGCTGCATTGTGGCCTTGAGGAGCTCCCCATCCATACCTGCTGAACGCCTGAGCCAGATAAAGAGGAGAAAGAAGAGGGTATAGGATGACATGTTTAGCGAGATCCTGCAAGCCAGTGCTGTATTGGACCGTGAGCAGAAGGCCTAGAGAGGGAATATTACAGACTGTACAGAGAAGGGCAGAGCCGCCAGGAAGAAAGGCACAGAAAAAGGAGAAGTTACTGTAAACTCTTATGGACCTACAGGTTCAACAATCATGGGGTTGCTTTCCTTTGCAGTCCAAGGGGAACTCCATCATAGCACCCCTCAAGCCCTCCCCCCCTAGCATTCCACGTGGCATCAGAGGGCCACATACCCCTACCACTCCACCTCAGGGGACAGTAAGGACAAGCATAGCTTAACATACACTGACTTGTGAAAGCCATAGTCAATGCACATGTAGCTAAACTGGACATGAATGTTTTTTCCCCTTCTTAAGCTCTGTTCCATACATTTATTAAGTTTTTAACATACTTGCTGTTTACTTGCACAGAATTTCTGAAGTGTTTTCATTACTCAATAAAATTCTATTGTTTGGAAAATAATTCATCTTCATTAGAGCCCCAAATATACTGCAGAATGCCAAGTGGCAGTGAAAACATTCACTTACCTGTTATTGTTCAGTGTGACACAACTCATACGATCAGTGACAAACTCAGTATCATAATCATAAAATGTACAGCAAGCAACACACAATTAATAGGTACACCAAACACCACACAATTCCTAACAGCCCTCAAACTGCAGGGCCAGGTAGAGCACAGTATATCACAATGCATTACTGTGGCTCACTGTGAAAGTGCTCTTTCAATGGCTCCCTGGTCCCCATTGCTGCACCTTGAGCTCTTCTAATGGCCCTTAAATAATAACCCTAACCCTAAGCTGAGTTTTTATGAGCACGCTTTGAATGCCAGACATCCGACAAAGTTAAGAATTTCAATACTGGGAATCTTGTCTCACTATTTGACCCTGAAAACAGACTGAAGACAGCACATATGGAACTAGTTATGTCTCACAACCATATAGAAACACTGTACAGTAACTCCTCACTTAACAGCCTCCCGCTTAACATTGTTTTGAAGTTACATTGCTGCTCCCTTAGGGAACATACTCTTTTAAAGTTGTGCAATGCTCCCTTATTTGGCTGACTTTACAAGGGAGCATTGCACAAGTTTCTCTTCTCCATCTCCTCCCCTCCCTTCCTCCCTCCCAGCCCTTCCCCTGCTGCCAAACAGCTGTCTGGAGGCGCTTAGTACTTTCTGGGAGAGAGAGAGCGAGCGTGGAAGCTGCCCCTCGCCCCTGGGAGGCGGGGCCACCTGGAATGCAGGAGCTTTAGGGAATGCAGGGCCATGGGCTAAGGGGGCCCTGGGGCCCTGGCTTGCAGCTGTAAAGCCCCTTTTAGGAATGCGGCCCCGAGTCCTCCGTCCTGTGGAGGAGCAGGGGCAGCCGCGCAGCCAGCAGCCGGAAAGAAGGGGCGCTTTCCCCTTCAAAGACGTCCGAAGAGAAGCAGCTGCCAAATGACATTAGAAGGGAACATTGCACAACTTTAAATGAGCGTGTTCCCTAACTGATCAGCAATGTAACAACAAAACAACGTTAACCAGAATGACTTTAAGTGCGGAGTTACCGTACTTAGATGACACATTTTAAAATTCAAAAGACAATGATATATACCCTCTGCTACCACTAGAGGTCTCCTTGTACCTCAAAATACTAAAGTTTTATGTTTTATGTAGCCTACTTCACCATTCAGAGAAATCTACATTAGACTGCAATAAGCAACAACTTAGTTCTCCCCAATCCACCCCTCGCCCTAGGTTAGAACTCCCTCACACACCCTAACTCCCTCCCAGAGCCTGTATCCTGCACCCTCTCCTGCACCCCAAACCCCTGCCCCAGCCCTGAGCCCTCTCCCGCACTCCAAATTCCTTGGCCTCAGCCCAGAGCCCCCTCCTGTACTCTAAACCCCTCATTTCTGGCCCACCCAGGAACCCACAACCCCAGCCGGAGCCCTCATCCCCACCTGCACCCCATCCCTTTGCCTCAACCCAGTGAAAGTGAGTGAGACTCAGGGAGAGCGAGCCACAGAGGGAGGGGTGCTGGAGTGAGTGTGGGTGGGGCCTCAGAGAAGGGGCAGGGCAGGGGTGGGGCAAGGGTGTTTGGTTTTGTGCAATTAGAAAGTTGGCAACCCTAGCATGTAGCCACTTGATGTCCTGTCTGTTCCAGTGTCAGCTCAGGAATAGCTGGAAATTTCAGAAAGATTGTGACACTTCCTAATAGCTAGCTTGTCTTTACATATTGAATTGGAGAAATATTCAGCTTCTGAACTCAATATAGCAGCAAATCACACTTCTGTATTTAGAGATAATCAGGCCTGATTTACTGCTCTGTTTTTCTTGTTTTGTGCAGGAGGATTTATAGTTTATATTATTAGTGTCCCCCAATACTTATTGAATATCCAATATAAAAAATATACTATCAAAGCATGGCCACTCATCACCTTGACTACTTGAATTATATATTGTACCCCTACTCTTTTACCTATTATCTTTTCTGGCCCCGATCTTAAAATGTAACTGCACAACGATCTACCCATATACTATCAATTGCAGGATTGCTTCCTGAGATTATAAACTCTTAATTGCAGGCAGCACATCATACTTCATGTTTATACAGCTCCTAGCATACTGTGGCTGCTACTGGAATGTAATAATAAAAACATATAAATAATATTTATTATTTGTGGAGTACCAACTGTCTGTTTGACATGGAACAGCATATACGGTAAAACACAGCACCAGAATTTGCTCTCAGTTACACCAGTGTAAAACCAGAACAACTCCATAGACTTACTCTAGCTTTATACTGATGTAAATGAGATCAGAATTTGGTCCTTTGTTACTTTCCAAAGATATTACCATCTAAGAGACTGACCCTGCAAACAGAATCATACATATGGATTCCTGTGGAATTCATTGATGCTTTTACATCATAGGGCATAGTATTAATACTAGGCCCACTAAGCAATCCTACAAACACATTTTAATATTTTTCAGTGTCATTCTTATGTCAAAACTTGGCGAATGGTTGTTCTGTAATGCAATCTTGAACTTGCTCAGAAAGTAAATATGTGAATATGTGATGGAGGAGTACTCCAGAGAAGGGACAGAACAAAAATCCTAAGATCTGCTTGCACCACCTAGTGCTGAAAATATAGGGCTCAATATGATTCTTAGTTGTATAACACCACAGAATCCTTTTCACAGAAAAAAATAACTCTCCATTGTCGCTTTACCCTATGTTTCAACTATTTCAAGTTAAGATGCTTATAAATGCATTTATCACTGAAGATTTTATATATAGTGCATTCCAAATAAATGTGCCATCTTCATAACTAATCATCATAAGATACAACACAAACATATTTAAGGAAGACCTCTGCATGAGACTGCTCCTTTTGTGAATCCCTCGCCTGACTAATAGGGTCTATTTGGTTGTATGGTCAGTGGGAATGTCTTATTTACAATTAATAGGAACCAAGAGCTGTTGAAGTACGTGGCAGTAAATTTGAAGTTCTAAAAAGAATGAAAAATGAGTCCACACTGATAATTATAAACTAAATCAATACGTATTTTAATTGTCTCAGATTGTTAATATGATTTTAATGTATTAATGTAAGTAATTTAATCATTTAAATCTTATATGCAACCTGGGCCAATAAGAAAAGTGAAGGCAATTTGACATTATGGAATTATTTTGCTAAATTCTGGCCTGCATGATGGAAGTCACAATGTGATATGAAAGATAAATAAAGCATGCTGCAATAAGAGAATGCTGAGATCATCATGCAACAGAGCTGACTGCAAGTGCAAGAAAATGGAAGCCAGCAGTGCTTATAAAAATATGGCAAAAAACCTTCAGTTCATTGAAATGTGGAGTTTGAGAGCAATCATTTCATGTGGTCTTTAGTTTATACTGGCAAGATATGTAAGGGCATATTTTTTAACATAATTGCTAACTTATGTTGTAAGGGGTGAGTAGTGGCTAGTATTTGTAAAGACTTCTAAAAAATCCAATAAACCAAACTGCATCTGCACATGATTTCATCAGAACTTCTACAAATGCCTTCCTGAATATTCACAAATTGCAAAATTAAGGATTTTCCATCATTCTGTAATATACTGAAGAAGGTGGTTGTTTAGTTAGTTAGGGGGAAATCATCTTGGTAAGGAGATCCACAGGTAGATCTCTCCATTGCCTGTGAGCTCTGCCAGTGCAATATAACCCATGGATCCAGCTCTCTGTATTAACCAAACGATCAGCGCACACAGGTTCAGAAGCGGGCAATGTCTCCTGTGGCCACTAGATGGTTCTGCAGCCTTGCACATTCCCATTCTCCAGAGTATCTGAATTTTTGATGATCTGATCTGGCCCCAGTCCCAATGAGATTGGATGAATGGGGTTCTCCTGTATTTTGGATCAAGTTTCCAGACCCACTCTCCTGCACATGGTCAGTGTCTCACAATAGTTTGCCCTATGTCTGGGGCTGGATTTAATCATATGTAATTGGCTCAATGTCCCTTTTTCAGACCAAGTTCCTTAATTCTACCTCACCTGACTGTACACAGAACATAATTCAGACTGGGACTAACATTATGCAAACATATAGACTAGGGTTGCAATGGTAAAACCCAAAATTTATTTAATCTCTGTTTTCCAGAAAGTATTTGATGTCACCTATAAGTAAAGCTACATTTTAGTCATGGGTATTATTAGTACAAGTCATGGACAGGTCACAGGCAGTAAACAAAAATTCACAGCCCATGACCTGTCCATGACTTTTACTATATAAAAAGTAGGGGCAGGGAGGGTTTGGGGGATGGCCCGGGGGCGCCGCGGGTGCTTGAGAGGAGGGTTGGTGGGGCTGTGGCAGGCTCCCTACCCAGCTCCTGAGCGCCACCTGCTGCCTCTGCTCCCCCCCGAAGCCCCAGTTCTGCAGGTCCCACTGGATGAGAACCACAGCCAATAGGAGCTGCAGAGGTGGTGCCTGCCAGCAAAGGCAGCAAAGGGAGCTAGGAGCTGAGGGAGGGGAGCCACCCCATCCAGGTGAGCACTGCCCACACCCCAATACCCAGCCCTGATCCCCCCCACACCCAAACTCCTGCTGCCGAGGGACAAGGGGGCCCAAGACTGCCCCATCAGCAGCCGGTGCACCTGTCCCAGGGGCTGCCTGAGCTGCTCAGGCTGCCCAGGGCCAGGCACACCAGCTGCTGCAGAAGTCACAGAGGTCACGGAAAGTCACAGAATTCATGACTTCCATGACCTCTGTGACAAACACAGAGCCTTATTTATATGCCAAAGACCAGGTAGCTCTTGTGCTAGACCATCTAAGAATTCATATTTACTGTTGTCAAGAAGTTAGGCTCAAAAGAACCAGAAGGGACTCTAGCATTTTATGGTGTGCTGACAAGAATATGTCATATGTAATTAGTCCTGGGGGAATTCTGCACTACTGCATGTGCGCATAATTAATAAGCCGGGCGTATTTTTAATTTTGTGTGCAGAAAAAAGCTTCTGCCAAAATGTTGCTGCAGTTCTGCCTTTTTCCCACCAGAGGGCGCTGTGGCAATAGAATACAATAGCTCCCAGCCACCTATGAGCCTGCAGAGGGGCTCATAAGGGCTAGCGTTGAAGGACACATTGAGGCAGGGGCTGAGCCTGCAGAGGGGCCCCTTAAAGGCTAGTGGGGGAGGACAGACTGGGCCAGGGACTGAATGGGAGTGGAGGCGCAGGGCACCGGAGGGGAGGGAGTTGCAGGGCCACATGGTGATGGGGGAGGAGGTGCAGAGCTACATAGGGACAGGAGTGTAGCTGGGTGGGGGCACAGAGACACATGGGGACATGGGCATGGCTGGGTGGGGCACAGAGACAGATGGGGATGGGGGAGAGGGTACATGGACTGGCTGGGTAGGGGGCACAGAGACACATGGTGATGGGGGAGGAGGTGCAGAGCTACATAGGGATGGGGCATGGCTGGGTGGGGGCACAGAGACACATGGGGAGGGGGTACAGGGACATATGGGGAGGGGATACAGGGACAAGCTGGGTGGGGGGCACAGAGACACATGGGGATGGGGTACAGAGTCACATGGGGACAGCGGTGTAGGGCCATATGAGGTTTAGGGGAGTGGGTGTCTGAGTGGGGGAGGAGGGACACGTGGACAGTGGGTGCAAGTGTAACGCCGACAGACCCTGGTCATCGGCAGGCGGGATCAAACCTGGGGCTTCTGGAGCTTAGTGCATGAGCTTCTACTGCATAAGCTAAAAGCCACCTGGCTGTTAGCTAAGGCTGTAGAGCAAACTCATTCATCTCACTCTTTCTCTAAGTGGTCTCAGTGCCACTGGATGGGACGGAACACCACAACCAGAAGGTGTGTGGGTTACACAAGGACACATGGGGGTGCAGGAACACATGGGGACAAGGGCAGATGTGCCTGACTGAATGGGAGAGGCTAGGGGTCAGCCATGTTCTGCATGGGGGAAGCTCCCTAACAATCCCTCCCTGCCCCTCCCCCCAAAACCTGTTCCATACTTTTCCCATCCATAACCAACAACTCTCCAAGTTCACACCCAGGCTCCTTCCTAGCAATTTACTTCCCTTTCCCTCAGCTCCTCCATTACTCCTGGTTTCCCCAAGCCTTTGCTCTGCTTCTGAGGTGTGCTGGGAATATTTCTATATTCTAGTTTAAATGAATTATTACTCAGAGTTCTGTATTAGTATGCCTAGTATATTCGTCAAAAAACATTTTCTGAATCTTTTTTGTTGTCTGTATTGTTAGAGACATACTTGCTAACATGTATTTTGAAATATTTTCAAATTTTTACCAAAAATAATTGAAACTGGTGTGATTATATTGTGTTATTTTGACAAAATATGCAGAATTTTGCAGAATTTTAATATATTGTGTGCAGAATTTTTTATGTTTTTGGTGCAGAATTCCCCCAGGAGTATGTAATGTCTGCTCACAACATGCATGCTGTTCAGTGCTACAGATTATCAATGGTGTGACACAGCAGTTAGGCTTTAATTTTGTATTTGGACCAGATGCATTGGGAACTCCAGAACCTTCAAAGCTTTTCTTATTTTGGTGAAAACGTCCTGGATTCAATTGACCAGCAGTATCGTTTTATGATTTTCTGGCCCAAAAAACTCTGCCAGAGATTGATAATTTGGGAGTTGCTTGGAATAGAGATTTGGATACACAACTATCTCTGACCCAATGGAATACAATTGTATCTAATGTTTAAAAAGCAACGATAGACCCAAGATTACTGTTTATTTACTAAAAGACACTTTTCAAATATAGTGGTCCCCACATAGGCTAATGGTAATAGGTAGGGCCCTACCAAATTCACGGCCATGAAAAACGAGAATCCCTGTGAAGGGGAGCAGCAAAGAGTCCTGTGGCACCTTATAGACTAACAGATGTATTGGAGTATGAGCTTTCGTGGGTGAATACCCACTTCGTCGGATCCCTCAATATGTCTGTTAGTCTATAAGGTGCCACAGAACTCTTTGCTACCACGGCTACCCCTCTGATACTTGTGGAGGGGAGGAGGTTCCATTTGGAAGAATTCTTCCACAGAGCAGCCACAACAAACTTGATGCTACAGCTTGCTATAATGTTACCTGGATGTTACTAGACCTCTATGCCAAGATATAAATGTGTCCATCCATTTAGCAAATACCCAGCATCTAAAGTGGCTGCTGTGTATCAGCTACTAGATGTAAAAAAAAAGAACAAATGTGATCTAGAGGCAGGGATTGGAAATCAGGACTTCCTAGGTCTTAGCTTGGCCTGACTCTTCCCAAGCCCCCTTTCTGTCTCTGTGTCTCAGGTTCTTCATCTGTAGGATAAGTATCCTACTACTTTCTGCCACATGGGGCTGTTGTGTCATAATTTTGTAATATTCCTTAAATTCCTTAGATGTCTATCTGCCTGTATCCATCTGTTGTCTCTTGTCTCATATTGTGAATGTATGCTCTTTGGGGAAGGGACTAATTTTCTGTTCTGTATTTGTATAGTGCCTAGCACAATGGATTCCTGGTCCATAACCACTGCTCCTAGGTGCTATGATAACGCAAATAATAATACTGAGGATAAGTATTACTATATATTCTTTTTCACCTGAGATTGAGATTTATTTTGATACATACTGTGAGACTAGATTCCATCTCTGTGCTTCAAGTACAATTAGCCAAAAGTAAAACTATCCATTCTTGGCCATACCATAGCCTCTTTTAAAGAACAGTTTATCTTGCCATTTGGCCAATAGCCCTCCTGATGGGATTGAGTTTATGCCAGATCTTGACATTTAAATTTGCTCTGTTTGTACTCAGGTGAAATTCCTGTTCAAGTCAGTGGACTTGCTTCTCTTCTCACACCAAGAAAAATCAGGAATCATTTAATTAAAATCAGCCAAGTTACACTACTGTAAAACTGATGTGAGATCAGAATTGGGCCCAATGATTTCAATGGGAGCTTTGCCACATAGAAGCTAAGTGAAGTAATCAGGATTGGGTCTATGATGTGTAAAGTGCTCAGTGTCACATGGACACTCAGGGTGCTGAAAACTCTGTTAGCAGACAATCCAGTTAAAAGCCAACAAAATAGACTAGACAATAAAAAAGACAACTAAAATATTACAAAGCCAAATAAAATGTCACCAGTTAAAGAAAGAAGATCCCTAGCAGGGGCCTACAGCACTGTAATACTCCCAAATCAGCCAGGACATGTCATTTACATAGGTCAGAGAATAGAAAGTTGTGGCAAAACAGAATGGAGTGCCTCAGTTAGTAGGTGATGATCCACACTGATAATAGGATGTTTGAGTAATTTCTCTAGCTTTTTTCAGATGCGAAGTATTTCATTACTATTTTATTTTTAAATGGTCTCTTTTCTTTCAGTGATTCATAACAGGATGTAACTGCTTATTACAACTGATTTCACTTAGCAGTAGTAATTGCTGTATTTTACCTTTATCCCAAAGGATCTCTAAAACATATATTCCATTATAGAAAAGACTTCTAGGATTAAGTAGGGATGGAATCAGGAGGGTTCTATAGAAATTCATTAGGTTGATATAGATATTACTCTAAAAATCTGTGCAAAGTAGTAGAGAATAAAATCCTTTCTACAGGATTCTTTAACCAACCAATAGATTATAATACAGAATTAGATCCCTGCTATAGAATTCTAGAGGGTGGTTTAAAGATTCTATAGGGACAAAGTATACACTCAGAGAACCTGTAAAACAGCCACTTCTAAGTGCAGGGCAGCAGCCAAGAGAACAATTTGAGAACAACTTGGCACAATAAAAGCAGAGGGAGAAATTTTGTCCAAGGGCACTAAGGCAAATCCTTAGTCTGATAAAAATTGCCATGGGAGATGTTAATATTCAGGTAGAATCTCAGTGCTCAAGTTCTTAACTAAAAGAAAAAAAACCACAATAAAGTGGCTGGAACTCAACTAGTGCATCTTGTAAAGATGAAGGGCTAAACTGGACCTAGAAGGATTTGAACTTGTTCCTCAAGCAGAGTGGTGTAGGTACTCCATACAGAGGGTTCCAGCCTGTAAGCTTTTGCACATGTTTACCCTAATCCTAGTGTCTTCAATAGACCTACTTGTATTCCTGAGTGTCTTCCTGGATCAGGGCCAGAGTGCTCAAGCACCTTGCAGGATAGAGCTCCTGATAATACATTATTTGTACAGAGCTATCCCCTTCCTGTGTCTTTTACATAGGAAGGAAGGTAAAAGAGATTTTAAAAGATCTTTGGGAAAATGTGCAGGCCCCTCCTACCTTTTGTTTCTAATTTCAGAGGTCAGTGTTATGATCATTAATATTTTCCTGTATACATCTGCATGTTGCCTTCATTTTGATCAAAAGTTGCAAATATTTGTCAGGGGAAGCATGCTTTCTCATTTCCCTGGAATTTCAGTCTCCTGTTTAGAGCTGTGTAACCTATGAAGCAAAAATACTAATTAGTTTTACTACAGGCACCAGTTGTGTGTGTGGGGGGGGAGTTGTTTCGGAGGCAAGACTTGACCTGTAACAAAAAAAAAACAAAAAAAAAGAACAACAACAAAAAACAGCAGCAGTTCCAAAATGTTGTGTTTTACTCACTATTCAACCCTTACTGGCAGCAACAAAACCACTGTTAGTGTTATATTTCCTGTCTTGTTGTCCTGCTGCACTAGTTCAGAGAGCATGTCACCTTTTCGCCGAGGCAGCCTTAGGCCTCCTGTTTCCTTTTCCACATCTAACAAGGAAGGGACTTGTTGTCTGTCCCAACAGCTTTCATAATCCAAATGGCAATTTTTGTGGTTACCATTCCTGGCAAAAATCAGTGGTTTTGGGAATGAGTTGTCAGGGCCAGCCCTGGGTTAGTTTATTTTACAGCATCGGTGCTGTATGGAGCTGAAATTAGTAAGAACCAAGTGGCATCATTTAAAAAAACCCTACTGAACCTGATTAGTTGTACAAGTTTCTAGAATGATAAACAGGAAATAAAGAGTTAGAGGGCCTGATCTTGGCCTCCATGCCAGCCCATTTGTGCCTTGTCAGCAACGCAAAGGAAATGAAAAGCTGCCCTAACGGGGTGGCTAGGGACTTTCCCCAGATGAAACATCCTGCACTCTGGCAATCCCGAGCCAGTGTAACAGCTCTTAGGCAGCTATTGCAAGCACATGCTACTTGAAGGAGTCCTGAAACTGCTTTTTTTAGGGCAAAAAAGGTGTTAAAATAATGGATCAATGTTCTTAGTACAAATCTGGAGTAAATCTTCTATCACTAGTGTAATTGACAGCAGAATTTGGACCAATGCCTATAAAATTCTGCTAGAATTGAGCTAGGAAAGAGAATGTGAAGTGGGATCCCTTGCTTATCTTTCTTATGTGGTATGGTTAAATGAAAGAGCCTGGTCCCAAGAGGTATTGAGAGTGTTCCTCCTTCCCTTAATAACTTCAGTGCCAAGTGGTGGTGCTCTGCCCCTCTCTGGAGGCAGTCTGCTCTTTGCAGGATCAGGCCCCACCAATGCATTTTGTGCTCTAGCATTGACCCTGAACTTGAGTTAGTAGTAACTGTGATTTTGGAAAGGGGAGAAACCAGGAAGGAGAAAGAACCTTCTGAGGGAATTTTGACAAATAGTACCATTAATTCAAATGTCTGGTAAAATGCATAGTCAGAAACCATCTCAAGCTGGGAGTTCCAGTTTCAGCTGTGTGTTTCCACGCTCTCTCTAAACTCAGGCAGAATTCTACCAGTGTATAGCTGATCAGACTCCATCTGCCTGCTTCCAGCTGCACTTCAAAATTATGTCATTGCTTTTATTTACACAGAAAAGTAAATTGTGGCTGGTGACCACTGAGCTGAGAAAGAGGAAGGGCAGAGCTACACTGCCCTAAGAGTATGGTGACCAGATGTCCCGTTTTTAAAGAGACAGTCCCATTTTTGGGGACTTTTTCTTATATAGGCACCCATTACCCCCCACCCCGTCCCATTTTTTCACAGTTGCTATCTGGTCACTCTACCTAATAGGAGATTGTAGCAAGTTGCTGAACAGTGTATGGCTTTGTTATGTACCACTTTTAGAGGGGAAGTAAAGAAGAACATACAGAAACAACTTCAGGGGGCATTTGTGCCAGATCATTGAGGGTTAATACCTTTTGGAAACCAGGACCTCAGTTTTATATCTTATCTGAATGATGGACACTTATAGTGTGAACCTCAGTCTATTGTGTATGACTATGTTAAGGAATGAGGGTTCACTTTTGTTACATTGTATGTTCATGTAGTAACCCTCCCCCATAGGCCACCAGGGATTTCTGAACTGGGGACCTTCAGCATTGCAACACAGACAGACAGACCTCTGCTGTTTGAGCTAAAGGACTGTATCCATTAGCAGGGAGCAGTAGCGGTGGCTACCACCGTATGGATTAGCCAAAGAGTGGGGACATAACACATGCACAGAGCAGGGTAGGATGACCAGATGTCCCGATATTAGGGCCTTTGTCTTATATAGGCAACCTATTACTCCCCCAACTCCCATCCCGATTTTTTACACTTCCTATCTGGTCACCCTAGCTGTGGGTTACATTTCAGTTAAAGGGTTAGCTAGAACTGGAGCAAATCACTTTCAGCTTTAATTACACTGTTCAGAGCAAACAGCTCTTTCTGTTTTGCTTCTCTCCTTGTGAAGAGACTCAGTGCAACAAAAATAACACTATACTCACCAGACTGCAGACGTGCTGCTTTATTCAACTGCACCACAACCTGGAGCTGATAAGGAGGGAGACTCCCATGGACAAACAGGAAGTAGGAAGGGGTGGAGTCTGCCAACATGCCCTTGTACTCTGGGTAGACTAAATTCCCTCTTTACTACACCTTCCTTAACATACTGTTCCTATAACCAGGCTATTTCAATCAGGCAAACATTTAGGTTTAACTCTGGATTTTGCATCCTTGGTAAGCTTCTTCTATGCCAACTAAACTAATGTAAAAATCAAAGACATAGTCATCACATGCCTGTTCAGAAACACCATGGTTCAGTGGAGAGAGACCTAAATTGGGACTCAGGATAGCTGGGTGCTAATCCTGCCTCTGCTACTGACCTACTCTGTGACCTTATATCAGTCATTTCCCTTCCACCCTTTTGGGTAATTTTACTGTAAGATTTTCAGGACAGTGTATGTACAGCACCTAGAACCTTGGGGCTTCTAGGTGGAGCAATAATATTTATTAGTAGTAGTTTTAAATATTCTGCATTAGTTATGTCAGATGACACTAATTACTTCCAGCCAGAATAACAACTAGCATTTGATTAGCAGTGTGGCAATGCTGATTTAGATCCGTTCCGGCTACAAACAGTAAAACAGCTAAAAAGTAAAGAAATGCCAGCTGGCCCTTCTGGAGAGAGCTGTGTCATTTAGAAGGCTATTACTGCTTTGGAGAGAGTGCAGCCGAGGGATGTTTATGAATATAAATACTAAAGGTATGTGTCTGATGGCAATTGGATGAGGTGTGTTCATTATGCTGGTAACCTTGAGAGACCTGAATTTGGCTTACATTGTTCTTGAGAAACAGTAATTGCTGGCTAGTAGTGGGCTGGGCATGCTGGAGGGTTCATAAACAGCCAGTCAGAAATGTGGGACAGCAATGGGTGACTATGGACAATTGAAGAGTTGCTGGCGCTGGACAACAAAAGTGGTGAGAAATGCTCCTCATGACTGAGTCTCGAAAGCCAGGTAGAAGATATATTTATGAGTTGTGGTGTAGTTAAAAAAAAAGGTCGTTGTCTTGTACCTATAAGCACTTATGAAAGCAAATAGTGGAGTGGTGCAATTATGCTCAGCCCCTGAAGTGACCCTTCTGCTCTCCCCTTCTAGTCTGCACTGCTGCTGTCCTTCCAGAGGCCTTTGTGGAGGATGTTCTCTCTGCCCTTGGCATGGCCTGTGTTGTAAAACCTGTACAACTCACCTCTACTGGGAAACACTAAGTCTCCTAACCACACTGGCCACAGACTTTGGATCATATTAAACACTTGTTTGCCAGAGGTCAATCTCCAGTTTGTCTTTGCCTGGCCCTATCCACAGGACATAATTAGATCTCAGAGAGCTTGATGTGTCCACTGGGAATATCAGCATCCTTGGTTAGGGCCCCCTCTCAACTCCCAGTGGTTTGTGGTGAGTGGCTTTGTCTGACTTTTTACTAGCCTGAGCAGCTTGAGGTCCAGGCTTCTCACAAAACTGCTGAGGCCCTGCTTTGCTTGCATCATTGACCAACAGATGCTGTCCAGTGTACAGTATGTGCTAGTTCCTGTAACATCTCATCGTATTGAAAATTCCTCCTTCTTGAACCTTGGCTGTCCCCTTTCCCCACTTTTAGTTTTAAAACATGTGGTGTAACAATATGGAAAGGGAGTGAAGCCCAGGTGACTTCCTTATGTTCTTTGGGTTCAATCGTTCTTATATCAGTTACACTAGCTTTACACTAGTATAACATCTTGGTAAATTACACCCTAGCCTGGGCTTCAAAAGATCTGGGTTCTAATCTTTGCTCTGCCACTGGCCTGCTGAGTGACCTTGGGCAAGTCCCACTCCCTCTGTGCCCATTTTCCCATTTATACAATGGGTATGAGATAAAGAATTTTGAACTACTGACAAAAAATCCCATATAAGTGCTATATATTATTATTATAACTACCCATATTCCCCATTTTCTACCAAAACTGAAAAACTTTATTGACATTTTCAATAACCAGCAATTTTTGACACATACAATATCATTCTGGAAGAACCAGGTTAATCCAGCTTTATCAAGTGTTATCTTCATTCTAAGATTTGCTGTATGTACATTGCCTAACACTATCATATATTTGGTTTGACTGAATAGATCAGTTGCTGCTATGAGTGTCCCAAAATTCAGTCAATTCAGATATCAGGTGCATAGGCTTATATTTGAGACTCCATGTCACTTGAAAGATAACAATCTGTTTGTAGTCCACAAGAAATACTGTTGCACACAGCTAGCTGTGAAGTAATGCAAGAAGAATGTATTAGCATTTCATTGTTAAAAAGCTGGGAGAGTAAATGACTAAATGGAGTATTGCAGCAAGGTCCTCCAGAAGAAAGAACTTTTGCAATATCTTGCTTCTGTTATTGTGACAGAAGCAAAAATGAGCCTTTCTTATGGGGAAGGGAGTGGGAAAGTCCCCCAAAGTCCATTGAAATCATGGCAATGAGACTAATGCTTGAAGGTAAGAACATTTCAGTGCTTTGCTGGACCAGGGCCCAGGAGACCTATGCTACTCTCATGGGAATCAATAGTAAAACCTCAAACAATTTCAATGCAAGCAAGATCTGGCCCTAAAAATTATATTATCCTACTATAAACAGGCAATAAAGGTTAGATTATGCTGCAAGATAATCAATGTCAAGATTCCCTTGGGAAAACTCCTGTGTATAAATTAACAGGGAAATCATCTATTGGATTCTGAATTAGCTTCTGAGGCAACACAGGTAATTGTTCATTCTCCATAATTCGAGATGTCTGCATACTGCAGTGGGACTTCACCAATCCACATACCCTATAATTCACATGCTGCCATCAGCAGCTGCTCATCACATCTCAGCCAAGATTTACTAGTTGAGTGTGCTGGCGATGTTTCATACTGCTAAGACTTTGTTTTTTCTCCAAAATCTACCTCACTGCATTTAGTAGGATACTATGAAGGGTCATAAATAATCAGGCATAAGTTACACTCATCAAATAAATGAATAAGGTACATTTTGTGATGCAGCATTGCCTGTTTTGTTTTGTTTTGTTTTTTTGTTTACTCAGGGATAGATGGTCACTTTGTAAAATGCCCAGAGGAAGAGGCAGTGGGTCGCTAAACTGCCCCAGGAGCAGCATGAGATGCAGGTTGTGATTTGAGAATCACTGTCTAACTCCCTGTCGTCCCCTCCCCTGCACTCTGGGGAGGAAGTAAACTGCCTTGTGCCTATACCGAGTGTACATCACTCGCCACCAAGGCATAGCTACACCATTTGATGCGTTGAAGCCAAGTCTTGACCCAGTCCTTACCATACCCTCCCACCTGTCTGTTGGAGGGAAGTGGAAGTGAGGAAGAGCCTGTGTGGCCTCTCATGCTGCAACCCACGGTACAGGTAGCTCAACTGATAGAGTACACCTGCTCACTCCCTTGCACAAGTGCCTACGGGCAGTGAAGATCCAGCCCCTAGTGTTCTGCAACTTCCCGTCATTTGTAGCAAGTGCAAATTAGCCAGATTCTAATATAGCTACTGAAGTTCTCTGAAAACATCTGCTCAGTGTGCAGCAGCAGTCAAAAAGCTAGGAGAATGTTAGGAACCATTAGGAAAGGGATATATAAAAAAAACAAAATATATCATAATGCCCCTATATAAACACATGGTACTCCCACAACTTGTACACTGCATGCAGTTCTGGTCACTGTCATAAACAGATAGCTAAGGGTTAATGTCTCTTTCACCTATAAAAGGGTTAACAAGCAGTGACCTAAAACATCTGACCAGAGGACCAATCAGAAAACAAGATTTTTTCAAAACTGGGTGAAGGGAAGTTTGGGTGTAACTTCTTTGTTCTTTGTCTTGGTTCGGTGACCCTCTCAGCTCTGAGAGTGATCTCTCTCTATCTCCAGCTTTCTAATCTTCTGTTTCCAAGTTGTAAGTACAAGGATAGTAAGCCAATAGGTTTATATTGTTTTTTTGTATTTACATGTGTGTAGTTGCTGGAATGTTTAAATTGTATTCTTTTTGGATAAGGCTGTTTATTCATTTTTTTCTTTTAAGCAAATGACCCTGTATTTGTCACCTTAATATAGAGAGACCATTTTTATGTCCTTTTCTTTCTTTTTATATAAAGCTTTCTTTTTAAGACCTGTTTGAGTTTTTTCACTGGTTAAGGCTAAGGGTTGAAGGGAGAGGGAAATCTCTTTGTGTTAGATTTACTAGCCTGACTTTGCATACCCTCTGGGTGAAGGGGGGGTGGGGAGAGATTAGACCTCTTGGTACTTGTGTTTCCAGGACTGGAAGCAGGGAATCTCCTAGTGTCGTCCAGGGAGGGGAGCCTGGGAGGAAGTAACAAGGAAACAAGGGGAGGGGGTTATTTCCCTTTGTTGTAAGACTCAAGGCATCTGAGTCTCGGGGTCCCCCAAGGAAGGTTTTGGGGAGACCACAGTGAGCTAGGCACTGTATAAATCCCTGGCTGGTGGCAGCGTTATCAGGTCCAAACTGGTAACTAAGCTTGGAGGTTTTCATGCTAACACCCATATTTTGGACGCTAAGGTCCAGATCTGGGAAAAAATGTTATGACAGTCACCTCATCTCAAAAAAAGATATATTAGAACTGGAAAAGGTGCAGAGAAGGGCAACAAAAATGATTAAGGTTACGGAACAACTTCTGTACTAGGAGAGATTAAAAAGATTGGGACTGTTCATCTTAGAAAAGAGATGACTAAGAGGGATTATGATAGAGGCCTATACAATCATGAATGGTGTGGAGAAAGTGAATAGAGAAGTGTTATTTATCCTTTCACATAACACAAGAACTAGCGATCACCTGATGAAATTCATAGGCAGCAGGTTTAAAAAACAAAAGGAAGTGCTTCTCCACACAACACACAATCAACCTGGGGAATTTGTTGCCAGGGAATGTCATAAAGTATAACTGCATTCAGAAAAGAATAGGTAAATTCATGGAGGATAAATCCATCAATGACTATTAGCCAAGATGGTCAGGGATGCAACCCATGTTCCAGGTGTCCTAAGCCTCCAACTGCCAAAAGCATCTGGCACTGCCACTGTCAGGGACAAGATACTGAACTAGATGGACCATTCGTCTGATCTAATATGGCTGTTTTTATATACGTGACTGTTCTGTCCCAAAACAAGTACTTATTGTTTAGTTTCACCTGAGATCTGTAAAGTAAAAGTTCAATGGCTTCTACAAGCCAAGGAGAATGTGGGGAAAAGTTCTGTCAGTATGATTCAATGAACAGGACTTCCTTAATCTTTTCAGTTGATTCAGGATATTACAAAAATCAGTAATAGCTCTTCAGGCCAAGAAAGAGTCAGAGGAAAGAGAAGATTTAATGAAAAAGAAAATACTAAACAACAATATAAATGTAGCCTGCTGTTGTCTTAGTTCCCAAAATGATCACTCACTACATTGATGGGAAAGCCAGAAAACCACTTCTCGTGCCCATTTTGCCCCTATAATTATATGATGAGAAGTCCAAAACACCGGACCAAATTCATCTCTTGTGTAACTTTATAGCAACCAATGGAATTACGCTAGCAATTAATTTGACCTAAAAAGCTTATGGTGATTTGCTCAGTCCTTATGATCACAGGTTTTCATCTGGTTTGGGAAAAATAACTCTTCTATTCAAAGTGGAGGATATAGTCCTGACCAGGTTCTGATGTAGTTCTCTGAACTTGTTCAAGGTCTCTTTACAAATAAGTGCCAGACTCACTGAAGTATTTCAAAATGTTGGCTTACAAACATGACAACAGACATATATTTTTCTTATAAAATCTCCAATTATTTATCTCATGTTACAGATCCAGACAGACTCCAGTATGGATCCCTCAATCCCAAATATCAGAAATGCAAACAGCAACTATAACTTTCTATATTTGTTTAATTTTGTTAACAAGGTAAAGGATAGCCCAAAAATCTGCCACTTCTATCTAAAAGGGAAGATTACATTTCCATGTAATAATTATGAGTGAATTTCTCCTAGTGCCACATTGTGGCCTATCCTGTGCATAAGGTGTTATTTAAATATAAAACTTACTTTTCTGAAAGTTCGGTAGTTAATGTACATAATAGGTATCTGTGTAATAAGCAGTGAACTTATTCAATATTTTGGATCTTGCCCTAAATTTTGCCTGTACAAAACAACAGGATTGGACACTACATGTTTTGAATTGCAAGTTGGCATTTTCCATCCATGACTAACTTAAAATAACAAAAACAACATACATAGTAAGATCAGGTATTGTGCAATGCTATGAAAAAAACAGATCTCAGACTTGTGCAAATGTTCATTCTGTTTTATTGTCAGTATTAACTTTTGTGCTGGAGGCATAAAATATGATACTAGTAAGTATTTTAAAAATAAACATTTCAGCTTATCATCTGGTAAACAAATAGAAAATGGTTTTCTTTGAAATCTTTATTTTGGCTAGTGTTAAGTACTGGACATATAAAACTAACTGTAGTGCGTTGGAATGAATGTCTTATTTTTTGCATTTAGGTGTCATTTCTAGAATATGTTATTTATTTTCTTTATAACATAACTGTGGGTCATTGACCATGGGGAGTGAACCTGATACCTCTGGATCTTGAGGCATGAACCGCTATTGAATGAGCTAAAAGACTTCCATCTGTTGCCTATCAGAAACACGTTCATCAACCCCTATATATCTCAGCTACAACTAGAGGGGGACTGAGTGAGTGTTGTTTACACCTTTAGGATCTACTATGTTTACAGCTATTCAAGACAGAAGTTGAGGTAAATAGATCTTAGGTTTTAAATATGTTCATAGATATCACGGGTTGATATGCAGAGGTAAACAGCTGCTGTGCCATCTCAAAGCTGGCCCTGTTGCATTGATGAAGGGAAAGGATTATTTTGTTATTTATAATCTCTGAAGTTCTTTTGGGATCTTTTGGAATGAATGATGTGTGTGAGTGTAAGGAGGCGCCCTGGCTCCCCGCCGTGCCTGAGAGGGACGAGCCAGAGCAAGTGCCTCAGTGGGCGGAGCCACCGCCGCCTGTCCCCGCCCCCTGGAAGTCAAGGGGCGGGACAGGAAGTATTAAAGCCCAGCCCATGCGCTCAGTTGGTGGCCGGCTGCCAGAGAGGAGAGACACTGGTGCCCGAGCTCCTGCCGGGCCCAGCCTACCTTGTGCTCACTACCCGGAGGAGCGCTGGCCTGACCTGCCTCGCGCTCGGTATCCGGAGCAGCACTGGCCTAACCTGCCCTGCGCTCACTACCTGGAGGAACGCTGGCTGGACTTGCCTCATACCCAGTACCCGGAGGAACGTCGGCCTGACCTGCCTTGTGCCCGGTACCCTGAGGAGCGGCCTGAGCTTCCCTACGATCGGTATCCCGAGGAGCGGCCTGAGCTACCCTACGACCGGTATCCTGAGGAGCTGCCTGAGCCTCCCTAATACCTGTACCCGGAGGAGCCCATGGTCTGGGACCCCCCAGACAATGCTGGTGAGAGACAGGTACCCAGAGAGGGGGAGGTCGGAAGTGGCCCGGGGTTGGCGACCCTGATTTGGCTCCTGAAGAGCCTGAATCCATCTCAGTGTGTTGCGGCCAGGATCCCCACTGACAGCAGCGTGCCTTTGCCACTGCTAGGGCCCTGGGCTGGAACGCAGTGGAGTGGGAGGGCCTGCGTTCCCCCTGCCACCCCCCCCAAGGGTGGCAGACTCCCCCTCTCCCTGGCCTGAGGAGGCCTTCTGTGTAGACTTCTGGGTTACTGTGTGTGCTCACCCCTGCCTGAGAGTCTGAGCCTGAACTGCTACTGCCCCACCCTGCCCAAGGGCCTGGGCTGATATACTGTGTTTGCTCAGCCTGCTGAAGGCCTGAGCCTGAACTGCTACTGCCCCGCCCTGCCCAAGGGCCTGGGCTGATATACTGTGTTTGCTCAGCCTGCTGAAGGCCTGAGCCTGAACTGCTACTGCCCCGCCCTGCCCAAGGGCCTGGGCTGATATACTGTGTTTGCTCAGCCTGCTGAAGGCCTGAGCCTGAACTGCTACTGCCCCGCCCAGCCCAAGGGCCTGGGCTGATATACTGTGTTTGCTCAGCCTGCTGAAGGCCTGAGCCTGAACTGCTACTGCCCCGCCCTGCCCAAGGGCCTGGGTTGATACTGTGTTTGCTCAGCCCCTGCCTGAGAGTCTGAGCCTGAACTGCTACTGCCCCACCCTGCCCAAGGGCCTGTGCTTAGGTACTTTGTGCTTACCTGACTCCAGCTGGAGGGCCGGGACTCTGCCTTGTTTGCAGACCCTTTATTCCCTCAACGCTTGCTGAGGGGTTAGGCCTACCGGACTGCTGTGTGTGTAAGGAGGCGCCCTGGCTCCCCGCCGCGCCTGAGAGGGACGAGCCCCGACACGACCGGCTTACAGTGAGATATTGTTATTATTTCACATCTAGCATTTCATATGAACTTGTTTGCTAATAGGCAGCAAATATTTCCTCAATGAAGTACAAATTCTCCCTCTCGGGTATGAAAATTAAACTTCAAGATAAGTAGCAGGTATTCCCCTGTACACTTTTATTGGCTTAATTATTAGGTGCTGTCTGAGTTTGCTGCCAGAATATGGCTCAGATGTTTTGTTTATTAGGCTTCATCCACCATTTTTGTGACATTACAATACAAGAGGGTGAGCCCTGAGACAGCTAAGATTACAAATGCATTTAACTTTTCCACACCTGCTATGAGCCACAGTCTCCTTCACCCACGCATTTTACCTCCTCACTGAATTTAACTGCTTCACATTTCTAACCTGCCGCCTACTCGCTACTAGTCCTTCTTTACTCAGGTTTTAGTTGTACAACACAGTAAAACGTTACACTATCATAGTTCTCACCAGTATGGAAAAGTTTTGGGGTTGCTTGGGTAAGCATTTAACTTCCTTCTTTTTCCACTCTAATTAATTACAAACCAGACCCAATGTATGTAACTAAGGAAAATTAGGCCTCAGGAAGCCCCATACATTTTTCTAAGAAAAATTTCCCTTTTAGTTTTAATGCACTCCTCCAGCAGGAATCCCCATCGCAGCGTAAATAATTTGCTTAACTCTGGCCAGTCTCACAATTTGTGGCTCCTTTAGCAATATGAGTTGGGGCAAAGGAAGAAGAGAAATTTCGGAACCAAAGTGTCAAGCCATGAATTGCTTCTCCATATAGTTACATTGCTGGAAGAATAAATACAGCTGCTTGCCTACCTTCAGTTAGGGCCAGCCATATCCTTAATACAGCTCCAACACAAACTTACATCTTTTTCTTTACCACACACTGTACTGAACAGGATTTATGGCCAACTCTTGACTCCTGACAGAAACCTAACAGCAGGAAAGGCCTCTCTGCTCTCCATTCAAATTCATTCTGGAGAAAGCCTGGAATGAGAGAAGGCAACTCCCATGGGAGTCTATGGGCCAAATGCAGCAGTGACATAAATGTCACTGTAAGTTGCATGTAAATTGACCAGAAAATGGCTGTAAAGTGGCAAAGTAGCATAACATACTGCAAAACAAGACATGAACATGCTCTTCCTCTTTGACATGTGCATTCATTAAATTCACCCATATATTGCACGCACACTGAATGCCAGATTGATGCAACTGACCAACCTGAGAAAAGGCAACAGACTGATCAAATCAAATCAGTGCCGTATAAATGACACATTCACCATTTGAGACTGAGAGCCAATCTTTGACTACTCTATGAAAACAAATAGAGGATGGCCCAATTCTGGTGCTTGAGCTTCTCCATTCTTCTACCTCTGATTCACTGCTTCATCTGGGACCAACTTGCTCATGGTGCCCAGATCCAAGGATGTTGCCTTACTCTGCCCCTGGGAACAAGCTCCTTCCAGTATGAAAGGAAAACACGTTTGAAAAATGCATCTTTGTACATTTTTCAAAATATCGCCCAATTTAGTACTTTTCTCATGTAAAACATGGCTCTTCCCCACTTTTGCTCTGCTTTAGAGAATATTGTTTATAAACACTGTATTAAGTAATGATGCATATATGAGACGTTTGTTGCCTCCTGCCAAATGTATAGTCTCATCACGATTCCTGTGTAAGCGCTTGATGCTGTAAAGATTTATACACCTGAGAAATTTAACTCATGCGAGTAGCCACGTGACTCCAAAAGCTTTGAGAAAAACAATGAACATCACAAGACTTGCTATAAAATTACGAGAATTGGCAACACTGGTTGGAACAGGACTACTATTGCATAGGTATGAGATGCCTAGAGGTGTGAGGGGATGCCCGGAGGACATTAGGAGGAATGCCATCCCTTTCCTTAACATGATGAGGAGATGTGGAAGAACATGTTAATCCATCATAAGAGTGAGGAAAACTATGAAGCTATACATGGTGGTTACTGTTCAACTTTCATAGCTGGTCACTCTTCACCCAGTGCTTCGGCCTGGATTGGAAATTAGGTAACTATTAGATTAGATTGGAAGGGCTGGTGACCGTTCTGTTATTTATTTTATTTGCAGAGCCCCCACAGTGTGCCAGATGCCTTATAGACATCTGTGAGACCAGGTCCCTGCCCTGAAGAATCAGAATAGATCTAGAATCATAGAATTTCAGGGTTGGAAGGGATCTCAGGAGGTCATCTAGTCCAACCCCCATATTACAAACAAAAGAGGGGATGGGTGAGTAAGGGCTAGGTGAAGAAATGGAAAAGTTAAGCACATGTGTTGTCAGTTCTACAATTTTTCAAATTTGTTAATGTTCTTTTTTTCAATAAGAGCCTGATCTTGTGATTTGCTGAGAATCCACCACACCCATTGACCCCTTTCAGAGCAGACAGTGCCCTTGCACCTGGTACTTAGAATCTCAGGGTATTTTCTAAGCTGCAATAAAAGACTGGTGTCATGGAGTGGCTGGCCAAGCTCAGCTGAGTATGGCTTGCTGGGCTAAAAATGTCTGTATAGACATTTGGATGTGGGCTGGAGCCCAAGCTCTGAAGCCTTGCGAGGGGGAGGGTCTCAGAGCCAGGCTCCAGCATGAGAACATAAGAACAGCCATACTGGGTCAGACCAAAGGTCCATCTAGCCCACTATCCTGTTTTCTGACAGTGGCAAATGCCAGGTGCCCCAGAGGGAATGAACAGAACAGGTAATCATCAAGTGATCCATCCCCTGTCGCCCATTCCCAGCTTCTGGCAAACAAAGGCTTGGGACACTATCCCTGCCCATCCTGGCTAATAGCCATTGATGGACCTATCCTCCATGAATTTATTTAGTTCTTTTTTGAACCCTTTTATAGTCTTGTCCTGCAGCCTGAATGTCTACACTGAAATTTTCAGGTCTGCATCCTGAGCCCCGTGAACCCGAGTCCGTGACCCACGCTCTGAGACTTGATGTCACAGGTTTTTCATTGCAGTGTAGATGTACTTTAACAGGGTCAGACCCTAATGTAAGGAGGTAGATGTGAGCAGGTTAGGGTTCATGGGCCTTTTTGCGTTCCTAGGGGTAATGGCGTGAAACTAAGGTCAATTTAAATTCATATCAGGAACAGTTTCCTTAAGGTGATTCTCTGACTGGAGGAAAATGTCAGAAACACCACTGATTAAGAGGTGTGAAGCTTGTCAGGGCAAAGTACTTGAAATCAAATTGTGGGGAACAATCTTTCTTTAATCGGGCATGTCTGGAGGAGGGTAAATCTCAGGAATTAAGAAAGTTTGACAGTGTGCCCACAAGGAGAGAGAATCCTCCCCCCCCACACCCACACATCCCTGAGAAGTGCATTGTCTCCAAAGCAAGAATCAGATTCTGTGGGTGGAAGGGGCATGTATGTCAAAGGAGACCGGGAATGCATTGTATAAAGAATCTAGCTATAGGTGTTTAAAGCCACTACATTTCTTTTCATTTGTTGTCATAATTCAGGTGCATAACAACATTGCCATTTCCAAGATGCTAAGACAATAATGGGCCAGAGTTTAATCAATTTACCCTGGTGTAAATTCAGTGTAGCTCTCCCGACTTCAACGGAGTTGCATTGGAATGTAGGTGACACAAGAATCAGGCTCAGCAGCTTTTTCATCAGAAACAGTTATAAGGATTCTCACAAAATGACACACATAAACATTTTATTTTGTCATTGGAATCCAAATGACACATCAAGCTTTAATGCAAATCCATTTCATTTTCCTTCATGTGCGTGCATGGTTAGTCATTTGTCATTAGGAAGAAATCTTAACTGCTTCTGGCAAGCTGTGCCCTCCTCCAAACCCAGTTATTTGATGTCCAAAATGTGATGAACTCAGGCCATGTAGGAGTAACCTACTTCACTGTGTGTTACGCATCCTCCCCAGTGTCCGTTCCAAAGAATATATGGATTGTTACAAACTCAACTATGGGAATTAGACATTTAGCTCAAGCTGCCGCAGCCCATGATTCTAGTTCTGGAAGTCCCATTAGTTCCTGGTGGTGATCAATGTCTGACCCTAATGCAGGTTCGGGTGAATTTTTAATTGAGAGAGGAAAATTAAAACCAGACAAATTGAAACTTCAAAACACCACGTGGCCCTTTATTAACAGAGAGTAAATCACAACTTGGGCTGGGGAGGAGCACTTTTACCAACTAGCAGTATTATTGGATCAATAACATTTACACAACTTGAAACAATCTATTTACATCCATTAACAAGGAACCAAATAGTTTAAAACTAACTGCTCCCTAAAAATTAAAATAAATACACCAAATTAAACTGTGCGCACATTAACCAAATACTATAAAATATACCAACTAGCTACAATAGGTATTAATACAACAATTCAGCTCTCATATACTGTATATACACAACTTTACGCCAAATAACAACAATATATACAGTTCTGTACCAAATAAGGGAGGGAAAAAAAAGAAGAGGCTAAGCAAAGCACAGAGTATTTACAGAAAATTAGAGTGCAAGTACCGTATTCCAGGGGCAGCGGACCAGCAGTACAGACACCAGAAGCATGACGAATTAGTATAAGGTAATTTGGAAAAAATAAATGTCACGTCCCGAGCCGGCTATATCCGGAGGAGATCCCTGGCTGAAGGGTTGATCAGGTCCTTCAGTCAGTGTGTGGATACTCCCACAGATTTTGGTGCGAGGCATGGTTTTATTCGAAGGCTCTCTTGCTTGCGTCAGCATCTGATTGGTCCCTAGCTCCTTCACCTTCCAGGTTCCGAGCTGGTGCCCTCTACGTAGATAGAATCTGCACACGGCACACTAGAAGCTGCACCCAGCACACTAGCATGGTTCTGCACACGACCCTAATCTGACCGTTTGAACTGAACTACAATTGGTCAGACTGGATCCCTCTGCTCACGGTACGCTGGTATTATGCACACAGCACTAGCCTGACCCTTAGGAGACCAGGCAAAAAGAGCGGGAAAATGCACACAGCACTATAATGTTGCACACCGCACCTTAAGGTAGCACACAGAACCACAGTGTTGCACACGGTACCACTGTGACCCTTAGATGACCGACAATTGGCCATACAGACACCATATTTGAATAGAGGCTTTAGGGCTGCGACAATCAAGATGGTTGTCACTACATTAGAATTTAACTACCTTCTCTACCTATCCCAGCCCCTGCAGTATACAGCAATTCAGATTAATGGCAAGAAGACTCTGGTTACACTTTACCACATGTACCCAGTATTCAGAAACTTGAAACATTATAGGTTATGTGGAAATACTGATGTAAGCAAGTCAAATATATTAACTAGAATGTTTCAAATACAGGTGGTTAAATCTACAAAGAACCAGCTGCTGTTATTGGAAGAGGTGGCCAGTGCAGTTAGTGACTGGTAAAAGATAGCTGCACACAAAAGTTCATAGCAGTGTAACATATATTAAAAATGGATCATGTGCCTGAAGACTGGGAGATGAGGAAATGCCCTCCAAATTTTTCCTAGCAGTGTTTGGCCATATAGTGGGAAATATATATAGGTGTTTAAAAGTATTTAGAATCAAGTCTAAAATGGCTATCCCCCAATTGCTTTCTTCACTTTCTGCAATGAAGTTTGACCTTTGTTTAACATGAAGCCATTTTACATGCCAACAGTTTGTTTTTGTGCTTTGGGGCTATTATTTATTACTAGCTGTGGAAATAGTGATTCACTGAAAAATACCAGCTTTAAAATGTTTGTGAAAGGTATGCAACACCTTCCTCTCCCTTTTTCCAGAGAACAGGACAAGGAAGTTCCCTGCATCATTTGTCTTCCCATTCTTTAATAAGCCACGATATTGTCTGAGTTTGAGACCAGAGCTTGACTCACAGTATTCATATGACTCACAGGGCCTTGTACTGAATCTTATCAGTTCATAAGAGATTAGATTTAGTTCACTTCAGTCATCGTAAGCATAAAATTAATTGATCCTGTACAAATGTGCACATAAGCTGCATGCAACACAAATGCTTGTTCGGGGTCTCACAGGCAGTTTGTTACTTTTATTGACTTGGTACTGACTTGTAGCTCTGAATCCCCTAATGAAAGAATTAGAGATGGGCTCAGCTGAAACATTAGCTCCAAGTCACTATCAAATGTTCAGCTTCTTACAAGTAGCATTTTGAAGATAGCATCAGACAGTCATTTCTTCATCTGGAACTTTTCTCCTCTTCATATTCCTGTTTCTAAGCATATTGCTCACTACTGTGCATTGCATGTGGTTGAAGAGGAAGGAACCTACACATTTTTTCTTTTCTATATTGAGTCGCCATCATGGGGACATCTGGTTGGAACTATGCAGGTGGCAAGGAGAGATCAGATAGTGATTTGATGTGGAAGGCCAGTGCTAGTAGACATAACTTTGTTGGACCTGTTGGCTGGAGGATTGGACTGCAAAGAACATTTTTCCCTAATTTGTTTTAGAAATGTTACAAATAGGCTTGGAAGGATTAGATTTTTATCATTAAACATCAATAAATGTCAATTTCACCACACACACAAAAGATGAAAAAATATTTCAATTGATAATAACTGAAATTTACAAATACACAAAGTAAGAAAAAAATGCTTCTTGAGAATGTCTTAGAGTTTTATTTAAGGATATTTACCTTGTATATGTTGACCTGTGATGTTGACAGTTTGTGTTTTAATGGTTATAAAGCTTTAACTTACTGAATCTGAACATCTACTGTCATTAAATAATTGTTTGCCCGTGCATAATTTTCCACAATTGTAAAAATTTAAATCAATAAAAACATAATTTTGATATTCTCTATCAAAATCATAAAACAATAAAAATTCTGCCAAGCCTAGTTATAAACAGGGAAGACAATTTCCAGCTGCTTGGGATTGCAAGCTTGCCACCATATTCACTGAGCCAGTTCTTGTCACTGAGCTTTCAGCTAACTTTCTCTGAGGCCTTGATCAAGTCATTTAGGCTCATGTTTTCAAAACTGCTCTGTGATTTTGGGTGGCTCAGTTTTGGGGCCTGATTTCAGACCACAGTTTTAAAGATATTTATGGTGCTTAAAGATGCAAATAGGTTCCTAGTGATATTTACAAAAGCATCAGCACCTAAACCACGCAATGACTTCAAATGGAGTTGGGGGTTGTTAGCTTCTCTGAGAATCAGACCCTACGTGTAAAGCCATAAATTAATGCACTCAAAATAAAGGCCGCTTTTGAAATTTTAGGCCTTAATCTCACAACCTCAGGTTTCCAAATTTTACATTTTTCTCTATAATAATAATCACTTAATTAGCTGACTGGGCAGTCTGAAGATTACTTAATGTTTGGAAAGCCCTTTGAAGCTGTAAGACCCTCTATAAGTGCTAAGTACTAGTATTTTTTCACTGTTTTATTACTAACAACATTTCTAAGAAAGAAACAAACACTTGCATGTTGCTTAACTGGTGGCCACTGAACCATATATCCTATAAATTGAGTCATTGACAGTTTACTTTGTCACATGTGGTTTTTTTGGAGTCTCAGCTTTGAGCCTGAAATTTATCATTTCTTCTTGTTTATTCTTTTCCTGCCAGAGATAATGATGACACTGTAGTTAGAATTGCCTAACAAGGTAAAACAATCCTTGTGTTTGGAAACTACATGGAGAAAGCTGCATTCTTGGTGTTCCATTCTTCCTTTTCTGCTCAGGTTATTATGTATAACAATTTGAATAGAAATCTGTTTGTTTTTTTTAAATTGATGCTCTCTCTGTTAGGTATCTTGTCTTCTAAGGCAATGTTTTCAAGTGTGTCTAAGTGACATAGGAACATAAGTCCAATTTTAAAAAGCAACTTAGGGCCAGAGTTTTAAAGGTATTTATAGTGGCTGAAGATGCAGATAGGCTCCTAATGGTATTTACAAAAGCATCGGAACAAGTTATGTGACTAACTCTCATAGATTTCAATGTGAGTTATGCGCCTAACCTGCTGGGTGCCAGTCTGGATCTGTAGGCACCCAAACACGTTTGAAAATCTGCCTCCTAGGCACTTAGGCACCTACGTGTCATTGAAAGTCAATGAGACTTTGGCTCCTAAAATGAGACTTACATGCTTTTGAAATATTACCCCTAAAATTATGAATTTGCTACCATTTGGACAAGCGACTGGCTCACACCAAACCCCACTGACCTTGAACACCTTCAAATATTGGGGGTGGGTGGGAGGGATAGCATCTGAATTCACATCTAGCTCTTAATTTCATGGCTGACCTCTATGTCTATAATGATCTCAATCGCAGATCCCCAGAAACTCTGGAGATTTGAAACTAGGATACAGATCCAAATGTTGCAGTTTGGTTTCATCTCTATTACATAGACTAGATCTGGTCAAAATATTTATTACAAATACCATTCTTTACAAATTCAGCCCCTTTTTTGAAGAGTGATGCTACAAACTACATCAAACTACTAAAGGAAGCAAACTCTCACTGAACTATGGATATAACTCTGTTCAACACTTCCCTTTGCATCCAAGTCAAAAAAGTTGTGAAGCAAGGAGACAAAGTTTCACCAAAACTCTTCACAGCCTGCCTCGAAATGGTAATGAGGCAGATGGACTGGAAGGGTGGAATCAGCGTCAACAGAGAGCAGTTAAACCATCCCAGATTCACGGACAATATCGTGTTGGTCGCTGAAAAAACTACCAAACTACAGAAAATGCTGCAAGGACTCGACCCCAAAATCAGCCAAGTCAGATTGAAAATGAACTGCTCTAAAACAAAATTTATGTGGTCTGATGCCTTGCCAAAAGCGCAAATAATAGTCAAGGGAGAACAAATAGAAGAAGTTGAGCAATATGTCTATTTGGGCCAAGAAATTAACATGTGCCACGATCAGGAAGGTGAACTCTTGCAAAGAAAGAAAGCAGGTTGGTGCGCATTCAATTCTATCAAGGCTGTCCTCCAAGGAAAAATCAACAAGGCAACACGCACCAACCTCTTCAACTCAATAGTACTGCTGGCAATGTTGTATGGCAGTGAAACCTGGGCGCTGAGGAAGACAGAGGAGCAACACCTGTTTGTCATAGAGAGTGCGATGGAAAGAATTCTGGGGATTTCAATCCATGATTGAGTCCTCAAAGAAGTGATCAAACTACAGAATGGAATGCAGGATGTCATTGTTGAAAATAGGTACAATAAAATGCAATGGATTGGGCACATAGCTAGGCACACTGACAGTCAATGGACTGCAGCTGTTATCGAGTAGTACTCACAGGAACTGAAATGACCATTCAGCTGACCTCCAAAGAGATGGGAAGATTTTATCGTAAAAGGCATGGCCACACATGGAGAAGGAAGGCCAAGATAAGAGAAGAATGGAAGATATGTTGTAACTGACACAATCTAAATGAGGGCTGAAGGACTGATGGATCAAGGTGACAGAATCATAGAATCATAGAATATCAGGGTTGGAAGGGACCTCAGGAGGTCATCTAGTCCAACCCCCTGCTCAAAGCAGGACCAATCCCCAACTAAATCATCCCTGCCAGTGCTTTGTCAAGCCTGACCTAAAAAACCTCTAAGGAAGGAGATTCCACCACCTCCCTAGGTAACCCATTCCAGCGCTTCATCACTCTCTGAGTGAAAAAGTTTTTCCTAACATCCAACCTAAACCTACCCCACTGCAACTTGAGACCATTATTCCTTGTTCTGTCATCAGGTACCACTGAGAACAGTCTAGATCCATCCTCTTTGGAACCCCCTTTCGGGGTAGTTGAAAGCAGCTATCAAATCCCCTCTCCTTCTTCTCTTCTGTAGACTAAACAATCCCAGTTCCCTCAGCCTCTCCTCATAAGTCATGTGCTCCAGCCCCCTAAACATTTTTGTTGCCCTCTGCTGGACCCTTTCCAATTTTTCCACATCCTTCGTGTAGTGTGGGGCCCAAAAGTGGACACAGTTGACTCCAGATGAGGTCTCACCAACATCAAATAGAGGAGAATGATCATGTCCCTCGATCTGCTGGCAATGACCCTATTTATACAGCCCAAAATGCCGTTAGCCTTCTTGGCAACAAGGGCACACTGTTGACTCATATCCAACTTCTCGTCCACTGTAACTCCTACGTCTTTTTCTGCAGAACTGCTGCCTAGCCATTCGGTCGCTACTCTGTACCAGTGAATGGGATTCTTCCGTCCTAAGTGTAGTGGGTGATCAAGGTGAATCATTTGCAAACCATGCTAGATATTCTTAAAAATGTTTCAGTGTGTCACAAAATAGTTCGAAGGAATAATTTTCAAACTGAGATCCACTGTTTCCAATAGAACTACTCATTGTGCATATGTTTAAGCACATGCCTAATTCTTTCCTGTACCCAGGCCTATGTATCTTTCAGAAGCTGTTTATTGCAGTGTTTTACTGTTTGCAGTATAGGGCTGATCACTTCAATAATATGGTTTTGTTTCTCATCCCTTATTGGATGACTGGCATATTATAGATGGGGGAATAAAGAGTAGTGAACAATGGTTGACAAATAATGCACTTCCATTATGGATAATCATTTGTGCCAGAAGTCATGGAACTCTTGGAGTTCACGAGCATTTTGGTGGATCCTGGGAAGTAACAAACAACCTGATTCCAATTAAAGATAGGAAACTGAACTAGATGCTTTTATTCACAAAAGAATGATCAAGTCCAGCTTTTTAAAGCTCTAATTATTTAATCTGCACTGCCTGCCTTTTCTCCTGTACAGATCCCTGCACCCACAAAAAATCCTTTGTGGGATTGTCATAACATTTTTTTCCTGATCTGGACCTTAGCGTCCAAAATATGGGTGTTAGCATGAAAACCTCCAAGCTTAGTTACCAGCTTGGACCTGGTAAAGCTGCCACCAGCCAGGAATTATACAGTGCCTAGCTCACTGTGGTCTCCCCAAAACCTTCCCTGGAGGACCCCAAGACTCAGATTCCTTGAGTCTCACAACAAAGGGGAATAAACCATTTCCCTTCCCTTGTTACTTCCTCCCTGGACGACCCTAGGAGATTCCCTGCTTCCAGTCCTGGAAACACAAGTACCGAGAGAGATCTGATCTCTCTCCCCCCACCCCCACCCAGAGGGTATGCAAAGTCAGGCTTAGTAAATCTAACACAAAGAGATTTTCCCCTTGACTTCTTCCTCCCACCAATTCCCTGGTGAGCTGCAGACTCAATTCCCTGGAGTCCCCACTAAAGAAAAACTCCAACAGGTCTTAAAAAGAAAGCTTTATATAAAAAAGAGTGAAAAAGGACATAAAATGGTCTCTGTATTAAGGTGACAATATACAGGGTCAATTGCTTAAAGGAAAAAAAATAATAAACAGCCTTATCCAAAAAGAATACAATTTAACACATTCCAGCAGCTACACACATGTAAATACAAAAAAACAATATAAACCTATTGGCTTACTATCCTTGTACTTACAACTTGGAAACAGAAGATAAGAAAGCCTGGAGATAGAAAAATCACTCTCAGAGCCGAGAGGGCACAGACCCAAGACAAAGAACAAAGAACCCACACCCAAAACTTCCCTCCACCCATATTTGAAAAAGTCTTGTTTCCTGATTGGTCCTCTGGTCAGGTGTTTCAGGTTACTGGTGTTACCCCTTTACAGGTAAAAGAACATTAACCCTTAGCTATCTGTTTATGACAGGGATCTGGGCAGGGTGTGTCATTAAAATTAACGATCGGTGTCAGAGATGTTCAGTGGTCCTGTGTGAAATTAGTGGGTGGTGTCAGTCCTCATCTAAATACACCACAATGTAACTCTAAACAGCTTTCTGGGTCAGTCAGCAGAGAGACCAAAGAAGAACTGGGACTTTAATATCTTTTTACAGTAGAGGTGGTCTCTCCAGTTTAGAAAGCGGTACGCTGTGTGTGTTTACTATTGTCACTCACTGCTTGTGTTACGCCAGTTCTGTAGAAAAAAAGTTACCTTCCATGAGACAGAGACCTGAAGGAAAAAGAGATTTCACTATTTTTTACTTTTAAACCACAGGCTTTGACTTTTTGTAAAAGACTGTGATACAGACCATTTGTGTCCTTGAATTAGAGGGAGGATGTACCAGCATCATGTGGATAGGAGATGAGTCAAATGCTCAATATTTTTCATTATAAAAGGCAATTTCCCTACAAAAGGATGTTCAGCACTATTCGGTAATCATACATGATAAAGATGAAGATGTCTGTTTCCGTTGCCCTCCTACTCTGTTGTCTGACACATTGTTTGCCATTGCCAGTTCCTAGAATGGTAACATTAGAAACTGATGCCACCATGGAGAGTAACCAAGACTTTGCAGAGGTATCTAGCTCATCTAACCCACATTCTTCTTCATTAATCTTATATTTGTTTCACAAAGTGTCGTGTTTCTCATATCCTTTCAGAGTTATCTGGATGCCTTCTACAAAGCTCCCTTTAATGCAGACGTTGTACAGAAAAGAAGCTTAGGCTCCCTGGCATGTCGACTCCAGCATATGCAATTATTCTTTGGCCAGGAGATAAATGGTTGACTGGATTCAGAAACTTTAGATCTCATGAAACAATCAAGATGTGGTGTCCCTGATGTGGCAGAGTACAACTTTTTTCCCCAGGAAAATCAATGGCCATCTTATAACTTGACATACAGGTAAAAGGAGTCTGCTATAATGTGCATTCCCCTCCCCCCCTTTTAGTTCTCTGTTTTTGTTGGACAATTGATTTCTATAGCTCTTAGAGAAAAAAGAGTCTCTTGCTTCTCTGCTGCTGATGCTATTGCTAAAAATCAACGCTATATAATTTGTGTGCATATATTTACAACATACCTATAATAATCCAGAAATATTTAAAGGTTTTTGTGGACAATGACCTGAGCATGAAGTCTCAGTGCAATGCTGTGGCAAAAAGGGCTAATGTCATCCTTGGATATATAAAAAGGGGAATATCAAGTAGAAGTAGGGATGTGATCGTGCCTCTGTATACTACATTGGTAAGACCACCATTAGAATACTATGTCCAGTTCTCCACATTTCAAGAAGGATGTGGAAATACTGGAGAGAGTTCAAAGGAGGGCCACAAAAATGACCCAAGGACTGGAAAACAAGCCATACAATGTAAGGCTTAAGGAGCTCAATCTATCCAGCTTATTGAAGAGAAGTCTGAGAAATGACTTAGTCACTGTTTATAGCAAAGGGGGGCAAACTATGACCCATGGGCCACATCCAGCCCACAGGACCCTTCCCTCTGACCCCCGAGCTCCTGCCAGGGAGTGGGGTCAGGACAGGCTTGCGGAGGAGCCAGCCCAACTCCTCGGCAGTGTGGTGGAGCAGGGTGGAGGCTAGCCCCTGGCCCATCCTCTTTTGCCCCCCTCCACTTGCAGCATGCTTGTCCCTAGTCCCCAGCAGCCAAGCCCAGACAGGGAGCGAGCACTGCCCGACCGCCAGGGAGAGCAGCCAAACGAACAGGGGAAACACACAGGGAAAGGACTGAGGCCCCTTTTCCCTCACCCCACAGGTAATGTGGGGCGTTGAGAGCAGAGAGGGTTGGATAGGGGGACAGTCAGGGGTAGGGAGCAGGGGAGATTGGATAGGGGTGGGGGTCACAGAGGTGGTCAGTGGGTGGGGAGCAGAGGGAATTGGATAGGGGCAAGGGTCCTGGGGGTGGTCAGGAGCTGGGGAATAGGAGGGATTGGCTAGGAGATAGGCGTCTTGGTGGGATGGTCAGGGGGGCAGAAAGCAGGGCTGTTTGGATAGGATGTGGGAGTCCTGGGTGGGGAGCAGGGGGGGTTAGATGGGGGTGAGAGTTCTGGGGGGCTGGACAGAGGCCATACCTCGTTGTTTGGGGAGGTATAGCCTCCCCCAGCCTTCCCTACCCGGCCCTCCATACAATTTCTGTATCTAATATGGCCCTAGGACCAAAAGGTTTGCCCACCCCTGGTGCATAAGTACATAACACATGGAAAAGATATCTGAAGGTGGGAGGCTTTTCAGCCTTACAGAACAAGGCATAAGTGGGTGGAAATTGAAGTTCAATAAATTCAAAACTAAATCCAGTGGTCCTATCTGGCATTTATTGTATTATGGTAGCTCCAAAAAGTGCCAAGTGAGTTCAGGGACCCATTGTGCTAGGTGCCGTACATACATATATTGTCCAAGCACAAAAATGCATAATAAGTTTTGGTTACGGTGATGAAGTTGGGCAAATTTTAGAGATGGAGGAATCATTTTTTGATGGTAAATGTTGCCAGATTAATTCAGTTTAGGCTTCTTTGGGTTGAAAATGTCAAGTTGACTTTGTAGTATTCGGATTGCTAACACCGTCTTTGATACATAGGTATTGTAATTACTGAGCAGAACGGACTTTAATTTTAAAAAGGTGGGGGGAGCTGAAAGACCACCCCACTCAGATTGTCAAATAATTGCATGAGATGTACATTATTTGGCCTACTCACAGAGTACGGTTCTACTTACTTTGAGCAAGGAGAGCAGAACTGGGCCTTCTGTCACTGGAAAGCAGTGTGAACTAACTTATTGCATAGGCACAATGCTTTTTCCTCCAGGACAGGAGGAGAGGGAAATAGATGTATATTATGGTGTCTAATTGGAACTGCTCAAGACTTCTCATTCAGAAATTTTTAATTCATAGCTATTTTGGAGCAACAAAATTTTCACAGAAACTCTCCATTTTCCTTAATTGTTTTTTGTTAAAAATCTTTAACAAAACTAAAAGATTTTGGTTTTCAACAGGGGTGAAAGTAACTTAAAGAACTTATCGGTATGCTGGAGTGCTGAGCGGGGCATGACCTCAACCGGAAGAGGCGGAGCCTTTCTAGATTTAAAGGCCCTGGGGCTCCGGCTGTGGCTGGGAGCCCCAAATCCTTTAAATCACCCTGGAGCTACCAGCTGCAGAGGTGGCTCGGAGCCCCTGGGGCTCAGGGGCAAATTAAAAGGCCCGGGGCTTTGGTCGCTGCTATCCTGGGGCGGCAGGGCTCGGGCAGGGATTTAAAGGGCCCAGTGCTCCTGCCACTGCAGGGAGCACCAGGCCCTTTAAGTCCTTGCCCGCGACTGGCTGCAGGAGCCCCAGAGCTCCGGCTGTGATTTAAAGGGCCAGAGGCTCCAGCCGCTGCGGGGAGCCCTGGGCCCTTTAAAGTGCCACTAGAACTCCAGCAGCGGGGCTTGGCGGCGCTTTAAAGGGTCTGGGGCTCCCTGCAGGGGCCAGAGCTCCAGGCCCTTTAAATCCCTGCCTGAGCCCAGCTGCTGGAGCTCCGGTGGTGATTTAAAGGGCCCAGGACTCGCTGCAGTGGCTGGAGCCCTGGGCCCTTTAAATCACTCCTGGAGAAGCCGGTCCAGTCCAGCACAGCGAACCAGGTCTTCCTGGTACACCATACTGAACCGGACTGGCTTACTTTCACCTCTGGTTTACATTTTTTTTATTATTATTATTATTTTGCATATCTTCCCTCTCCCTTCTCCCTAAATGTTTTTTCTACAACAAGCTCTATTTCTAACATTTATCTATGTCTGGAATTTGAATAGTCTTGTTAAAAGATATCACAGCTGTTTTTAATAGTCAGTACTTTCTTCATCAGCCTTAAACACGTTTAATAAATAATCTTGCTATGAAGCAAAACTAAGAGACAGCAAAGGTTTTATTGTACTTGTAAACATTCCTTGCAGTATGACCTTTATTCAGGACATTATATTTTACACTTTAGGACAAGCATCAGAAAAATTCTGAGGTCGTGCATGTCACTCATTTCAAATATTCTGCCATGAGTTGACAGAAAGGTTTTCTAACCCATGCATGTGCTAATGAACAGAATTGTGAATTACACTCCTGATCTGACCCAGGAAGAGGTGGACCAAGCAATCCAGGAGGCATTCAAAGTCTGGACTGATGTGACTCCTCTTAACTTCTTCAGGCTCTCCTTTGGCACTGCTGACATCATGATCTCTTTTGAAACAAAAGGTGACTGTGGGAAGTTGCTATTAGTGTTTTAAAATTCTATGGGCTACAATCTGCTTTGATTTAGACCCTGCACCACTCAGGAGTGGTTTGACCTGGTTTACGTGTCGTGTTAGAACTTGGCCTATTGCATTAATCTTATCAGCTGTTTTTAGGTCCATCAATGACAATTAGCCAGGATGGGCAGGGATGGTGTCCCTAGCCTCTGTTTGCCAGATGCTGGGAATGAGCAACAGGATATGGATCACTTGATTCCTGTTCTGTTCATTCCCTCTGAGGCACCTGGCTTTAGTCACTGTTGGAAGACAGGATACTGGGCTAGACGGAACTTTGATCTGACCCAGTATGGCCGTTCTTATGTTCTGTTAGGTCTGTTAATTCAGTGTTCTGATGTGCACTGCACTGGTGCTGTCTGGTCTCCTGGAGAAACAGCATAAGAAAGAAGAAAAAAAAAGAGCAGCATAAATATCCCAATAAGGAGAAAGTGAGGAAGGTGTCAGGACCCTCTTTCAGGGAATCTTGGAGAGAGCCCATCTAGGAGCACCGGGGAGTGTGGAAGTCATTTATGTGCCAATTAAAGGGGGAGTTTTTGTTCATGGGTCCATTATGAAAGAGGGAGTGTTTCAGCATGGGTGTGTGTGTGCTTTGATGGGAGGGTCTGGGACACACATCTAATTCAGTGAAAGCCAGTGACACTCCCAGCCACTTTTGTAGTATAGACTGTAAAATGAATTGCTTTGGCTAATTCTGATTTGGCTTTGTTGTTTTGCAGCCTTTAATCTGTTTACAGTTGCTGCTCATGAAATTGGCCATGCTTTGTGACTAGACCACTCCAGCAATCGTGAAGCTCTAACGTACCCTCTTTACACCTACACTGGAACTAGGGACTTTGTTCTTCCCGAAGACGATGTGGAAGGCATCCAAGCTCTTTATGGTATTGTGTGAAAGTTAACTAGCGTTTCTCAGGAAGCTCATGTTGTTTTTGCAGTTATTGTCATGTCTGCCTACCAACATCATTCCAAACTATTTCTCTGTGGCACGTTAACCTTCCCAACTAATCCTGTTTACCAGCAGATGGTTTTGATCACAGAAATGAAACAGAAGCACTGTGTCTGCTGTGCCAGAGGTAACGGCTGAGTGAACGTCACATATCTCAATATTTGCAAGTCCAGAAGAAAGAACAGTGAATGCCAAAGTCCCAGAGAGATGTGATCCGAACTTCTCAGCAGATGCCATTACAGAGATACATGGGGGAAAAGGTTTCAGAGTGGTAGCTGTGTTAGTCTGTATCAGCAAAAAGAATGAGGAGTACCTGTGGCACCTTAGAGACTAACAAATTTATTTGAGCATAAGGTTTCATGGGCTAAAACCCACTTCATTGGATGCATGCAGTAGAAAACACAGTAGGAAGATATATATATACACAGAGAACATGAAAAAATGGGTGTTGCCATACTAACTATAACGTGTATAATCAATTAAGGACATGTAAATGCCAATGAAATTCACCCCTACCATTTGCATTTCATTCCGCAGCTATCCGCTTAGTTACTTTTAAGGCCACAAAACAGGAGATGGTGAGTGCATCCTACTGAGGAACCATGCAGAGAACAAAGCCTTCCAAACTTTATCCCCAAAGTACTGCCATTTATTATTGCACCTCTGCACCTATTTTTGTGTTGAGTGTAAAAGAAGAGAGGGAAGGAAGAATGAAGGAAATGTACCTTTCTATAACTTCTATTTACATATTGCAGAATTCATTAACTGCATTAGCACTATCCTGTCGGTGTGCATGGTGCTTTATAGCATTAAAGTTGACCTGTGCAAAATACTTGAATCATTATTTTGTTATTTTTTTGTATGATGGTAGCACCTAGCGGCCTTAATCAGACTGACCTATTCAGAATTAGCATTAGTTGAAATTTGACCTGCATTTGTAAATCAGAACCTTTTACTTTTCATGAGTTGTTCACCAAAAACTAGGTGCCAAATTTGGCCCCAACTGGAGAGATACTGATACACTTGGGCTGTTGTTCATCAATGAATTTTGAGTTTGAACTTTGTTTACTAGGAGAAGTCACATGAGGAAAGTCACATGACATTCTCTCAGTGTGACTACCATTCCTCCTTGTGGTTCAGGATGAACTAGCAAAACCAGTGTGAACATGCAAGAACCCATTGAACCTTGGCTCATAATGACATTCAAGCCTGGGAAAGCTGGGTTCATTCCAAACTTTATAAGCTTCAGAGCCAACAAACCCATTCAGACTAGTTCATGAATGGTCACAAAATAGTCACAACCCCCTCATAAAGAGAACTTGGAAATGTTCTCACAGTGCTAGTTATTGTCATTCCACAGGACATTCCTTACTCTTAACCTATCCCTGGCATCATGTTAGTAATTCCTAGTATCAAGCTCCTTTGCATTCTCTGCATACATCTTCCACTATCTTTTCCCTCTTTAATCTGAAGATTATTTACATAAATACATGAATATCAATGTATGTATGTATTTTTGCTTTTAAAATTAGATTTTTCTCTCATCAAACCTCTCAGCTGACAGGAGAAAATGCACCTGTTGTTAATTCAGTTTGGCCAGATCTTCCACACCAGATTGATGCAGCTTACGAACGACCGGGCAAGATCTTGTGTTGATGTTTAGAGGTAAGTAACTTTCCCCTTGCCTTCAGACTAGAATTCCATTTTATTTTACTTATATTGCTTTCATGTAACCATCCAAAGTGTAAATGTGGCCATTCAGAGCAGGGACTGTCTCTTTGTTAAATATCTGTACAGTTCCTAGCACAGTGGTCCATGACTGAAGGTTAGGTGCTACATAAAAAACAACAAATAATAATCATATGAATGATTTGCCCAATGCTTGGGTCTCTGCTTAGATGTGTATAGTCCTTCTTGACTTGGAAAATTAGCTATGCAATTTGTATACAAATGATCAATAACTTATTTTCAAGATGTGAAGGACTGAACTTTTGAAAAAGTAAACAAACATTCAACACAATTCCTCACTGTGATAGAGAAATATCAGATACTTATTTGTATGCCACCTGTGATAAAGATCATCTCTGCAGGCTGAAAACATACACTCTACAGGCAGCAATAGGAGTTTTCTTAAATCCTCATTTGGGCAATAATTTACCAGTAATTGAAATCCTAAATGGTAAGTTTACTACTTGCTTGTAGTTTTTCCATTGAAAACTTAATGCACCAGATGTTCTGTGAGAATTTCTATTTCTTTCTTCCTAAAATGTTTTTCTGAAGAGATTTTACAATGGAGTCGAAAGTTTCTTTTCAAAATAGCAGCTGAACATACAAAATAACTGTGGTTGGCAAACAAAAACCAGGGCTTGAATGATTCTTTTTTCCTTTACTTAAATGCTTTAACAAAATATTGTTCTTGTTTCTCAAAATTCCCCAAAACAAACATTCACAGTAGCCCTCACTTCAACAGCTACCTTTTTCCAGCTTTTTTTTTTATTTGTTTTTATTAAGGACAGCCTGTTGTCTTCAGTCTGCGCTGATGATAGCATTAATTTTCAATGTTAGTGTGATTCAGCAGAATCTTTTGACATTATCCTGAATTACTTGTGCACCTCACAACTCCCACTGAAGTCAATGGCAGGTTTTGGCTCTGCAAGGAATGAAGGACAAGACACCAGGAATGTGGTTTAATTAGGCCTCAACTTTATTATGTTACACACTTGGGAACTACCCAGCAATACCTCATCCAGTGCAGGTTATTCTTCCTTCTGTCATCTATATCACCGGGGGGAGGGCTGTCATCCACTTTCTCCCCCTCCACACAGTTAATGTGGTCCCACAACACTGCTGGCACCCCAACACCCTTATACAAAGGGAGTGGGGAGGGAGGGGGTTTGTCTTCTTGCTGCACCTGACATTATGAGGCTCAACCCAATCCCTCATCTTCTTTAGGAAATGCCTTTTCCCAATCCACTTCCAATTCTGGTTATTCAGGGAATCAGGCTTACTATTGAACAAGCACCTGTACTGAGCACCTGCTAATTTGCAACAAATGAATTTTACAGCATTACTCTACCCACTATGTTTGTTTCTGTGCTACTGAGAGGAAGATGAGAAAACCCACATTGCCTAGGCCAATCTGAAAATGTGGGAAAAATTCCTTCCCGGCCGAGAAAAGGTGACTAGTAGAATATCCATAGCAAAGCCCAAAGCTCTAATCCTACGGGACACGAGGGGGACAGGAGCATTTCTTCCCAGCACAGAATGGCACCCTGAGGCAGTGGGAAGGGCTTATAAACCCTCCTCTTGCGGGTGCGGGAGCCAATAGGATTTCTCTTCATCCTTCTGTCCAACCAATCAGACACAGAGCCTCCTTACTCCACCCCTCAAACCCACAAGTAGTGCTGAGTGCCCACAAAGAGAGGAGGAAAAAAGGAGGGTGCAATTCTTAAAAGGGTCAAGGGTTTTCTTTCTCCTGCTGGTCCAAACAAAGCCTTCCCACCTCTGAGACTACAGGAGCAGAGGGTAGAGGTAGAGGAATTCTATAACCTGAATAAACCACTGTCCTAATTAAGACCACAATCCTGCAAACACTTATGCATGTACGTATTGCCAGTGGCACTACTCACTGGCTTAAATTAAGACAAGTGCAAGCTCATCTCTTTTAATACAAAGAAGGTGCCAAAAGTAGACTAAGGACAAGATCCCACAGGATTGTGTCCTTAATCTATTTTTGGCAATTTCTTCATATTAAAATAGGTGAGTTTATATTTTTATCCTTGGTACCATCTGAATGCATCCCATCAAGAGTTCATGGCCATAGTGCCTGAGGTTGGTTTGAGAAAGGACGGAATCATGTGCCACCCTGGCAGGCTTCTCTCAGTTGCTCAGATTCTGCAACAGTATGTGAGATACAAAAACTTAGATGGAATAGAAAAGTGTAGGGTTGCTCTTGATGCTCACCTCTGTTTTTTTGAAAATTCCCCTATTGATTTTGTATCACTAAATTTATACAGCGTTTTTCCTTTCATCAATACTTCATGTAGGAAAGAAATTTTGGGCTCTGAAAGGACATGTCATACTTGAAGGCTACCCCAAGAAACTTTATGAACTTGCAGCAAAGAGTCCTGTGGCACCTTATAGACTAACAGATGTATTGGAGCATGAGCTTTCGTGGGTGAATACCCACTTCATTGGATGCATGGGTATTCACTCACGAAAGCTCATGCTCCTATACGTCTGTTAGTCTATAAGGTGCCACAGGACTCTTTGCTGCTTTTACAGATCCAGATTAACACAGCTACCCCTCTGATTTATGAACTTGGATTTCCAAGAGCCCCCCAGAAGGTAGATGCTGCGTTTCATGATACAAAGACTGGAAAGACCAAGTTTTTTCGTTGGAGACAAGTACTGGAGGTATAGTATTGGTGGGAGATGAAGTTGGGTGACCTGCTTGTGTTGTCAATTCAATCCAAATATTTGGGTTCAGCAAGGTTAGTGCCGGCTCTATATTTAATATCTCTATTTTAGAGTTTGTGGAAGGTGTAGAATCCATGAACTTGGAGATCAAATTCCTCAATTTATCCACAGAACAGATACAGCACAGGCATTAGATGTGCAAGGTTTTCCCTTCCTTCCCACTATATGTCTCCACCCTGAGCTGTCTCAGCTTAAAAGAACTGTTGAATCATGGTCAATTAGATAATCTGTTTCAATTTGTTTTTTCCTGTTCATTTTTATTACAGCTATGATGAACAACGTCATTCTGTGGAAAATGGTTATCCAAAACTAATAGAGAAAGATTTCCCAGGAATTGAAAATAAAATTGATGCAGCATACCAAGAAAATGGTAAATTTTCATGCTAGTAAGAATGCTTTGCCATAATGGTTGGATGTGCCCAGAGACTGACATACAGAAATTAGTGCATTAAAACATAACAAGCTCTAATTATGTAAAAGAGGCCTAGTGCTACCAACACAGTGTTGAAATAGATTTTTGGATTAATGTTAATATTAGAATTCTTTAAAATAGAAATGTAATGTGTTAGAAGTCTCAAAAACAATACAGAAAATTAAGTTTTGCACTATTACTGTATCCTCTGGCTTTTTGTTTTCCTTTTTTTAAAAAGAATACTATAAACCAAACCAATTCCTTCCCATTTCGAAGAAGGGTGAGCTGAGGTTGGCTGGCCTACAAGGTGGTTGTTTTCCAATATTGTGACAGCCAGAGAGATCATTCGATACTTTGTAGCTACGTTGTTCAAACTAGTAAAGTGATAAACCTACTGGAATGAAAGAGAGCAATATTTCTACCTTCTTAAAGAATAAGTAACATGATGGCTGCAATGATTCTTAAACTGATTTTCTTTTCTTGTAGGTTCCATCTATTTCTTCCATGGATCAAAGCAATCTGCCATAAGTGTGTTCTTCACATTTTGAGTGCAAACTGCATATTGTGCTGTTAACCAACTTCTCAGTCAGTAAGTATGACAAGTGAGTCAGTTGAACATGTCAAACTAGTAGTCCTATGGGTTCTAGTTCTTAATGACAAAGTCTACATGTATGTACTGTGATTGCCATTAAAAAGTCAACAACTGCCAAGAGATACCACATAGCTAGTACAATACATTCACTGCTGAAGCAAAATAAAAACTATAGTAGCTCAGATACTAGAATGGGACAGGAATATTCTGAGGAATAGTTTTCCTGTTTTGTTTTGTTTTAAAGTTAAATTGTCAAAACCAAAACTGTTTATGGGAAAAAGTCAGTTGATGAATTTCTCAACTAAAAATTTTTTTAAAAAAAGTTTCAAAATTGTTGAATCAGCCTATTTTGACATTTTCAGAATGAAAAATTCTGGTTTCCCAGCTCAAAACAACTTCTTGTGTTGACTGTGAATTAATTATAGTAAAAAACAAAAACTTGTATAAAATAAAAAATGGCCAAAATAAAAATGAAACATTTTGAAATGATCAAAACAAAGCATTTTGATTGATCCAAACTGAAATGTTTATGGTTTGTCAATGTGCAAACATTGTGGAGATTGAATTTTTGTCCTGATTCGTGATGGGAACATTTTTTGAAATCTCAAATGTTTTCCAGGGACAGAAAAACTGTTTCCTAACCAGCTCTATTAGATAGCCCTGGCAACTATCTGCAAGTGAAATGAGGATGCAGTGGTTAGACCAGGACACTAGAACCCAAGAGTCCTTGGTTCTATTCCCAACTTTCCTTGGCCCTGATCCTGCAAGTGGATTCCCAGAAGTGGGTGGAGCCCCATTTAAATGACATGGATGCAGTTATCTGCCTGTATAGTTGCAGGAGCACAGCCCTTATGTGTGACCTGGGCAGGCTACTTAACTGCTCCAGTACTTACTTTACTCAGCTGTAAAATAGGCCTTTTAATACTTTCCTATCATACAGAGATGTTAGGAAGCAAAGTGTTACTGAATATAGTGAGCTAGCCCTAAGTATTAGAGATGTTTCTATTTTAAAGTTAACTTCTTATAGCAGAGGTTGACAAAGTGGCCTATTCGCTTCTGTTTGTTTGTCTAAAGTTCACTGTTTGCCAGCTTAGGGTCACAGGAAAAAAAAGCCTTCTAATGCTATTTTGGGCACTGATGGTTTGGAATAAATCAAAATGACACAGCTTCAATTATTTTCATTTGTTTAACTTGTTTTAAAACCATTTTCTTGGCACGGTCTTTGCTTTTGAATCATTCCTGACAGGTGTTTGTCGCTGTCACAGTTTGTGCTGGCGTGTTTGTACTGGATGAAATTTACCTATGTGCAAAGAACCAGCACAAGGCCTATGACACTCAGTACCCGCCTTAAGCTTTATTTCACAACCCTCTTCATGGGATGTTTTTAACATTAATAGTGGTGTCATCTGTTATCAGCTGAACCCAGGGCCCAGCTAAATTCCACACTAGAACAGCTCTGCTGGGTAGTCCAGGGAGGTGTTTCTCATTGCCTAATAGTTTAAAAAAACAAAGGCCTCCACATTTAACTATACTCTGGCATATGTGTCTCGCTTCAGTGTCCTCATCAGCATATTAGAAAGGGAAAATCCTGCATTTGTAGGTGAATGGACAAGATGATTTAATAGGTGTTTTCCATCTCTAATTGCTATGACTATATTTAGCATCGGTTCAGACTTGCCGTTAAATAATCCAGCACAAAATTCCACCCACTTTCATCTATTTTTGCAATTTGTCATCTCTTGATAAAAGATTATTTGTCATTTGAGAAACTGGCTGAATTTTTACCTATTTAGCTTCACTGGATCCTGTTTCATCAACATGCTGAATTATGCTGAGATGTGTTGTGTAGTATAAAGTCTCTGATGGAAGATCAGACTAAATGAAGGTGGTGGATGAATTTCAACACTGAGAGAACTTTGATCTGACATACAGGCAAGTAAGAATATGTAATGTGACATGGACAGAATCAATGATGGTAGCCAGTCTATTTTCCAAAGCGCAGAATGAGCTGAGATTGAGTTGACTTTATGGAGAAAAGGAGTAACCTCAAACTCAAAAATTCTGTAGCATTCACTGCTGTCATATTACCAGTTTCACTACATCTTGTGCTCTGTAAATTATCGTAATCACATGCTTCTATCATGCCTTGTACACAAACAGAATCTACCTATTTAAGTTTTTACACAGCCCACATGACTGCAGTAACTGTGTGCCTAATGGACCTATGACAGTATCCCACATAAATTATATTATTGTTTTTAAGGGAGTCAGATTCCATGAACTGGCCATTTTACAGGCTCATATTTGCCATTGATCAAACACTTCTCTAAGGCCAGCATTTTCAAAAGTGAATCCTGATTTTCAGTTGCTGTGTTTTCAGATACATCTCAACTAGGTAGCCAAAATCTGGGTCATCCAAATCCATTTCTGAAAATGTGTCTGTAAATGATTCTGATCTGTACTGAGACCAACTACTATCATGATTCCAGCAACAAAATTGCTGTTATAGTTTTAGACTAAAAATTAAAACAAATAAAGAAACCCCAAAACAGGAGCATGTTAGTTATATAGTATACTCCACATTGTTGTTGTCTTATGAATCAAGACGGTAAGTTTGCTTAACAATTGACATGCTAATGAATTAGGATAGACATTAAAATAATGCAATTATTTTACTTTAAGACAATCCATCTGTTCACAGAGCTTGTCATATAGTGTCACTTTGACAAAATAAAAGGAAAGTAATTATCCTATCAAAGGCAAAAAAGTAGGTCAGTGTACGTTATTGCAAAGTAATGAAATAATGCTGAGTTGCTTCTTCACAATACTTCCCACAGCATCTGTAAATATGCTGAGAGCATGTTTATATAAAGATATAGTTTCTAAACCCTTAGTGGGACCACAGATGCCCAAACCAGGACTTCTTGGAATGAAGAAATAAAGCAGCTGTGTAAGCATGTTTACTTTGCAATGACAAGGACGTTCTAACTTGTCCACAAGAGATGACTCACCAGTTTAGGTCTATAAAAGTAAAGGTATATACACTCTAAAAATCAGAGTTTCAGAACCCAAGAATTCAGCATGATGCATCCAAGCCTTGCAGCTGCCTTCCTTTTCTTGCTGGGCTTGTCATATTGTTTGACACTGCCTATTCCTCATGAAGACAGTGATGAATTCACAACGGAAGACCTCCAGTTTGCAGAGGTACAGTATAAAATCAGTCTTCACATATTAAGGTTGGCTGTTTGATTGCCTTTGTTCTTTGGAAACTGGAAATATTATTTTATTTTTTTCCCTAGCGCTATCTAAAGACACATTACAACCTACGTTCCAGTCCTGCTGGCATAAGGAAGAAGAATGCCAACTCCGTGGCAGCCAAACTTCGAGAAATGCAGTCTTTTTTTGGGCTGGAGGTGACTGGCATATTAGATGAAGAAACATATGAGCTGATGCAACAGCCAAGATGTGGTGTCCCCGATGTGGGGGAATACAACTTTTTCCCTAGAAAACTAAAATGGTCAAAAAATAATTTAACATACAGGTAAAATTATAATAGTTAGTGTTGTTGTTTCATATTTTCAAGTTATCCTGCTATATTGTTGTTCAACAGCCATTATATTGTATATTAGGTTGACAAGCTCAGCAAGAAGAAAGGGTAGTTCAGACTTTGTAAAAATCTCATGTTGCAGTTTTAAAATCTACATGGCCCTGATCTATAGCTCATGCAAGTCAATGTGATTCTTACCATTAACTTTAGTGGGCTTTGGATCAGGGCCTATCTAAATTTCTTTAATGAACTCTGTTATCACAATATGATACAATGATGCCATTAAAAAGTCACTATTTGCCAGAAACCAAAGAGTGGTAAACAAGAGAAAGAGAGAGGGCTATTTTCCTTATGTATTGAATATGGAAATAAAAGTGGTATCTCTGATAATGCTATGTAGTAAGCTGTTAAACATTTTTTTGTAATGATGACCACTGTATCTCTTTAATGTCCCCTCGATCACGTATTGTCTCTCCAGAATGGTCAGGTGCATGAGATATTTCATATCTCTTCAAAATATGTATAGTAAAATATACTGAATAAAGTCCCATATTATCTATACAAAATATATTAATAAAGAACATACTTTTAGTTTTCTGGGGTTTTTCTAGTGCATATAATAATGGCAAACAAACAAACAAAAAAACGAATCCCAAACTGTTAGGTCATTATCTTTCTGAATGACACTGATAGATGGAAATGTATAGTTTTATATTTGGAGTACTATACATCAGTAATCCAATTCTTTGTTTTGAGATAAGTACACTTTAGGGATAGCTTTTGAGAAATGGCTGTCTCCCAGTCAAAAGTAGGTTTTCATGGAGGTTCATTGCAAAGTTCCTTGGCCCTGTGGAAAGGTTAATTGAAGATACTTTATCTGATTGATAGAATTGTGAATTACACTCGAGATCTGACACGTGCTGAAGTGGACAGAGCATTCAAAAAGGCATTCAAGGTTTGGTCTGAAGTGACACCACTGAACTTTACTAGAATTCGTAGTGGCACTGCTGATATCATGATTTCCTTTGGAACTAAAGGTAACAGAAAGAGATTACTTTTTGGCAGTTTAATTATATTTTCACCTGTTTAAAAATTAGATGTAAATACTGTCGGTATTTTAAATGTTGCTTTGTAGAACATGGTGACTTTTATCCCTTTGATGGACCTTCTGGATTATTGGCTCATGCTTTTCCTCCTGGACCAAATTATGGAGGAGATGCCCATTTTGACGATGATGAAACCTGGTCAACTGATTCCAGAGGTAACATATGTTCTAAAGATCACTTTAACTAGAGCTGGATGCACTATTTGTTTCAAATCATATTGGTTATGAATTTTGTCCCTTTTGGATAGCAAATCATTCACAATCTCATCCTGATTTCATAAAATGTATTTGCTACTCAGAATATTTGCTAGATACTTTGGATGGATAATGTTCATCCTACATGTTGTTTGTGAACAGTTTGCTTTGACTGTTCCCTATTTGTTTTTTATTATTCATGTTGTGTGTCTGGTTACTGAAGTCTCAGGGAGCTGTTTTTAATCTCAGATTGTAGATAGGAGCGTGGTACATGCCTTGCATGAATTATGGACAAAACAATTATTTGTGTTAAAATTTAGAATTTGCAACTCTCTTCTAAAATACCTGTCAGTTGTCTGAACACACCAGAATAATGTATCACATGACCCAGGAACCCAGAGAAACAAGGCAGTTTGGGTTTTTTACTATTCAAACATCTCATTGTTTCACTTGCAATTTGAGGGTATCCAGCTTGGATATCAGACAGATGGTTCGACCCCCAGTAGAGCCAGTGGGAGTTGTAGATACTCACTATATCTGAAAATCAGGCCACTTTTATGAAGTTTGAAAATATTTGCCCTTGTCTGCACAAGGAGCCATTTTTGAAAAATGGATCCAGTTGTCACTAACATTTTTTCAACTGTGAACACTGTTTTTCAGCACCATGTCATCTAGCTTTGCTGGGAACAGATTTAATTGATCCAATGCTGGAAATAGCATTGATGGTCAATGGACTATCTACACAAGGGATGGAATCCTGGCAAAAGTTCCATTAACTTCATTGGACCAGAGTTTCACCCTACAACTTCCAACATTGCTAAAATGGTTGAGTTGAACTAGGGTTGGTGATAGTGAGATATTTTTCAAATACAATTTAGTGTAAGAGAAAGCTTAAGGGGCTCAGGCTATTAGGCCCTTACTCAGACAAAATTCCCATTGTCCTGAATGAAGACAGCAGGATTGGACTGTGTATCTCAGCATCCCCATCTGTAAAATGGAGTTAATAATATTTAGGGCTAATTATTTCATGAATGTTCACTTCTTAGAAGATTTAGAGATCTATCTAATTGTTTTGTATCATCAGTGCAAAAAACACATTGTGAGGAGGATCAGGCAATAAACTCCATTCAGATACATGTGTATATTGTTTTAACAAATATTTTTGCTTTTGCTTTGCTTTCTTATAGGATACAACTTGTTTCTTGTGGCTGCCCATGAATTTGGTCACTCTTTGGGACTTGAGCACTCCAGAGACCCGGGAGCTCTGATGTTCCCTATTTACACCTACACTGGCAACACTGGGTTCTTGCTTCCTGACGATGATGTGCAAGGGATCCAAGCTCTCTATGGTTTGTCTTCCTTTTGCTATTTTATCCATGTATCCTGGAATGTACATTTTGCACTGCAATTTACCTTAGGGTTAGCAATCTGCAGTTGGTGTTCTTATTGCTCAATGGTCACTGCCATGGTAAATTAAGATAGAAACCCTGGATCCTGGGAACCTCAGGGTCTGAAGACACCCACATTAAACAGTCAGGCAGAAACTGCATCAAGTGCACAGGTGATTGCTGCTAGTTGGTTACCTGATATAGTGGACTTAAGGTCTCTGAGCTGTCTCCCATGGGAGGATGATAGAAGACTATGAAGTAGGAGAAACAGAAATGCCCATAGGGGAGACCTTGGGAGGAAGCAATCTTCTCAGAGGCCCTAAAGACATGGTGTCAATTGCACCCATTTAGTTTTAGCCTCAAATATCTTTGCAACGTAACTAAACCTCAAAATATAGGGACATGATTTGCCAGAAGAAGAATAAGAAGGGAAAGCGAATATAATTAGTCCAGACAGTTTGTCCTTGATGGTTGTATTCATTCTGGCACTGGTGAACTCTTCAGTGTCCCATTTAGTACATAGTTATCTTACATGGAAGAAGAACAAAAGCAGCCAAAGCTAAGTTATAATTTACGGTTACAGGTGCAGGAGACAGAGATCCCAACCCTAAACACCCCAAAACTCCAGAGAAATGTGATGACAATTTGTCACTTGATGCAATAACAGAACTTCGAGGAGAAATGGTGATCTTCAAGGACAGGTGAGACAACAATAAATGATGCAACGTGTGGTTTACACATACACTTCTTTTGCTGTATAGGGCCCAGCCAACTCACTACTAGAACTACACTTGGTACAACTGAGAAAAGAAACTGGCCCAAAAGCCTTTTTAATTTCTTTTACTTTATCATTTGTTTCTGAAAATAAAATTGATTAGATCTTTTTCTATCTTCCAAAAAAATCTGTTAACTTTCTCCTTTAGAGGTTAATCATTTTACTAAGCACAACCAGAACAGGTTGTGAAATCAACAGAAATGACTGTAAGGGCTGTACAGCAATTCACATTTAAACAGCCTTTATAACATAAACATGGGCTTGACTCCCCATCACACTGGTGACAATCAAGAATTCCTGGAAGTCAATGCAGTTACAGTATATTGATCTGAAACTGGTGTGAATGGGGCTCAGTCTCCACATGGCCAAGCAGACATATTTACCGTTTCATGGGATTGCACTGGATTTTCTCCAAAATTCAGAAATTATTTAACTTTCTGTGCAAAATTGCATTGCACACAGTAATCCTACATGGTGCACTGCCGCATTATCTGTACTTTCTCTTCATAAGGGAAAAAAGTTGGACAAAATGAAATCAAAACATCAGTTTTTTCTCTCCTATGAAAGTGTTTATGTTATGAATGAGCTAGGTAGTCTGAACCATCATGGCTAGGAGAGGAGATGATGGTCTATAAGATTCTCCTTGAATTAAAATGTGCTCCACAGTATAGAAAAGACTGAGAAACCCAAATTAGTTAATATTTGTGAAACACTGTGAAAACAATACCATGCCATACCATGAAGAAGATGATAAAAAGTTTCTCTTTCTGAATTAGGTTCTTCTGGCGCCTACATCCTCAGATGGTTGAAGCAGAACTGGTGTTAATTAAGTCATTTTGGCCAGAACTTCCAAACAAGATTGATGCTGCCTATGAAAACCCCATGAAAGATCATGTGTTCATATTTAGGGGTAAGCCTTTTGCAAATGGCAGAAAAGTGGAAGTATCTTAATCAGTCTCATCTAATAAAGCTACTTAGGGTTAAATCCTACAGTCCTCACTCAAACAAAACTTCCATTGGTTTCATCCCATGCAACACTACAAGATCTTCAATGGACTAGAGAGTGCAGAATTTAGAGTAGAAGGTTAGGTCCTCATCTGGTGTAATGGCTTCATTTTACACCAGGTGAGGATTTGGCCCCATATAATCTAAGTCACATAAAACTAATAATGTCAGATAATAACAATGTAATCACTATTGCTGGGTTTTACTCTTCTAATACCTTTCCATTGATTCTTATAAAATATAAACGTTTTGTCATCATTATTTACAGGCAAGAAATTCTGGGCTCTGAATGGCTATGACATAGTTGAAGGTTACCCTAAAAAAATATATGAATTGGGATTCCCCAGAGAGATGAAAACAATAGATGGGGCTGTCCACATTAAAGACACTGGCAAGACTGTCTTTTTTACTGGAGACAAGTACTGGAGGTATGTTAGAGATTTACTAGTTCTTATTTTCAATTCTGCCAAGCTTAATTGCATACAAAAGGGCCAATTGTTTTGTGTGGCACAGGATTTCAAGTTACTGCTGCCATAAACTAGCAGCAGATTTGGTCCACTTTGTTCTAATTTTCTTGTGCTGGTTAATGATGTGGGCCTGGAGCCAATGTTACATCTATCCCCTGACACTTTCTGCCTACCTGCTCCAGTGACAGACATGCAGCACTATCACCTCTATATATCTAGGTACAATCCAGGTACAATCTAGCCTTTCAGTTCTGTAGTTTATTACCTAACCTTTAAAAATTTACCTTTATTGTTCTTGTACCAGCTGAGGTTGTGTTTCTGGTATAAGGAGGCCTAGAGAATTGAACTCAAACTCACCATTTCATTTGGCATAGACAATCTAGTGACTTCCAGCTATTTGCAACTTGGGTATCTTTGAACAAGGTACCTAAAGCTGATAGGACATTTGTTAGATTGCAAGTCATGCAAGTTCATTGAATTTGTATTTTTTCCCTGTTTAACATAGCTATGATGAAGAAAACCAAGTTATGGAAAAAGGCTACCCCAGACTGATAGAGGAAGAATTCCCAGGGATTGGCAATAGAGTGGATGCAGTCTACCAAAAAAATGGTATTTTTTCCCTTTCATTACTATCATTAGAACTGGTTCAAATTCAGAATGTCCAGCATTTACAAATTTCTTTCCATCCCAAATCAAAACAAAAAGTTGAAATTTTCCTGTGAAATTAAATTTCTGAAAAAAATTCTTTTTGGAAATTTTAACAACCTTATTCCATTTTGTTTAAAAATATTTCATTTTGATCTTATAGAAATATTAAATTTCAAGTAACATAATATATAAAAATCAAACTGATAAAGTTGAATCAAAGCACATTGATCTTACAGAAAGGAAATGTTTCAAAGATTTTGTCAAAATTTTCCATGCAATCAATATTGTTCTTGTGATAGTCATTCAACATTTTCTGATGGAAAAGTGTTCCATTTGAAAATTTTCAGCCAGCTGTAATCACTATGTATTATTTCCTGAGATTTTAAATTGTTTTCTTCCTTTTTAATTGTACAGTGCTTTACATATTCAAAAGAGTGAGTTTGGTGGGCAGGTTTTAGGATTTTGTAGGAGGGAAACTTAGAAAGGAAGATGAAGTATCTTTTCCAGAACCACGCAACAGGTCTCTGGTAGAACCTGGTCAGAATTCAGCATCAGAACTCTATGCAATGTGTCCATGTCTCTGAGACCAGACTATATCATCTCTAAATAGCATTTGACAGTCAGGGAATTAAATAAATGAGTAACCACATGATTTTCACAAGCATATGCTATGTAAAAAGAGAAGAACTGAGCTTCTGAGCATCAAAATATTGACCGTTGGGACCAATTTAAGCGCGAGAATGAGGCCAATTTGAAAATTTAGCTCAGAGTTTCAAATAGCAAATCATTCTGCTGAATAGACTTAGTCTGAAAATCCAGGATTTATTTTTATTTCAAATAATACTGTTAATAAACCCCCAAATGATATTCATTTCTGATTGCAATTCCTTTTAACAAGTCTTTTCCCCCATAGGTTACATCTACTTTTTCAACGGACCACTGCAGTTTCAATATAGCATTTGGAGTAAAAGAATTGTTCGTGTCTTGAAAACAAACTCCATATTCTTGTGCTAATCACTTTCAACTTGGGTACCATGCTGCAGGCTGTAGAACAGCCTACAGCAAATGGAAATATTATTGTGGGAATAGGGATTTATAGAGAATGATTCTGTGAAGAAACTCTGTTTATCTACCACCAAATCTATACTGTATATATGGGAACTATATAGCTTATGTCAGTCTGGAACTGAATTAATTTAATAGGAGGAGAGAGAAGAAAATGATTAGCCTTTCAAGGGACATTAGACCATTTAAAATTAATGCAGAACCAAACCAGATCCCCCTTCAAGATGCTGAATGCATCCTGTGAGATGGCAAGGACAAACAACTCCAATAATTTGAGGGTGTGTAGCATCTTGTAAGAGGTTCTTGGCACCTCTCAGAAACATACCAGTGGTGACCACTATTTAAGTAATTAGGGCTAATTTTGCAGCCCTTACCTTAGGAAAAATTCCATTAGATCTTTGGGATTTCATACATGTAAAGAATGGGTCAGGACAGCAGGATTGATACCAGGAGTGTGGAGATACCAGCTTGAGATATTGGAGTTATGGAATGTGAAAATGTTTTCATACTGGTGTGTCCCCATGGAAACCACTGACCATGGCATCTTTACAACAAGCCAGAGTGAGGATGGCGAAACAGCAAGGTGCCTAAACCAGGCTCAGAGGAAACCATTAGCCTGAATGACACTGTAGAAACCAGGAAGAGATGGCAAACACCAAGAGTTATGAGATACTCAGGGAAGGAGGCTGCAATCTAGCTCTAATATAGATCAATTGCGAGCACTCCAGGCCTGATCCACCCCTGCTGTAAACTGACGCAGCTCCACTGATGTTCATTGGAGTGATGCTGATTTACAACAGCTGACAATCTGACTATCCATTTCAAAATGTTAAAATTATACCTTTTGGTGTTTTTAAAGTCAAAGTTTTTAATCCATTTTATATTTATTTCAATTGTTCCAGTGCCTTATGAGTCCACTGTTTCTTTAGTCAAAACAAACAATGCATGACTATGTTTACTTTTCAACTTTAAAAGGTATTAAATAAACTAAATGAATTAAAGTGAATTTTGAGTCTTATTCAGTAATATGGACTAGTGCATGCCAAAAAGGCAAAAGAGAACTACAGCAGAACTTCAGCATTATGAACAGGGCCGGCTCTAGGTTTTTTGCCGCCTCAAGCAAAAAAAATTTTGGCTGCCCCCACCCCAGCCCTGGGCTCCCCCCTGCACCTCACTGCTGGCCTAGTCCTGGGATCCCCCCCCCACCTGCACCCCCTGCTGCCCCAGCTCTGGGCTCTACCCCCCTGACTTGCACCCCTCTGCCATCCCAGCTGTGGGCTTTCCCTCCTCACCCGCACCCCCTGCCACCCCAGCCCTGGGCTCTCCCCCCCTACACCCCATGCTGCCCCAGTTCTGGGCTCCCTCTTTCCCCCCCACCCACACACCTCCTGCCGCCCCAGCCCTGGGCTCTTCCCGCTCCACCTGCCGCCCCAGCCCTGGGCTCTCCCCCTACCCTCCTGCACCCTCCTTCCACCCCAGCCCTGGGTCACTGGTAACTTGCTCCCAGCGTGGGTCATTTAGCAGGAATTTTGGATATGCACAGAACACAGACAGGATTGGTTCCCATATGGTTACAGAACTGCAGTAAAGTGGAACAGTTTTCAGCTTGTGTGATTGGAGGATATCTAGATGCATATTATAAGACTGTCCTCCATAAATGAGGAAAAGTTGAGGTGCCTTTATTATTCTTTTGTCCCACTTTGTTTCTATGGGGAATTTGCCAATGCAATATCACTATCTTCCTTTTAAACAAATAAAACTTAAAAAAAAAAAAGGCAATGGCTGTTGAAAATAGCAATTCCAGTCCTAAAAACCACTGGGAAGCATTTCTTGTTCAATTTTATCCTACTTTTTCTACAGCAAATTACAGTGGATCAGTACATTTGATTTAGGAGAAATGAAGTAACAGCTGCCCAAATTGAGCTTGAGCACTCCTGAATTTTTAGGTGTTCAAATCTGGAAGGCAGGTGCTAGATTCCCTTTCTGAATATTAGCTAAATCTGGAAAAGAAAAGTCAATTTCTGCTTCCATGGCTCAGAAGTGGAAATCCTCCTACAGGCTTGGTACTGCATTTAAAGCTGCCCAGGTCCAGAGCCTCCCCTCCCTTACTTTTCATTTTAAATTCTAGTGGGATCCACATACCTCCCTTGCTAGGCTTCAGATAAGAGAGGGGCAGTGTCCATTTAGTCCACCCAACTTCTCCTTTGGGGGCTGCAAGGTGAAGTCACACCAGTATCCCTAATCCAGTCTGGGGATGTCTTCTGAAGAGGATATCTGGGCCAAAGCCTTCTGCTCCTTGGGCATAGTTGCTCCCCATTCACACTGCCACTCCACACTAGCAGTGAGCTCTCCATTCACAGCAAGCTGCAGCATGAAGTTTCAGCTTCCATACTCCCTCCCCCTCCCTTTCCAGTTGATAGCAGCCAAAGGAATGCTGGGAAATGTAGTTCTTTCCCTGCTCCAGGACTAGCTCTATAGAGGGGGAGCTAACCAAGGAACTACAGCTCCCAGGGCCCCCTGTTGGTTCTCAGCTCCCAGGCTGGATCCCTGCCACCTGCTGCCCCTGGAAATGGGCTGCCCCAAGCACCTGCTTGCTTTACTGGTGCCTAGAGCCACCGCTGGTTATGAACACCCGTTACAAACTGATCAGTCAAACACACACCTCATTTGGCAGCAGAAGAGGCCAAAAAAAATTATAATAAAAGGCAAATACAATACAGTATTCTGTTAACAGTAAACTACTAAAAATCAAAGGGAAAGCAACATTCTTCGTAATAAAGTTTAAAATCTGTATTAAGTTGTAAACTTTTGACAGAACAACCGTTTTGTTCGGCATTATGAATTTCCAAGGTGTTTGTAACTTTGAGGTTCTACTGTACAGGGTATTTACAAAAGAAATCAGGTAACAGAACTTGGGATTTTTAATAATTACTTTTTTTACCCATAATTTGATTTTTCAGTAGAATTCTGTTTTCCCTTCACAATTTATTAAAATAGTTTGCTTTATTGTGCAAAAAATATTCACTGTTGGCCCAATAAGTAGAACAAGAACCATGTATAAATTGATTGATTGCACAGAATATAAGAAATGACAATTACTAGTAAATTAGCTGAAGTGTATATAATTTCCTTCTAGCCTGAATGATAAATAAAGAACAAAAAACTGATACTAACACTTTACCTTAATGGTCCTTTGAAATATGTGCTATTTACTCATGCTAAACACTCTGTTCCAAATTGTATTTATCTGTGACCCGCTGATTGCCTTTCCCAGATTGAAGAGCTCTCTGTAGGCTTGAAAGCTTGTCTCTCTCACCAACAGAAGTTGGTCCAATAGAAGATAGTACCTCACCCACCTTGTCTCTCTAATATCCTGGCACCAACACAGCTACAACAACACTGCATATAATTTAAAAATCTAGTTATTTTGCCTCTTATATAACTGTACTGTTCTTCCTTTAACTTAGCCCTTTACCCTTATACCACTGCCTTTCCTCTTTCTAGCGACAGTTCCTTTTGTTACTATCCCTATTGTTCGTACTATTTCTTTTTTTCCTGTCCCTCCTGACCTGGACTTTCTCCCTTTCAGCTTCTTCAATGCCACAAATCAGCCGCCAGGGTCCCTGTGCACTGGCTTCCTTCTGTGTCCCTTCTTTTCTGGTGCAGTTGCTGCCTCGCTTGCTTCTGGCCTTTCTCTCCCATTACTGTGCAACTTCTCTCCAGATTCCACCAATCATTTCAACCACTGGCTTTTTGGCCTGCTCGCAGCAGAACTTTGGGGGGAGAGGAGAAGCTGATGATTTTTTTCTTTTCCTCTTTCCCCCCAAAACCATTCTGAGCTCGAGCTCAGCTCACTTCAACTGCCTGAGAGTTCTTGGAATTCTCTAGACCCCTTGCTCTCAGAGCATCTGTTTCAGGCTCCCCACTTTTTTTAATGTCCCCCTCCACATATTGTAAATACCATAAGGCTACATCTGAGCAGCCAACTTATGCTGCTTCCTTCCTTTGCTCTCCTGATCCAACAGCCTCCAGAAGAGCTGGGGCATTACAAAAGTGAGAGAGTCTTCATCTCAAGACTGAATGTTTTTCTGGAAGATATAATTTAGTCAGACACAAGTTATTGGGCTCAATACAGGAGTGACTGGGTGAAATTCTATGGCCTGTGTTGTACAGGAAGTCAGATTAGATGATGTAATGGTTTTTTCTAGCTTTAAAATCTATGAATGTATGAAGAGCAGCCCCTTTTCCCACACACTAGGCCCAATCTTACCAGAATTAAATATGAAAAGCAGCTCTTGGGAAAAGGACAAGTCAAATATTTAAAGGAAGCAGAAGAAAAGATCCGATTGAAGCATGATAGATGCCAAAAACAAACAAAAAGCCCCATTTAAAAAAAATCAGTTCCCTCCACATAAATTTGAAATATCAGTAAACCCCCTTAGAAAAAGGATATCTAGTTAAATGTGCACAATAAACAACAAACACTTAAGGACGACTCTGTCCCCCTCCCAAAGTCCATAAAAATCACAAATGGGAGTCCATGACTTGAGACAATCAGAGACAACCATAGCCCCATGTTAACAGCAATCATAGAATTGATAGGGTTAATGAGATGAAAGACTGCCATGGCCTTTACTGCCATGCAGAAGACCTGTGCGTGACATATAGGCATATAGTCATGGAGACACAGAGTGTAAAAATTAGCTTTATGTTAACAGCATTAATAAGTAGCTTTGATGCAGCTTGACTTTGAGCCTTGATAGAGTAACCTTTCACCCAGTATCCCAGATGTGGTAATAGTTCTGTAAATTCTTATATTATTTAAGAGACCTTGTGCATCTCGAGGAAGTGTAAGAAGGAGACGTGTGAATGGGTGAGGAAGTATTTTTGTACTTTTGTAGTTCAAAGGACAAAGGGACATGAGTTGTGACCAGGAAGATGATCGTCCACAATAGTCCCGATAGTCAAGAGGCCACTGAAAAGTCTCAGCTTTTCTCCTAATCACAAAGGCTTGAGGTCATCTTGATAGAGTCATCACCTCCTATTAGTAACTCAATGTTCCTTATTTGGGACAAATACATCTGGCATACAGAGAAGTTAGATAAAAATATGAAATACTGATGCTGGAAAGTTGCATTATGTGCTGGCCAGAAGACCTGGACAGCCACAACTACATGACTACACTGTACCCTTAAAGGGGTGCAGCAGTTTGCAGTCCTACCAGCACACCAAGGAGCTCTGGAAGGCAGTTTGCCTCTCTGGCAGAAGACCTCTCTCTTGCCTCCTTTTGGGTGGGATAGCTCATGGCTGCCCACTGGCCCCACTCTGAACTATGTTGAATTGACCTACTCTGCCTGTTTAAGAATGAGATTAATTTAAGCCTCACAGCACCGCTGTGAGCTAAATAAGTATTATCATCCTCATTGTACAGATAGGCACACTGAGGTAGAAATAGGTTAAAGTGAATTTCCCAAAGTCTCGCAGAAGAGTAAGAAGCAGAACTGGGCACAGATCCTATTAGCTTTGACTCACACCCATCGGTGCTAACCATTAGACTATACATTTGATCTATTTATAGCTGCAAAATAATAACCATAGGCCCAATTATAGCCCTCAGGTGAATTCAGCTGGAGCTGCACCTGCAGCTAGCACTGAATTTGACCTATTACGCAAACAAATATCTGTATAGAACAAAATGCATTGCAGTGCTGCCCAGCAATTGCAGATTATCTCATCCACCAAATACAATGACCTAAGCACCTTAAATGTGAACAACATTCATCAGGCAGTGTGGGCACATGGTTTTCTATTTATGCAGTGCACAATAGCATAGAGAAGTTTTCAAAATATGGCGTTTCGAGAAAATTCAGCTCTCTGTATACAAAGACTTCAGTCTTCTAATATAATTAAACTTCACCTCAGTAACCTCAATCAAGTATTCTCACACCTCTTGAAAAACTGTCTGTAATGGGATATCTTGATTATCACTACAAAAGTTTTTTCTCTTGATTAACCTCTTAGAGTTGGTAGGGCAACTCCCACCTTTTCATGCTCTCTGTATGTGTATATATATCTCCTCACTATATATTCCCAGTCTGTGCATCCAATGAAGTGGGCTGTAGCCCACGAAAGCTTATGCTCAAATAAATTTGTTAGTCTCTAAGGTGCCACAAGTACTCCTGTTCTTTTTACAGTTAATGTACTAAATGCAAAATTGATACAGAGCCAGTAGATGGCAGTGGTGGTACTTTTTCTCAGAGGACAAGGCACAGAAATACCAAATGGGAGTGCTGTGAAACCAGTAAGAGGCACGTGTTGGTAAGAGTGGTGCAGCTGATTAGAAAGTTACTGCTCATACGTAGAGAAAGATGGTCTTTGTGGGCTCCAGCAAGGAAAACTGCCTAAGTTTAGTGAAGTTTCTAAACAACCACAATGGATATGATATAGTGACTACAGTCTGGTGGAGAGTGAATCTACATGACGGGCTGCAAATGGACCTCTGAGGGAATGAGGGAGATGTCTAGGCAGCAGCTATTGGATGTGTTAAAGGACTGGCAAGTCCATTTAGTTTTTCAATCCACTGATATCCCTTCTATTTTCAACACAAGTGCCAGGCAGTTGTAAACAATGTATTTCCTAAACTGTATCAGGAATATCATAATCTCTGAATTTAACCCCCTTACGCACACAGGAACAAGTGTTCCAAGTCCATGGCCACAGGACAGTGTGGCAGAGTGTGTAGGCTGCAAGTCTCATGTCTTCAGAAAAGACTTAAATTATCCAGAGAGCAGACTCTGAAAAATAAAGCAGAAGAACATTGACTGCTTTGTTCAGAGAAACTGAAGTAGAACAATATTAAGAACTCTTAAAGTTTACATAGTTCAGCCCATTGCTGCTATTCACATGGTGCGTAGGTCATTATTCCGTTTGCAGCTCTTTATTGGCCTAGCAGAAGTTAAAGAATCTTCTACAAATACTGCTAACTGGGCCTTTTGCACTAATTTACACCCTTCCACACAGAAGATGGATGGAGGAGCATTTTGCTCTAAGAGACATATTTCAAGGCAAGGCAACTGAGAAAAACATGTCATTTACTTACTTATATGCTATTTATCCAAGGTACTTATATGTCCCCATTACTATAGCATCAGGGCTCCTCGCAGTCTTGGTTGTATTCATTCTCTCACAATAGCCAAGTGCTGTAATCTGAATTTTACAGAAAGGGAACAGAAGCACAGAGAGGCTATGGCCCAGATTTTCAAAAGGTAATTAGGTGCCTAGTGCTATTGATTCAAGTGGGACTCAGGCCCCTAAATATCTTTGAGGATCTGGGCCTACGTGATGAGGCCAAAGTCACACAAGATGTTTGAGACAGAACACAGAACTCAACCTGGTTTTCTTAAATCCTAAATTAGAACCATAGCCAGTGTCCCACACTTCAGCCATGGCAGAATCATCTTCATGTGTTATATTAATTATATTTCTATGTAATTACTATTCTTTGGTAAGTACAACACTGGTTTTTAAATTGTAATTGCTCTACATCAGTGGTGGGCTACATGCAGTCTGCAGGCTGCATGTGGCCCATCAGAATAATCTGCTGGCCGGTCATAAGACATTTTGTTTACGTTGATCTTCCACAGGCATGGCCCCCCGCAGCTCCCAGTGGCTGCGGTTCACCATTTCTGGTGAAGGAGAGCTGCGGGAAGCAGCAACCAGCATGTCCCTGCAGCCCGGTGCTGCTTCCCACAGCTCCCATTGGCTGGGAATGGCGAACTGCAGCCACTGGGAGCTCTGGGAGCCGTGCCTGTGGACAGCCAACGTAAACAAAATGTCTTGTAGCCCACCGGCAGATTACCTCTATGAGCCGTGTGTGGCCTAGGGGCCACAGGTTGCCCACTACTGCTCTAAATAAATGTGCTCAGTGATGTAAAACAAAAGAAATAAGAGCAGTCTCTGCCACAAAGAGCTTGTAATCTAAAAATGAATGGGGGGAAACCTAGAGGAGGGAATAACTTAAGCTAGTTTATTTTCAATTAATTGTGACATGGAACTGTTTGTGTCTCAGATAAATGTCCCAGGACCAACACTTCAACAGACCAATGAGCATGTACTCCCAGTCCTTGTCAGCGAAGTTCAACATGAAGTTCACTAAATGAAGGAAGGAAAGCCCCTCGTAAAGATGGATTGATAAGTGAAATGATAAGAAATGGAGGCTGGAGGAAACCCTTGCTCAGAAGTTTAACCGTTATTTGGAAATGCAGAAGATACCACCTAGCTGGAAGGAGTCCAACACCATTCTGCTGTATAAGAAGGGCGATCATGAAGATCTAAAGAAGTATCATCCAATATGCCTGCTCTCACATGTCTACAAGGAGTTCACCAAAATAATAACAAACCGACTCTCACAGAGTCTGGACCAGCAGCAGCCGAGCGAGCAGGCAGGCTTTCGAAGGAATTTCAGCAAAATGGACCATATTTTCCTATAAGCTAGCTATTGGAATGCTCAAGGGAATGCAAATTCCTTTTATGTATTGCCTTTATTGAGTATGAAAAAACATTTGACAGGGTAGAGATCAATGCATTATTGAAAGCTTTTGCAGAGCAGGGCATCAACACAAACTATATCAAACTATTAAAGGAAGCAAATTCTGACTGCACTACAGATATAACTTTATTTTATACTCCAGTTCGCATCCCAGTTAAGAAAGGTGTGAAACAAGGAGACATGGTTTCACCGAAACTCTTCACAGCCTGCCTCAAAATGGTAATGAGGTGGATGAATTGGAAGGGTGAAATCAACATCAGTGGAAAGCAGGTAAACCACCTCAGATTCGTGGACGATATTGTGTTGATTACCAAAAATACTATCAAACTACAGACAATGCTGCAAGAATTCGACACAAAAAGCAGCCAAGTCAAAATTTATGTGGTCTGATACCTGACCAAAAGACCAAATAGCAATCAAGGGAGAACAAATAGAAGAAGTTGAGCAATATGCCTATTTGGGCCAAAGAAATTAACATGCGCCATGATCAGGAGGTGATCTCTCGCGAAGAAAGCAAGCAGGTTGGCGTGCATTCAATTCTATCAAGGACGTCCTCCAAAGAAAAATCAACAAGGCAACACACACCAGCTTCTTCAACTCAACAGTATTGCCAGCAATGTTGTAAAGCAGTGAAACATGGGCACTGAGGAAGACAGAGGAGCAGCAACTGTCTGTCACAGAGAGGGCAATGGAAAGAAGAATTCTGGGGATTTCAATCTGCGACCGAGTCCCCAAAGAAGTGATCGAAAGCAGAGTGGAATGCAGGACTGTTAAGAACAGGCATGATAAAATGCAATGGGCCAGGTATATAACGAGGCTCACTGACAATCGATGAATTTCAGCTGTTGCTGAGTGGTACCCAAGGGAAGTGAAATGACCACTCGGTCAACCTCCAAAGAGGTGGGAATATTTTACTGTGAAAAGATATGGCTGCATATGGAGAAGGAAGGCCAGGATACAAGAAGAATGGAAGAGGTGTTGTGATCGGCACAATCTATACGAGAACTGAAGGAGATGACTATCCTGAACATCTAACCTTCTAGGCACTATGCAAGAACTAATAATCTAGGAGGCATCTATGGGCCTGATCTCAACCCACTGAAAACATTGGGGGTATTTTTCATTGACTTCAGTGAGTCTTGGTTCAGTGGTGAGTGAGAATAGGTAGCTGGCCTTGCAGACTGTGACTGGGAGGTCATTCCTTGCAGATGGGCAGCCTCACCTTTAAAAGCAGATTGCTGAGGAATGTCACCAGGTTGTATGAATTTTGTTGGCAAGCCATGCTGCAATGCCACTGTTCCCATTGAACATATAAATATCCCTAAGAGATGAAATCAGAGGCAGGTTGGTAGCATTATGTTGGACACAGCTAAGGAAACTTATAACTCACTACTTTGCGTTTGGGAATTTTCTGCATGATGTACTTTGGACTTAGCATTATGAGTTACAGACTCCAAAAGTGATTCACATGATGTACAAAATGAATATCGGATGTGGGTTTAACATCTGTATATGAGGCTGCAGAAGCATTAACTAAAGAACAGAAATACTTTCTGAAAATCAGTCTTGACAAATGCAGTGCTGTGGACTCAGCCCTAAGTAAACCCTGGAACCCTCATTTATAATAGTGCCAAGATTGCCTTTCATTACATTCTTAGTTCTCTCTGTGTCTGATTTTTTGATGGATTCCAAACACTGTCTTATGTATCATGCTGCTACAATACATCTTGCACAATACAGTGTGAAATGTGAAGTTTCAACTTCAATTTTAAGGATTAAAGTTTAGAAACATAGGAATTGCTCCCACAGTCAGGTACATGCTCTGTGTGCTGCCCCAGCTCTGCGCAGATAGCTGGCACAGCAAACCCCGAGAGAAACCCCAAGGACCACAGACTGATAAGGTACAAAGGTACCCTGCAAGGTTTATTGCCAAAAGAAACACAGTCTCTAGCTCCCCAGATCAGATGTCTACAGGTCTGACAATGGACCAGTCTGTGATGGGATTCTCCACTGCCCCCTAGGCCAGACGAAGACAATTCCTCAGGGGTGCATTCTTATACACAGGTAGAAACGAGTTACACGTCACTCCTGACATACTGAGGTACAACCCCTCTCTGTGTTGGCGTGCTGCCTCTCTCTTGGTACATGTTGCTTCGAATAAAACCTCTATCTATCATATTACCCTTTTGATCCTGTCTTTAGGATGGGTCAGCCTGTTCCTTGTTACCTATGTGGAATGTGTTAGTACTGTAATGTTCTGGTACCATCCTGGCACATGTTTATCTTACTGGTGCTTAGTACCTTTTAGGCATGTCTTTTTTTGCAGCATCAGCCCTTTCCTTGCCAGCTTCTGTGAGCAGGGCCTGCCTCTGGCTCAGAGCTTAACTTTGCTTTTTGTTAACAAAGTCTTGACCATTACTTTAGTTTAGGCCTTAGGCCTCATACCGGGCCTCTGATACCAGGGTTTAAGTTTCAGGGCCTCATCTTACTATAGCTCCTATAATATTTCTGGGCTTATCATCAGGTTCACTTTTTATACATCTTTACTTTGTAGTTTTCTTCTAGATAGCTATATGTTAAGGAACTGACTTTAACCTTTGTTCAAATCACTTGATGAGAGGAAATTACTTTGGAGAACATCATGCTGGATATTATCTACAATAACAGATCAACAAATGGCAGCCAAGTAGATGACTCGTATTACCTAGAGAATTCTTTTCTATTTGCCTTTGACTTATTAAAAATTAATGACATATTTAACCCAGTGTATAAAATAACAACAGAATGGAATAAATGCCAAGCTGAACTGGAATAAACACTAAACATATTAATCATCACCTTTTCAAGCAGACAGTAAAACAAGCACTGAACTGTGAGTTGTTAGGGGATGGTAAGTGTAGCTCTAAGTAATGCAGTTTTCTGCTGTCCTTCATGTGGCAAGAATGGGGAACTGGCTGTTGCACATATAACACCACCAGATCCCAGCAGACAGGATTGAATGTCAGACTTCTGAAACTTCATGCTTGAGCCTCTACTGCACGATCTAAAAGTCTTTAAACCGAGATTTGAGAAGTTCAGTAATGCAGCCAGAGGTTATGTGTCTATTACAGGACTGCACGGCTGAGATTCTGTGGCCTGCGACGTGCAGAAGGTCAGAGATGATGATGATCATAGAATCATAGGACTGGAAGGGACCTTGAGAAGTCATCTAGTCCAGTCCTCTGCACTCACGGCACGACTAAGTGTTATCTAGACCATCCATTATCTACATGGTCCCTTCTGGCCTTAAACTCTGAGTCTAAGTCTTATAGCCTTAAACACCAAGTAGATTCCTCTCTGCTTTTCCTGAATGATTTCTAATACTGGAAAGCTGCTATTGCTTTCAACTTGTATGCAGGGAATATCCCAGCTTTGTCCCTGTGGGTGCTGTATCCCTGTTAGGATGATCCAATTGATGTGTCCGCTTCCTTAGTTTGAATCGTTAGTTATTTTCTTCAGGCTGCTTAGAAGTTGCTATAGTTCCAGTCTCTTCCATTTCTCAACTCTTTGGTCTCTCGCTAACCCAGGAATCCCCTGCCATTTGCTTTGTCAGCCAATCCTCTTTCAGATGGGATGTAAATGGAAAACATTCCCCTCAAATGACCACCTTTAAGGCATCCCATCTGATAGGAGAGAAAGACGGTCGGTGTTCTTCAGTTGCAGTTATTCCCTGCTCAAGAGGAAAGGGTTAAGGAACTAGGACCGTGAGAACCCTGACACACCCAGTAAAAGAAAAGATGTACCAGAGCATTAGGCTATTATGTAACAGGAAGCAACACTTGCTAAAACTTGCACAGCAATTAGGGGAGCACAGCGATAAGACCGGCTTGGTGCTGAGAGGAGAGAATAACTACTCTGCTCAGGGTGACCATTTTTCTGCCCTAGATTCTTAGCTTTTTGGGGTGGAACCTGTGTTTGGACAAGGTGTAACGGAATAGGATCCTGATCCTGAGTGGGGCCCCAGGACACTACCATAATAGTGCATGTTTGCCAGGCCTGTTTTACATATAACCCTCCTTCACTCAGGGATGTGTGTGTGCGTGGTGCTTTTTGACACCTGTGAGTGACATAACTTACATCGACTGAAGCAGTAGTGTAGATAAGCACTGAGTTAATACCATATTCCGCGAGTAGTTCCTTTGATCCTATGTGAGGTATGCTGGTTGAACTGGACCCTCACAAATAATTTCAAATAATGAAAACATTTGTATACACTGAAGACTGAGGGGGAGCCTCATGATGTTCAAGGGTTCGTAAAATCTCTCAAACTACATCTAGAGTTCTCAGTGTTTGATTACAAAACCTTTGGAGTGAGTTTAACCTATAAGCTTTAATTCTTTTCTCAGTTAATCCAGTTTTGCAGTAGTTTACAGTGTTGTAAGCTGGATCCAAATCAGGCTGGCTTAAGGGATTTTTATGAAGGGCAAATCAAGTTTTTGCTAGGCACTTCTGTCTCTGATGTCTCTTTACCAAAAGAGAAGATGGTTCTTTGTGGTGGGGATAGCTGAATCCCCCTTGTGAGGCTACCACAGCTGGGTCCTTCATGTACATTATACACAGGGGATCTGAGCCTCAGCTGGTGTAAACTGGCATTGCTCCATTTCATGAGCTCCTTTGAGTTACATCAACTGAGGAGCTGTATTTATTTTTTTAATTACATTTTCTCTCTCCCCACCTCTTGTCACAGCCTCCCTGCATCTGTTCTTTCTGCCTCATCTCTGGTCCATTTTTTCAACAGATTTGTCTCCTTGTTCATGTCCTTCACAGTGTATTTTTAGCAGGATGCCAACCCTATAGTGTTAGAGTTAGAGTCAAATGTCTGAATCCAGGATCATAGGAGAACTACCATCGAATATCAGGATTGGAAGGGACCTCAGGAGGTCATCTAGTCCAACCGACTGCTCAAAGCAGGACCAATCCCCAGACAGATTTTTGCCCCAGATCCCTAAAAGGCCCCCTCAAGGATTGAACTCACAACCTGGGGTTTAACAGGCCAATGCTCAAACCACTGAGCTATCCCTCCCCTCAGGATGATCAACTGAGTTTGATATTAGGAACCAGGACTTTGTCTGTCTCTGGCACCTAACATATTATTGCAGCAGAATGATTACAACCTCCACTTTTGAAACCGAATCCAATTGTTAGTACTTAGTTTACATTCTCCTACCCCCTGAGTCCCCTGACTCTATATAGAGAAAATATTATCCCAAGAGCATCCCCTATCTTTGGAAGGGTGTAGCCATTTGTAAACAGGTGAGATTGTGAGGTGAGGCTGAGCACAGCTATGACACATGAATGAGTGATTATAATAGTGCAAACAAGAGTGGCTACTAGATATTTCCCATAGCAGGTGTAATTTCCGGTGGCCATGTATCATTTGTATCAACAAGTCAACGGTCGTCCAAATCTACAAGACTGACTGGTTGATTCCCATTGACTTCAGTCAGAGTTTTGAAGAAGGGCTGTAGGATTAGGTCTAGAATGAACATATAACTCTATTAGAAAAATATACATATTTATATTCACTTTTCTTACGATACTATCCATTTTCAATATACAGAACATCTCCATAGGAAGCTCTTTTAAAATAGCTGCATCTTAGGCACAAAGAGCACCATACACACCAGTACATGTGAACAGAGGCAAATGATATTAACTGTACTGATTTTGTCTGAGCTTGCAAAGCTATTTTCTGTATACATTTACTCCAAACTTAGGCACTCTCTCTGTTATTTGTATAAAATTCTGTACAAGAGGGAGCCTGTTCCAGTGCTTGGCATGGCATGCTCAAGATCTCAGCTTCCCCACCAAGTATGGCACTATGTATCTAGAAACAGTAGTACTCTTTATTTCTTTCATCTGAAGTTATTACCATGACTCTCTGGGACACTGTCTCAGGAAAAAAAAAAAGGAAACCAAAGGGCAAAGAAATGGATGTTTGGTTAACACTGTGGTTACTCAGTTCTGCATATCAAGTGTCTGTCATTGACGAATACCTCTTGAGAAAGGTTCCAAAAAGGGAAATATATCAAGAATCTGTCACTTCCTGTCCATGAGCAGTTATTGGCCAGATCCTCAGCTGCTCTAAATCAGTGTAGCTCCACTGAAGTCCATGCTGATTTTGAGCAGTTGAAGATCTGGCACTGTACGTCAATGTTTTCCACCACAAATATAACAGCATCAATTTAAAAGTAAATCAGCCTTGCAGTACAGAATTTTATGTTCCTACAGGACTTTTAAAATGTATCTAGGTCACATATGCAATCAAGGACATGTGGTTAGCTCTTTCAGGATATGCCAGCAAAGTATGCCAGCCTGGACTGTGTACAATCAACCCCACACTTAATTGTAGATTGCATACAGTCTAGGCTGGCATACCTGATCTGAATTAAGGGCTCTCTGTAGGGTCCTACCAAAGTCACGGTCCATTTTAGTCAATTCCACAGTCATAAGATTTAAAAAATAATAAATTTCATGATATCAGCTATTTAAATCTGAAATTTCACAGTGTTGTAATTGTTGGAGTCCTGACCCAGAAATGAGCTGTGGGGAGCCACAAGGTTATTTTAGGGTGGAGTAGTGTTGCTACCTTTACTTCTGTGCTACTGTTGGCAGCAATGCTGATTTCAGAGCTGGGCAGCTGGAAAGCGGTGACTGTTTACAGTACATTTTTTGTGAAAAGGTATGGTGCAAGTTATTTCTGTTGCTTTTAAAATTACATATACCTAAAAAACAATCTCCTTGAAGAGAAAAAGGCAATTCAGATGTTTTCCTCCAGAGCAGGAGTTCTCAAATTTCATTCCACAGTGATCCCCTTCTAACAACAAAAATTGCTACAACATTCCAGGAGTAGGGACCGAAGCCTGAATCTGCCCAAACCCCACTGCCCCAACCGGGGAGGAGGATGTGTGGTCAAAGCTGAACCGCAAAGGCTTCAGCTCGGAGGGAAGGGGGCTGTAACCTGAGCCCCACCACCTAGGCCTGAAGCCAGAGACTGAGGCCTCCCACCCAGGGCTGAAGCCCTTGTGATTTGGCACCAGGCAGAGGGGCTCAGGCTTCGGCCCCAGGTGCCAGCAAATCTAACACCAGCCCTGATGACCCCATTAAAAGTGGATTGCAACCCACTTTGGGGTCCCAACTCACAGGTTGCCAACCACTGCTTTAGAGTAAATAAATTGGGCCAAATTCGGCTCTTATTTGCATGTATGTAACGACACTGGCAATGGAGTTGCACATGTATAACCAAGGGAAGAATGTTGCTCAATATCTACATTAAAGGGCTGATGCTGACTTCAGAGGGAATTTTTGGTCCCTGACACAATCAAGCCCTATATCTAGTCCAAACTAGTGCTACTGCAACACATTCAGGTTGAGAAATCAAGTTCCAAAGGAGTGGAAAAAACAAATGTTGTGTTATTATTTGAAAACGTAAATGGGATGATTTGTGCAACTGTAGGCCTGTCAACCAAAATATTGGAACAGCTGATAGAGGACTCAGTTGATAAAAAATTCAAGGGTGATAATATAATTAATGCCAATCACTATGGGTATATGGAAAATAGGACCTGACAAATTAACTTGACATCTTTTTTTTTGAGATGATACATTAGATTAATAAAGGTAAATGTGCCAGTGTCATATATCTAGACATCTTGAAGGCATTTAACTTGCATGACGATGATTAATAAACAAAAATCAACATGGCATATATTAAATGGATTAAAAACTAGTGAAATAAGAAGTCTTAATATGTATTTCTAAATGGAGAATTATCACCAAGGAGCTGGGGTCTCCCACAAATTGGCTCTTAGCCTTGTGCTATTTAATGTTTTAAATCAATAATAAGGAAAATGACATAAATAAATACTGACAGAGTCGCAGATGACACAAAGATTGGGGTAGTGGTAAATAATGAAGAGAACAGGTCACTGATATAGAACGATCCAGATTTCTTGCTAAACTGGGCACAGGCAAAGAATATAGGACAACCTTGAGCAAGTCACTGCAGACTACATGACTCTGGGAAGAAGGATAAAAGAGTTTGAGGTGCAAGTCATGTTCTCGTCCATCCTCCCTGTTGAAGGAAAAGGCCCAGGTAGGCACTGTCGAATTGTGGAGGTAAATGCGTGGTTATGCAGCTGGTGTTGGAGAGAGGGCTCTGAATTCTTCGACCACGAGATGTTGTTCTGGGAAGAAGGATTGCTAGGAAGAGATGGGATCCACCTAACGAAAAGAGGGAAGAGTATCTTCGCAGGCAGGTTTGCTAACCTAGTGAGGAGGCCTTTAAACCAGGTTCACCAGGGGATGGTGACCTAAGCCCTGCGGTAAGTGGGGAAATGGGATACTGAGAGGAAACACAAGGAGGAGGGTGCAATAGGGGTGGCCTCCTGAGTTATGCTGAGAAAGCAGGGCTATTGGGTAGTTATCTTAGGTGCATGTACATGAACACAAGAAGCCTCAGAAATAAGCAGAAAGAATTGGAAGTCCTGGCACAGTCAAAGAACTATGGTATGATTGGAATAACAAAGACTTGGTGGAGTAGCTCACATGACTGGAGCACTATCATGGATGGGTATAAACTGTTCTGGAAGACAGGTAAAGGAGGAGAGGTGGAGGAGTTGCATTGTATGTAAGAGAGCAGTATGATTGCTCAAAGCTCCAGTATGAAACTGGAGAAGAGCCTGTTGGGAGTCTTTGAGTTAAGTTTAGAAGCGAGAGCAACAAGGGTGATGTCGTGGTGGGTGTGTGCTACAGACCACCAGACCGGGAGGATGAGGTAGATGAGGCTTTCTTCAGAAAATTAACTGAAGTTTCCAGAACACAGGCCCTGGTTCTAATGGGGGACTTCAATCATCCTGACATCTGCTGGGAGAGCCATACAGCAGTGCACAGACAATTCAGGAAGTTTTTGGAGAGAGTTGGGAACAACTTCCTGGTGCAACTACTGGAGGAACCAATCAGGGGCCATTCTCCTCTTTACCTGCTGCTTACAAACAGGGAAGAATTCGTAGGGGAAGTAGAAGTGGGTGGCAACCTGGGCAGCAGTGACCATGAGATGGTTGAGTTCAGGATCCTCACAAAAGAAAGAAAGAAGAATAGCAAAATACGGACCCTGGACTTCAGAAAAGCAGACTTTCATTCCCTTAGGGATTTGATGGGCAGGATCCCCTGGGAGGCTAACAAGAGGTGGAAAGGAGTCCAGGAGAGCTGGCTGTATTTTAAAGAAGCCTTATTGAGGGCTCAGTAACAAACCATCCCAATGTGCAGAAAGAAAAGCAAATATGGGAGGCAACTAGCTTGGCTTAACAGTGAAATCTTCAATGAGCTTAAACACAAAAAGGAAGCTTACGAGAAGTGGAAATTTGGACAGATGACTAGGGAGGAGTATGAAAATATTATCTGAGAATGCAGGGGTGTAATCAGGAAGGTCAAAACACAATTGGATTTGCAGCTAGCAAGGGATGTGAAGGGTAACAAGAAGGGTTTCTACAGGTAAGTTAGCAACAAGAAAAAGGTCAGGAAAAGTTTAGGACCCTTAGTGAATGGGGGAAGCAATCTAGTGACAGATGATGTGGAAAAAGCTGAAGTACTCAATGCTTTTTTTGTCTCAGTCTTCACAGACAAGGTCAGTTCCCACATGGCTGTAACACAGTAAGGGGAGGAGGTGAGTAGGCCTCAGTGGTGAAAGAACAGGTTCAGGACTATTTAGAAAAGCTGGACATGCACAAGTCCATGGGTCCAGTTCTAATGCATCCGAAGGTGCTGAGGGAAATTGACTGATGTGACTGCAGAACTACTGGCCATTATCTTTGAAAACTTCTGGCTATCAGGGGCTGTCCCAGACAATTGGAAAAAGGCAAATATAGTGCCCATCTTTAAAAAAGGGAAGAAGGAGAACCTGGGGAACTACAAACCGGTCAGCCTCACCTCAGTCCCTGGAAAAATCATGGAGCAGGTCCTCAAGGAAACCATTCTGAAGCACTTGGAGGAGAGGAAGGTGACCAGGAACAGTCAACATGGATTCACCAAGGGCAAGTCATGCATGACCAACCTGATTGCATTCTATGATTAGATAACTGGCTCTGTGGATATGGGGAAAGCAGTGGACATGATATATCTTAACATTAGCAAAGCTTTTGATAAAGTCTCCCACAGTATTCTTGCCAGCAAGTTAAAAATGTACGGATTGGATGAATGGATTATAAGGTGGATAGAAAGCTGGGTATATTGTCTTACCTAGGGAGGTGGTGGAATTTCCATCC